>NC_059107.1:138222070-138962070 GCF_020740685.1 Jaculus jaculus
CTTCTCTCACTTCTGGGCCAGCACTGTAAGAAGCACTGTCATTTATTTTTCCTGCTGCCCCTCCTCTGAGGCTTGTTAAGGACTCAGCACACTGCAGGAGGGGAATATAAGCCATTTTCATCTTGGAAGGAGGCTTGAGCACAATGCAAAAATCAGAGATTTTTTTTTTTTTTCCCCCAGAAATATTCAAGAGAAGCCCCACATTTTCTTCCTTTCTCATGATCCATGCCACGGTTTGAATGGCTCCCTTGGAAACCAGAAGGAGCAGCCGGCAATCAGGGACCCTGTGTCTGGTCCACGAGGACTGATGAGCAGAGGCTGGCCAAGCAGCTATTCAGCCATCACGCAGGAGTCACTCTCAAGCTGCCTCTCTGGAGTGACGATGATTTCAGCCCAACAGTCATTTTATTTTGAACAATTGCTGGGCACCAGGCATGCCAGCCTGTGGCTTTGGATAGGAGTGAGTGACGCGCTTCCTCTGATTTGTGTCCGCCCTTTGAGAACATGAGCCTTGCCAAATGTTAACCTCTCACATCACCCTCTATTTTTAGCCTCCCACTGAATGAGGAAGCGGGTTATAATCTGACAGGATACTCAAAGACATATTATAATCAAACTGAATTATAGTGCCTCAGACATGACACACACTTTTAAAGAATAGAGCCAGAACGTACTATTACTGCCTCGTTCCAGTCCACACACTTTGGAACCCAAAAATTTTTCTAAAGGACTCATTATGTATCATAAAGTTGAGTAAAACTTCAGTAAGATTAAGATTCCTCCTATTTTAATCAAACCCAATACATCCAAGCTGCTCATTCTAAAAGCCAGAGTTCGAAATGATTTCTGCTCTTATCAGGGTGCTGGGGGCTGCTGTTGCTGGCAGAAACAATGGCCTTACTCACAAACACATGCGCACCGATCACGTGACAGGTGCCACCCTGAGCCCTGGGGAGTCAGTGGTGAGCAAAAGCACACATCACTCTCACCCTAGGGGAACCAATTTAGTGAATCGCATAATATGGCTAAGTTTAAGGGTTGAAGCTGTGTCGTTAGCCTTCTCCTATCTCTCACCACTCCTTGGCCCTCACCTTCCGTCTGGTTCTTTCACTTCCTGGGTGCTCTCTCCGTGGGACTAAGATGGCCACTTGCAGCTCCTTACTACTGTGGTGCTAATGAACAGTCCCAGGGGAATGCTCAGGAGCTCGATGCTTGGGGTGGACACAGACTGACTCAGTCCTCGACCCCACATGGAGAGTGGAGGAAGGAATAAGTTATCTGATTGGCTGGTCACATGTGCACATTTAGGGTGGAGAGGGGAAGAGGTATCAGTGCCCTGATACCATATGGCAGAACAGGATGCTTTTTTGTTTGTTTTAATAACATTTTTTAATGAATGAAAAGTTAAATTTTATTTTTATTTTATTTATTTATTTGAGAGCGGCAGAGAGAGAAAGAAAGAGAGAGAGAGAGAATGGGTGCACCAGGGCCTCCAGCCACTGCAAAGGAACTCCAGATGCATGTGTCACCTTGTGCATCTGGCTTACGTGGGTCCTGGGGAATCGAACCTCGAACAGGGGTCCTTAGGTTTCACAGGCAAGCGCTTAACCGCTAAGGCATCTCTCCGGGCCCGGAAAAATTTAATTTTAGTGAAAATTTTGGGGTTTGAGGGGATGGCTTAGAGATTAAGGTGTTTGCCTACAAGGCTAAAGGACCCAGGTTCGATTCCCTAGGACTCAATTAGCCAGATGCACAAGGGGGAACACATCTGGAGTTTGTTTGCAGTGGCTGGAGGCCCTGCTGCGTCCATTCCCTCTCTCTCTCTCTCTCTCTCTCTCTCTCTCTCTCTCTCTCTCTCTAAGTCCTGCTCCACCTCGCAAATTCCCTGGGGGCCTTCCTCAGAGGGTTGTGGGTATTCACTGTGTGGTAATTAAGGCCGGTCAGCTTCTAGGTGGAGTAGCTATTCCTCAGGACCCTCCTTCCACCCTGTGGCATCGGCAGTCTTTCAGCCCCCTCTTCCAAAATGACCCCTGAGCCTTGCTGGGCCTGTTAGCAACCGGAAGATTCGTGTCCTTTTTTTTTTTTTTTGAGGCAGGGTCTCACTCTAGCCCAGGCTGACCTGGAATTCACTGTGTAGTCTCAGGCTGGACTAGAACTCACGGCGATCCTCCTACCTCTGCCTCCCGAGTGCTGGGATTAAAGGCGTGTACCACCACACCCAACCCTGTTAGCAATCTGATTTAGTGTTGAGTTCATGGTAGTCTCTGGATTTCTGCTACAAGGGCTTTTGATAAAACTGTTGCCATTTTCCTGGAGCTGCCTGTCAGGCTAGCAGTGAGGGCAGTATTCCTGTGCTGCTTCCTCTGCAGTTTCTCCTGGGCCCTGGCAGATGTGGTAGAGGTGGAATGTCTTGGGTTAGACAGTCTGCTAACTTTTGTTGTCATCTCGATGAATCTTGGGTCTCCCCAGTATTCTCTGCTATCTGTAAAATAAAACAGATTCTCCCAGTGGTGGCGCACGCCTTTAATCCCAGCACTTGGGAGGCAGAGGTAGGAGGATCGCTGAGAGTTCAAGGCCACCCTGAGACTACCTAGTGAATTCCAGGTCAGCCTGAGCCAGAGTGAGACCCTGCCTTGAAAAAAAAAAATCTCCAATCAAGCTTTGATTAAGGGGATAGGCATAGTTATTTCAGAGACTTCGTGATGTCTGTGCCCACTCTTCTTATCCAAACAGTAATGGGGGCTTCTTTCTGGAGTCTATGAGTTTCCTGACCATGGGATTCTGACTTAGTTCCCAGGACCAGGTGGGAGTTCTCTCCCACTGAGCAGGCTTCATGTCCAATCAGGGTAGTTGGTTACCCACAAAGGCTATGTGCCACTATTGCACAAGTGTGTGTTTATTGTCCTGATTGCTGATTGCATAGCTTATTCCTACTGTTGGTGACTATTTTCCTCCAGCAGCTCCCATAGCACTTTCCAGTGCCACGAGGGCTTGCCAAGAGAGAATTGGCTTTCCTCTCAATTCCAGCATGATCTCTCAACATCCTGTGCCAGCAGCCTATGGTGTCTTCAGCAATAGGGTCTTACCTTTTAGTGGTGGGTAACCAATGGCCTGCATTGTTTGGGGAACCACATGGGTCTCCTTGACCAACAGCTCACTGTGGTGGGGGGGGTTTAACCCAATTGTGGTCTTAGGATTTACCAGCCAGAGCCCACTGTTTGAGGGTTAAGCTTTCTCCACCTTCTACTGCGCACTTCTGTCCAGACCGTCCCCTCCTTCCCCTCATAGGAGGTTATAGCTTATAGAATGGTATCCAGGAGAAAGGTCTCTATGGTATTGCTTCATATTGTCTTTAGTTTTGTATAATTCCCCTTTCCACCCTCCCTCCCCACTTGCTACGTCCATGGCGACCTCGCCTGTGTAACAAGCAGAAATGCTTCTGTACTGGATGAGAGCTGAGGACAGAGGGCCAGCACTCCTCGGAGGGATGCCCCCGGTGACCCCTTGGCAGTCAGTTACTGTAAAGGTTCCTGCTGCCCATAAAGTCACGACGACCTAATTGCTGGCGCCAATGCTGTTTCTTTCCTGCTTTCTTCTAGCTGTTTGTCTAAGAACAGCTAATTCAACACTTATTAGTAATCATGCACGCAATCAGAGTACAAAAAACAATCTAAGTATTGAATGTGCCCCTCCTATGATTAGGGCAATGAAGAGAATGTATAACTCTACTAGGAATAAAAAATTAACTCTAGAACAGTTTTTAGATGGTGTAAAGTAAAAACAGCTTATGATGTTTGAGAACGATACTGAGCCTGAGAATATGAAAGTAGAAATGTTGATCGGTAGTGTTCATAAGAAACATGACAGTTCTGCAGAAAAGGAGTTACAAAACTTAGACATTCCCACCAGGAAACTTCCTGGGGGATATGTTCAGTACTTGATCAAGGGCAGATGGTGGACTCCTAGAGCTAGAATCTACTTAGTTCCACTCCCCTATGAGGGAGGATATGATGAATTCGGTAATAGATGGGTGAATTATGAAGAAAAAAGGAGGCTATGGCATTCTCTTCCATTTACGGGAACGCTTAACAAGGAAGCGTAAGCCTTGGTGTTTATACAGTCCTTGGGGTATAAGAAATAAGTAACCTGTTATTCACCTTACACCTAGTTTCTGTTTGTATAATGTTGTGGTCAATGATACAAGACGCCCTTCTTAAAAAATGGGTACAGTTCCTGCCTGATCAACATTGCATGTATGCTTACAATAGAACAATACTTAAGATTGTTTAGATTAATGATTTCTGAGATCACTTGTTGGCTTGCTAAGTTTCCCTGTGTAATCTGTATAAAATCTTCATGAAACCTTCAGTAAATCGCAGCAGCATATTCAACTTGAGTGTGTCTGTCTGTCATTTCCTCGCCGAATCCCGAGTTCTCCCTGAGCCTTCGCCCTTGTTCTCCCTCGGTCCTGATCTCCCCGAGAGTCAGTCCGCGGCAGGTGGCGCCCGAACAGGGACTTGAAGGACAGGTAAGCTTTCTTTCTTTCTTTCTTTCCTCAGAACTTAGGATCGGCTCTCACCAGGGAACTGCAGTCCCGCCGGTAAAGGATCACCGGTTAAGAGTGAGTAATCACAAGGAAATCATGGGGCCTTCAATGAGTAGAAATGAAAAGATGTTGGGGGTCATGGTACAGCGCATGTTGGCAAAAAATGGGTTTATTGTGTCCACAAAAGTTTTAGAAGAATTTATGCTTTTCTTAACTAATCTTCTCCTTAAACAATTGGCTTGGGAAAATGCTAATACACTGTGCCAGGATTTCATCAGACCCATAAGAAAGACAGGACAAATACAAGATTACATTAAAGCCTGTTTGGATGCCTCACCAGCGGTGGTACAGGGAATGGCCTACGCTGCAGCCATGAAGGGACAGAGATTCAGCGCCTATGTAAAAAAGACGTATGGGGGAGAAAAAGCCTCCCCTCAAGGACCTGGTCCTGTATGTTTTAAATGTAATAAGACAGGACATCTGCAGAAGGACTGCAGACAACAAAGTTCAGGCCCTAATAACAAGGGACCTGCTCCTGGATTATGTCCCAGGTACAAGAAAGGAAAGCATTGGAAAAATGAATGTAAGTCTAAGTTCCATAAGGATGGGACCTCCCTGAATGGGGAAGAAAAAGAGAAAAATGAGTCAAAAAACTAGGAGGAGGGCAAGCTCCTAGCCCAGAACAAAAGGGAGCTCCCCCTCAAGAGCAGAAGGAATTAAAATTAGATCCTCTTGCTCCAAAGTTTACTATTCAACTTAAAAAAAAAAAAAAAAAAAAAAAAACTCCAACAATGTTACCAAAAGTACTTTAAAAAGACTTGATGACCGGTTCCTGGAAAGGACCAAATATTTTAATAACCTTGGGGCGAGGGTATGCTTGTGTTTTCCCACAGGATGCGGACTCTCCCATCTGGATCCCTGACAGGCTCGTCCGGCCACACTTTACGCAGGCGCAGGAGACGGCTAAAGAGGAACAACAAACAGCTGCTCCGACAGATGGAGAAACTGAAACTAAAAACGACACGGGGACATGATTTAACGTGGACAAAGATAAGAACTCTCACTTGAGAAACAAAAAAAAAAAAGAATTAATAATCAGCCAGGGAAAACCCCTGACTGCTTGCATGTATTTTGTGGCATTTTTGTCTCTGCTTTCCGCGCCGGCTGAAGTTCAGGGAATTCCCTATTGGGCATATGTTCCTAACCCCCCTTTGTTACAGCCTGTGGGTTGGTTGGATCAGGAGCCTATTAAAATCTTAACCAATGATTCTGTGCGCATAGGCGGAGCTCAGGATTCTGAAGTCAAACTGAGTACCTCCTCTTTTAGGACGAGGGGTACCAATGGGCTGTTTGCACACCAGCTATCGGACGTTCCTGACGGACGCTCCAGATAGAACAGATAACAGTAAGAGATGGATGTGGGTTCTACAAATACAGACTTTAGGTTTTCCTGGTTATAATGAGACATATCAGCAAGTTACAGAATTGCCTTTGCCATCCTGTATATTGAAATATAGAGACAGGAATCAATATTGGGACTCTTCTCTCAGAAAATATCCTGCTTGGTTAACTTGCGGCTTCCCAAATGCTGCTACATATTATAATCCAAAAAGCTCTGATGTTAAAATATGGGATTATTCTGCTTCCTCAGGGGAAGGCAAATATGAGAACTATATTAAAAATAATAAGGATAAATTTAATGGGTTTGAATTAGGAGATATGCTAGGGGAAAAAATAAAAAGATAGTTTTCTCGAGGCTATGTGGAACCAACCTGGGTAGCCACAGAAGGAAATATATCTAGAACTCATTCAGATTTATTCAGGTTGATTGCCGCTGCAAATATGCTTCTTGAAAGACAGCCTAACACTACAAAACCTATACCTTATGGGCTTAAAGCTTGTGCTGCTTATCCTAATGCTCTATTGATTGCTCAACAAAATTTTGTTAATATTACTAAAGTAGGAAAATCTTATCAAATTCATTGTTATTCTTGTAAACTTACTAATTGTATCTCCTCAGGAGACACTAAAAATTTAGGAGTAATGCTCATTGTTAGACGGCCTCCTTATGTGATGTTGCCAGTAGAATTAGGTGATGATCCTTGGTATGATAATTCTGCTCTTCAAGTGTTAAAAACATTTAATGCACTATTGCGGCCAAAGAGGTTTGTTGCTGCTTTGATTCTTGGTATCGCAGCTTTAATTTCGATACTCACCACTTTCGCTATTGCTACTACAGCATTAGTAGAGGAAATCCATACAGCTCATTATGTTAATGCTTTAAATAAAAACATTACTTCCACCCTGATGGAACAGGCTGCCATAGATACTAAATTAAAAGCAAAAATAAATATTCTCGAGGAAGTAGTTCTGGCTCTAGGACAAGACCTAGCTAATTTAAAAACTACATTATCTACTAGGTGTCATGCTAGTTTTCAATCAATTTGTGTTACACCTCTTCCATATAATTCATCAGAAACATGGGATAAGGTAAAGGCTCATTTACAAGGAGTATGGAAGGATAATGATGTTACTCATGATATAGATACATTACAAAAAGATATTTCTGCCATTAGTCAGTCTCATCTACAAATGGGAGGTTTAGAAACCTTAGCTAAGGATTTAGAACAGCGAGTTCGCTCTCTTAATCCTCTAGATTGGATTCAATACTTTGTTTTGATTGGCGTGCTGCTTTTATTAATACTTTTAGTGGTCTTTCTGTTTCCTATTCTTCTTAAATGCCTTTTCAGCACTGTGGCTGCCGTGAAACAGGAAGTCTTTGAGCTTCATTTTTAAAAAAACAAAAAAGGGGGAACTGCTACGTCCATGGCGACCTCGCCTGTGTAACAAGCAGAAATGCTTCTGTACTGGATGAGAGCTGAGGACAGAGGGCCAGCACTCCTCGGAGGGATGCCCCCGGTGACCCCTTGGCAGTCAGTTACTGTAAAGGTTCCTGCTGCCCATAAAGTCACGACGACCTAATTGCTGGCGCCAATGCTGTTTCTTTCCTGCTTTCTTCTAGCTGTTTGTCTAAGAACAGCTAATTCAACACTTATTAGTAATCATGCACGCAATCAGAGTACAAAAAACAATCTTAAGTATTGAATGTGCCCCTCCTATGATTAGGGCAATGGAGAGAATGTATAACTCTACTAGGAATAAAAAATTAACTCTAGAACAGTTTTTAGATGGTGTAAAGTAAAAACAGCTTATGATGTTTGAGAACGATACTGAGCCTGAGAATATGAAAGTAGAAATGTTGATCGGTAGTGTTCATAAGAAACATGACAGTTCTACAGAAAAGGAGTTACAAAACTTAGACATTCCCACCAGGAAACTTCCTGGGGGATATGTTCAGTACTTGATCAAGGGCAGATGATGGACTCCTAGAGCTGGAATCTACTTAGTTCCACTCCCCTATGAGGGAGGATATGATGAATTCGGTAATAGATGGGTGAATTATGAAGTAAAAAGGAGGCTATGGCATTCTCTTCCATTTACGGGAACGCTTAACAAGGAAGCGTAAGCCTTGGTGTTTATACAGTCCTTGGGGTATAAGAAATAAGTAACCTGTTATTCACCTTACACCTAGTTTCTGTTTGTATAATGTTGTGGTCAATGATACAAGACGCCCTTCTTAAAA
Source organism: Jaculus jaculus (assembly GCF_020740685.1). Taxonomy (NCBI): domain Eukaryota; kingdom Metazoa; phylum Chordata; class Mammalia; order Rodentia; family Dipodidae; genus Jaculus; species Jaculus jaculus. The sequence goes on from NC_059107.1 coordinate 138,230,260, forward strand.
AATGGGTACAGTTCCTGCCTGATCAACATTACATGTATGCTTACAATAGAACAATACTTAAGATTGTTTAGATTAATGATTTCTGAGATCACTTGTTGGCTTGCTAAGTTTCCCTGTGTAATCTGTATAAAATCTTCATGAAACCTTCAGTAAATCGCAGCAGCATATTCAACTTGAGTGTGTCTGTCTGTCATTTCCTCGCCGAATCCCGAGTTCTCCCTGAGCCTTCGCCCTTGTTCTCCCTCGGTCCTGATCTCCCCGAGAGTCAGTCCGCGGCACCCACTACCGCCACAAGATCCTTCCACCCCCATATATTCTTTCCCTCTCCTAGTCTGTCAAATATCCCCTTCTCTCCTCCCTCCCTGTGTCCATTCTCTCCTTGTTTCATTCTAGTTCTATGCCCACATTCCTGACGCGTACTGCTATTTGCACTCAACTCTAGTTGATCCAAGTTAGGAGCGTATGTGAGAGGACACGTGGCATCTGCCTTTCTGAGCCTTTGTTACCTCCCTTAAAATGATTGTTTTTCCAAGTCCATCCACTTTCCTGTGAATCAAACAAGATTCTTATGGTATGGGAGAAGGTGATTTTCCAAACACAAGCATGAGGCCTGGAGAAATGCTCAGTGGTACAATGCTTACTCAGCAGATATAAAGCCCTGTGCTTGATCCCCAACACTGGACAAAAAAATAAGGGGTGGAGAGATGGCTTAGCAGTTAAGGCACTTGTCTGCAAAGCCAAAGGACCCAGGTTCAATTCCCCAGGACACACCTAAGCACACATCTGAAGTTCATTTGTACTGGCTAGAGGCCCTGGCATGCCCATTCTCTCCCTCCCTCCCTCCCTCCCTCTCTCTCTCTCTCTCTCTCTCTCTCTCTCTCTTTCTGTATCTCAAATAAATAAATAAATAAATAAATACAAACAAAATAAATCACCACCATAACATTGCTAAGCTGATGAGTGCTTGTCCAACAAGATACCAGAAAACTGATCTTCTAAATGTGGTCAAGTAAAAGAAGGAATAACGTGGCACTGTGTAAGTTGTTTCCCCTGTTTCTTTTGGTTCCTTTTAGGGCCACAACCTGAGACTTCTAACAGGGAAGAGAGAAACTATGGGAACTAGGCAGGCATGAGCTCCCAACACCAGGCAAGTGTGTTAGCTGTGTTTACGGTTGCTGTGACCAAATACCCAACAGAAGCTACGTAAGGGAGGAAGATTTGTTTGCACTCACCGCCTCAGGGAGCTCAGTCTGGGGTCCGCTTTAGGCCTGAGGTGAGATTTAATTTGATTAGGGCAGGAGTGTTATGAAATAGCTTCTTTACCTCAAAGAAGACAGGAAGTCAAATGAAGTAGTTCACATCATGGTGAGCAGGAAGTAAAAAAGAAAAAGATGCCATCCTATGGGATGATGCTGCCACAGTCACAGCTAGTTTTCCCTCTTGGTTAATCCTCAGACGCAGGCAGAGGTGTACTTTACTAACCTCCTGGCCAGCAAGTTGGTAAACAAGATGAACCATCGCAGCACGCTTCCTGTTCCCCATCATTGTCAGTGTCTATAAGGCCTCAGACAAGTCATCTTAGCCTCTCAATCCATCTCCTCCTTGGAATCATCCTGCTCACATCAGAGTGCTGGCAAGACTAAGTGAGACCATGGAAATGAGGAAGTGCTGAGAACTTTGAGGGTACGTGGTGGGTAGTGGGCATTTACAACTCTCCCCGAAGCACCACGTTGTACGGCAAATACTGCAAATAGTACTTCTAACTTGTGGATTGGGAGGGGTGAATGGTGTCTGGAGACAAAAGGAAGAAAGAAAAACAAGCAAGGGACTGGGGAGATGGCTCAATGGTTAAAGGTGCTTGCTTGCTAAGGTTGCCAACTGGGGTTCAATTCCCCAGTACTCATTTAAAGCCAGATGCACAAAGCAGCCCATGCGTCTGGAGTTTGTTTGCAGCATCTGGAGTGCTTAGATTTTGGTTGCAGTGGCAAAGATCTTGGCATGTCCATGTGTGTCCTTTTCCTCCCCTCTCAAATAAATTTAAAAAAAAAATATATATATATATATATATTTTTAATATACTTTCTAAAAGAAGCAGCAAGAATACATTCTGTGTTCTGCTCAGTTTTCTAGTAGAAATAAACAAGGTAATAAAATACAGAGTTCTCAACTGTGGAGGGCTCCTTTAGAGAGGATAGATTAGAAGGAATGCCTCATCTAGAGAATGAGAAAGAGATCATAGATAAAGATTATGGGGTGAGAAAATGGCAGGTTCAAAGGCCCTGAGGCAGGAAAGGAACAGATGTATTCAAAGAACAGAACGGAAGGTATGCTAATGTTTAATGAGGACGTTAAAGAGGTACCTAGGGGCTGGAGAGATGGCTTAGCCGTTAAGGAGCTTGTCCGTCAAGTTCCAGGTCCCTCGTAGCCAGACGCACACTGATGCAAACATGCAATGTCGCATTCACAGCAGCTGAAAGGCTTGGAATGCCCATTCTCTCTCTCTCTGTCTCTCTGCCTCTTTCTCTCTCTCGCTCAAAAATAAAATAAACAGGTAGGTGGAAACATCCAAAAAAACCTGCTAAGAGGGATTCAATGGAGAGTAGATTTAGGAGGGGGAAATGGAAATCGTGAGAGGGAATTATCATGGTTTATGGAAGTTGTCAATAAAAAAATTATTCATTTATTAGAGGGGGAAAGAAGCACGTATAGCGAAAGATAGAGAATGGGCATGCCAGGGCCTCCAGTCACTGCAAATGAATGAAATGTGTGGGCCACCTTGTGCATCTGGTTTATGTAGGTCCTGGGGAATCAAACTTGGGTCCTTTGGCTTTGCAGGCAAGTGCCTTAATCACTAAGCTATCTCTCTAGCCCAATTAAAAAAAAAATTAAGCCATGCATGGTGGCACACACCTTTAATCCCAGCACTCAAGAGACAGAGGTAGGTGGGTTGCTATGAGTTCAAGGCCAGACTAAGGCTACATAGTGAATTCCAGGCCAACCTAAGCTACAGTGAGACCCTGCCTCGAGAAAAAACAAAACAACAAAAAATGTTAAAATTTTAAAAACCAGCTGGAGAGATGGCTTAGCAGTTGAGGCACTTGCCTGCAAAGCCAAAGGTTCCCCGTTTGATACTCCAGGACCCACATAAGCCAGATGCACAAGGGGGTGCATGCGTCTGGAGTTCATTTGCAGTGGCTGGAGGCCCTGGCGCGCCCATTCTCTCCCTCTCTTTCTCTCTGTCTCTCTCTCTCTGTCTGTCTGTCTCTCTCTGCCTCTTTCTCTCAAATAAATAAAAATAATTTAAAAATTTTTAAAACTTTCTAAGGCTTAGTTAGAAGCTTAGATTCCACACTGAGTGATACATCTGGTTAAAATTCTAATAAGATCATTAAAATCATTGAAGGAAATAGATTACATAAGGACACAGGAATTGTCTAGGTAATGAACAGCTGGGGTCTAGTCTAAGATGGTGACGGTGGAAATGGGGAGAAGTAGATGGACTCAAGATCTGTTTAGGTTGAAGACCAGCAAGACCCAGAAATGGAGTCTTATCCACTCGGAAGGGGAGGGAAAGGATTCAAGATCAATTTTGATACTAGGGTCTGTGAGCAGCTACCTGGCTGAACGTGGGACCATCTATTGAAGTGGGAAAGCCCGGAAGAAACAGATGGAAGAAGTTGAATCTGAGGTGATGTAAGGAGTTGAGTGACCTAAGCAGCTGCATGGATAAATTTGCATCTCAAAGCTAAGGCCAACACTTGGGGAACAAATCTGGAGCCATGGGATTGCAATGACAGCCTGAAAAGAGGAAAGATCCCAGTGTTTTGCTTTCTTGCATGAGCCCTGAACACTGAAGAAAAAGTCAGCAAAGAGAAGCTATGATTAGCAAGGCAGCCAGGACAGCCAGAGAGAGAGAGAGAGAGAGAGAGAGAGAGAGAGAGAGGGAGAGGGAGGGAGGGAGGGAGGGAGGGAGGGAGGGAGGGAGGGAGGGAAACAAAGAGGGGACAACTTTGATGAAAGTTGTCAAGAGATAGTATAAGAAGGATGATAAAATGACCTTTAAAGTTGGGCGGGGGGCAGAATCCACCCATTACAGTGATGCTCTGACTGATCTTTTAAAGACAAATGTAGAAACATCATTCCCTTGACAACCTCAGGGACTCATCACCAGCTCCTTAGCGGCCGTATTGATCTGCAATTGGCAATTGGCCTCCATCTGCCCTCTCTCTGCTGTCTGTGCTCCCCAGAAATACTCGTTAGAATGTTGTGTTGTCTCTGTGCAGAGCATCTCAGGCCGCTCTGCCCTCTCCTGTCCCAGAGGGTGTGTGCACTCCTGACACAGATGAACTGGAACCCTCTTCCCCACCTCCAGACAGCACTGTTTGGGTCCTCCCCCAGACCTCACAAGCCTCCTGTACTTCTGACGTAGCATGTCTCGGGGTATCATCACTTTCATACTCACTTCACCCGTTACACTCTGAGCCTACCAGCAGCCAAGACTTGGTTCATTCACCTTTAGTGCTCAGTACAATGCTAACCCACGGGAGATACCAAATAGATATTTATTGGATAAATTCTCTAGAGATTATTCTTCAAATACAAGTTCTAAGCATTTTCTCTTTTTTTAAGTTTTTATTTATTTATTTATTTATTTATTCAAGAGAGAGAAAGAAGCAGAGAGAGAGAGAATGGGCATGCCAGGGCCTCCAGCCACTGCAAACGAACTCCAAACACACGTGCCACATTGTGGATCTTGCTTACATGGGTCCTGGGGAACTGAACTGAGGTCCTTGGGCTGTACAGGCAAATCCTTCACCATTAAGCTATCTCTTCAGCCCAAGTTCTAACTATTTTTTATCCTTTGTATATTGAATGTCCTCCCAAAAGTTTGTGTTCAGAGCTTGGTCCCAGAGTAGTCCTATTTGGATGTGGGGAGAACCTCTGAGAGGTGATCTTTAGGTTTTGAGGGATGTACCCCCAAAGAGGCCTGTGAGACCTTGGCCCAGCCTTCTTTCTGTCTCTTACTTGCTGGCCTGAGGCTGAGCAGCTTTGCTCAACCATGCATGCTAATATGTTGCGATGCCTCTCAATGCGTCTACAAGCATGGGTCTACCTGGTCACCAGCTGAAATTGTGAGCCAAATAAACAAGCCTTTTCTCCTTATGAGTTAAATATTTTGGTATACTTGTGGAAAGCCAATTAGTATATTGCCCTTAAAAGAAATCAAAGTAAAATTATGTCTTTTGTATTTTAATGTATTTACAAGTTTGCACCATTCAAAAATTAATTTTAGGGCTGAGGAAATGGCTTAGCAGTTAAGGCATCTGCCTGTGAAGCCTAAGGACCCCGGTTCAGTTTCCCAGCACCCACATAAGCCAGATAGATGCACAAGGGGGCACATGCATCTGGAGTTCGTTTGTAGTGGCTGGAGGCCCTAGTGCACCCATTCTTTTTTCCTCTGCTTCTCTCTCTCTCTCAAATAAATAAATAAAATGTTAGAGCTGGGGAGGTGGCTTAGCGGCTAAGGCACTTGCCTGCAAAGCTAAAAAACCTTGGTTCGATTCTCCAGTATCCATGTAAGCCAGATGCACAAGGGGGCGCATGCATCTGGAGTTTGTTTGCAGTGGATAGAAGACCTGGTGCACCCATTCAATCTCTCTCTCTCTGCCTCTTTCCGTTGCTCAAATAAATAAATAATTTAAAATAACTAAAATATTATAAACAAATAAAAATTAATTTTAAAAGGCGAAGAAGAGCCAGGTGTGGTGGCACACACCTTTAGTCACCATTCAAGAGGCTGAGATAGGAGGACTGCTTTGAACTCGATGCCAGCCTGGGGCCAGAGCGTAAGTTCCAGAGCCAGCTGGGCTAGTGTGAGACTCTGTCTTGAGAAAACAAAAAAGCCAACATAACAAAAAAGGTTAAAAATATTAATACTCTCTTACGATTTGAACTGTATCCCCCACTGCAACATAGAAGTCCTAACTCTCAACCTTGCAGAATGTGACCTCATTTAGAAATAGGGGATTTGTTTATTTTTTTAATCATGCACACATATGTGTGCGTTTGTGTGTGTGATGTGTGTATTAGATTGAGGCGGTCAGAGAACAACCTCAATGAAAGCCTCGGTCGTTCCCTCCCACTTCGTTTGAGACAGAGTCCCTTTGTTTGTTCTGTGCTGTGTGTGATAGACAAGCTGACCAAGAAGCTTCTAGCGAGTCTCCTCCCATCTCACCTTAGGAATGCTGGATTTTAGCACCCATGTAAAGCCAGATGCACCAAGTGTCTAGAGTTGATTTGCAATAGCAGGAGGCTCTGGCACAACCTGACTTGCTCTGTTTCTCTCTCTTTCTCTCTCATAAATCCACACGTACATAAATAAAGTGAAATACATTTTAAAAATCAAATCAACCACTAAAGCAGATTGAGGTCCGTCTGGTGCTCAACCAACACGCGCATCACGGGATGTGACTGCTAATTCCTACCAAGCCAGCCTCACTGTGAAAACAGAGGCTTCCTCCCTTGGGAAAGCCCTAGTCATGTTTTCAGCACACCTTCAGGTTTTGGTAAACTTTGCATCACTCGTAACCTCATGTCTGGTGGAATATTTTGGAGATTAGAATACAGGAAAATAGTCTTTCCTTGGACCTGGGCGGCAGGAGCTCCAGTCTGGGTCCGACACTCATGAAGGCTGCCCTGTGTCCCTCCTGCCGCTGCACCCTCCATTCAGGGTCAGATGTCCCCCAATATCAAGGGAATGAGCCCTCCCGGAGTGTATGTCCCCCAGTTCTTGCCCATGCTTTGAGTATGTAGGGCCCCAGAATTCCCTGCTCACATAGCTCTGAGGGCTCTCTGCGTCCAGCCCTGCAGGAATGCCGTGAAAGTGCCTTCTCTAGACCCAGGAAGAAGCCAAGGCTGTGCGCCAGCGGCTGCACATCAAGAGAGCTGTGCAAACTAGAGCAGCTTCGAGAGACCCTCGGAGTGTGGAACAGAGCTGCAGCTGGGAGGAAAATAAAGTGTCACATGAGCAGTGCATACAATCTTAAAATCAGGGCTGGAGGGATGGCTTAGCGGTTACGGCGTTTGCCTGCAAAGCCAAAGGATCCTGGTTTGACTCTCCAGGACCCACTTTAGCCAGATGCACAAGGTGGCGCATGCATCTGGAGTTCATTTGCAGTGGCTGGAGGCCCTGGTGCACCCATTTTCTCTCTCTCTCTTTCAAATAGATAAATAAATAAAAGGTTTTCTTTTTTTAAAAAAAAAGAAAACAGCACCTTAGGAACAACACCTGAGGTTGTCCATTGGCCTCCACACATACACATTATACCCAAAGCAGGAATTTGTTAAAAGGAAGGCGTTTAATTGTTTGAAATCTTTCTTCTAACATGAAATACTGACATTCAAACCACCATTACAATCAGGCTACTAACAACAAGCTGACTAAAACACAAAGGCCATCAACTCAGATTATTACTTACTTTCAATTAATGTTATGTTCTGTACAAGAAAACCTAAAATATACATGAAGCTTTATGAAAAAAAAATTGACATAAAGAGTCTTTAAATTAAAAACTGTAATTTTCTGGGTATGGTGGCATATATCTTTAATGCCAGCAGTTGGAAGGCAGAGGTAGGAGGATTGCCATGAGTTCGAGGCCACCCTTACACTACACAGTGAATTCTAGATCAGCCTGGGCTAGAGTGAGACCCTACCTCAAAAAAACAAACAAACAAAAACAATTATATTTGACTTATAAAGGCCCAGGCTTAGGCTAAAAGCCTTTTCTAACATATGAATAATTAAAACAAAAACCAACAAGTTACAGGAAAGACTGTGTTGCAGTCCGGTTCGCATTGCTGGTAGAAATCACCCAACCAAGAGCAGCTTATGGGAAAAAGAGATTTATTTTGGCTTACAGGCTCAAGGGGAAGCTCCACGATGGCAGGGGAAAATGATGGCATGAGCAAAGGGTGGACATCACCCCCTGGCCAACATAAGGTGGACCACAGCAACAGGAGGGTGTGCCAAATACTGGCAAGGGGACACTGGCTATAATACCCATAAGCTCGCCCCCAACAATACACTCCCTCCAGGAGGTGTTAATTCCCAAATCTCCATCAGCTGGGAACCTAGCATTCAGAACACCCAAGTTTATGGGGGACACCTGAATCAAACCACCACAGAATGAATAATCTTTCTATACAAAAATTATATAATAGCATGTATAGGGCACGATAGAGCAAACCTGTGGCCCTGACACTTACAAGGTTGAGGCAAGAGGATCTTTAGTTCAAGGCTAGTTTGAGCTACATAACAAGGGCCTGTCTCCAAACAAGAGAGAGAGAGGGAGAGGGAGAGAGAAGTATTGAAGAGATGTGTCCAAGAGGTCAGTAATAAAGGTATCATGCTGAATTTTTTTAATTTTTAAATTTTATTTTTATTTATTTGAGAGAGAGAGAATGGGCACACCAGAGCATCCAGCCACTGCAAACGAACTCCAGATGGATATGCCATCTTGTGCATCTGGCTGATGTGGGTCCTGGGGAATCGAATGAGGTCCTTTGGCTTTGCAGACAAGTGCCTTAACCACTAAGCCATCTCTCCAGCCCCTGAATTTTTTTACTGCTTGTCAACTTTTAATTTTTTGATAAATTACTATAATTTCTTTTCTTGTTTTAAGTAAATATTTAATTTCATGCTCAATTTTTTTTTTTTTTTTTGCTTTTTTTGAGGCAGGATCACCCTCTATGCTGAGGCTAACCTGGAACTCATTCTGTAGCCCAGGCTAGCCTCAAGCTCACATTGATTTTTCCTACCTCAGCCTCCTGAGTGTGGGGTTACAGGTATGTGCCACCGCAGCCAGCCTGTGGGCTCAATTTTATATTCATGATTTTTGCATTCTCTCTTCTATGGAAGGAGCCTGCCCCCATTCATAACCAGAGTCTGGAGCCTCCCCTATCAACGTCATCTGTGACTGAGCTGTTTATGTGTGGAGAGGGGCTTGGTGACTAAGTCCGAGGAAATGTACGGACAATTATCTGAAAGAGCAGCTTGTCCTGAGGCCCATGATGTCAAGATGTATCATTTCAAGGTAAACAAGACAGCAACTGGCGCTTCCTGAATGCTGTTTTCAGATGACTGAATTGTGTCCGCATTTCTTTTTGTTTCTGCCCTGTCATCGGCATGGCGGCAGCTGATAACAGGAAAGATAGCTGGGCTGTGGGTAGATAACAGTTCATCGGGGACCCCTACAGCCTCCCACACTACAGAAAGCAAGGAAAGATAATGGTAAGGAAAACCAGTTCCGCAGAGCCCCCATCCCAACAAAGAACTGGGATAGGTTTGGCGCCCCTGAGGATGGATCCCTGCGGCAAAGAGGAGATGCCCACCTCATGGCAATGGGAGCCACACCCGGGTGGTTTCATTGTGGGCCCTCAGGCTGTAAGACCTTGCCTACTCTTCTCATGGAAAAAGCTCAGCGATTCTGTTTGTTTGTTTGTTTTGTTTTTTTTTTTAGAGGCAGGGTTTCACTCTAGTCCGGGCTGACCTGGAATTCACTATGAAGTCTCAGGGTGACCTCGAACTCACGGGGATCCTCCTACCTCTGCCTCCAGAGTGCTGGGATTAAAGGCGTGTGCCACCACACCTGACTCTCAGGGATTCTTTCTTAGGATAGAAATTATTATTTCTTTTAGGAAGAAGACGTTTTGCTCTGAAGCACATTAGGTTTCTGCGTGCTCACATTTCCTTAAATTAGTTACTAAGATTTGAGGATTTAATTTCTGCCTAAATTGCTATGGCTCAGAGTTCTTTAAAAGATAGGTTACCTGGGGCAATACTGCTTGCCCTTTTTTCTTTTTCTTTTTCTTTCTTTTTTTTTTTCAGTCAAGCTTTGATTCCTGGAAGACCTAATGGTTAAGTAAAGTGGATTGAACACAAGCTTTTATCCCCCCCACCCTTCTGAAATCTCAACGGCATGACTATGAAAGGATAAAGCAGATATAATAGGAACAAATCCACACAGACTAAGAGAAAGGAGGCAGCTACGTGGAGATTCAGCAACATTCTGGAAGCTACAGTCCTGAGACGGTGTATTTAGCAAGGCTGAGAATGCTGGATCCAAAATATCCTACTCTTGGGCTGGAGAGATGGCTTAATGGTTAAGCGCTTGCCTGTGAAGCCTAAGGACCCTGGTTCGGGGCTCGATTCCCCTGAACCCACATAAACCAGATGCACAAGGGGGCGCATGCATCTGGAGTTTGTTTGCAGTGGCTGGAGACCCTGGTGTGCCCATTGTGTCTCTCTTTCTCTCTCTCTCTTTCTCTGTCTCTTTCTCTGTTGCTCTCAAATAAATAAATACAAATAAACACCAAAAATAATTTTTTAAAAATCCTACTCCTATCATTTTATATAGCACAGAACAGCCACTTTAACAAGGAAATATTGACATCAGATCCAGTGGCCCATGCCTGTAATCCCAGCACTTGGGAGGCTGAGGCAGGAAGGTGGTTAGTAGTCTAAAGCCAGGCTGGCTACCAAGTGTGACCTTAACTTGAAAAAAACCACAAAAATAATTTCATAAGCCATAGGTTTTTATAGAAAAATCACCTTGACCGGGTGGGATACTTCTCAGTGAGTTGTTGATCAGGAAACCCCCGAGGCCCTAAAAACAGCGCAGGCTGTTGCCACTGTTCTCGGTTTCCCGCCAGAACTAGATGTAGCCCCTACTGCCGCAGATACGCTGGCTGTGGCTGCAGAATACTGAGACATCAAGCTGGAACAGAACTGGAAGCTACACCCATTGTTTAGCTGTCACAGTGCTGGAAGGTGTTTTACAGGCTGCTGGGGGAGAAAAGTCAACAACAGTCTTACCCAGCAGGGGACCAGACAAATTAAGATGTGCCTACTGATGTAACGATGGCATGATTTTTACAAGAGTAATCAACTGCTCTCTGATTGGATTTGAAGCTGTTGCAGCTAGCTCTACATTGCTGTGACAAACATCCAACCAGACACAGCTTATGGGAGGAAGGTGGTTTATTTCAGGCTTACAGTTTCCATGGGAACACCATCAATGGCAGGAGGAGCTGACTCCCTTTCATAGATCCAAGCAGAGAGACGACACCAAATAGCCAGTAGGCCCCATCAACACCAGCAAGTGCTAACCCCCAGAGCTCAAACCACTCTCTCTATACCTTTGGGCTGGAATTCAAATCTGCCCTCCAAACGTACCTTAGGGCTGGACTTCAAGACCCACACCCAGTGATACCTCTTTCCCGTAGGGTTCTGCTCGCTGCAGACTCAAATTCAAGCCTGGGTCTATGGGGCCATATATTCAAACTACCACAGGAGCCCGCTCCATGGGAGGGAATTCATGCCTGGTATTGAAAAATCTAGTCAAAAGTCTATGGCTGGGGAGGCCACAGGCCCTACTTTGGTTTTTGTCTAAATGGATATGTTGTACTCAGCAAATCGCCCCCTATATATTTATGTCTGTGCCCCTGGGTTAGGATTGCTCTCCCCATTGGTCAGTGTTGCGCTTACCTTCTCATTGCACAAAGCATCCAACGAGGGGGGAATGTTGTTTATTTTGGCTTACAGTCTCCAGGGGAAACTTCATGATAGCAGGGAAAAGCTGGTACAGCCGGGCATGGTGGCGCACGCCTTTAATCCCAGCACTCGGGAGGCAGAGGTAGGAGGATTGCCATAAATTCAAGGCCACCCTGAGACTCCATAATGAATTCCAGGACAGCCTGGGCCAGAATGAGGCCCTACCTCAAAAAAAAAAAAAAAAAAAAAAAGTAGAGCAGAGGCTAGACATCACCTCCTTGCCAACATCAGGTGGAAAACAGTAGCAGGAGAATGAGCCAACTAACAAGCTAGGGGCGACTAAACCTCAAGGTCCACCCCAAGAAAAACACCTCTCCAATTGCCATCAGCTGGGGACCCAGTATACAAAACACATAAGTCTATGGGTGACACCTAATTCAAACCTCCACAGTCAGAGAAGCCTCTTTTTTTGTTGTTTTTGTTTGGCAATGAGAGGAAACTCCTTCCAAATGCTGAAAATAAGTGACTGTGCTATGAAGCATCTATATCACTTAGTATAATCCTTTCCAGGTCCATCCATTTTTCCGCAAATTTCATAACTTCATTTTTCTTTACCGCTGAGTAGAACTCCATTGTATAAATGTGCCACATCTTCATTATCCACTCATCAGTTGAGGGACATCTAGGCTGGTTCCATTTCCCAGAATAATGTGTTTTATTATGATATTTGCATACATGTACATAAGGTTCTTTGATCATATTCACTCTGTATCCAAAGACCAGCTCTCATTCTAGGAAGGATGCCCAGTAGTCGTTCTTGGGGGGGGAGGACCTACTCCATCACTAATGACAAATAGAAGAGAGACAGATGCCTATGTCCCAGAATTTCTACCAAAGGACCTCTAGCTGGACTAGCTTAAATCATGTGCTTAACTATGAGCCAATCACTCTGTTTTAGTGGTGGGGGGGCATCAAATTCTAACGAGGAGATGGCTGTGGCATCTATCACATAAAATCTACACAGCTGAAAATGGTGAAAGTGATGGTTGCTCAAAATAAGCCGTATGCTGCTTGGTGAGAGGAGTTCAGGCTGGGCAACCTACACCATGTACCAGATTTTCAGGGAAAGGTGGCATTTATGGGATTATGTGTTCCAAGTCAAATGACAGGAAAAGACAAATAGTGAAAGCCTCTCTCCTGCTTTAAAAAAATAAAAAAATTAATTTTTTTTAAAAAAGCCTTAATCCTTGGAGCTGGAGAAATGGCTCAGTGGTTAAAGGTGCTTGCCTGCAAAACCTGATGGCCCTAGTTCCATTTTCCAGTACCCACATAAAGTCAGATGCACAAAGTGGTGCATGGTCTGGAATTCATTTACAGAGGCAGGAGGCCTTGGCACACCAACTCACACACACGCACTCTCTCTCAGATAAATATTTAAAAACAAAAACTTAATCCTTAAAGTCATATTTGCATTTTTACACACAGTAGGGAAGGATCACATGGTGCGATTTGCAGCCAACAAGACTAGTGAGAGCTGATTCACATGAATAATATCTGAAGATGGGTTTGGCATGTATACTTCACATGACATTCTTGGAAGGACTCATGGATACACCCCAAAGGATGAGTTAATGTTCTGTTAAGTTCTTGCTGTATTTATTCTCAGGGTGTCTTCTGAAACCTAAGGAGTCTGTTAACATTCTCTGTACCACCCTGGTTCAAGTGAGCCATGGGAAGATTGATCAATGTCCGTTCATAGAAGCTCAGGAGTTAAGGAAGAGGTATAATTAATAATACTGACGCAGCCCAGCTAGAAACTTCAGCAGATGTTAGATCACATAAAAGACAGAGAATAATAACAGCCATCCTTTTGTGTAAAAGAGAATAGAAAGATAGATTCAGTAGCATGACAATTGTTGTATAGATTTTATTTTCTTCCTAGGCTACTCATCCTTAATCCATGCCAGGAGTCCCATGAGGCTGAGAAAACATTTCTCTAAAATAGAATTTTCTAACCAGCAGGTCAGAATATAACTGTAGATTTCAAAGTCTTGCCTGATAATGAGATGTTTAAATAAATTATATACCCTCATAATGGAATTTTCTTCATTTAAAATGATCCTGCAGATAAAAATGTATTAACTTTGCCTGGTGGCTAACAATATATTTTCATTAAGTAGAAAAAACAGGCTAGAAAATGACAGAGGTTATAATCACATTTTTATAAAATATTAAACAATTTGCATTTTTACACGGAAAAAAATGCAAAGATTTACTTTAAGGTGTTAACAATGGTTTTCTCTGGGTGGTAGAATCATACTCTTGTTGAATTGTTTTTGAAGTAAAAAAGTACAGCTAGGCTATTTTCTTTAGAGATAATACCTGTTGCCAATTTTTAATTATACTTCTATTTAACTCCAGCGGTGTTGGTATTCTTCCCATAAGCAGGTGTATGCTCTTTGTGGAGGGAGGTAGGGAATGAAAGCATGTGCTTCTGATTAAATGAGGAAGTTAATAAGCACAGCACCAATTAGAGCAGAAAAGGGGACTCCAGGGGATTCAGCAGCCTCTCCCAATTAGTTACTGTCTCAATAAGATCCAGCACTGGGGTAGTCCCGTCTCATAACCAGAAGGGCCAGTCCCATCCCCACAGGGCACCCAGACACTCCTAGGTTAAGGAACTGAGCTTTTCTGTTTGCCCAGTGATCTGTCTCACAAGTTTAGATGCTCAGACCCTAGTCTGGAGTCAGTTACTCTCCTGCTGTGGTGCCTGGTAGAGTTTACTCCTTTGATCTCTATTTTTTAAAATATTTTTATGAGCTGGAGAGATGGCTTAGCGGTGTGAAGCCTCAGGACCCTGGTTCGAGGCTTGATTCCCCAGGACCCACGTTAGCCAGATGCACAAGGGGGCGCACACATCTGGAGTTTGCTTGCAGTGGCTGGAGGCCCTGGCACATCCATTCTCTCTCTGCCTCTTTCTCTCTCAAATAACTAAATAAAAATAAACAAAAATGAAATAGTTTTAATTTTAAATATTATTTCATAAAGTGTTATTTCAAATATTTTGAATACTTTAAAAAATATTTTATTTATTTATTGAAAGAGAGGCAGGCAGACAGGGACAGAGAGAAGAATGAGCACACCAGGGCCTCCAGCCACTGCAAACGAACTCCAGATGCATGCGCCACTTTGTGCCTCTGGGTTACGTGGGTCCTGGGGAATCGAACCTGGGTCCTTTAGCTTTACCAGCAAGCACCTTAACTGCTAAGCCATCTCTCTAGCCCTCCTTTGATCTTTAGATCCCTCCAGCATCCCCCCGCCCCAGCTCATCTCAGAGGAAATTCTGTCACTGCTGACCCTCCGTGACTGGTCTCACAACTTCCAGCCACCCTCTCCAGTGCTGCCACTGGATAATGACAATGACAATGATAATGATAAGTGGCCCTCGTGCTGGGCCGCCATGAGTGCTGCCTCCATGCCCTCTACTAAAAGACACCCTCCTAAGGCTCTCGAGTCTGCAAACACAAAGTCCCATTCTCAGGGCTTCTCTCAGGCAGGGAAGAAGGTAACATGATAACTTGCCATTCAAGTAAAGCCTAATCCACCACATCCCGAGACACAAAGTGAACACACACACACACACACACACACACACACACACATACACACACGGAAGAAGAAACTCAAGCAACATAAATGAGTATTACACTAGTCGCTAAACTCTGCTGCCAAGAGCCCCAATGTTGATGGAGATTTTTGTTTGTTTGTTAGTTTTGTTTTGGGAAGTAGAGTCTCATTCCAGCCCAGGCTGACCTGGAATTCACTACATAGTCTCAGCATGGCCTTGAACTCATGGCAATCCTCCTACCTCTGCCTCCCAAGTGCTGGGATTAAAGGCGTGCACCACTGCGCCCCCGGCCTGATGGTTGGTTTTTATTTTCACTTTTTCCTCTAAAGATAAAGCAGATGTCTAGGTTTATCATGTTTTATCTCCACCCCACAGGGCCTTTTCATGTTGTCCTGCCCAATATGGGTGGGTGGCAGTTCAGAATTCTATCAGCTTCTAGAAACAGAGCTGAAAAATAGTATAGCTTAAGAGAAAGAGGTACATTTCTCACACCTGAAGTAAGTCCAGGGCTGTGAGCAGCTCTGTAAGATCTCCATAGAATTCTACATCAACCAACCGAGTGTCCCTGGGCACAATCATCCATCTCTCTATGCTTCCGTTTCCTCATTTGTAGAATAGACAAGAATGACACATGTGCAGAGTAACTGAGAATTAAATGATACATGAAAAGCACAGAGGCTGGGACACAATGGACCCCACAAATGCTGGTAGAAGACTAAGTGGACCCCATTTCCCTCTCTTGATAATCTGAGCTTTCAAAACGATAAGGACACAAACCTTGTGTGTGCTATTACCGGTACCTGGGAGGCTGAGATAGAAGATCACTGTGAGTTCCAGGTCACCCTGAGTTAGAGTGACTCAAAGAAAGAAAGGAAGGAAGGAAGTAAGGAAGGAAGGATGGAAGGAAGGAAGGAAGGAAGGAAGGAAGGAAGGAAGGGAAGGGAGGGGAAAAGGGAGGAAGAAAGAAAAGAAAAAGAAAAGAAAGAACAACTATAATTACAAGGTGAAATAGATATGAAAAGAGAAGACTTGGGCATAAGATTGATGAGACTTGAGTTGTCCTGTATTTAAAAAATGAAAATCAGGACTGGGCATGTTGCCTAGTTGTTAATGTGTTAGACCTAGCCTGCACAAGGCCCTGAGTCACTCCCCAGCACCATATAAAATGGGGCATGGTAGTACGTGTCTATAATCTTGGAAGGTGACAGTGGGAAAATCAGTTCAAGATCATCCTTGGCTACATTAGCAAGTACAAGGCCAGCTTGAGTTACATGAGACCCTGCCTCAAAAATAAAAAATGAAGGGCCGGAGAGATGGCTTAGCAGTTAAGGCGCTTCTCTGCAAAGCCTAAGGATCCAGGTTCGATTCCCCAGTGCCCACATAAGCAAGATGGCACGTGCGTCTGGAATTCCTTTGCAGTGCCTAGAAGCCCTGGTGCACCCATTCTCTCCACCTCTGTCACTCTCAAATAAATAAATAAAAATATAAATATGAGAATTCGCCTGTAATCTTAGCTCTTGGGAGGCTGAGAC
Source organism: Jaculus jaculus (assembly GCF_020740685.1). NCBI lineage: Eukaryota > Metazoa > Chordata > Mammalia > Rodentia > Dipodidae > Jaculus > Jaculus jaculus. The sequence continues at coordinate 138,246,971 of NC_059107.1, forward strand.
AGTAGAATCTTGCGTAGGAGGTCAGCCTGGACTACATCGTGAGCCCTTGTCTCACAAAACCAAATCATTTTCTTATAGCACTTTTTGTCCTCTCAAAGAAAGAAATAGGATGTGAGGGCGATCTGGCTGTGACATCTGTCACCCCATTGATCGCCAGGGTTGATTCGGCTGATCTGGCTGGCTAGGCGGGTGTCCCCTTCCTCCCTCACCGCTCCATGTGCGTCCCTCCCGAAGCTGCGCGCTCGGTTGAAGAGGACGACCTTCCCCGAATAGAGGAGGACCGGTCTTCGGTCAAGGGTATATGAGTAGCTGTGCTCCCCTGCTAGAACCTCCAAACAAGCTCTCAAAGAAAGAAATAACAGAAAAGAGAAGGGAGAGAGGAGAGGGAGAAGCAAGATAGCAAAGTGGGAAAGTGCCTGAGGATGAATCCGTTGTACAGCGCTTGCTCACCGTGCATTAATTCCTGGGTTTGCTCTCCTGAACAACAGTAACAACAAGAATAAATATTTTGGGCTAGAGGGCTGGAAAAAAAAAGAATAAATATTTTTAGGTTAGTAACTTTTTGAAATGTAGTCTCCTTTATTACCTCAAATTTTAAATTTCAAGGTGCTATGCACAGAAATATGTGTTCTGATTAATGTTTTGTGTTTGTGTGTATGGTGCGCATGTGTGTGTATGCGTGTATGTATGTGAGCGCACACACATGCATGTGGAGTCCAGAAGTTGATGTCAGCTGTTTTTCTCCATTACTTTTGACCTTATTTTTAAAATATTTTTATTTATTTGCAAGCACAAAAAGATAGAGGAGGTGGGAGGGAAGGGGGAAAGGAGAAAGAATGGACACACCAGGGCTTCTAGTCACTGCAAATGAATTCCAGCCACTGTACATCTGGCTTTATGTGGGTATTGGGAAATTGAACCTGAGTAATTAGGCAAGCACGTAAATCACTGAGCTATCTGTCCAGCCCTCCACCTTTGTGTGTGTGTGTGTGTGTGTGTGTGTGTGTGTGTGTGTGGTTTTTCAAGGTGGGATTTCACTCTAGCCCAGGCTGACCTGGAATTCACTATGTAGTCTCAGGTGGCCTTGAACTCACAGCAATCATCCTACCTCTGCTTCCCAAGTGATGGGATTAAAGGTGTGCACCCCAGTGCCCCCCTCATTTTTGTTTATTTATTTATTTATTGAGAGAGAGAGGGTGTCTCGCTCTCTCTGAGCCCAGAGCTATAGCTGAGGATGAACTTGAACCCCTGATCCTGCTTCCTCCACTTTTCAAGTGTTGGAATAACAGGTACACATAACCATGTCTAGTAATCATGACTAATTTTTCATGCAAATTATGAGAAAGGGCCAAGCTGTATATGTAGGTTGATATAGAGTAGAAGTAGCATAACATGACTATATGTTCTGTTGAATGGCCAGTTCAATGCAAGTGGTAATATGGGGGCTGGCAATGGAGCCCTGTGGTCTTAGTAGTATAGTACAAGTCCCTAGTTTCAATCCCTATTCTCTCTCTCAAATAAATAAATAACACATATTTTTTATTTACATATTTGAGAGAAAGAGAGAGACAGAGAGAGAAAATGGGCACACCAGGGCCTCCAGCCAATGCAAATGAACTCCAGATGCATACACCACCATGTGCAACTGGGTTATGTGGGTCCTGGGGAATGGAACCTGGGTCCTTTGGCTTTGCAGGCAATCTCCTTAACCACTAAGGAAAGGTTAATCTGAAAGAACATAAACAATCTTCCTTTCATGCCCTGAATGCATTATTGGAATTTCTTCAAATGTGAAGGAGAGAGAATTTGATCTTGATCTAAAGGAGCAGGAAGACCCCAATGGACACCTGAGCTCCATAGTGCCCGCCTTCCCCTCCCCCAGCCCCTATCCACATTTCTGATGATCCTTTGCAAACTGAATGGGGATCTTCCAACACTGCCTGTTTTCAGAATCCGGAGAGGCCATCCGGAGGAACTCAAGTTGCCTGGAGTTCTAAAGAATGAATGGATTCGGATGGTGTATCCTAGCAACTGTTGAAAAGAAATCAACGTCAAGTGATACAAGCCCCAGAAGCAGAGGCAAAACAAGCACAGAAAAGCGGGGAGCAGGGCTGAGCAGGGCGGTGCCGAGGAAGGGACTGTCAGCCCGCAGCTGGTGACCTGTGGAGGTGAGTATCATGAATATCCCTGAAATCAAAACGTTCACGGTCCAGGTGTGGGGCTGGAGCCAGACAAAACCACTCTTATCTAGAGGTCACTGGAAGCTTTCAAATAAATGCCTTTAATCTCATGACAAATGACATTTATTTCTCGAAAGCCACGCAGTGTACAAGAAGATGCTAATAATGAAACCCCACAAAAATGAAAATGACTTCCATTACCTCGTAAATTTGGAAAGCACTGACTGATTGCCAGCCAAGTACCCGGCTGAAGAATGCTAATGTCCTATAGCATCAGTCAGGGTGGTCCTCGCTGCAGTGAAAGAAGCCGGCTTGAATTGAAGGAAACTGGCAGCTGGAGAGATAGGAACTAGAGTAACTCTGAGAACCAGGGAACTGAAACCCTGCTCTCCCCACCACACTCTCCCTCCCTCTTCTCTCCTTTCTTTCTTCTTCCCAACTGCCTTTCCTCCTCCTCCCCTCTCTTCCCCTCCTCTCCCCTCTCCATTCCCCTCCTTCCCTTCCTCCTCCTCCTTCTCTTCTTTTCTCTTCTCCTCTCCTCTCTTCTTGGCACTCTCTCTCTCTTTCCTTGTAAGTGTATTGCCTTGACTTGCTCAACCCTGAAGCTATATATCATTTTGTAGTTTTGTGACTGGAAGGAAAAAGCATGGTCCCTGCTAGTTTCACTTATAAAAACATCCTTGGGGCTGGGGACATGGATCTGTCAGTAAAGTGAGGACCTGAGTTCAATCTCCAGAACCCAGAACCCACATGAAAAAAGGCCAAGTTCTAAAAGAAAAGCCAGTGGTGGCACGCACCTTTAATCCCAGAACTTGGGAGGCAGAGGCAGGAGGATCACTGTGAGTTCGAGGCCAGCTTGAGACTACATAGTGAATTCCAGGACAGCCTGAGCTAGAGTGAGACCCTACCTCGAGAAAAAAAAGGTCAAGTTTAGCCAGGCATGGTGGCATGATGGTGCATGCATTTAGTCCCAGCACTTGAGAGGCTAAGGTAGGAGAATCAGCCTGAGTTCAAGACCAGCCTGGAACTATGAAGTGAGTTCCAGGTCAGCCTGAGCTAGAGTGAGACCCTACCTTGAAAACAAACAATTAAATAAATAAATAACTAAATCTGGAGTTCCTATAACACTCAATAAGGAGTTTCTCAACAAAAGAATTTTGTACAAAAATAACTTAAAATATTTCAATCATTTTTGTATAGTGTTCTATAGTATTGATATTTAATGTAAAATTTAGCTGGTATAGTTTTTATTTCTTTTTTGGTATAGTTTTTTTAAATATGATTCAATTTAATTAAAATAAAGAACATTAAAAAAAGAGAAAAAGGCCGAAAATTGGGGGCTGGAGACATGGCTTAGCAGTTAAGCGCTTGCCTGTGAAACCTAAGGACACTGTTTCAAGGCTCAATTCCCCAGGACCCACATAAGCCAGATGCACAAGGTTGCATATGTGTCTGGAGTTGTTTGGCAGTGGCTGGAGGCCCTGGTGCGCCCATTCTTTATCTATTTGCCTCTTTCGCTCTCTGTCTGTCGCTCTCAAATAAATAAATCAATAAATAAAAATAAACAACAACAAAAGGCCTAAAATTGCTAATGCTTTCAGGAATTGAAAGTAGAAATCAACAAATTGTTATTGTTTTAAATTTTTGTTACCCCACCCCCCAAAAAAAACCTAAATACTAGGGGCTGGAGAGATGGCTTAGTGGTTAAGGTGTATGCCTGCGAAGCCTAAGGGCCCAAGTTTGCCTTTCCAGGTCCCACGTACACCAGATGCACATGTGCATGCGTGTGGAGTTGGTTTGCAGTGGCTGGAGGCCCTGGTGCACCCACTCTCACTCTCTATCTCTTTCTCCCTCTCTCTGTCTCAAATAAGTAAATAAATTAAATGGTTTTTTTTTTTTTAAAAAAACTAAATACTAAAGTATACCATCTGACAGAAGCTTTAGCTCACATTAACTCAAAGGAGGATTTCTTTCTTTCTTTCTTTTTTTTTTTTTTTTTTTTTTTTTTTGAGACAGGGTCTTGCGTAGCCCAGGATGAACACAAACTCACTATGTAGTTGAGGATGGCCTTGAACTCCTGATCCTCCTGAATGCAGGAGTCACAGGCATATACCAGCATGCCCCACTCAAATTAAAGTATACTTTTTTTCTTGGGATACTAGGGATTGAACCCTAGACCTCATATATGCTAGGGAAGTGCTCTAGCATTGAGCTATATCCCCTCCAAAGAGCATTTAATTATCCCAGTGTTGCAGATGCCCTCCTAAGAGTCAATACTGGCCCGGAGACGAGTGATAATGACGTCTGGTGTGGACCTGGGCCAACCTAACTTTACAGTCAGATATCCTTCCAATCTACCTCTGCTTCCCCAACTCAGCACTGCAGGAGAGAAGAACATATTGGACAGGATAAATGTTAATAAAATAGAAATCCAAGGGGCTGGAGAGACACCGAAGTGGTTAAGGCACTTGCCTTTAAAGCCTAATGACCCAGGTTCAATTCCCCAGTACCCATGTAAAGCCAAAGTGGCACATGAATCTGGAGTCCTTTCTCCCTCTGTGTCTGTCTCTATCTGCTTGCAAATGGATAAGTGATTTTTTTGAGGTAGGGTCTTGCTTTATCCCAGGCTGACCTGAAACTCACCATGTAGTCACAGGGTATCCTCGAACTCACGGCGATCCTCCTACTTCTGCCTCCCAAGTGCTGAGATTAAAGGCGGGCACCACCATGCCTGGCTAACAAAATATTTTTTAAAAAATAGGAATCCAGGCACTGGAGAGATGGCTAAGCAGTTAAGGAGTTTGCCTGCAAAGCCCAAAGATCCCAATTCAATTCTCCAGGACCCATATAGGCCAGATGCACAAGAAGGTGCCTGCATCTGGAGTTCATTTGCAGTGGCTGGAGGCCCTGGCATGCCCATTCTCTTTCTGTCTCTCTTTCTCTTCCTCTTTTTCAAATAAATTTGAAAAATGGGAATCCAGGCTGGAGGGATGGCTTAGCAGTTAGGGCACTTGCTTGCAAAGCCAAAGGACCTAGGTTCAATTCCCCAGGACCCATATAAGCCAGATGCATGCGTCTGGAGGTCGTTTGCAGTGGCTGGATGCCCTGATGCACCCATTCTCTATCTATCTATCTATCTATCTATCTATCTATCTATCTATATCGCCCCCTCTCTCTTACTCTAATAAATAAATAAAAATTTAAAAAATAGGAATCCAACCATTGATTGTACTAAAATAATTGCTGAATCATAAACTATAGAAACATGTCATATAGTTAACCAAATAACTTTTTTTTCTCTTTCTTCTTTTCTTTTTTAAAATTTTTTTTTGGTTTATTTTTATTTATTTATTTGAGAGTGACAGAGAAAGAGGCAGAGAGAGAGAATGGGTGCTCCAGGGCGTCCAGCCACTTCAGATGAATTCCAGATGCGTGCACCCCCTTGTGCATCTGGCTAACATGGGTCCTGGGGAATTGAGCCTCAAACCGGGGTCCTTAGGCTTCACAGGCAAGCGCTTAACCACTAAGCCATCTTTCCAGCCCTCTTTCTTTCTTTTAAGAGAAAGGCAGAGAGGGAGAGAGTGGGTGCACCAAGGCCTCTAGCTACTACAAATTCCAGACTCATGTACCACCTTGTGCATCTGGCTTATGTGGGTATTGGGGAATTGAACTTGGGTCCTTAGGCTTTTCAAGCAAGTGCCTTAATTGCTGAGCCATCTCTCCAGCAGTCCCCCTTGTATGGCCTGGAATTTACTAAGTAGACTAGGCTGGCCTTGAACTTGCAACAATGCTACTGCTTCTGCCCCCTGAGTGTAATGATTATAGGAATGTGCTATCATACCCAGCCAACAAGTTAACTTCTCAATTTTATTTTATTATTATTATTGTTATTCTTTGGTTTTTCAAGGTAGGGTCTCACTCTAGGTCAGGCCGACCTAGAATTCACTCTGTCGTCTCAGGGTGGCCTCGAACTCATGGCGATCCTCCTACCTCTGCCTGGCCAAAACAAACAAAAAAAAAAAACCAAAAAAACAAACAACAACAAAAAATAGTCTTCCAAAACAGAGTAGACACATACTTGCAATGTGTAAAATAGACAAATACCAATTCTAAGATCTAAAAGCAATTCAACATAAAACTCAAGAGTGCAGGACATGGTGGTGCATGGCTTTATTCCCAGCACTGGGAAGACTAAGGTAGGAGGATCACAGTGAGTTCAAGGCCAGCCTGAAGCTACAGAGCAAGTTCCAGGTTAGCCTGGGTAGAGTGAGACCCTACCTTGAAAAACAAAACCAGACCCTACCTGGAAAAAAAAAAAAAAATATATATATATATATATATATATGTTGGGCTGGAGAGATGGCTTAGTGATGAAGGCGCTTGTCAACTAAGCCAAAGGACCCAGATTAGATTCCCCAGTAAAGCCACATGCACAAGGTGGCGCATGAGTCCTTTGGAGTTCCTTTGTAGTGGCTGGAGGCCCTAGCATGTCCATTCTCTCTCTGTGTCTCTTTCCCTCTCTCTCTCTCAAATAAATAAAATATAAATTTTTTTAAAAAACTAAGAGAATTACAAAGTCAAAGTTAGCCTGAGCTGCAAAGTAAGACTCTGTCTCAAAACACCAAAATCACCAGGCATGGTGGCGCTCGCCTTCAGTCCCAGTACTTGGGAAGCAGAGGTAGGAGGATAACCATGAGCTCAAGGCCAGCCGGAGACTACATAGTGAATTCCCAAGTCAGCCCAGCTAGAGTGAGACCCTACCAAAAAAGAAAGTAAGAAAGAAAGGAAGGAAGGAAGGAGGGAGGGAGGGAGGGAAGGAAAGAAGGAAGGAAGAGAAATGAGGGCAAGGTTACCATATTTGTGGAGAGTCATTGAAGAGTTTTAGTTTAGGACTGTGGGGCCTGAGTGTGCGGAGACAGTAGGGAACTGGGCAAGCACAGCTATGTGGCAAATATTAATGACTAGCTCAATTTTCAAGCTAAAACATTCAGGTCAGCCTGTAGAGCCGACTGCCTTCAGATACAATTTCTTTTTTTTTTTTTAGGTTCTTTGGTAAGGCCTACCTAAACAAGGCAGTCATCTGAGGGCACAGAGAAGTACATTGTTTGGAATAAAGAGGGTTTGTTAAAAGAGTGCCACATTTTTGGACAAATCCCCGGTAAGATGGTTATTTTTTCCAGTGGACAAGGCTGCATTTACCTGCTGAGGAATGCTAATCAGGGCACCAGTAGAGCTGGCTGGGCACCCCCAATCTGAGATTATGACTCTCCATGGCAAACATCATTAGTGCCACCCACGGTCCTTCCTCCAGCCTTTGCTCACAGAACTTTAATTTTGATCACCCTCCACATCTTCTGACAAGACTGCTTCTTTCTCCAGCTTCCAGGGATGACTCTTGATTAATAAACCAAACAGTTGTCCTCATGATCCTTGACAGTACAATCATCTATAGACATGAAATATAATTCTGGTCAATGAAATATAAAATCTGCTGAAATTTTTATGTACAACTATTCATCCTCTTTTTTATTGCTTTGAAAAGAGTATCCTAAACCACCCAAAACTGAAAGACTGATACTTACTGATATAAAAATGGCTGGCAATTTTTTTTTGTCTCCTGAATTTTATTGTGACTCAGTTCCATGGCCATGGTACAAGCAATCAGATCTGCAAATCTGTTGACATCCGTGTCACTAGGATTATTGGGCACAGCCATCACACACAGGGCTTCCAAAGACCTGAGAGATCTTCGGATGCACACACAGAGGCTTCATGAACATATGCATCCACTTCAATATGAACTGAGTTATTAAGGCCGCTATTTATCAGTTTTTAGAAGTATATCCTGAAAAGCACTCCTGGCTCAGAATATGCACATATTTTAAAATCAGAAATTTTATAATCAGGGCTCCATCTAGTCAGACAGATGAATAATGCCAATAGCACTCATTAAAGGAGAAATGATACAGTTACATAAGAATTTTATATCAGTGAGGACATTCAGTTGCAAATGAGAGGTCTAAGACAATCTAGATTCAGAAAGAAAAATAAGCTAGCAAAATATATTGGTCCACATGTCTGAAGAGTCTGAATCAAGCGTATAGGTTCAGGCCTGTGTGCAACAGATCCTCTGACGTTAAAATCAGGAATCTGTTTTATTCCTTCTCTTAACTCCACTTGCCCTTTGCATTTTCTTCCTTTTGGGGTTGCCATCTTTGTTGTGGTACCTCCTGGACACACCAGCTATGTGTTCGTCAAGTTTCTTAGAGTAAGGAATTCCATTTCTGTATTTCTATCTAAAATCCTGGACTTAGCTGGGCATGGTGGTGCACACCTTTAATCCCAACACTTGGAGAGGTAGGAGAATCGCTGTGAGTTCGAAGCCAACCTGAGACTACATAGTGAATTCCAGGTCAGCCAGGGCTAGAGTGAGAACCTACCTAACACCTCCCCCCGCCCCCCAAAAAAAGAATCATGGACTTGAGCTACATTGGCATGTCCTAGGTCACTTTTCATTCCTAGACCAATTACTGAGGCTAGTGGGATGTGATATTCTCTGAATTAGAGAATATGTATAGTCATCTCCAATGACCCAGAGGGACTGAAAGTAGCAGGGTAGTCCCAAGAAAAATCTAAGTTCTATGACCAGATACAAGGGCAAGGTACAAACAACTCAAATCCGGAAGCCGGATTCTTGTCCTGACACATCTGGTCTGTGGATCATCCAGAATCAACAGGCCGTCCACCTCCAGGAGACCAGTCACAGTAAATTCCATGTGAAGTGAGCCACGGTTGTACATACCCTTCTCTCGGGGACAAAAGGCTATTTCAATGTTCTGTTCCAAAGGATTTACTAAAAAATATCCACCCCACGTGTCTATTTCAGTAATTCCATTCTGTCCATACATCTTAGAAATATGCAGAGACATGATCTCCCCAGAGCCAGAGCTGACGGATGTGGTTGTACTACTGCCCACTTAGGATGCAACTGTCCTTCATACAAGTTGCACACGTGGGAACAGTGTCTGATTAAGTTGTGTTGAAGGAGAATGATACAAATAGGACTTCTCTGTACACAGGAGCGTGACTTAGTGCAAGATACACGGTAAAGGCCTTTGGGAGCCAATCACATAATTACAAATTCTTGCAATCACCACTGACTTTTTTTTTTTGGAAATATAGCATACCACAATGGTAATTAGCATCAGTTTTTTCTACTATAAAACTGTTCAGTGAGCCTTTTTTTTTTTTTTTTTACTTCGTATTCAGAACTATTTGCATGCCTTAATATTATCCCCAGGAGGGCTTTTACTCTCTGAAATCTCAGTATTTGCAGCTCAGGGCTGTTATTTCATTTTAGTCATCCTCTCACCACCATTAGCATTATTAAATGTAATCAATATTGTTTGATTTCACCATGTATGTCTATACATGTAGAGTCTTAGCGGGTGGATAGTGGGTGTCCGTACACAGATTATCTGTTGGATGACTGTATTGATGCTTCTTCCTCAAAAGGAACAACAGGTACTAAGAAGAAAATAAAATGAGGAAGTCTATGTAAATAAAATAAATAAGGAGAGGAAGTTCCTGTGGAAGTCAGATTAAGTGGACACAGAACATTCTGCTGAGGAGGGTTAAAAAAAAAGGACATCCGTGATGCAGAAGAGAAAGCAACAGTCCAGGCAAAGGCCTGGAGACGATGAAATGGGCTCTTGGAAGACTGGCAAGACTGACAGACACCTCATGGGTGCAGAGAGAAACAAGAAAGAGGAGCACATCGTGAATCCCAGCGAGGATTCCAACAGACCCGAGCCCACTGCCTCTTTTCGGTGAAGCGATTTCTTGGTCAAGGGTACTGTCCTGTGGATGACAAGACAGGTGTTCTTAGGCCATAAATGTTAAGTGTTGGCCAAGGCATGATTGTAAAGTAAGAAGCTCTAAGTGCGTGGAATAACTGCCCACGCCAATAGAAGCCTATCACTATTCCCTTGGAATGAAAGAAGCAGAGTGACGTGAAGCCATCATTCTCATGCTGCTGAGCTTAAACAGGGTTCATGATGGTCTCCAACCACACTGAGCAGATGAGTGGCAGACCCTGAGCTAGGATTTGATCTCCAGATCTCTGTAAGCACCGGGCTGCTTTGTTCAAAATCTTCTGGGATTATTGGCCTAATCCTCGAGGCTCAGTTTCAAAGCCCTTTCTCAAACTTTCATATCAATCTTCAGTGTTGTTCTTTTCATCTCAGACCAGCTAGTCAGTGACTGATTCAAGAGCCTGACCTCAGCTCAGGTTTCCTTCAAGTGCATGAGAGAGGGCACACTGCTTACAAGTCGGTCCGCTGAGATTTGTCCTCCGCTATCCTTCCAGATAAACCCAGGCAGGAATGTGACATGCAACAGAGCACTTCCTCTGCTCCGCGTCTATGAGCCAGGCAAAGGGCTGGATTGGGATAGGCGTGATATAGGAACAGGAATGACCTAAGGAGGAATGGTTGGGAAAACCTGCTCTCTGCCTGAGACAGCTTTCACAGCCGGGGAGAGAGCCAGCTCTGAAGTGATCGAGTGCTGCCAGAAACGGGCACCTGGTGGCCCGTAATCTCCAACACCCCCCCAAAGCAAATGAGTGTTTCACAGAAGAATAGTGACCTTCCTGAATGAGATAAAACCTTGCTCCTAAATTCTGTGGGCGTCTATAGTAATTCCTCTCAAGAGACCTATCTCTAAGTTCACTAAGTGCCAGGCGCTGACAGAGTTAGGCAGCAAAACTGCCTGGGCTGCAGCCTGGACCACTCTGGAAGGACTGGTTTGGTCAGCTAGCTTTTCAATCAACTAGTAAATCAAAATACCCAGGTGCTCTGTGCTGTCTTGGAAATTCGGAGCAGAATAAGGAACTGTACCTTTGCTCTTTCTATTGTTCAAGCTAGGGTCTCACTCTCGCCCAGGCTGGCCTGGAACTCATTCTGAAGTCCAGGCTGACCTTCCTCAGCCTCCTGAGTACTGGGATTACAGTTGTGCACCCTCCACACTTTTCTTAGAGGTACAAGGGAAGAGGCATAGCAATTTGTCCTTACCATTAGAAGTTTCAACATGACCTAGACCCTTGACTTCCTAGTACCTTGACTAAAGAGTTCAGGCCCTATATTCTGTGAGCTTCAGATCCCAGTCTTTGGCACATGTGTCTTACCAGAAAACATACACAAAGCTATCAGGCACTTCCAGCTTCCCATCAGTGTGGTGAATTAATGATACCTTGTGGCTTAGTGAGACATTACATAGTCTCCTGGAGCAGAGCTTGGGACAGACTTGTAAAGGTATTTCTGTCCCTGTCAGGCGACAGGAAACAACTGATGGTAGACTCTACAACCAAATGGATGAAAGTAAAGGAGTGAAATGAAGAATTACATATCAAATGTGGTATAAACCTGCTCCAATAAAGACAACATCTCACAAGTAGCTAGCTCTAATTCTGGTCTGTTCAAGATTTAGTTTTAGGGCTGGAGGGATGTCTTAGCAGTTAAGGTGTTTACCTACATAGTGAATTCAGACCTTACCCTGAAAAAAAAAAAAAGGAGGGGGGGAAATGAAGCCATGGCTCGGCAGTTAAGGCCCTTGCCTGCAAAGCCTAACAACCCAAGTTCAGTTCCCCAGTGCCCAAGTAAAGCCAGATGCACAAAGTGGTGGCACATGCATCTGGAATTTATTTGCAGCAGCTGGAGGCTCTGGCATGCCCATTCTCTTTTCCTTCTCTCTGCTTGCAAATAAATAAAGCTTTTTTTTTTTTTCCTGTTTCTTTGTTGTTGTTTTTTGTTTATTTTTTGAGGTAGGGTCTGACTCTAGCTCAGGCTGACCTGGAACTCACTTTGCATTCTCAGATTGGCCTTGAACTCATAGTGATCCTCCTATGTCTGCTTCCTGAGTACTGGGATTAAAGACATGCACCATCATGCCTGGCTTTTAAAAAAGGTGTTTTTTTTTTTTTTTTTTGGTTTGTTTGTTTTTTACTTTTTCGAGACAGAGAGAGAGAGAAATGGGCCCGTTAGGGCCATTAGCCACTATAAATAAATTTCAGACACATGCTCCACCTTGTGCATCTGGCTTATATAGGTCCTGGGGAATTGAACCTAGGTCCTTTGGCTTCACAGGCAAATGCCTTAACCACTAAGCCTGCTCTCAACCCCAATATAAAGTATTGTTTAAAAAAATTTAGTTTTCCTATAGACACATTGTCACCCTCTAAGCCCTACCCGTCTTTCCTATTGATAAACTGGAAGTGCACTGCTTATTTAGGGATACACCAGAAATCACACTTGTATCCTTATACCTTTGATGACTGCACTAGTCTCTGTAGTTATCCCGAAGTTTTACTGCTTTTTCACTTATTATTTTGGTAAGCAGGTGTATTTGTCCATTGTTTGTTACTATAATACCTGATGCTAGGAAACCTTATAAGAAAAAGATGTTTATTTTGGTTCACAACTTTGGTCAGTGTGGGGAGGAGTAGTGTCTGGACTCGACCTTCTTGTTGGTAGAGTCCTGAGGTGATACACGGAAGGTGACACAAGGTGGCAGACAAGAGGCTTGTGTGTGCATGTCTTCGGGTCACTGTACCTCCAGTATTCAATCATAGGACTCTGATGACCTTTATCCTAACCACTCTCCAAAGGCTCCACCTCTAAACATGGTCATGGGCAGATTAAATCTCTACCTCTTCACACCTCATGATGGGAAGTAAACAGCAATGCACGAACCCTTGGGAGACACACTTAAACCATATCCAACACACAGAGAGATGGTTCCAATGGCTTCCCACCCACCACTCACCTCAGGAACACTTCCACCTCAGGGGAGGGGCAACGCTCACATGCTGCAAATGAAATCCATTCCATCTTCACTTAGGAGCTGAGGACATAAACCTTGAGGTAGGAACTGTTTGTGCAGGAAGGTCAGTGTATTGTGACTCACTGTGACATGAGATTGCTATTTAACTCCCACAGTCCTCTTCTGACCGATGGGCCACAATATTCTCTATTTCTAACCCTCCAGATCTGTGCTACCTTGAGGCAAGTACTCATGGATCCCAGAACAAAAGACTAGGTACTTCCCTTTCCCAAGTATATGTCACCTGATGTCAGTGTGTAGGCAGGGCATAGTATATAATTATAGCACAGCCAAGGGCTAAAAACTTTAAAAAAAATAAATTTCATTTACTTATGTGCAAGCAGGGAAAGAGAAAGAGAGAGAGTGCGAATGGGCACATCAGGGTCTCTTGCCATTGCAAACTCTAGATGCATGAGCCACTTTGTGGACCTGGCTTTACATGGTACTGGGGAGCTGAACTGAGGCAATCAGGCTGTGCAAGCAAGCTCCTTTAAGAGCTGAGGTCTCTCTCCTGCCTAAGGGGCTAAAAGCTTCCAATCATCATAAGTTTCTCTTGTCAGTCCATTTCTAGGAACATTAGAAAACAATGCTTTGGTCTCCAAGAGAGGAGTCAGTGAAGTGGGAGATTAATACAGAATGCAAAATCTCCATCCAGCACAAACCAACTTGTGGTGTTTGATCCTAAGTACATCGGTCAGTCGGCAAAATGCAGATAGCTGCCCAGAAGAGCCCAGTGGACAGGGTCTTCTGAGGGCTCAATTCCACCTGATGCAGCTGAATAAGCGACACGGAAAGGCTGTGAGCAAACCGTTGTTTCTACTGCCAAAGGATGACTTTCAGAACTAGTACTGGTGTGTTTCTGCCCTTTAACTCAGTACTTCACAACCTTGGTTTTAAATGGGACCTCAGGGTGAATGTGTATGTGTGTGTGGGGCGGGGGGGGGGGGGGAGCGCGAGCGCGCGTGCATGCTTCTATTTTGTAGTTGACGAATGACAAAGTTAAGGGCACAAAAAACAATTCCTATGGGTCAGACCTCAATTTAGGACCAGAAACCATGAAACAACTAGAGGACACATGGGGAGAGAACACTGGAAGACTTTCAGAGTAAGACTCTAGTAGCCCAGGGAATTAGACAAACAGCCAACCACTGGGATCTCAAGAAAGAAAAAGCTATTGTAATGCTGAGCAAAACATCAACAGAGTCAACAGACAACCTACAGGATGGGAGAAAATCTTCACTAGTGGCACATCTGAAAGAGGTTTGATATCTAGAATATACCAAGAACTCAAAAAACTAAGTAATAAAAAAAAAAATCAATCTGGACTGGAGAGATGGTTTAGTGGTTAAGGTGCTTACCTGCAAACACAAAGGACCTAGGTTCAATTCTCCAGGACCCACAAAATGCTAGATGCACCAGTGGCTAGAAGCAGTGGCATGCCCATATTCATTCATTCATTCATTCATTCATTCTCTATCTCCCAAATAAATAAATAATATTATTTTAAAAATCAGTCAACACAGTCATAAAATGGGACAGGGAACTGAACAGAGTTCTCAAAGGAAGAAATACACATGGCCAATAAGCATCTAAATGTTCAGAGTTGGAGAGATGGCTTTGTGGTTAAGGCTCTCGCCTGTGAAGCCTAAGGACTCATGCTTGACTCTCCGAGTCCCACATAAGCCAGACACATGTGACGCAAGTGCACAAGGTCACACGTGCACACAAGAAGGCGCACACATCTGGAGTTTGATTACAGCGGCTGGAAGCCCTGGTATGCCAGTTCTCTCTCTGATAAAAAGTAATAATAATTTAAAAAAATGTTCAACATCTCTGGCTATTAGGAAAACACAAAAATACTTTGAGATTCCATCTCACTCAGGTCATAAGTGCTGGTGACAGTGTGGGGAAAGAGGAACCCTCATTCACAGTTTGTGAGTGCAAACTTACACAGCCATTATGAAAATCAGTATGAAGTTCCCTAAAAGAAAAAATCTTAAAGTTTATCTACCATTTGATCCAGCTATACCACTCCTGAGTACATAATGGGAAGAGTCTATAGTTTACTAGATACTTCTCAACCTGAGCTAGAGTGAGACCCTACCTAGAGAAATACAAGAAAGAGAGCAAGCAAGTGAGAGAGAAAGAGAGAGACAGAGACAGAGACAGAGACAGAGGGGGACGGAAGGGAGGAAGGGAGATAGATAGGTAGATAGATGATAGATAGATAGATAGACAGACAGACAGACAGACAGACAGACAGACAGACAGACAAGACAGACAGACAGACGAGGGGGACAGAAGGGAGGAAGGGAGATAGATAGGTAGGTAGGTAGATGATAGATAGATAGATAGATAGATAGATAGGTAGGTAGGTAGGTAGGTAGGTAGGTAGGTAGGTAGGTAGACAGATAGGTATTGGGCAGAAGCACCCTGCAGGAGTAGAAAACACTTGACCCTAAAGCCATAGGCTGTGACAGATATCCCAGTGCCAGAGCTGAGTTACATCCCATAGTGAGCTGTTGGTTAGAGAGGCCCATGAGGTACCCAAAATATTACAGGCCATTGTCAAAGCATTTAAGTTACTCACCTGAATTAAATGTAAAAGTTTACTGCTGAAGACACCACAAGCTGTGGTCTCAGAACATTGAGATCAGGCTAGAACTTAGATGGAAACCAGCTCCCTGTTGGCTAGCTCTCATTAGTGCTGGAAAGTGCTATTTGAGCTGCTGGGGGATAAAGATCACTAACAGTGAGAACAAGCACTGGATCCTGCAAACTATAAAAATCAACCAGCCAGGCAAGATGTGCCCACCAGTACCAGAGGGGCACACAGGCTATGGGGAGAAATAACTGCTCTCTGATTGAATATGAGGCCTGCTCAGTGGGAGGGAATTCATACTTGATAAGGAGAACCAAGTCAGAAGCCTATGGCTTAGGTCATAGATCCTGGAGGGAGGCTTCTACTGTTCTCTGGCTAAAAGGGAGAGATTATGCTCATCAAAAAGTCTTCTAAATGCCTATGTTTATCACCTCTGATCCACACTACTCTCAGTCTTGTCTAGAAAACCTTCTTTTGACCGATGGCAGCAAATACAGGGGGGCCCAAGCCCCATCCGAATAAGGAAAGAAAGCCAACTACCTAGCATGAGACAAGCCATCTCTATCACAGCGGCCAGGGCCCTGGAGACAGTACAGAAGACGCGGCAGATCCAACATGAGTGCTGCTTTCACAGCTATCCAAGAACCTCCTCCAGGGAGATTGGGGTAGTACTGCAGAGACTCAAAACTCATCAAAGCCGAAAATAAGAGGCTGCAGAGAGCTCAACATTACAAGAGAATTTTAACATGTCCTCCAAGTCTCAGAGAAAATTGCAGACAAGGGGGCAGACAGAATGGAAGAGCCACATAATGGGAAGATATACTTTGAAGCTTTGTCCTCTCAACCGAGACTGAATGGCATATTCATGACCCCATATGATTACTGTAACTCCACTGAGGAGGGCTTTTGGTGGACTGGGGCTGGGGAGAGGGGACATAAGTGTACAAACCAGTGAGAATGTGACCAACTCTTAATATGTTCATATATTAAGTTGTCAACAAAAAAATTTTAAAGTACACAAAAAACTCTGCTTGGTTAAACAATTTTAATCAATTTTAACAGTAAGCAATAGAAGTACAATTACATGGAAAGCCCCACATTTTGCTGTTGAAATAGTCTTCTCTGTCTTTACTTGTAAGGTGTTGAGGGTGGGACCCATTCATGAATCTTCTTTCTAGTAGTGGAATATGGTACATACTGTTCTGGAGTGCCAGTCACATTGAATTTATGGGTTGTCCAGATGAATTTACGAGCAATAGGTGGTTTTGTTGTTGGAGGCTCATCAGTCATGCAGTGAAGCCAGCGATGCCTTAGGGGGGAAAGACAGTTGCTATTAAGACGCAGTACAGCCGAGGGGGCGGAGGGCTCACAGGCCAGCTCAGAGCTACGTTGCTGCTTGAGTTCCTATCTCCACTCCCCGCTCACCTGCTCTACTGTTTTATGCCTCGGGATTTTCCACAGAGGATCTCTACTTCCCAGGGACGATACAAAGATCAAATGTGGTAGGACACATAAATCAGCTAGACAAACCCTTCCACACGGCAGGTACTCAACAAATCTAGTCATTACCATCAGTATATTTCAACAAAGCTAGGACCTTACCCATTTTCAGATATATTATATTTATGTATCTTGAAGACAAAATGCTGACAAATCAGATCACAGTAATAATAATAATATGAATCCTAATCTAGACATAAAGATGCTATCTTAGGACTGGGGTGATGGCTTAGTGGTGAAAAGTGCTTGCTTGCAAAGTCTGTTGGCCTGGATTCCCAAGACTCCATATAAAGCCAGATGCATAAAATGGCAATTACATTTGGAGCTGGTTTGCAGTGGCAAGAGGACCTAGTGGACCTAGTTTCACTCTTTATCTCTCTCAAATAAACAAATAAATATTTTAAAGATGTTATCATAGAATTGATTGTGTACTATACTAGTATTAGAGGTTAAGGACTATTCTAAACATTTGTTTGTTTTTATGTTTTTAAATATTTATTTAAAAGCTAGGGCTGGAGCCAGGTGGGATGGTCCATGCCTTTAATCCCAGCACTGGGAGGCAAAGGTAGGAGGACCATTGTGAGTTCGAGGCCACCCTGAGACTCCATAGTGAATCCCAGGTCAGCCTGGGCTACAGTGAGACCATACCTCGAAAAACCAAAAAAAAAAAAAAAAAAAAAAGAAGGCTAGCATCAGGGAAATGCAGATTAAAACTACATTGAGGGCTGGAGAGATGGCTTAGCAGTTAAGCGCTTGCCTGTGAAGCCTAAGGACCCTGGTTCGAGGCTCGGTTCCCCAGGTCCCACGTTAGCCAGATACACAGGGGGGCGCACGCGTCTGGAGTTCGTTTGCAGAGGCTGGAAGCCCTGGCGCACCCATTCTCTCTCTCTCCCTCTATCTGTCTTTCTCTCTGTGTCTGTCTCTCTCAAATAAATAAATTAAAAAAAAAAAAAACTACATTGAGATTCCATCCCACTCCTGTCAGATTGGCCACCATCATGAAAACAAATGATCATAAATGTTGGCGGGGATGTGGAAAAACAGGAACCCTTCTACACTGCTGGTGGGAATGCAATCTGGTCCAGCCATTGTGGAAATCAGTGTGGAGGTTCCTAAAACAGCTAAAGATTGAGCTACCATATGACCCAGCTATAGCACTCCTAGGCATAGATCCGAAGGAATCATCTCATTTCCTTAGAAGTACGTGCTCAACCATGTTTATTGCTGCTCAATTTATAATAGCTGGGAAATGGAACCAGCCTAGATGTCCCTCAACTGAGGAGTGGATAATGAAGATGTGGCACATTTATACAATGGAGTTCTACTCAGCAGTAATGAAAAATGAAGTTATGAAATTTGCAGAAAAATGGATGGACCTGGAAAGGATTATACTAAGTGAGGTAACCCTGGCCCAGAAAGCCAAGCGCCACATGTTCTCTCTCATATGTGGATCCTAGCTATGGATGATTGGGCTTCTGCCTGAGAAATAAAATACTTAGTAGCAGAGGCCAGTAAGTTAAAGAGGAGAAATAAAGGGAAGAGAAAGGAAGGGAGGAGGGTACTGAATAGGTTGATATTGTATACATGTAAGTACAATGATTGAGATGGGGAGGTAATATGATGGAGAATGTAATTTCAAAGTGGAAAGTGGGGGGGGGGGAATTACCATGGGATATTTTTTTATAATCATGGAAAATGCTAATAAAAAAAATTTTTTTAAAAAGGCTAGGGTTGGAGAAATGGCTCAGTGGTTAAAGGTGCTTGCTTGCAAAGCCTGATAGCCAGGTCTGATTCCCCAGTGCCCACGTGGAGTCAGATGGACAACGTTTCAGTGGCAGGAGGTCGTGGCATGCTTGCTCATGCTGTCTTCTCTCCCCACTGACTCTCTTCTCTCTCAAAAGAAAATCAATTTTTAAATTATTTATTTTCATCTGAGACAAAGAGAGTGAGTATACCAGGGCCTCTCGCCACTGCAAATGATTCCTGACACACATGCCACCTTGTGCATGTGGTTTATGTGGGTCCTGGAAAACAGAACCTAGATCCTTAGGCTTTGCAGGCAAGTGCCATAACAGCTAAGCCATCTCTCCAGCCCAGAAAATAAAATTTTTTAAAAAATGTATTTGACAGAGGAGAGAAAAAGAAAGAGAGAGCGAGTGCATGCCAGGGCTTCCAGCCTCTGCAAATGACCTCTAGATGCATGCACCACTTTGTGCATCTGAGTTTATGTGGGTACTGCGGAATTGAACCCAGGCCTGCAAAAAACAACAAAAAGAGACAAGTAATGAAAAGCATCTCATCTCAAAGTTTGAGGGATTAAAAAAAAAAAAAACAGAATAAAGCAGGAATGAGGCTAAAAAATATGTAGGAAAAGAAGCAGGAATGAGGAGCCATCACATGAGATCCCTCAGGAACTTGGAGCTCACAAGACAGTGATAACAGGAGAAAAGACAGTCGTAAATGCATCTCCAAGGGGAAAAGTGATTCCTCCACTACAAAGAAAGGGAAGAGGTTTCATTTAAAATAAGTAAAAGTAATACCAAGAAAAATGAACTACATTAGGTAAGCCTAACAAGTTTTGTTAGTAGCAATGTTTATCAGACACAGCTAAGTAATTGGCTGAAACTAATAAAAACTGATAAAACTAATAAAACTAATAAAAACTATCTGAATCCAAAGTTAATTGTATCAGGATCAGTTTTTATGAGGATCCACAAAGAATGAAGATGCCTTCTCAAGCTGAACTGGCTTCTGTCTTATGCCCTCTGAAGGGAATGGGGTTACTCAAAGCACTCTGGACCTACAAGCCAGGAATATGGAAACCCTTGTGGCTGCCACTGGTGAGACAGGCTCCAGTACCCACTAAGAGGGATTAGCTATCAAAGGCAAGACTGTCACTTGCTAAGGGGCTTTGCATGAGCTTAAGGTACAGCAGCAATATGTGACTTTCACCCTGTCACGTCAGCTTCAGTAACTGAAGAAAACTTTTATTCAAAGTAATTACTATCAAGACGGTTGAAGGTTAAAATATCTGAGGAACCACAGTCCAAAGCTTACGTATGTCTATTCAGTTATGTGAAGAACTGAAGAGCTCAAAGAGAAGCAGCAAATGCTCAAGCAAGATAAGTTTTATCAAAACACATAAATATGAACATGTTAATCACAGCAAGGGCACAGGCAAGCATTAGGGAATAAGTAAACAATAATCCATAATCCTATGGCAGTTCATAAAATATATATATATATATATATATATATATATGAGGCCAGGCATGGTGGTACATGCTTTAAAATCCAGCACTCAGGAGGCAAAGGTAGGAGGACCACTGTGAGTTCAAGGCCACCTTGAGACTACAAAGTGAATTCCAGGTCAGCCTGGGTTAGAGGGAGACCCTACCTTGAAACCCCCCAGGCAAAAAAAGAAAAAAGAAATAAAAAGCATACCTTATAGATTTCTACACCAAAGAATTTTATTTTCAAAACGAAATCTTCAACTAGGTCGTGCTTAAACTACCTATAGTTGCCAATGTGCCAAGAGCACTGTGCACAAAATTGTTGATGTTATCTAGAGACAAAGTATAAACTTACTTAAGCTTGATATAGTCAGTGAAACTGCAAATGAAGGGACTGGTGAAAGGGAAAATGTTACAAAATGAGTATTTTTAATGAGAAGGTATCATTTTGGGGAAAATTCAGTACTCAAAAATAATGAAGTTGTATAAAAATAAATGGAAACAAAGATATTAAATGATAATTACTGTAATCCTGTCCACTGTATCTATCCAACCCAAGATGAGATTTAAAAAAAATGAAAACCCAAGCCGGGCGTGGTGACGCACGCCTTTAATCCCAGCACTCGGGAGGCAGAGGTAGGAGGATTGCTGTGAGTTCAAGGCCACCCTGAGACTCCTTAGTGAATTCCAGGTCAGCCTGGGCTAGAGTGAGACCCTACCTCAAAAAAACTCAAAAAAAAAAAAAAAAAGATAAAAAGAAAACCCAAGCACATAGTTCATTACAAGATGGCCAGCTCAAATCTTGTTCACACAATGACTATTTAATTACTGCAACCTGAATCAAAATGCCATGGGATCTTCAGAGTTTGACAATGTAATTCTAAGAATCAGCTGGAAGTCTACTAACAAAATGGTGAAAACTTGTAGTAGTCAGGACTGGCACTACTAGACGTCGAAAAGAAGTCTTACACCATTCAAACGCCGTAACAGCAGGCAGAAGGACACTGAACAGTGCCCTCGCTCCCCACAGCAGACCAGTGCAGCACTAGGAAATGCTAGCTCTTCAAATCGCCGGGGAATAAACATCTCTCAACAAACTGCTAGGATGACTTGGCTATGAAAGAAAAATCAGAGCCAGGTGTGGTGGCGCACGTCTTTAGCCCTAGTACTCAGGAGGCAGAGGTAGGAGGATCACTGAGTTCAAGGGCACCCTGAGACTACATAGTGAACCCAGGTCAGCCTAGACTAGAGTGAGACCCTACCTCAAGAAACCAAAAATAACTAAATAAAAGAAGAGTCAAGTTAGATTTCTCATCATCTATCAGATAGATCCCCGATGGGTTACAAGTGCCACACGGGGGCTGAGGGGCGGTGCCGCAGAGCACAAGAGCACTTCCACTGCAAGCATGAGGGCCTAAGGGCCCGAGACCCGGAGCTCGACTCCTCAGCACCCACATAAGCAGCTGGGCATTGGCACAAACATCTGTAAGCCAGGCCTGTGGGGAGCAGAGACCCAAGAATTGCTAGGGAAAAGAGGCAAGCTCAGCGTAAGTAAGAAAGGGAGGCAGAGCTATGAAGTGGAACATCAGCTATTCCTCTCTGGCCACAAAAGGCGAGCACAACGGTTGCCGGCAAGCTCTCTCTGCGTGAGTGCGTGCACCACACATACTACTTGTACATGTGACAAAGTGTTCCGATGTAACGGTTCACATAATCATCTTTACAATGCATACTGATAGTTATAAACACGAAAGACCATTCATAAGCTCAATATTAAATGCCATATAAAATATATATATGGGGGCTGGAGAGATGGCTTAGTGGTTAAGTGCTTGCCTGTGAAGCCTAAGGACCCCGGTTCGAGGCTCAATTCCCCAGAACCCATGTTAGTCAGATGCACAAGGGGGTGCACGCATCTGGAGTTCATTTGCAGTGGCTGGAGGCCCTGGCGCACCCATTCTCTCTCTCTCTCTCTCTCTCTGCCTCTTTCTCTCTCTGTCTGTCACTCTCAAATAAATAAATAAAAATGAACAAGAAAAATAAAAAATAAATAAAATATTAAAAAATATAAAATGTCATAAAGAAAAAAAGCTGACAGACTTATTAAACTTTGAAACACTATGTCCTAAAACAGTGCAAATGAGATTTTAAAGGCTAAAAGAGGAGGCTGGAGAGATGGCTCAAGTGGCTAAGGCACTTGTCTGCAATGCCTTAAGACCTGGGTTCAAGTCCCCAGTACCCAGGTATAGCCAGATGCACAAAGTGGCACAAAAGAACTGTAATACACAGAAAAAGACTCATCTGCCATTACAAATCTAAAAGCAATACCTAGAGCTGGGGAGGTGGTTCAGCAAGTAAAGGCACTTGCTTACAAAGCTTCCCAGCCAGGGTTCAATTCCCCAACACCCACATAAAGCCAAAAGAACCAATTGTCTCATGTGTCCGGAGTTTGTAGTAGCAAGAGGTTGTGATGCAACCATTCTCATTCCCATTCCCATTCTACTTCTATCTCTCCTATCTCATATATAAAAATATTTTAAAGAAGAAAAAAGAAAGGCCAGGTACGGTAGTGCACGCCTTTAATCTCAGCACTTGGGAGGCAGAGGTAGGAGGATCACCGTGAGTTTGAGGCCATCCTGAGACTACATAGTGAATTCCAGGTCAGTCCGGGCTAGAGTGAGACCCTACCTCAAAAAACAAACAAAAAAAGAAAGAAAGAAAGAAAGAAAGACAGAAAGACAGAAAGAAAGAACGCTAAACACCCAACAAAAAATTGGATGAAGATATTAAAAGTTGTAGAAGCAGCCGGGCATGGTAGCACACACCGTTAACCCCAGATCCCAGTACTCAGGAGGCAGAGGTAGGAGAATTACCTTGAATTCAAGGCCACCGTGAGACTACATAGTGAATTTTAGTTCAGTATGGGCTAAAGTGAGACCCTACCTCGAGGAAAAAAAGAAAAATTGTAGAAGAACAAAGTGAAAATAGCAAACCAAAAAATTTGAGAAATAAAAATTAAAACAAGGAGGACTGTGTTTTTATCACATTTGGGGCCCTGGGTTCAACACCTAATACCTTCCTGACAAAAATTTTATTTACTAAACTGGCTAGTAAAGTTTTTAAAATTATTTTTATTTGTATACTTAATTACGAAAGTTATAGAGAAATCAACACTAGTATGTTTGTTTATTTCTCTAATATGTTGAGATTGGGTCATGCTATGTAGCCCTGGCTGGCTTCAAACTTGTGTCAATCTTCCTGCCTCAGCCTTCCAAATACAGATAGATGTGAGTCACCAGTCCCCCCCAACCCACACTGCTGACTACATTTACCCTGAGAGTATAAACAGGCCTTTTTAGAGGGCAATTTGATAATGGGTACAAAAAGCAAACAAACAAACAAACAAAAAAAAAACCCAACAGGGCCTGTTTGCTTTATTTAACAGTCTTGCTTACAGGAATTGCCTGTAGGAAATAAGGCCTCTGGGGCAAATACTTACACCCAAGGATGTTTGTTGGTCACAGCCTTCACAGTGAGAAAATGGAAAGAACAAAACTGAGAATTGCTGGGAGTTAGAGGCCCAGCCTGAGACTACAGAGTGAGTTCCAGGTCAGCCTGGGCTAGAGTAAGACTCTAGCTTGGAAAAAAAAAGAAAAAGAAAAAGAAAAACCAGGAAAAAAAAAAAAAAATCAAAGGATGTATTGCATAGAAAACAATCAAATGGTGTGTGTGGGGGGGAGTGGGATTGTGCAGGCCTTTAATCCCAGCACTTGGGAGACAGGGGTAGAAGGATCAAAGTGAGTTTGAGGCCACCCCGAGACTACATTGTGAATTCCAGGTCAGCCTGGGCTAGAGAGAGACCCTACCTCAAAAACAAAAAAAAAAGGGGGGGAGGGGGCTGGAGGGACGACTTAGCCGTTAAGGCATTTGCCTGCAAAACCAAAAAACCCAGGTTCAATTCCCCTGGACCCACAATAGCTAGGTGCACAAGGAGGCACATTGTCTAGAGTTTGTTTGCTGTGGCTGGAGGCCCTGGTGCACCCATTCTCTCTCTCTCTGTCTCCCTCTTTCTCTCTGTCAAATAAATAAATAAAGCCGGGTACATGCCTTTAATCCCAGTGCTTGGGAGGCAGAGAAGGATCACCATGAGTTCGAGGTTAGTTAATACCAGGTCAGCCTGGACCACAGTGAGATCCTCCCTCGAAAAACCAAATAAATAAGTAAATAAATAAAAAAGGTTTAAAAAAAAAAACAAAAAATGATATGTATCAAAATGTTTGTGTCCATATGTAGAAATAATAGGTTGTTTTCTGTACTAATCATATAAGAAGAAAGCAAGAAAAATCTTTCTAATTCAAACAGTTTAGGAGATCCCACCCAAGTCATCTGCCATTATTTTGAGACTATAAATAGGTTTTAACTACTTCTAACCTCACTTCACTCCACTTCAGACATAATTTAAAAAGAAAAAAATTCACTTCCTCTAAAATACTCAAAATGATTTAATGCCAAAAAAGACTATTTCTCTCAGTCTACCTTAATGGTAATTTTTTTTTTTTCTCATTTGTATTTATTTATTTGAGAGTGACAGAGAGAGAGAAAATGGGCATGCCAGGGCCTCCGGCCACTGCAAACGAACTCCAGACACGTGCGCCTCCCTGCACATCTGGCTAAATTGGGTCCTGGAGAATCGAGCCTCCAACCAGCGTCCTTAGGCTTCAGAGGCAAGCGCTTAACCACTAAGCCATCTCTCTAGCCCTTGTTTTTGTTTTTTGAGGTAGGGTTTCACTCTAGCCCAGGCTGACCTGGAACTCACAGTGATCCGTCTACCTCTGCCACCCAAGTGCTGGGATTACATGTGTGCACCACCGCCCTTGCTCTAATTTTTTTTAAGTTAATTCTATAATATAGCATCATTTCCTAACAATACATGAACGATGCTGAAAATGGCTTTTGTGTGCACAAATAGGGGCCAGAGGTCAACACTGGTTGTCTTCTTCAATTTTTCTCCACCTTATTTTCCAAGTCAGGGTCTCTCACTGAACCTGGAGCTCACTGATTATTAGGCTAGAATAGCTAGCCACCAAAACCAAAGGATCCTCCCGTCTGCCGCCTCAGGGTTGGGATTCCAGGTATGTCCACTGCCTCTAGCTTTTGTAGGGATCCAAACTCAGGTCTCCATACTTACATGTAAGCACTTCCCCAACTGAGCCATCCTCTTAGTACCCCACACCCAATTAAAAAAAAACACACACACACCTAGGGCTGGAGAGATGGCTTAGTAGTTACAGCACTTGCTTGCAAAGCCTAAGCGCCAGGTTCAGTTCTCCAGATCCCACAGAAGCTATATGCACATGTGATGGAGCACGCATCTGGAGTTCGTTTGCAGTGGCTAGAGGCCCTGGCATGCCCATTCTCTCTCTCCTCTCAGTCTTTCTGCTTATAAATAAATAAATGAAATATTTTTAAAAATCAAAACAGTGTGGTAAACTGGATATATATCTGCAGAAGGATGAAAATAAATTCTTCTCTCCATGCACAAGAATTAAGTCCAAATGGATTAAAGACCTTACCATCAAACCTGAAACTCCAAAACTACTAGAGGAAAAAGTAGGGGAAACCCTTCAACATATTGGTCTTGGCAAAGACTTTCTGAATACAACCCCAGTTGCTCAGGCAATAAAACCACAGATTAATCACTGGGACCTCATGAAGTTACAAAGATTTTGTACTGCAAAGGACACTGTGAATAAAGCAAAGAGGCAACCTACAGAATGGGAAAAAATCTTCGCCAGCTGTATATCTGATAGAGATTAATATCTAGGATATACAAAGAACTCAAAAAGTTAAATAATAAGGAATCAGACAAGCCAATCAAAAAATGGGCTATGGAGCTAAATAGAGCATTCTTAAAGGAAGAAATACGAATGGCATATAACCATCTAAAAAAATGTTCTATGTCACTAGTCATCAGGGAAATGCAGATTAAAACTACACTGAGATTCCATCTCACTCCTGTCAGATTGGCCACCATCATGAAAACAAATGATCATAAATGTTGGCGGGGATGTGGAAAAACAGGAACCCTTCTACACTGCTGGTGGGAATGCAATCTGGTCCAGCCATTGTGGAAATCAGTGTGGAGGTTCCTAAAACAGCTAAAGATTGAGCTACCATATGACCCAGCTATAGCACTCCTAGGCATAGATCCGAAGGAATCATCTCATTTCCTTAGAAGTACGTGCTCAACCATGTTTATTGCTGCTCAATTTATAAAAGCTGGGAAATGGAACCAGCCTAGATGTCCCTCAACTGATGAGTGGATAATGAAGATGTGGCACATTTATACAATGGAGTTCTACTCAGCGGTTAAAAAAAAATGAAGTTAAGAAATTTGCAGAAAAATGGATGGACCTGGAAAGGATTATACTAAGTGAGGTAACCCTGGCCCAGAAAGCCAAGCGCCACATGTTCTCTCTCATATGTGGATCCTAGCTACAGATAACTGGGCTTCTGCCTGAGAAGGAAAATACTTAGTAGCAGAGGCCAGTAAGTTAAAAAGGAGACATAAAGGGAAGAGAAAGGAAGGGAGGAGGATACTTAATAGGTTGATATTGTATATATGTAAGTACAATGATTGTAATGGGGAGGTAATAAGATAATCAGAAGCAGCCAGCCTGACAAAAAGTACACACCGGTGCAGTGGTGGCACACAGCCTTGGTGGATAGCCAATGGCTTTCTGATTGACTAAGAGATCTGCTCAGTGGAAAGGAACCCATATCTGGAACTGGGAACTGGGTCTGAATCCTATGGAGACAAAGATTATGCTCTTCAATGTCAAGCAGCCACTAGTCTTTGGCTAAAAGAGGGGTTACACATCCATCAAACTCTCCCTAAATTAATAATGCTTATCCAATTCAACCTAGGCTGGCTACACTTTCCATTGGAGATTTTTTTTTCTTCTTTTTCAGAAGGTAGCAAGACCCAAGGAGATAAACCACCCCTCAAATCTCAGTCATGGCCCAGGCAAAACCACAGAGGAAATGAGGAGAAGAGCAACAGTGTTGCTTCTATGGTGAGCCTGATAATCAGTGCCAGGGTGAAGGAGACAGACACTGAAGATACTCAACATATACTAAAGCAGAAATCCAAAGGCTCCTGAGAGCTCATCACTGAAGTAGACTTAAATCACACCCACCAAGGCTCAGAGAATTTTGCCCAAGAGGGGTTGGAAAGATTTTAAGAGCCACAGGCTGGGATGTCATGCCCAGAGGCAGTTCCTCCCCCCAATAATTGACTGCAGCTCCCACAACACATAACTCACAAAGCCATGGGGAATACCAGCAACCCTACTGAGGAGGGCCCCTTGTGGAATTGGGGCAGGGAGGAGGGAAAAGATGGTACTAACACATGATATATCCATACAAAGTACGTTCTTTTTAAAAAAAAAAAAATCTAGGTGTCAATCTGGGCCTGATGGCACACTCCTTTAATCCCAACGCTCAGGGGGAAGAAGTAGGATGACTGCTGTGAGTTCCAAGCCACCCTGAGAGTACATAGTGAGTTCCAAGAAAGCCTGGGCTAGAGTGAGACCCCCACCTCAAAAAAGAATCTTGGGCTGGAAAGATGGCTTAGCAGTTAAGGCATTTTTCTGCAAAGCCAAATGACCCAGGTAAGCCAGATGCACAAATAGACACATGTGTCTGGAGTTTCTTTGCAGTGGCTAGAGGCCTTGATGTACCCATTCTCTCTCCTTCTCTCTCTCTCTCTGATAAATAAATGAAAAAAAAAAAGGAGACATAAAGGGAAGAGAAAGGAAGGGAGGAGGGTACTGAATAGGTTGATATTGTATATATGTAAGTACAATGATTGAGATGGGGAGGTAATATGATGGAGAATGGAATTTCAAAGGGGAAAGTGTCAGGGGGAAGGGAGGGAATTACCATGGGATATTTTTTTAATAATCATGGAAAATGCTAATAAAATTTTTTTTAAAAAAGTAAATAAACCAACTATAATTTAACATGTGTTGAAAGGGATTAAAAATATCAAAATCTGAAAAAAAAATCAAAACAGAGATGAGTGTGGTAGCATACATAATTTTTAAATTTTTTTATGTATTTATTTGAGAAAGAAGGAGAAAAATGCAGGGGATAGAAAAAATAAATGGATGTGATCAGTGATGCATGTATGGAAATACCACGTATAAGTATGGAAAACAAAACATTTGTGATAATCTTAAAGGGAAATAAAGCAGAAGGGATCTGTGGAAGAGTCAAGATAACCTTTAAGTCTTGTCTTGAGTAAACAAGAGGGAAATAAGTGGCCAGAGCACTCTGCTGGGAAAGTCTGTTAGTCCACCTATTCACTGGGCATTGAACAACTGGAAAAAAAAATCAAATACATCAAATGTATAGATGTAACGTAAAATGCTTAAAGCATGTAATTAATTAAATTTGCAAATAGGTGTAACTATTTAGGAGAATGTATTCCTTTCCATCCAAGTTTGTCAAACATTTATCCGAGAAAAGAGGAAATGACTGTTCTTTATTTTTATGCAAAAAGTATTCAATTAACTAATCTTGTTATCCTATTTATAAACTGAACCTTAAGGCTTAAGAACCACAGCATAAGATTTACAGTTGTAATAAACAGGATGTTAATTTTAAACACAGATTGTCATTGATCTTTTCATTGTACAAAAGTCCTCAGACGGTGGAAGGTGCACACTGGCAAGAGAATGTTCGGTGAGAAGGAGGAGACATCTGGGATACATTAAGTGAGAAAGGAAGGAAGCCACAAACTTTGCGCAAATGTCAGAAACAAACCTTCTAAGGAGGATTTGACAGTAGACTGCAGTCCCTTCTCCTCACTGTCACTTCTAGGGGAGGGAGGGACACACCTGTAGCCCCAGCCACTCAGGCCAAGGCAGGAGAATCAATCACCTACACCTAGTACTTCAGGGCCAGTCTAGGCAACACAGCAAGGCCATCTCTTTAAAAAAAATTTTTTTTTATTGGGCTGGAGAGATGGCTTAGCAGTTAAGCACTTGCCTGTGAAGCCTAAGGACCCTGATTCGAGGCTCAATTCCCCAGGACCCACGTTTGACAGATGCACAAGGGGGCGCAGACGTCTGGAGTTCATTTGCAGTGGATGAAGGCCCTGGCGTGCCCGTTCTCCCCCCACCCCCCGCCTCTTTCTCTCACTGTCTGTCGCACTCAAATAAATAAAAATACAAATTAAAAAAATTATTTGATTTATTTACGATTTATTTATGTATTTGAGAGAGAGGAAGAGGCAGATGAAGAGAATGTGCACGTCAGGTGTTGCAGTGTGGTTCGCATTGCTGGCAGAAATCACCCAACCAAGAGCAGCTTCTGGGAAAAAGGTTTATTTTGGCTTTCAGGCTTGAGGGGGAAGCTCCACGATGGCAGGGGGAAAATGATGGCATGAGCAGAGGGTGGACATCAGCCCCTGGCCAACATAAGGTAGACAATACTAACAGGAGAGTATGCCAAACACTGACAAGGGGAAACTGGCTATAACACCCATAAGCCTGCCCCCAACAATACACTCCCTCAAGGAGGCTTTAATTTCAAATTGCCATCAGCTGGGGAACCTAGCATCCAGAACACCTAAGTTTATGGGGGACACCTGAATCAAACCACCACACCAGGGTCTCTAGCCACTGCAAATCAACTCCAGACACATGTGCCCCCCTTGTGGAGTTGGCTTATATAGGTACTGGGGAGTCCAACCTGGGGCCTTAGACTTCACAGGCAAGCGCCTTAACCACTAAGCCATCTCTCCAACCCCATCCATCTCTTAAAAAAATTCCTTCTCTACACAAAATCAGACCCTCGAATATTTGAAAAGTTAAAGTGCTTGTTTCCAAGCCAAGGAATTAAAGAGTTTATTTTTGTTATTACCATATTTCTCTGGATTTCAAGCTTTCTATAAGCTACATATTTTTATAATCAGGGTTTGTCACTGTTTTTCAAATATTTTCATTCTTTGCAAGCAGAAATATAAAGGGAAGGAGGAAGGGAGAGAAGGGAGCGAAAGGGTGTCCCAGAGCCTCCTGCCACTGCAAATGAACTCTAGATGCATGCACCACTTCGTACATGTGGCTTTACATGGGTCCTGACGAGTTAAGCCCAGGCTGTGAGGATTTGCAAACAAGTACCTTTAACTGCTGAGCCATCTCTCCAGTACGTGCCACTTAGGTTACAGGTAGGTACTGGGAAATTGAACCCAGGATGTCAGATTTTGCAAGCAAGTGCCTTTAATCACTGAACCATCTCTCCAGCCTGAGACACACACACACACACACACACACACACACACACACACACACACACTTGCAAGGAGAGAGAGAGAATGAGAATGGGCGTGCCAGGGCCTCAAGCCACTGCAAACAAACTCCTGATGCACGCACCATTTGTGCCTCTAGCTTGATATGGATATTGGGGAATTGAACCAGGGTCATTAGGCTTTGCAGACAAGTGCTTTAACCACTGATTTATCTCTTGAGCCCAAGACCTGCTTCTTGGGAGGCTAACTGGAAAGAAAGGATTCAGAGGAGGGAGTATTTAGGAGGGGGAAAAGGTGGTGGGAGAGAATTATGATTATGGTATAGTATCTACTTTATGGAAGTAGTCAATAAAGTTAAAAAAAAATCTGCTACTTAAAAAAAAAAAATCTGCTTCTTAGAGAAAAGACATTTTACTTACAATGAACAAAAGGTGCCACCAAGTGGGGAAATAGCATATATGCTGCAGAGAAAAATTAAGCAAGCAACTTAAAAAAAAAAATCTTGGTTAAAGTATTCAGGGTTCCAACCCATCAAATCACAGAAAGTATGTCTTCATTTCTCTTAATGTATGCTGTCATGCATGAAATAATCATGACTTTTTACCTTCTGTCAAGTTTTAAATAGATAGTAATTATCCATTTGTTCCCCTCCCACTAGTTTGCCACATACAAGTGAAGTACTGTATCAAAAAAAAAAAAAAAAAAAGTATGGGTGCTAAGCATGATGGCACACACCAACCCTAGCACATGCCTTTAGTCCTAGCACTAGGGAGACAGAGGCAGGAGGATCACTGTGAGTTCAAGGTCAGGCTAAGACTACATAGTGAATTTCAGGTCAGCTTGGGCTAGAGTAAGACCCTACCTCAAAAAGGAAAAAAAAAAAAAAAAAAAAAAAGGAAGGCTGGAGAGATGGCTTAGTGGTTAAGGCACTTGCTTACAAAGCCAAAGGACCCAAGTTTGACTCCCCAGTACCACATAAACCAGAAGCACAAGATGGCACATGTGTCTGGAGTTCATTTGCAGTGGCTGGAGTCCCTGGTGTGTCCATTCTCTCTCTTTCCTTGCAAAGAAATAAGTAAAAATAAATAATTAGTACAAAAATGGTTTTTAAAACAAGGGCTGGAGATATGGATAGGTCAGCAGTTAAGGCTCTTGCCTGTGAAGCCTAATGACCCAGGTTCGATTCTCCAGGACCCATATAAGCCAAATGCACAAGGTGGCACATGCATCTGGAGTTCATCTGCAGTAGCTAGAGGTCCTGGCATACCCATTCTCTCTCTCCCCACACGCCCCTACCTTCTCTCTCTCACACATAAATAATTTTTTTAAAGCATGTGGGGGCTGGGTGTGGTGGCACAAGCCTTTAATTCCCGCACTTGAGAGGCAGAGGTAGGATCACCGTGAGTTAGAGGCCACCCTGAGACTACATAATGAATTACACAAGTCAGCCTGGACTAGAATGAAAACCTACCTTAAAAAAAAAAAAAAAAAAAAAAAAAACTTGGGCTGGAGAGATGGCTCAGCAGTTAAGACACTTGCCTACAAAGCCTAATGACCCTGGTTCAACTCCCCAATATACACGTAAAGCCAGATGCAATGTGGAGCATGCATCTGGGTTCACTTGCAGCAGCTAAAGTCCCTGGAGCACCTGTTCTCTCCCTCTCTCTCTCCCCCCCCCCACACATCTGTTTTGTTTCCCTCTGCTTGCAAATAAATAAAAGTATTTTTTTAAAAACTTGTATACTACTATACATATATAAGGGCTAACTAACTTAAAAATGAAATTCAGGGCTGGAGAAATAGCTTAGTGGTTAAGGCACTTGCCTGCGAAGCCTAAGGATCCAGGTTCAAGTGCCCCAGTGCTCATGTAAAGACAGAT
The DNA here is from genome assembly GCF_020740685.1 of Jaculus jaculus. NCBI lineage: Eukaryota > Metazoa > Chordata > Mammalia > Rodentia > Dipodidae > Jaculus > Jaculus jaculus. The sequence continues at coordinate 138,279,558 of NC_059107.1, forward strand.
GCACAAGGTGGCATATTTTTTTAATTGACAACTTCCATAATTGTAAACAATATTCCATGGCAATTCCCTCCCTCCCCCAACTTTCCCCTTTGAAACTCCACTCTCCATCATATTTCCTCTCCCTCTTAATCAGTCTCTCTTTTATTTTGATGTCATCATATTTTCCTCCTATTATGGTGATCTTATGTAGGTAGTGTCTGGCACTGTGAGGTCATGGATATCCAAGCCATTTTGTGACTGGAGGAGCACGTTGTAAGGAGTCCTACCTTTCCTTTGGCTCTTGCATTCTTTCTGCCACCTCTTCCATAATGGAAGGTGATGCATTTGTCTGCAGTGTGCAGTCGCTAGAGCTCTGGCATGCCCATTCTATTAGCATCACTGCAGCGCCCCATCAATCTTTCCGAAATAAATAAATAATTTTTTCTTGGTTTTTCCAAGGTAGGGTTTCACTCTAGCCCAGATTGACCTGGAATTCACTATGTAGTTTCAAGTTGGCCTTGAACTCACAGATATCAACCAACCTCTGCCTCCCAAGTGCTGGAATTAAAGATGTGCACCACCACTCCCAGCTAAATAAAATAATTTTTTAAAAAGACGAAATTGAGAGCCGGTGTGGTGCTGCATGCCTTCAATCCCAGCACTACAGAGGTAGGAGGATTGCCCTGAGTTCCAGGCCAGAGACTACATAGTGAATCCCAGGTCAGCCTAGACTAGTTGAGACCCTACCTTGAAAAACAAAGAGCAAACAAACAAACAAAAAAAAGATGACCTAGCTACAGATGACTGGGCTTCTGCATGAGAATGAAAATACTTAGTAGCAGAGGCCAGTAAGTTAAAAAGGAGACATAAAGGGAAGAGAAAGGAAGGGAGGAGGGTACTTAATAGGTTGATATTGTATATATGTAAGTACAATGATTGTGATGGAGAGGTCATATGATGGAGAATGGAATTTCAAAGGGGAAAGTGTGGGGGGGAGGGAGGGAATTAACATGGGATAATTTTTTATAATCATGGAAAATGCTAATAAAAATTAAAAAAATATATTTTAAAAAATAAAAAAAAGAAAAAGGGCTGGAGAGACGGCTTAGTGGTTAAGCACTTGCCTGTGAAGCCTAAGGATCCTGGTTCGAGGCTCGATTCCCCAGGACCCACGTTAGCCAGATGCACAAGGGGGCGCATGCATTTGGAGTTCGTTTGCAGTGGCTGGAGGCCCTGGCGCGCCCATTCTCTCTCTATCTCTCTCTGCCTGTCACTCTCAAATAAATAAATAAAAGTAAATTTTAAAAAGACAAAAAAAAAGATGAAATTGAAGGCAAACAGACATGGTATAAAGTGATACTGATCATCTACTCAAATACTTTCAGAGTACATAATCAATTAAATATGAGTTCTTAAAGATATTAAAATTTACTGTTGACCCCATAAAATAAAAGTTAACAGAGGAAAATGAAGGAACTACAACCAAAATAACAGACCTTGAATACATCTTTATATCAGCTAGTAATCATTAACTCACTATAAATAAACTCCAGGAATGCAGGGGCCATATGTATTTCACTTTGCACTATGAATGTATAAACCTATAAAAACCTGACATGTAGTTGGGTCCTCAATAAACATTTGTTGAATAAAAGGCAGTGTGTAAGCAGAGCTGGGCTGGGCTGTCGACAGTACTGTTCTTATTTTCAAGGTCCAGGTAGCTCCGCTGCCCGACCAGATGTTGTATATACACATTTCGTTTATCCACTGGTGGACTTAACAGCCTTATTAGCTGCTAGCTGACTAAAAAAAAAAAAAAAGCAACAAAGGTCTCAAGAAAAGATATACACAGGTCAACTCTTCCTCATAAGGTTGGGGAATAGTAAGTGAAACAGACAAGGCAACTAAACATCTCTGATTCTATCAAAACTGCTAATGCATCTGAAATGAAGCCTGGCCCCTGGTGGTACTGTGCAGCCACTGAGCAGACTCGTGAGATCATCAAAGGCCACACCTGGCACCTGATGACTCGAGCAGACGACAGAACCACAGCCTTCCAGCTGGCCAGCACCAGATGCTCCTCCCAGTGAGCTTCTGCAGTTAGGTACTCGTGCAGGTGACAGCTCACCCAGCCATCCAGGAGCCACAAACTCCCTAGCTCACTCGATGAGCTCAAGGGAGATGACAGCCCCATCTGGCAGGTGCAGAAGCTGCCCTGTGACTATAGAGCTTCATGCTCTGTGGTCTCTCCTAACGACGGCAGCAGCGCACCGCACCTCCAGAACTGCCAGTCCTACAAGGCACAGGCCAGCTCCAAGGGCAACGGCACTCAGCAAATGCTTTGAGTTCTTACAAGCCTCTCAATCCATTCGCAATTTACGATCTGAGATCAAATTTCCAGCAACTCAGTTGATATAATCTTATCGGGTTTCCACAGCCACAGAGGAAGGTATGGTACTAGCTACAATCACAGAAGTCCCGCCTCCGGCCAATCTTTACCCTCACTTCCAGGCCAGTGTTTTCAGCTGGCTGCTCACCAGCCCCACCTGTGTGTCTACAAAGCGGAGCTCCTGACTAGACCTTCCAAAACTGCTTCCCCATGCCAGGCTGTCATCCCTTCTCAGTAGTAGTCCAGGTCAAAGATCTTTAAGTCTTGAAGCTTTGTGGGGTTTTTTTTAAGTTTTACCTATATTTATTTTAAGAATTTTTAAATATATATATTTTTTACTTATTAATTTGAGAAAAAGAAGCAGAGAGAGAGAGAGGGAGAGAATGGGTGTGCCAGGGCCTCTGCAGACAAACTCCAGATGCATGTGCCCCCTTGTGCATCTGGCTTACGTGGGTCCTGTAGAGTCGAACGGGAGTCCTTTGGCATTGCATGCAAACACCTTAACTGCTAAGCCATCTCTCCAGCCATGTATTTTGTTTGTTTGTTTGTTTTTCGAGGTAAGGACTCACTCTAGCTCAGGCTGACCTGAAATTCACTATGTAGTCTCAGGGTGGCCTTGAACTCATGGCAGTCCTCCTACCTCTGCCTCCCAAGTGCTGGGATTAAAAGCATGTGCCACCAAGCCCAGCTTCCAGCCCTGTATTTTAAAATTTTTTTTCAGGGCTGGAGAAATAGCTTAGCAGTTAAGGTGCTTGCCTGCAAAGCCAAAGGACCAAGCAATGCCACAGGATCCACATAAACCAGATGCACAAAGTGGTAGATGCATCTGGAGTTTGTTTGCAGCAGTTGAAAGCCTTGGAACACCCATTCTCTCATTCTCTCTCTTAAATAAATAAAAATCAAAAAATTCAAAAGAATATTTTTAATATAAGATATACAAAGTCAATAGGCACATGAAGAAATGTTCATCACTGGTTAAAGACAAATCAAAACCAAAATGAGGTATCACGTCACTCCAGTTAAGACAGCCATTATCAAAAAATACAAAAATAATTTACAAAATCCACACCAGGGTGTGGAGAAAGAGAAGATCTTTGAAACTATCAGTGGGCATGTAGATTATTATAGCCATTATGGAAAATAATATGGAACTCTTCAAAACATTAAAAAAAATAGGGCCAGGCGTGGTGGCACACACCTTTAATCCCAGCACTTGGGAGGCAGAGGTAGGAGGATCGCTGGGAGTTCGAGGCCACCCTGAGACTCCATAGTGAATTCCAGGTCAGCCTGGGCTAGAGTGAGACCCTACCTTGAAAAAACAACAACAACAACAACAACAAAACAAAAAACAAACAATGCGGCATACACACACACACTGGAAAATTGGCAAGCCACAAAAGGGATACACTGTTATTTGCAGCAACATGGATGGAACTGGGGGACACTTTACTAAAGGAGGCAAGCCAACCAGAGAACGACAAACACGACAGGTCCTGCCTATATGGAAGCTAAAAAGTGGAATTCATGTAAGTACAGAGTAGAATAGTAGTCACTGGTACCTAAGCAGGACACGGGGAGGGAGCACCGAGGGACACTGGCTAGCGGGCACCAGCATGCCGGCAGAGAAGTCCTGCACCGCAGGCAGCACAGCTCATGACCCACCGACTAGTGCTGGCGCTGCGGCAGGGCCTCTCCCAGGCTAGGCTGTGCTCCACCACTGCGTACAGAACTAGCCCCTCCCTTCCCGTGGGGGGGGAATATTGGCTACTGTTCAGGCTGGGTTCAAACTTGCTATTGAGCAGGTCTTGAACTTGTGATCCTCTGCCTCATCCTTCTAGGACCTGCAGTATGGATTGGTCTGACTGACCTGCTTCGAATAAGGAAGTGAGGAAGTAAGAAATGCCACTTCCACCTATAGAGTACTCTTGTTTTCTCTGCCTGATGGCTCTGGGGAAGCCAACTGCCATGTCAGGAGGTAGCCCTGTGCAAGGGCACATGTGAGTTTGGTGGTGGTTCCTTCCCACATGAAGTCCTGAGTTTACTGCTGCTCTAAGATGACACCAGAGCTGCAGCCTTGTGAAAGGCCCAAAGCAGAGGCACTCAGCAAAACCACTCAAATTGCTGACTTATAGAAAACATGGGCTGTAGAGATGGCTTAGTGGCTAAGACATTTGCCTGCACAGCCAAAGGACACAGGTTCAATTCCCCAGGACCCACATTAGCCAGATGCACAAGGGGGCAGGCACATGCATCTGGAGTTTGGCACACCCGTTCTCTCTCTCTCTCTCTCTCCCTCTTTCTCTGTCAAATAATTAATTTAATATTTTTTTAAAAAGGGCTGGAGAGATGGCTTAGCAGTTAAGCGCTTGCCTGTGAAGCCTAAGGACCCCGGTTCGAGGCTCGGTTCCCCAGGTCCCACGTTAGCCAGATGCACAAGGGGGCGCACGCGTCTGCCGTTTGCAGAGGCTGGAAGCCCTGGCGCGCCCATTCTCTCTCTCTCCCTCTATCTGTCTTTCTCTCTGTGTCTGTTGCTCTCAAATAAAATAAGTTTAAAAAAAAATTTAAAAAAAAAAGCCAGGTTAGGTGGTACACACCTTTAATCCCAGCACTTGGGAGGCAGAGGTAGGAAGATGGCGAGAGTTCAAGGCCACCCTGAGACGACAAAGTGAATTCCAGGTCAGCCTGAACTAGAGTGAGACCCTACCTTGAACAACCAAAAAAAAAAAAAGGTATGACCAATGTTTATTTTAGTTTTTTAAAAATATTTTATTTTTATTTATTTATTTGCGAGAGAGAGATACAGAAATAGGCAGGTAGAGAGAAAGAGAGAGAGAGAATGGGCGTGCCAGGGCCTCCAGCCACTGCAAATGAATTACCATGTACCACCATGTATATCTGGCTTACATGGGACTGGAGAAGCAAACCTAGGTTCTTTGGCTTTGCAGGCAAGCACCTTAACCGCTAAGCCATCTCTCCAAACCCCCCACCATGTTTACTTATTTTTATTTATTTATTTATTTATTTATTTTATAGAGAGCAGAGAAGAGAGAGAGAGGAGAGACAGAGAAGTCGTGTGCCAGAGCCTCAGCCATTGTAATCAAACTCTGGATGCATGTGCCACCTAGTGGGCATATGCGACCTTGCACTTGCCTCACCTTTGTGACTAACATGGGATCTAGAGAGAACATGGGTTCTTAGGTTTCGCAGGCAAGCACCTTAACCACCAAGCCATCTCTCCAGCCCTGGGCCAGTGTTTACAAACTTAAGCTAAGTTTGGGATAACTTGTGCCCCAGTGATAGATAACTTCTACCATCCCAAATCTTACAACCTGCATCACTAGCATGCCAGCCCAGCTTCTATCATCTTCTGACTAAACAGCTGTCTGTATACAGTAGCCTCCTGAAGGATCAGCCAGCTGCCACACTGTTCCTCTAGCTTTCCCAACAAACACAGTCCAAAAAGTAAGTGGAGCCAAGGTGCAGAGCAAATCTAACCAAAGGATAATATGTATGTAGGAAGATGTCATAATAAAACATTATTTTGTATGCTAACTAAAAACAACAGGATCAAACTACATATCAATAGCAAGAAAAGCTATACAGCATACACAAAATCATGAAAACTAAACAATACACTACTAAATGATGAATGGGTCAATGAAGAAATCAAGAAGGAAACTGAAAATTTCATAGAGTCGAATAAATGATAATGAGAACACAATATACCAAAACCTTTGGGACACAATGAAGGCAGTCCTAAGAGAGAAATTTATAGATTTAAGTGCCTATATTAAGAAATTAAGGGCTGGAGAGATGGCTTAGTGGTTAAGTGCTCGCCTGTGAAGCCTAAGGATCCTAGTTCGAGGCTTGATTCCCCAGGACCCACGTTAGCCAGATGCATAAGGGGGCACATGCGTCTGGAGTTCGTTTGTAGTGGCTGGAAGTCCTGGTATGCCCATTCTCTCTCTCTCTCTCTCTCCCTCTCTCTCTCTCTCTCAAATAAAAATAAACAAAAAAAGAAAAAAAGAAAAAGAAATTAGAAAGGTCTCAAGTAAACGACCTAATGTTTCACCTTAAAGCCTTGGAAAAAGAAGAGCAAGGCAAACCAAAAACCAGTAGATGTGAAGAAATAATAATGATTAGGGCAGAAATTAATAAAATAGAGACCAAAAAAATAATCCAAGGAATCAATAAAACAAAAAGTTGGTTCTTTGAAAGGATAAACAAGATTGATAAAGCCTTAGCAAATCTGATCAAAAGAAAGAGAGAAGAGACACAAATTAGAGATAAAAAGGCACTATCACAAGAGATGCCAGAGAAATTCCAAAAATCAAATGGACTTACTATTAAGAACATATACTCCACTACATTTGAAAATCTAAAAGAAAGGGATGATTTCCTTGATTCACACGACCTGCCTAAATTAAATCAAGATGAGATTAACCACTTAAATAGACCTATAACAAGTATGGAGATCCAAGCGGTTATCAAAAATCTCCCAACTATAAAAAGCCCAGGCCCAGATGGGTTCACCAGTGAATTTTACCAGACCTTCTTGGAAGAACTAACACCAATGCTTCTTAAACTTTTCAATAAAATAGGAAAAGGAATCCTACCAAACTCCTTCTACAAAGCCAGCATCACCTTGATACCAAAACCAGGCAAAGATAAAACAAAAAAAAAAGAAAAAAGAAAGAAAATTACAGACCAATCTCCCTCATGAACATAGATGCTAAAATTCTCAACAAAATATTGGCAAACAGAATACAAGAATATATCAGAAAGATCATTCACCCCGACTAAATAGGCTTTATCCCAGAGATGCAGGGATGGTTCAATATATGCAATTCAATAAATGTAATACAAATGGATTAAAGACTTAACATCAGACCTGAAACTCTGAAACTGCTAGAGGAAAAAGTAGGGGAAACCTTTAAGTATATTGGTCTTGGCAAGAACTTTCTGAATATAACCCCAATTACTCAAGCAATAAAACCACAGATAAATCACTGGGACCTAATAAAATTACAAGCCTTTTGTATGGCAAAAGACACAATGAATAGAGCAAAAAGGCAATCTACAGAAAATGGGAGAAAATCTTTGCCAGCTATACATCTGATAGAGGATTAATATCTAGGATATACAAAGAACTCAAAAATTAAATAATAAGAAATCAAACCACCCAATTAAAAAATGGGCTAAGGAACTAAATAGAGAGTTCTCAAAAGAAGAAATACAGATGGCATATAAGCATCTAAAAAAATGTTATACATCCCTAATCATCAGGGAAATGCTTTAAGCAGATTAAAACTACACTGAAATTCCATCTCACTCCTGTCAGATTGGCTGCCATCATGAAAACAAATGACCATAAATACTGGCAAGGATGTGGAAAAAAAGGAACCCTTCTACATTATTGGTGGGAATGCAATCTGGTCCAGCCATTGTGGAAATCAGTGTGGAGGTTCCTAAGACAGCTAAAAACTGATCTACCATATGACCCAGCTATAGCACTCCTAGGCATATATTCTAAGGATTTGTCTCATGACCTTAGAGATTCTTGCTCAACCATGTTTACTGCCACTTAATTCACAATAGCTAGGAAATGGAACCAGCCTAGATGTCCCTCAGCTGATGAGTGGATAATGAAGATGTGACACATTTATATAATGGAGTTCTACTCAGTGGTAAAGAAAAACGAAGTTATGAAATTTGCAGGAAGATGGATGGATCTGGAAAGAATTATGCTAAGTGAGGTAACTCATGCCCAGAAAACCAAATGTCACATGTTATCTCTCATATGTGGATCCTAGCTACAAATAACTGGACTTCTGTGTAACTAGGAAGAAAACTCAGTAGCATAGGCCAGTAAGCTAGAAAGAAGATAGAAAGGGAATAGAAAAGGAGGGAGGGGGTACCTAATGGAATGGTTTTGTATACATGTAAGTAGAACAGATTAATGGGGGTGAAAAGGTTTAAGTAAGTCAGGGGAAGAGATTGAGTAAGGAAAGGTGGAGGGAGAGCTAATCAAAATCTAAGAGGATATAAATAAGACATATGGAAACCTACTTTGTTGGACAATGGAACACACAGGAGCCATAGACTGTTACTAGAAAATTTTCAGTGCCAGGGATGGGATACCTTTCAGTGAGTTGTTGGCTAGGGAGGTCCCTGATGCCCCCCAAACATTACAGGCTATTACCGAGGCCCCTGGTTTCCCACCAGGAAAGACTCTATTGCTGAAGACTCCACACACTTGGGCTGCCAGGTCACTGAGAAACCCTGCTGGAGCTGAGCTGAAAAACCTCTCCTGTGTAGACCAGCTGACAGAAAGCTGGAAAAAGCCATGCTGCACAAAGTTCAATGGGAGAGAGAGAAATCATCAGTGAAGATATCCAACAGTGGACACTGCAAGCCTTATATTTGGCCAGCCAGGTCAAATGAGCCAACGGGTGCAATAGTGGCATGTCTGTTATGAGGGAAAACAGCCACTCTCTAATTTGACTAGAGACCCAGTACATGGGAGGGAATACATCCCTCATACTGAAAACTTAAAACAGGGGTAGTCATGAGCCCTAGGGGTATAACGTCTGCTGGTATCTGGCTACATGTTTATACTATGCTTACCAAACTGCCCAGTAAGTACTTCTCTTAACATTCATACCCATATATTAATGCTACTCTCACTTTTGGCTAGAGAACCTTCACTTTCCAGATGGCATTGACCTTGGGATGACTCATGACACACCATGGTGCTGAGAAAAAGTGACAGGAGTGCTTAGCACTGAAATATCACAATCACACCTTCCAAGGCTCAGGGTCTATTGTGGAAGAGTTGGCACAAAGAATCTAAGAGCCAAAGGAAGGGTAGGACTTCTTACTATATGCTCCTCCAGACACAAAATGGCCTGGATAAGCTGGGCATAGTGACGCATGCTTTTAATCCCAGCACTCGGGAGGCAGAGGTAGGAGGATTGCCGTGAGTTCAAGGCCACCCTGAGACTCCAGAGTGAATTCCAGGTCAGCTGGGCCTAGAGTGAAACCCTACCTCGAAAAGAAAAACAAAAATGGCCTGAATATCCATGACTCACAGTGCCTGACACTACCTACACAAGACCATCATAATAGGAAGAAAAGATCAAAATAAAAGAGAGATGCCAGGCGTGGTCATGCACACCTTTAATCCCAGCACCCGGGAGGCAGAGGTAGGAGAATTGCCTTGAGTTTGAAGCCAGCCTGAGACTACATAGTGAATTCCAGGTCAGCCTGGGCCAGAGTGAGACCCTACCTTGAAAAACCAAAGAAAAAAATAAAATAATAAATAAAAGAAAGACTGATTGAGAGGGGGAGGCAATATGATAGAGAGTGGAGTTTCAGAGGGGAAAATGGGGAGAGGGAGGGAATTACCATGGGATATTGTTTATAATTATGAAAGTTGTCAATAAAATATATACACAAGTAAAATCAGGGGGGCTGGTAATACTGCTCAGTGGTAAAAGGTGCTTACTTACAAAGCTTGCTTGGCCCAGCTACCACCCACATAATGCTAGACAGACAGGTATTCATTTACAGCAGCAAGAGACCCTATTGTGCATGTGCACAACACATGCAAATGTGCACGTGTACAAGCACACACACGCAAACACTTAAATCAATAAGGTTTTTGCTACTACAAACAACTCCAGATGCATGTACCACTTTGTGCATCTGCCTTTATGTGCTTACTGGGGAATCTAACCTGGGTCAACAGGATTTGCAAGCAAGTCTTTGACTGCTGAGCCATCTGTCCAGCCCTTCAATATTTATTTTATTTTATTTTTGCCTTTTTATTTTATTTCATTTTGTTTTGTTTTTTTGAGGTAGGGTCTCGCTGTAGCCCAGACTGACCTGGAATTCACTGTGTAGTCTCAGGGTGGCCTCCAACTCACGGCACTCCTCCTACCTCCGCACATGTACTCTGAATGCCTGTGCCACTTTGTGCACTCTGAAGAATCGAGCCCACATCATCAGGCTTTGCAAACAAGTGCATTTAGCCACTGAGCCATCTCCCCAGACCCCACGTCTGGCTCATTTACATTTTGACAGCTAAATATATGCAGCAGAATGTTCTACAAGGATGGAAATATTCTGAATCCTCATCGACCAGCAGAGCAGCATATGTAATCCCAAGCATATGAAAATGCAGACAACTCACCCGAGGGCATGAGGACCTGCGCAGCGGCACTTGGCCCTGGTGCCCATATTCACTCACACACGCTCTTTCTTGGTCTGTCTTTCGTAAACAAATGTTTTTTTTTTGGGGGGGGGGGCGGTTGTGGTAGGGTCTCACTCTAGTCCAGGCTGACCTGGAATTCACTATGGAGTTTGTTTGCAGCAGCTAGGGGCCCTGATGCGGCCTTCCTTCCTTCCTTTCTTTCCTCCTATCTATCTATCCATCCATCCATCCATCCATCCATCTATCTATCTATCTATCTATCTATCTATCTATCTATCTATCTATCTATAATCTGCCTCTTTCTCCCTCTCTCTCTCAAATACAAACACACGCGCACACACACACACGAATGAGCTGAGGGGCTAGAGAGATGGCTTAGTGGTTAAGGTGCTGCCTATGACCTAAGGACCCAGGTTCAATTCCCCAGGACCCACATAAACCAGATGCACAAGGTGGCACATGCATCTGGAGTTCATTTGCAGTGGCTGAAGGCCCTGACACACCCATTCTCTCTATATATCTGTCTCTTTCTCTCATATAATAGATAAATAAAAAATAGAATTACTTTGCTGCTGGGCATGGTGGTGCACACCTTTAATCCCAGCATTCAGGAGGCTGAGGTAGGAGGATCACTGTGAGTTTGAGGCCAGCCTGAGAATACAGAGTGGAATCCAGGTCAGCATGGGCTCGAGTGAGACGCTACCTCAAAAAAAAACAACAACAAATTTCATTTCAATATGCATATACTATGAAACCAGAGTTTTTAGAGACTCCAGAAAATTTCGGACAGATGAGAAAACTCCTCGTAGACAAGTTCAAGGACCGCCTGAAGTCAACCGCTAGAAAAGGTCAGAGAACTTCACCCATGCAGAGGTAGTGGTACTGTGGCTGACTGCTTGTTCCTAAGCTGCCACACTATTCTGCACTCCACATGTATAATGTATAATGCCATTTTGAAGAGACAAAAAGTGCTTCTGGATGATTTCTAAAACTATGGCAAGTCCAGCAGCATGGTTTCTGTTGCATTCTCTCACTGAGGAAGCCTGGGCAGCCTAAAGATTCCAAGCCACAGCCTCAGCTATGCCCCCAGCTGGCAGTCAGCATTAACTGAGCAGGGCGAAGTGAACTGTTTTCAGATGATTCCAACCTCCAGGCTGAGGCCCTAGACATCCTAAGTAGACACAGGCCATCCTTTCTTTGTCTTGTCTAAACTCCAGACCCACAAAAACTATGAGAGATGCCGGGCGTGGTGGCGCACACCTTTGATCTCAGCACTTAGGAGGCCAAGGTAGGAGGATGGCTGTGTGTTTGAGGCCAGCCTGAGATTTCATAGTGAATTCCAGGTCAGCCTGGACTAGAGTGAGCCCCTACCTTGAAAAAACAAACAAACAAAAAAACCAACTATGAGAGTTAAGTAACTGTTTAAGCCACTAAATTGCAGAATGACTTGTTACATGCCACTGTGACTGGGACAAAATCCTATCACTAACTTAAGCCTTACAAGTAGCTAGTCAGTAAATACTTGTCATAAAATAAAAACTGTCAATCATATGAAATAAAGTGTTGACTTGGCTTACCACTCAGGAGGCACCATGCTTCCATCCACATCCCAAAATGTGTTTTTGCCATTCATTTCAGTAGTATATATAACCCATCGGTGACGGCCTGGTGGAAAGATGTGAGCAAAAACTTAATTTTTTAAAAGCCTAATACAAGATGCCAAAAAAAGGCAACCTTTTCATTAAAAGACAAAAGTTGGGCTGGGGGCTGGAGAGATGGCTTAGCAGTTAAAGTGCTCACCTGCAAAGCCAAAGGACCCAGGTTCAATTTTCCAGGACCCATGCAAGCCAGATGCACAAGGTGTCTGGAGTTTGTTTGCAGTGGCTGGAGGCCCTGGTGCTCCCATTCTCTCTCTCTCTCAAATAAATAAATAAATAATTTTTTTTTAAGGTTGGGGTGATGGTTCAGCAGCTAAAGGTGCTTACTTGCAAAGCCTGCCAGCCAGGGTTCAATTTTCCAGCACCCGTATAAAGGCAGGTGCACAAAGTGCTGCATGTGTCTGGAGTTCACCGGCAGTGGCAAGTAGCCTTGGTGTGCCCGTTCTCTCTCTTTCTCTCTCAAATAAATCAATAAAGTCTTTCCATGCACTTATGTACACTTACATAACAAGAATGCTTGAGGAATAACAGTTTTGGTGTATTAGTGAGGTGAAGCTCCAGGCTTTATCATGGAACCAGGGCCTGAGCTATTGACAGGGTTCAGACCTTTCTCACAGTTAACAATCCGCTTCTCCCCTCGCTCCTAGCAGAGGACAGAGCACAGAGGGTGGTTGTTCAGGGTAGTGACACAAAAGAAAGCACTCTTTCACAGACCACAGCAGAGAGGTATTCACAATAATCATGTGAATACTTTCTCTTTTTCTCCCTCTCTGTCTTATGTACATATGCATGTGTGTATTAAAAACCACCAGGCTTGGGCTGAAGAGATAGTTTGGTGGTTAAGGCACTTGCCTGCAAAGCCAAAGGACCTAGGTTTGACTCCCGAGAACCAACATAAGCCAGATGCACAAGGGGGCACATGCATCTGGAGTTCGTTTGCAGTGGCTGGAGGCCCTGGCACACCCATTCTCTCTCTCTCTCTTTCTACCTGCCTATTTCTGTATCTCTCTCTCTCTCTCTCAAATAAATAAATAAAAATAAAACACAGAGTAATAAAAAGGTGAGCATTATTATTAAAGATACTGTAGTTATCTTAGAGATTCCAGTGATTGCTGTATGTTGTTCTAACTTTTAATATTTTGACATTGTCCTTAGAACATACAGAAATTTAAGAACACACTTATCCATGCTCTAGCTTGGATGTTTTCTAATTACAGTGATTCCACATGATTAAAGCATAATGTTAGATTCCACAGTGTCGCAAAGCACCCAGCACTTGTTGCTCAGTCAGAACAAGTGAGCAAGCTACTGACAGTGAGCCCCATTTTTCTCTGCTCCTCACCTCAGACTCCACTAACTCCCGGTGAAGTGGTTGCTGTGGAGCTGTGTGCCAGTGGTTGCTGCTATGCATCACATTTTTGCATTTTTCTTATTTTGAGAAAATATGCAACTAGAAAAAAATCAGTTTATATAATACCTAAGGCTGAAGCAACTTTGTAATGCCTTCGTGTTTAGGGTGGAAGGACTGATGTGTTTGTAGACTACAGTGTCTCGCCTTGACACTTGACATTCTGAACTAAGTGATTATTGGGCAGAGGCTGTCCTGTGCACATGTCACAGAATGCTCTGCAGGCCCCTGGCCTGGACTCACTAAGTGCCAGTAACACACTCAAGTTGTAAACCAAAAGTGTTTCCAGGTATTGTCTAATGTCCCCCATGAAGCAGAACTATCCGTGGAGAACCACTCTTATACACTGAAAAAAAAGAAAAAGAAAAAGAAAAACCTTGGGTTGGAGAGGTGGCTCAGCAGTTACAGTGTTTGCTTGCAAAGCCTAGTGGCCTCAGTTCATTTCCCCAGACCCGCATAAAGCCGGATGCACAAAGTGGTACATGTGTCTAGAGTTAGGCCTGGTGTGACCATTTTCTCACTCTCTTTTTCTTCCTCCCTCTCTCTCTCCTGCAAATAAGTAAATAAAAATTAAACAAAATGAAAAGATTTTTCAAAAGAACAAGAAAAAACCTTTAAGAAAAGGAGTATTTTACCACGATTTCAGAGAGCAACATAGAAGTGGGAGCTTTTTCTCTAGTTCAGTCAATTGTACAAAAAAGAAGCTTCCATCTTCAAAGTAGACTGATGTTTCACAAAGGAATGTAAATTGAATTTTGTGCAAGTTCACAGTGCATTAATAAACTGGAGAAATATACAGAACACAGATGAATAAGTATGGAGCAGGTGTGATAGTAAAGTTTAGAAAAACATTTATTTAATCTTGATAAAAATCACTAGTCTAAAAGTAATCAAAACTATAGCCATAATACATGGAAATCAAATTTTAAGCAACCTCCTCCAATATTCTTGCATTCAAAAATAATTTTTATTCTGAGTCAGAGAAAAAATTGCAAAGCAAGCTCATAGAAATACCATATATCCCATATATAATGAAAGCTCACCCATACCTCAGGCTTCATAACATACTTCAGAAGTTGTGCCCCTGTTATTACCAGAATGGAAAAGAAGGGCTGTGTGGTAGGCAGCCTCTAGCACGGCAGCCTGGCATCCCCACTGTCTGACATTTGGGTCCGGGAGTATTCCCTCCCCGAGAGGGGCTAGACCTGGTGACTCCTGCACGTCTCCATCCTCCCCTTTAAGAGCAGGAATGTCTGTGGTGGTTACATTGTGCCCACGTATCATCTGTGTGAGAGTGAAGGGAAAATAAAGGTGATCTCTAGCTTCATGGTCTACAGACAAAAACGATTCCCCCTCCTGGAGCGGGAGTTTAAAAATGGCACCTGGGAAGATTAACCTCCTGGATCTGACTTCAGTGATGAGATTCTGGACTTTGGCCTCCTGTCATACAGAGACTTCCCGGGCTCTATGGAGGGCTGGTGTCTTACATGTGCTAGGCAGCCTCCAAGGTGGCTCCTAGTGGTCCCACCTCCGGCTGGTCTACCCTTTGGGTACAGGTGTGCCCTAGTGACTAGCTCCTAAATGAGCAGGACACCAGATGTGAAGAATGAAGACATGAGCTTCTGTCTTGATCCCCCCCTCTTGCGGAGCGAGGCCAGCTGCCACGTTGGAAACTGCTGGCATAGCACGGCTTGAGACAGGCTGCCAGCCAGCTACCCAGGAGTGCATTTGGAAGCTCCGTGTCACTACTGGAACTCTGAGCTGAGTGCAGTCCTGGCTTGCAGGCCCATGAGAGACCCTGAAGCAGAAGACCCTGCTAAGTCACTCGCAGGCTGGTTCCAGACCCCCACAATCTGTGAGATAACATATTTTGTTTTAGGTCAGGTTTTGGTGTACTCTGTTATTCAGCAAACTATATCTAATAAAGGCAGGGGGCAAAAGCTTAAAAAAAAAAAAAAAAACACCAGGCTTAGTGGTTAAGGCATTTGCCTGCAAAGCCAAAGGAACCAAGTTCGATTCCCCAGGACCCACGTTAGCCAGATGCACAAGGGAATGCACCCATCTGAAGTTCGTTTGCAGTGGCTGGAGGCCTTGGCATACCCATTCATTCTCTCTCTTTCCTCCTTCTTTCTGTCAAATAAACAAAAATAAAATATTTTATTAAAAAAATACCTCTGGCTAGGAGTGGTGGCATATGCCTTTAGTCCCAGCACTTGAGAGTCTGATGTACAAAGATCAATGTGAGTTCAAGACCATCCTGGGGCCAGAGAGTAAGTTCCAGGTCAGCTTAAGCTAAAGTGAAACCCTGCTTCAAAACAAAACCAATTACCCCTGTTTGTTTTGGAAAGCTGTAAATTATGTAAAATAGGAAGTATTATAAATGATAGGTAAGTAAGACAGCTCATGTCATCAAACAGCATTTAACAAATTACTATAGACTTAGTTGGGGCCCTAACCACTATTTAGGAAACTGTCCCCTCCCCCTCTCAATCAATCTCTTTGGGGCCCTAACCACTATTTGGGAAACTGTTTGCACTGAGTCCTTAAATTGAATGATGTTCTGGGTGTCAATCAAGGCTCTGTCACTTATTATCAGTAGCTACTAGGCCACCTTTCTGAGCCTCGATTTCATTTCCTATTAAAAGATGACTACGGGCTGGAGAGATGGCTTAGTGGTTAAGCGCTTGCCTGTGAAGCCTAAGGACCCCGGTTCGAGGCTCGGTTCCCCAGGTCCCACGTTAGCCAGATGCACAAGGGGGCGCATGCGTCTGGAGTTCGTTTGCAGAGGCTGGAAGCCCTGGCGCGCCCGTTCTCTCTCTCTCCCTCTATCTGTCTTTCTCTTTGTGTCTGTTGCTCTCAAATAAATAAATAAAAAATAAAATAAAAAAACATTTAAAAAAAAAAGATGACTACATCTTAGGGTTGCTATGAAAATTAAATATAACCCACATACACATATATGCAGAAACATGTAGTGTACTCATTTCTTACTGCCCCTATATCTCAAATAGGAAATGCTAAATTGATCCCTGTAATTGACCTTAAACCAGTACGCAAGTTAATCTGCATTTACCTTATAGTTTCTCAAATAAACATCTAATCAACAACTCTTGACTAATGTTACTTAAACATGATCTTATTTATGAAAAGATACTTTGAGGCCAAGTGTGGTGGCACATGCCTTTAATTCTAGCACTCAGGAAGCAGTGTAAGAGGATCACTATTGAGCTCAAGGCCAGCCTGAGACTGCATAGCGAATTCCAGGTCAGCCTGGGCTCCAAAAAAAAAAAAGATACATTGATATCAAAGTATGCTTTTTGTTTTTTGTTTTTCTTTAGAGAAATAAATCTTAAGAACAAATAACTAACAAAGCCTGAGGGTGGCAGTTCATCCAACAATCACATCACCTAAGGGACTGGAGTAGGAAGACAGCTAAGTTCAAGACCAGCCCGGGCAACATAGAGAAATTCTGTCTCAAAAAGAAAAAGGGCTGGAGAGATGGCTTAGCAGTTAAGGTGCTTTCCTGCAAAGCCTAAGGACCCAGGTTCAATGCCCCAGAACCCATGTAAGCCAAACGTACATGCTGGCGCATACATCTGGAGTTCATTTGCAGAGGCCCTGGTGTACCCATTCACACACTCTTTCTCTCTCTCTAATAAATAAAAATAAAACAGTAAGGGCTGGAGAGATGGCTGAGTGGTTAAGGTGCTTCCCTAAAAATTCAAAGGACACCAGGTTCAATTCTCTAGCACCCATGTAAGCCAGATGTACAAGGTGACACATGCATCTAGAATTTGTTTGCAGTGGCTGATGGCCCTGGCGTGCCCATTCATATTCATTTTCTCTCTCTCTCTCTCTCTCTCTCTCTCTCTCCCCTCTCTCTCATAAACAAATAAATAAAATATAAAAAAAGAAAGAAAGAAAACACCAGAGAGCAGCTTCTGGCCCAGTTTGCAGGTCTGCACCACTAACCGCTGTGCATCTTCCCATTTGTGAGCAAACATCAGCCTGGAAAATAAAGCATCTTCAAAAATGAACCTGTGCATCACTGGAAACAACCCTATCCAGTCTTCCATGCAGGGTGTGCTCCAGCAGAATGGAGGTGGAGTCCCCAATCCCTCCCCTATAGGGGCAGTTTTCAGCAATGGAAGGCTGTCTCATCCGCGGCTTTGGGCACTTGGCAGTCATCCCACCTTCCGGGTGGGGAGGGCAGTCTCCATTGCCTGCCCCTGCTCATCAGTGGCCTGGATTTCCAGTTTATCATCAAACACCACAGTTCCATTCTTCTAATGGCTTTGAAAGAAAGGAAACAAACAAGACTCATCCTGCAGTGGCTGAAAACATAAGTACAGAACAAGACATCCGCTCACAAGCTCCTGCAGTCAAGGCTGTAGACAGTCCCTGGCCAGCTGATGGGGCTTCATGTGGTTTCAGAAGAGCCAGTTCTGTGGAGGGAGACCTCCCAACTAACCCTCTGTTTAGAAGCCCACGTCCCAGAAGTTCTGGTGCTGCTAACAAAGTGAGAGGAAAAAAGGGCAGTACTTCTCCTGGAGCATTCTGGAAGACTTCTGAGAAAAACACCCATTGTTTGGGGAAGTTATGCCTGAGCACATGGCTCAGTCTCATGTGATTTACCAGAGATTCCGTGAGGTTCCAGGTGGGCTGTATGGACCCCCTAAACAAGAAAGTGGGGGGATTCAGTAAAGAGTTTCTTACTGTGAGGACATAACAGATGAGCAGAGAGCCCAAGTTATATGGGATCAGAATGTTGGAGTTGTAGGAAACAAAGACATGAGGTCAAGCACTGGCCTAGAGTTGACCATGGGTAAAGAAAGGAATGGATATAGGACTGTTCCCAATGTCCAGTCACCTTTCTCTGAAGGTTCAGGTTCATTTGAGTAGAAGCCAGAAAGACATTCAGTCAGATGTGAGGAAATCCTCACATCCAGCTCCAGCAGGAAAGGCAGGGGTCATGCAGCATGGTGGGCAGAGACCTGAGGTCTAAGGTAAAGGTCAGCGAAGGCGAGGGAAAGCCCGGCTCCCCAGAAAGCCACTGGCCCTCACCCACGCAGGGCAGTAATGTGGATGAAGCAACCCACTTCTGCCCCAGGGTGATTGATGAACAAAGCCCAGTGCTTCGTGGCCTCAGGTAGACAGGGAGACGCAGGGGGACACAGAGCCCTTCGAGCAGGAGGCTGATGCTGAGGTGGGCAGTACAGCGGAAGTGGCCAGTTTTCAGAAGGAACAGCTGCCAAGTCTTGAGGAGAATATTCTTGTAGAAGTGCCTACAGATGTGAGATGGTGTTTGGTGACACAGCTGATGAAGCCGTTCCGTGTGATGTGGGCTGTTCTGACAGGCCTCATCTAATGGGCTGTGAGCATTCTGGTTGTATTGGGAGTCTGAGGAGGAAGATGATGTTGAAGCTTGCAGCAAATCTGAACAATCATGTGTAGTCCATGAAGTGGTCCTGTGTAACCTGAGCCACAGTGAGAAGTCACCAGTGACTGGACATGTGCCTCCTGGGTGTGACTCTCAGTCTGACAGAGCCTTGAAGCCCAGAGAAAAAGTCAGTAGAGAAGTCCAGTGTGAAGTCCCCGAGAAAGGGCTTTAAGTAGCAGGTCAGGGTCACTCCATAAAGAGCCAATGTCAGACAGGCCCGCAGACAGCAACAAGAAAAGGGGGCTCAGATGAGATCAGGAGTGGGGTGCACAGTACGGGTGAAGAAATGGAGATGGGAGATGAATGTGAGGAAGCCAGGGAGGAAAACTTGAAAGAGAGCTCAAAAGGCACGGAGCCAAAAGCCTTTGCTTCATCTCCACTGGAGAGCTGATCTATGTGTTGAAGAGGAATTTTAGGTTGAATGCTGTGCTTCCTGAGGATATAGAAGCCACAGGGATGGCATGACCCTGAAGGCGTTGTGCATGAGACAGAGCATTTTCCAGAAGTTAGAGAACAGCATCGGCTGACTGTGCAAGGACAGGCTTTATCGGCAGATGGGCAAGGTGGTAAGCTGGAAGTCAGAGCACTCTCTCCCTTCCTGTTGTCAGTCAGTCATGCTGCGAGAAGGAGCAAGCCAGAGTATGGCCCATATGCGAGGCCTCCAGAGCAAAGGGGAAGGAGGGTTGTGCAGGCATGTGTGGTAGGTTCCAGAAGAACTCGACCATGGCCAAGCAGGAGGACCTGCAGTCCAGAGTTGACAAAGCAACTCGGTGTGACGTGAGCTCTTTTGAGGAGCCACCTCTGACAAGATGTGAGCCTTGTGGTACTGATCTGGAGCCTGATGTGGACCCTGAGTTGTACCCAGCAGAGGATGATTCTGATCTACAGAGCCGATCAGAACTGCCTCATGGATCACTTGAATGGTGCCCCTGTACAATGAAGAGTTGACTAAGGCATTTTCCTTTTGAAGTGACAACTCCAATATGCAACAAGCAAGTGAAGAAATGTACAACAGGCGGGAACAATGGCGCATGCCTGTAAGCCGAGCTACTAGGAAGACTGCGGTGGCAGAGTCGCCTGAGTCCAGGAGTTTGAGATCAGACCCATCTTGGAAGACAAACTCAATTTTGTAAAAGAACAATAAATTCTTAAATCAATCAAACAACAACAACAAAAAAGCCAGATGTGATGGTACATGCCTTTAATCCCAGCACTGGGGAGGCAGAACCTTAAGTTCAAGGCCACCCTGAGACTTCCCAGTGAATTCCAGGTCAACCTAAGCTAGAGTGAAACCCCACCTCAAAAAAAAAAAAAAAAAAAAACACAAAACAGGGCTGGAGAGATGGCTTAGCGATTAAGCGCTTGCCTGTGAAGCCTAAAGACCCCGGTTCTAGGCTTGATTTCCTGGGACCCACGTTAGCCAGATGCACAAGGAAGCGCATGCGTCTGGAGCCCATTTGCAGTGGCTGGAAGCCCTGACGTGCCCATTCTCTCTCTCTCTCCCTCTCTCTCACTGTCACTCTCAAATAAATAAAGATAAAACAGAAGAAAATTTAAAAAAAAAAAACACAAAACAAGCCAGGTGTGGTGGCACACACCTTTTAAAAAATCCCAGCACTCAGAAGGCAGAGGTAGGAGGATCGCTATGAGTTCAAGGCCTGAAACCACATAGTTAATTTCAGGTCAGTCTGGACCAGGGTGAGACCCTACCTCAAAAAAAAAAAGCAATGCCTATAGGTATGTCTAGCTTAGTAATATGAAAATTTGGCACTGTTTTTAAATTGAAACTATTTAAGCTTACAAACAGCATTGTAGCATATTTTCATCAATAAGTATATATCCATCTTTCCATTAAAGTCTTCAAAATATAAAGTATTGGACTAGAGAGATGACTTAAGGTGCTTCTTGCAAAGCTGAAGACCCAGGTTTTATTCCCAAGCACCCACATAAGCCAGATGCACAAGGTGGCGCATGCGTCTGAAGTTCATTTGCAGTGACTGGAGGCCCTGGTGCATCCATTCTCTCTCTCTCTCTGCCTCTCTCTCAAATAAGTAAATAAAATATTTTTTAAAAAATTTAAGAAATAAAGTATTAAGAGAGGGCTGGAGAGATAGCCTGATGGTTAAGGTGCTTGCCTCTACCCCTCCCCCCAAATAAATAAAATGTAAAAGCAAGTATTGAAAGAAGTATAAAACTGGGCATGGTGGCACATGCCTGTAGTTCCAGCACTCAAGAGGCAGAGGTAGGAAAATTGCCATGAATTCAAGACTATATAGTAAATTCCAGGTCAGCCTTGACTAGAGAAAGACCCTACCTTGAACAAAAAAAGCAGAATGCGATGGTACACCCCTTTAATCCCAGCTCTCAGGAGGCAGAGGAGGGAGGATCACTATGAGTTCAAGGTCAGCATGAGACTCCATAGTGAATTCTGGGTCAGCCTAACCTAGAGCAAGACTCTACATAGAAAAAGAAAAGAAAAGAAGGGGGGCTGGAGAGGTAGCTTAGTGGTTAAGGCACTTCATGAAGCCTAAGGACCCATGTTCAACTCTCCAGATCCCAGATTAGCCGGATGCACAAAGGTGAGGCAAGTGCAAGGTCACACATGCCCACTAACTGGCACAATCGTCTGGAGTTCGGTTGCAGTGACTGAGGCCCTGGCATGCCAATATTCTTTCTCTGTCTCTCTCTAAAAAATAAAAAGAAAAGAAAAGAAAAGAAAAGGGGGGGAGGTGAATAAGCCAGGCGTGGTGGTGCATGCCTTTAATCCCAGCACTCTGGAGGCAAAGGTAGAAGGATCACTGTGGGCCACCTGGAGACTACATAGAAAATTCCAGGTCAGCCTGGACTAGAGTAAGACCCCACCTCGAAAAAAAAGTGGGGGGGGATAATAAAATTACAAGACTCTTTACTTCCTACACTAAATTTTAAGTTCACATTAGCAAAAAAAAAAAAAAAAAATGGTCAGGCATGGTGACACACGCCTTTAATCCCAACACAGGGGTAGGAGGATTGCTGTGAGTTTGAGTTCAAGGCCACCCTGAGAATACATAGTGAATTCCAGGCCAGCCTGGACTAGAGCGAGACCCTATGTCAAAACAACAACAAAAGTTATTTTCAATATGAGGAAAGAAGTTACTTTAATATTTAATATTCAAGTTTGTAACAAAGTAATGAATAGAAAGAATATAGCCACTGCAACAAATTCACTCCGGATGCATGCACCACCTTCTGCATCTGGCTTACATGGGTACTGGAAAACGGAACCTTAGGCTTTGTAGGCAAGTACCTTGACTACTGAGTCACATTTCCAAATTTCCCTCCAAAAGTCTGCACTAACCTTCCTATGTCTTTCCACACATTAGGATTTGTCAGACTGAAAAATACCACAAAATTGGGTAAGTGCCGGGCATGGTGGTGCACGCCTTTAATTCCAGCACTTGGGAGGCAGAGGTAGGAGGATCACTGTGAGTTCAAGGCCACCCTGAGACTACAGAGTGAATTCCAGGTCAGCCTGAACTAGAGTGAGACCCTACCTCGAACAAACAAACAAACAAACAAACAAAAATTGGATAAGTGAAAGAAAAAATTTAACACTTTTGTTTGAAGTTGCAACTGTATTGATTACAAGTGGGGGCAAGAATTCTGTTTTTTTTTTTTTACACAAGCTCACACTGAGTAACCCAAGCTGAACTTAAACTCATGGTTCTTCATTCCTACAATTTTTTGTTGTTGTTATTGTTTGTTTTTCAAGGTAGGGTTTTACTCTAGTCTAGGCTGACCTGGAATTCACTATGTAGTCTCATGCTGGCCTATCTCTGCCCACCCCCCATGGCTGGGATTGTGCCTCCCTTCCCCCCTACCAGCTCATTCCTAGTTTCTTAGTATCCTGGGTATACAGGCATGAGTCATTAGGCCCATCTAGAATGGGCATATGTTCATACCCCTGCTAGTCATTTAATATTTTTCGTGAATCTATGGAGTTTTTCAGCCCTTTCCAAGGGGCCTGTATAAGTTCCTTGTACCGTATGGGAAACAGACTCAAATCAAATTCCAGCCCCAATGCTATGATTCATTTGTAAAATATTGCACTCACCAAAAAATTGCTTGTTGTCCTCATAGTATTTATTTCCGTATTTGTCTTCCCCCACTAATGTACCAACTCTCACATCATTTGCCCTGTAAACGCCAAAAAGAAAAAAAGAAGACATGAGACTGACTCAAGACAGAAATAACGTGAGAATCCCAACTTTCAAACACAAAGGCTGCTGCACTGGCTACAGAAAGGAGACATGCTGGTGATGGTCTCTGGTTGTACAAGTCTAGCTTTCACCAATAAGCTCATGCCACTCACGACTGAAGAATCAGCTTTCAGGTTGAGTTCTGCAGTGTACTGTGAAGACAAGCTGGGAAAGCCAAAGGGCTATAACTAAAGGGCCTAAGTTACACTAAAAAATGATCAAGTTTTTACTGGCAACATGAGATTCGCAGTAACAAAAGCTACCCAAGGGCTGGAGAGATGGCTCAGCAGTTAAAAGTACTGCTTGCAAACCCTGTCTGTCAGTTTCTATTTCTCGGTCCCAAGTAAACGCAGGTGCACGGTGTCAAATGTGTCTGGAGTTCGCTTACAACAGCAGAAGGCTCTGGCATGCATGCATCCATCCACACACACCTCTCATAAATAAAAATTATTTAAAAAAACAACGATGCGTTCCAGGCGTCTTTAATCACCGCGAGTACAGTATCTTTAAATTAAAGGACTCCTTTTATCTACTGTCCTTCAGGAAATCAGGAAGCCAAAGGGGTTCATCTTAATACTCAAGTCTCCAGCTTCCTTCATTCTACTCCGCTGTTTCCAGCTGGTTTTCCGTGGTCGCTGGTGCTTGCCGGGGTGTCAGGACTAGATCAGAGTATGACATCTCCTTCAACACAGGAATTTTTGAAGTACAGTGCAAGCGGGGAAAAAAAAAGTCCCCAAGGTCACCAAGTGAGTAGCTCGTGCTCAGGACACTTCAGGGCGCGGGCGGGTGCGGCCGGCGGGCCCGGGATCCCAGCTCCATCTGCGGAGCTGCGCCCTGCCCGTGTCCTTGAGCAGAATCGCGCGTCTTCAAGGTGATCCCAAACCTCGGCTCCCTTCCCAGAAACCGGCCAGCACAAGCCCATCCCTGGACACCCCGAACCCAGCTCCGGACGTCTACCTGAAGAACACTCGCAGGTAGCCCCGGAGGCCGCCGTGGCCGGTGAGCTGCTGCAAGCCTCGCTTCAGGACCGCCAACAACTCCATTTTCCCCGGGCCCCGCCTTCCGGGTGCGCGGGGCAAAGTCCTCCGGGCGGAAGCGGCCGCTGGGACGCTAGGAGCCCGCGCCTGCTCGGAAGGTTCCGGCCCGGGCGCCAACTACAGAGGTCGCCTGCACCCCGCCTGTCCTGTTTGAGATTAGCTTCCCCCGGGATTTGTGCGTGAGATGGCTTTGCGGTTAACGTGCTTGCCTGCGAAGCTTAAGGACCTAGGTTCGATTCCCCAGTACCCACTTAAGCCAGCTGCACAAAGTAATGTATGTATCTGGAGTTCACTTGCAGTTGTTTCTCTAATTCTCTCTCTCTCTCAAATAAAATAAATAAATAAAAAATATTAAGGGCAGTGAGCTCCTAAAGCTTTTCCAAACTGCAAAGCTGACCCTACAGCAAGCATAAAGTGAGCCCCAACCCAGGGCTCGCAGGGCAAGGGAAGACCCACTCTCCTGTAAGGCAGCTGGGGCCGTAGTTCCCTTATTGAACCATGCGGGGCTTTTCTTTTTAGCCAATGACAAATGACAATGATGTAGCAAATCCAGCCAGAACCAAGGAAAATTCCACCTTTAATCAGGAAAAGCCGGTCGGGTGGTCCGTGGACCCACGAGCTTCCAGCGGAGAAGACTCCCCGATTCCGGAGTCCCCCCCCCCCCACCTGCATGTTTAAGTCTCCACTACTTGGAATGGCTTTATTTTATTTATTTATTTACTTACTTACTTACTTATTTATTTATTTTGGTTTTTCGAGGTAGGGTCTCAGTCTGGACCAGGCCGACCTGGAATTCACTCTGTAGTCTCAGGGTGGCCTTGAACTCATGGAGATCCTCCTCCCTCAGCCTCCCCAGTGCTGGGATTAAAGGCGTGCGCCACCACGCCTTGGCAGAATGGCCATTTTTATGATGTTGATTCTTTCAATTCATGAGCATGGGAGGTTTTTCCATATTCTCATATTCTCAATTTCTTTCCTCAGTGTTTTTATGTTTTCATTGTACATGTCTTTCACTTCCTCAGTTAGTGAAATTCAAAGGTTGGGTTTTTTTGTGTGTGTTTTTCTTTCTTTTCTTTTCTTTTCTTTCTTTTTTTTTTTTTGAGGCTGCTGATCTCTTTCTCCATGTTTGTCTTTAACTTATAGGAAGGCCTACAGATTTTTGCATGTTGGTTTTGTATCCTCCCACTTTGCTGAAAGAGTGTATCACTTCTAGAAGGTTTTTGGGTCACTTATATGTAAAATGATGTTATTTGCAAATAGGGTTGTGTGGTGGTTTGATTCAGGTGTCCCTCATAAACTTAGGTGCTCTGAATGCTAGGTTCCCAGCTGATGGAGATTTGGGAACTAGCGCCTCCTGGAGGCGGTGTATTGTTGGGGGCGGGCTTATGGTTCCCCTTGCCAATGTTTGGCACATTCTTGTTCCTCTTATCCACCTTATGTTGGCCAGAGAGGGATGTCCACCCTCTGCTCATGCCGTCGTTTTCCCTGCCATCGTGGAGCTTCCCTTGGAGCCTGTAAGCCAAAATAAACCTCTTTTTCCCAGAAGCTGGTCTGGTTGGGTGATTTCTACCAGCAATGCGAACCTGACTGCAACAGCTAGTTAGACTTCCTACTTTCCAAATTGTATCCCTTTTACCTTCTCTATCTTCTTGCTTGGGCTAGAACTTCTAGTACTATGTTGAAGAGCAGTGCTGAGAATGGGCACCTCTATCATATTCCAGATCTTAGTGGGAACTGAGTTTTACCCATTAAGTATGAGTTGGACCTTAGGTATTTATATATAGCCTTTGTTATGTTGAGCTATGATCTTTCTATTCCTAGTCTTTCCAGCATTTTGGTCATAAAGTGATGCTATATTTTGTCAAAGGCCTTCTCTGCATCTGTTGAAATTATCATGTGGTTCTTGTGTTTATTTATATGGTGCATTACACTTAACAATATCAATTTTCATATGTTGAACCATCCCTGCATCCCTGGAATGAAGCCTGCTTGATCAAGGCGGATAATGCTTTTGATGTCTTCTTGATGTGGTTAGCAAGGATTTTATTGAGACGTTTCACATCTAGGTCAATCAGGGATATCAGTCTATAATTTTCCTTTTTCTTTTCTTCTTCTTCTTTTTTTTTTTTTTTTTTTGGAGATAAGGTCTCACTCTAGCCCAGACTGACCTGGAATTCACTAGGTAGGTAGTCTTAGGGTGGCCTTGAACTCACAGTGATCCTCCTACATCTGCCTCCCAAGTGCTGGGACTAAAGGCATGCGCCACCGCACGTGGCTCATAATTTTCCTTTCTTGTTATATCTCCTTTTTTGGGGGGCAGGCATCAGAGTAATGCTAGCTTCTTTTTTTAAAAAAAAATTGTTGTTGTTCATTCTTTTTTGGGGGGGGTTACCATGTTTTTTAAAAATTTATTTATTTATTTATTTATTTATTTTTATTAGCATTTTCCATGATTATAAAAAAAAAATCCCATGTTAATTCCCTGCCTCCCTTTCTCCTTTGAAATTCCATTCTCCATCATATTTGTTGGTCATTCTTATTTATTTAGTTGAGAGCAACAAAGAGAGAAAGAGGCAGATGAGGGAGAGAGAGAGAGAGAATGGGCACGCTAGCTTCCTAAAAGGAGGTCAGGAGCGTTTCCTCACTACCAGTTGTATAAAAAAACCTTGAGGAAAAAGTCATTTTAATTCTTTGATGAAGGTATAGTAGAATTCATGGGAGAATCCATCAGGTCCTGGACTTTGTTTGGTTGAGAGGTTTTAAATTACATGTTCAGTCTCATTGGATGTAATAGGTTTGTTTAGGAAGCTTATCTGTTCTGTGTTTAGTTTTGGTAGGTGGTATGTACCTAGGAATTCATCCATTTCTTCCAGATTATCCAATTTATTGGAATAGAGGTTTTGGAAAAATGTCCTGATGATTCTTTTAATTTCATTGGTGTCAGTTGTGACCTTTCCATTATCATCTCTGATCAAATTTTTAAAAATTAAATATATATTCTTGTTTTATTTATTTATTTGAGTGAGTTAGAGAGAGACAGAAAGAGAATGTGTGGAATGGGCATGCCAGGGCTTTCAGCCACTGCAAACGAACTCCAGATGCATGCGCCACCCTGTGCATCTATCTGGCTTACATGGGTCCTGGGGAATCGAACCTGGGTCCTTTGACTTTATAGGCAAATGCCTTAACTGCTAAGCCATCTCTCCAGCCCTCATTTCTGATCTTGTTAATATGAGACTTCTCTTTTTTTCTTTTGATCAAATTGGCCAGGGGTTTACCAATCTAGTTTATTTATTTATTTTAGAAGAACCAGCTCTTCATTTCATTAGTCTTTTTAACTGTTTTCTTAATTTCTAGTTCATTGGTTTCTGCTCTGATCTTGATGAATTCTTTCTGCCTGGAGCTCTGGGGACTGGGATTCTGCTTGGATGATTTTTAGGTGGATGGTTATTAATTTGGAATCTCACTTAGTGCTATGAATTTTCCCCTTAGGACTGTCTTCATTTTGTCCAATAAATTCTGGTATGATATGTTTTCATTATCATTATCATTCAGTTATAGAAATTTTACAGTTTCTTTTTTTAATTTCTTCCATGACCCATTCATTGTTTGTAGTGAGTTGTACAGTCTCCAGGAGTCAGTGTATTTTCTGTTCTCTTGTTGTTGATTTCTAGCTTTAATGCATTGTGGTCAGATATAGTACAGGGAGGTATATCAGTTTTCCTCAATTTATAGAGGAATGCTTTATACCCTAATATATGATCTATTTTAGAGATGGCTCAATGAGTTTCAGAGAAGAATGTGTATTCTGTAAGAGTAGGGTGGAATGTTCTGTAGATGTCTGGTCTAACTGGTCTGTAGTACTGTTAAGCTCCATTATTTTTCTGTTGACTTTTTGCTTGGATGATCTATCTATTGATTATAGTGGCTTATGCCCCCTATGATGGTATTGGGATTTATTTCTGACTTGTTATTAAGTAGATTTTGCTTTATAAAATGTAGAGCACCTGTTTGGTGCATTGAGGTATATGATTAAGATATCCTATTGTTGGATTGTTTCCTTGATGAGTGAAAACTGGTCTTTGTCACTTTTGATTGCTTTTGGTTTGAAGTCTGTTTTTTTAAATTTTTTTTTTAAAGTTTTATTTATTTATTTATTTGAGAGAGTGAGAGAGGGAAAGAGGCAGACACACACACACACACACACAGAGAGAGAGAGAGAGAGAGAGGAGGGGGGGAATGGGCATGCCAGGGCCTCCAGACACAGACACCACTAATGAACTCCAGATGCATGCGCCACTTTGTACATCTGGCTAAAGTGGATCCTGGGGAGTTGAACTGAGGTCCTTTGGCTTTGCAGGCAAATGCCTTAACCACTAAGCCATCTCTCCAGCCCATGTTTTGTTATATACATTTATAGCCACACCTGCTTGTTTGTTATTTTTTTTGTTTGCTTGGAAGAGTTTTTTCCATCCTTTCACCCTGAAGATATACCTATCTTTTACAAAGAGGGGGGTTTCTTGTAGACAGGAGACAATGGATTAATTTTTCTGATCCAGCCAGTTAACCTGTCTTTTAAGGGTGAATTAAGACTATTGATGTTTAGAGTTAAAACTATAAAGTTTTAGGGCTGGAGAGATGGCTTAGCAGTTAAGTGCTTGCCTGTGAAGCCTAAGGACCCCGGTTCGAGGCTCGGTTCTCCAGGTCCCATGTTAGCCAGATGCACAAGGGGGCGCACGCGTCTGGAGTTCGTTTGCAGAGGCTGGAAGCCCTGGCGTGCCCATTCTCTCTCTCTCCCTCTATCTGTTTTTCTCTCTGTGTCTGTCGCTCTCAAATAAAAAAAAATAAAAAAAAATTTAAAAAAACTATAAAGTTTTATTTAATCCCTGTCTAAGTGAAGGGTTTGTGGGTTTGGGTACTATGTTGACTTTTTTTTTTTTTCTTTCTTGGATTTTTTAGGTAGGGTCTTGCTCTAGCCCAGGCTGACCTGTAGTCTCAGGGTGGCTTCAAACTTACTGCAATCCTTCTACCTATGTCTCCCAAGTGCTGGGATTAAAGGTGTCTACAACCATAACCAGCTTGTGTTGAGTTTTATACATGTTCACTTCTGTTCCAATTTTGGTTATTGCTTTTCCCTCTTGTAGGATCTTGAGGTGGGTTTTTGGAATCTTCTGTATAGATTATTCCCTAAAGTATTCTCTATAGGGTTGGCTGTGTGTTCATATATTCATAAAGTTTTCTTTTATCATGGAAATTTTTCCTCTCATTTTCTATTATGAAGGATACTTTTGCTGGGTATAGTAATTTGGGTTAGCAGCCATAGTCTGTCAATGTTTGGAATTCTATTTCAAGCCCTTCTGGCTTTTAGAGTTTACATTGACAAACCAGAGGTCATTTTGATGAGGTTACCTTTGTATGTAATCATATGCTTTTCTCTTGCTTTTTTTTTGGGGGGGGGGTGTTGAGATAGGGTCTCATTGTAGCCCTGGCTGACCTGGAATTCACTATGTAGTCTCAGGGTAGCCTCAAACTCACAGTGATCCTCCTACCTCTGCCTTCTGAGCACTGGGATTAAAGGTGTATGCCCGTACACCCAGCTCCTGCTGTTTTTTAAAAATATTTTTCCATTTATTTATTTATGAGAGAGGCAGAGGGAGAAAGAGAGAGAAAGAAAGAATGGGCATGCCAGGGCTTCCAGCCACTGCAAAGGAACTCCAGATGCGTGCGCCCCCTTGTGCATCTGGCTAACGTGGGTCCTGGGGAATCAAGCCTCGAACCGGGGTCCTTAGGCTTCACAGGCAAGCGCTTAACCGCTAAGCCATCTCTCCAGCCCTTAAAATTTATTTGAGAGAAAGAGGTTGAGAGAAAATGGGCACACCAGAGCCTCTAGCCACTGCAAACAAACTCCAGACGCGTGTGCCACCTCGTGCATCCTGGGGAATTGTACTGGGGTCCTTTGGCTTTGCAGGTAAATGCCTTAACCACTAAGCCATCTTCTCCAGCCCTCATAATCCATATTTTTAAAAATTTTATTTACTTATTTGCAAACAGAGTGAGAAGAGAGAGACACAGATCATGGGCACGCCAGGGCCTCCAACCACTGCAAACAAACTCCAGATGCATGTGCCACTTTGTGCATCTGGCTTACATGGGTCCTGAGGAGTTGAATGAGTCCTTAGGCTTCACAGGTAACTGCTTTAGCTGCTAAACCATCTCTCTAGCCCCCCGTATTCCATATTCTTGAATCACCCATTTGCAACACTTGACTGCTTCTGTAACGTGACAAGCATGCCTATGTCACAGCTTGAGTGCTTGTTTGTCAATGGACACTCAGACTGCTTTTACTTGTTTTGCTCTTAAAATGCCGACATGATTTCTTTTCTTCTTGGTGCTGGAGGACTCGTAAATGCTAAGCACACGTTCTCCACTGAGTTGCTTGCCTGACCCTGTGACATGAAGGACATCCAACACTGAACAGAGAGAGAGCACCGAAACGAACTGTTAGCAGGAATACATCTGAACTTCAGGTCACATTTTAATAGTTTTAAAACCACTTCAAAATATCACTTCAAGCCACCTCCCTGCTCTCAGCACTCAGGAGGGAAGAGGTAGGAGGAGCACTGTGAGTTCCAGGCCACCCTGAGACTACATAGTGAATTCCAGATCAGCCTGGGCTGGAGTGAAAGCCTGCCTCAAAAAAACAAACAAACAAACAAACAAACAAACAAACAAATTTATATATATATATATATATATATATATATTATATATATATATATATATATATATTTACACACACACACACACACATACATATATATCTACTAAACTTTTTTTAATTTGAGTATCTTATGGTCAATGTGGTTTTTTGCAAAGCTACTGACAAGTTAAAATAAGAAAAAGAATTCTTTTAGGAAGTTGGTAAAGATCACAAGATTATACTTTTAAACTTTTTATTATAAAGTACCACAGTAGTAAAATCCATCCCATGGAAAAGTTTCAGCTTGTCTTTTACAAATATCTTTATTTTAAAAATATACTATGACTGTAATAAGGTGTTCATGTCTGTATTTTAGAAACAACAAATAGCAGGGCATGAGGCACACCTGTAATCCCAGCACTTGGGAGGCTGAGGAGGGAATACTGTTCCAAGTTCAAGGCAAGCCTAGGCTACACAGCAAGTTCCAGGGTAACCTGGGCTACATACCAAGACCCTGTCTCTGTAAAACAAACAAACAAAACAAACAACAAAAAAAGGGACAAAGAAAAACTAAGGAACAAATATATCAAAATCATTCATTATGAAAGCAGAGCAAGGAACTATTTAACAGTAATAAATTGGCTTGTGACATTAGTGTAGAAGACAGTCTAAGTATTTTCCTTGTAACAATAATGAGGCTTCTGGTCGATCCTCACTCTCCTATTACAGCAGCACTCCTCCACTTTACAGGGAAAAATCAGTCAGCATTTTTTTTTATCTTTGCAGATTATCTAGTCTTAAAAAATAAACTGGGTGTGGCAGAACACGCCTTTAATCCCAGCACTCAGAAGGCAGAAGTAGGAGGATCTTCTCAAGTTCAAGGCCACCTTGAGACTATAAAATGGATTCTAGGTCAACCTGGGCTACAGTGAAACCCTACCTTGAAAAAAATTTATTTGAAAGAGAAAGAGGTAGAATGAGAGGGCGAGAGAGAGAATGGGCATGCCAGGGCCTCCAGCCACTGCAAATGAACTCCAGATGCATGCGCTTCTTTGTGCAGCTGGCTTACGCAGGTCCTGGAGAATCAAACTGGAGTCCTTAGGCTTTGCAGGCAAACACCTTAACTGCAAAGCCATCTCTCCAGCCCTGAAAAATTTTAACACATCTTGAAAACAGATTTGTTATAAACCCATTTCGTTAAACATTTTGTTTATCTATTTATTTGACCACAGAGAGAGGGAGAGATAGAAAAAGTGAGAATGGGTGTGCCAGGGCCTACAGCTACTGCAAATGAACTCCAGGACGCATGTACCACCATGTGCATCTGGCTTACATGGGACCTGGAGACTTGAACCTAGGTCTTTAGGTTTCACAGGCATATGCCTTAACCACTAAGCCATCTCTACAGCCCATAAATCTATTTCTTAATAAACTGGGTGAGGTTTTTAAGTTTCAGTTTTTTTTATAGGGATTATAGAGTTTATATTGCTTAAGAGGAGGCAAGAGGAAAGAATACAAAGCTCCTGGCCAGGAGGAAGAAGGAGATGGGCTCCAGGAAATACAAAAGCTGGGTGAGTCTTTCCAGTGATTCCCATGGAATGGCAGAACAACAGTTTTACAATCTACTATGAAATACTGAAGCATTCTGGGCTCACTCTCTACTATGTTTAAACACAGTACAATCAAAATATTAAAACAAGATTAAAAAAAAAAACAACTCATACTGGGCAAGGTGGTACATGCCTTTAATCCCAGCACTTGGGAGGCAGAGGTAGGACTGTGGTGAGTTCGAGGCCACCTTGAAACTACAAAGTGAATTCCAGGTCAGCCCAGGCTAGAGTAAAAAAAAGATCACCTTCTGCCACGTAAATGAAAAGTGCTTGTAGCTAATAATATGTGACACTAGAAATCACGAATGGCCTAGCTCTCATTGCCAGCAATGACAGTGGTAAATGCTAAAGGATACACTGATAGTTACAAAAGCCAAAAAATATATATCCATTTATTATTTCCTGCAATATTAATATATCATTATACCATTGAGCACAAAATAATAATCTTTAACATAGTAGTTAAAATGATTACAATATGAAAGAAAATGCAAATTCACTTAGCTATATTTTAGGCACTGAAGTGAACTAGCTCAAATAAAATTAAATATAAATAGAACACAATTCAGGGGAAACAAAAAGGACTAATTTATTTGTTTTACAAAATAGAATGAGAAATCTTAGTTGAGATGGTCAAGAGGAGACAGTTTTAAGTGTCATCTTCACCAAGAATAAATTCATAGCACTTCATACTCATTTACATAAGACAGACAGTGAAATCTAATTCCTAATGTCTGCCCAGCCACCTAGAATGTTCTTCTTAAGGAAGACACAAGAAAAACACCTTGACTTTTGGTAATTTTTTAAAGACCATTTCCAGAAGCCCTGGAAACAGTGAGTCCAATTTGGTGTCTTCTGGTGTCCCGAAAAGGAACAGCAAGTTTAGTTTACAGAAATGAGATGTCAGCTTTCAAAGGCTGTGGACCAATTATTTGAGAGTTGTAATCCGCAGGCTCCATTTTTAAAATATGTGGGATGACACTGTCAATTCGTACATTCCCAATGAGACCTTTGAAAAACAATTCTTCTGTGATGGTAGCATTCATCAATCTCAATGCTGGTAATCTGAGGAGGAGTCTAGATAACCTGAAAGAAAAAGAGAAAGAAGGTTATAAATAAAAACAGAGATTTAGCAGAAAAACATTTGTAATTTCTTCATAAGATTTAATTTTCAAAACCTAAAAATCTTACTATTATTATTTTTTTATGAGGCAGGGTCTCACTCTAGCCCAGGCTGATCTGGAATCCACTCTGTAGTCTCAGGGTTGCCTTGAACTCTCAGCAATCCTCCTACCTCTGCCTCCCGAGTGCTGGGATTAAAGGCGTGCACCACCATACCCAGCTCCTAAAATCAAACTTTAATTTTTTTTTAAAACCAAGGGTCTTGACAGTGACCTGGTATGGTGGGTTGGATATGGAATGCCTCCAAGTCTCATATGTGTTTGGATGCTTAGCCCTTGTAGATGGCGCTGTTTGGGAACTTTGTGGAACCTTTAGGAAGTGGAACCTTGTTGAGGAAGTGTGTCACTGGGTGGGGGGGGTTGGGGGGGGAGGGGGGTCTTGAGGTGTTTCTTTCCAGTCCTGCTTGGTGCTCTTGTACTTTCTTTCCTCCATGCTGACATAAAGCTGGAAGGCCAACTTTCTGCTACTGCCATGCTTTCACAGCATCATGACACTTCCCCTCAAAACTAAGCCAAAATAAACTCTTTCCTTGTAGCTGGGTATTGTGACCCAGCAAGGAACATCATTTGATTTCACACACCCGTACATTACTGCAATCTGAAAGATGCCAAAGGAAGGCCTTGCTATGGACTTCTACACTGGGCTGTCTCTGCTTGGCTGTAAGGACCATGAAACTAAATTATTAAACCACTGGTCAGATCACACATTTAAGGTGGTTTCCCAATGCATTTCAGATGGTAAGATAACAATGTTTTGTTTTCAGAACACAAGAGGTTCAATAACTCTTTTCTTGGTTTTACTCTGAGAAAAAAAAAAAAAAAAAAAACCCTACTAGAAATAGAGTAAGAGACAACAGATGTTATTATGAAGATCTCTGGGCTCAAATATTGATTCAACTGGTCTCTAGTTATGTGAATGCAGCCAACTCAATGCTCCTCTCATAGTGCTGTTGTAAAGATAAATGAAATGACATTGGCCAATTGCTATGGTAGGAAGTAAGGCTCATAAAAGGGCAGGCCCATGCCTTCTGCACAAATATACTTTAAATTGACAACAGCTGCTCAAGAACAATAATTCTAGTAACTAGGAATGTGAAAAATTCAGACAGTTCCAGAATCAACTCAAGCACCTACCTATAACCTAATGGAATAGCTGTATCAAAAATGACAAATTTGGGGGCTGGAGAGATGGCTTAGCGGTTAAGTGCTTGCCTGTGAAGCCTAAGGACCCCGGTCCGAGGCTCAATTCCCTATGACCCATGTTAGCCAGATGCACAAGGGGGCGCACACATCTGGAGTTCGCCTGCAGTGGCTGGAAGCCCTGGCATGCCCATTCTCTCTCTGTGTCTCTGCCTCTTTTTCTGTTTGTCGCTCTCAAATAAATAAAAATAAACCAAAAAAAATTAAAAAAAAAAATGACAAATTTGGGCTGGAGAGATGGCTCATTGGTTAAGGCGCTTTGCCTACAAAAGCCTAATGACACAGGTTCAATTCCCCAGTATTCATGTAAAGCTAGGTGCACAAAGTGGAGCATGCATGTGGAGTTCATGTGCAGCAGCCAGAAGCCCTGGTGTGCCAATTCTCTCCCCCTCCACTTGCAAATAAACAAAGTTTGACAAAGTTATTGTTTCCAGAATAGATCTGAAAAGGGAACCAATAATGGTGTTTTTCTTTGTGGGGGGGTTGAGGGGGTTTTGAGGTAGGGTCTCACTCTAGCCCAGGCTGACCTGGAATTCACTATGCAGTTTCAGGGTAGCCTCAAACTCTCACCAATCCTCCTACCTCTGCCTCCCGAATGCTAGGATTAAAGGTGGGCACCACCACGCCCAGCTTGCATTAGCTATTTTAAAGGTCAAGATTTACTAACCATTTAATTATTCCTAGAACAGAAAATAATTAAACAATAGATTCACTAAAAATCTTTTTTATGTTTTTTTTTTATTTGACAGAGAGAGAGAGAAAGAGAGAGAAAATGGGTGTGCCAGGGCCTCCAGCCACTGTAAATGAACTCCAGAGGCATGTGCCCTCTTGTGCATCTGGCTAACATGGGTCCTGAGGAATTGAGCCAGGGTCCTTTGGCTTTGCAGGCAAATGCCTTTACTGCTAAGTCATCTCTCCGCCCCTAAAAATCTTCTATAATGGGTGTGTTGACACACACCTCTAAGTCCAACACTCTAGAAGCAGAGGCAAGATTTCAAGGCCATCCTTGGGGTCTCCACTTGAACCCATGCCATGACCTTCCAGGGCCTCCATGCAGGGACAACAGCCTTGCCTCTCACTGCCCAGTGGCCATTTCCATAAAACCCACATTATAAATAATTATGCCCTTTCCAATATCTGCTGTACTTTATAGTACCAGGTACACTACCAATTTTGTTAATCAAAGGGGGAATAAAGCTGACTTTTTTTTCATTTTGTTTTTAGAGGTGGGGGCTCACTTCAACCCAGGCTGACCTGGAATTCACTATGTAGTCTCAGGGTGACCTCGAACTCAGCAATCCTCCTACCTCTGCCTCCTGAGTGCTGGGATTAAGGGGGTATGCCACCATGCTTGGTGATAAACCTGATTTTGAAGAGGAGGAAAAGTTTCAGCATTCTTCTTTCAGGGTCCTTCCCTTCACAAGTCAGCATTCTTACTAATGTCTCAGTGAAGAACAGGTGGCCCCAACCTCAATGGTGGTAATCTTATAAACAATTGTAGCTGAACCAAACTCTAGTCTCTGGCCCAAAACTTTTATTTCTTCTTCTTTTTTTTTTTTAACTTTTATTTCTTTCTGTACCATTTCCTTCTGTTCACACTAGTTCACTTCTAAACTCAACCCTGCTCAAATTTTCAGGACACAGGCCGAACAGCAAGTCTCTCACACAAACTGTCTTTATTGCAGTTCTGACAAAGTTCTCTTCCCCTGCTATGCCAAGTTTAAGGTCAGCCTGGGCTACATGAGGCTCGCTCGCGTGTGCTCTCTCTCACGCATGCAAAACACAAGGACCCAAAACACTTTTAAATGAATTAAATATTATTTAACTTATAGATACCTGTAGGTGTCATCTGGGTATGTTCTGGTTATATAATCTTGGAATTCCACGTAAGCCTTTTCCTGAAACTTCTCAATCTGTTCCATGTTTTCTAGGCCTGGATGATCTGAAACATTCAAGTATATATTGGTAAATTTATTCTGAGCGCTCATGTAATAACACACTGAATGTGGAGACAGAATAAATAGTTAAGCTAGGTGTGGTGGCACACACCTTTAATCCCAGCACTCAGAAGGCAGAGGTAGGAGAATCGCCATGAGTTTGAGGCCATCCTGAGTATACATAGTGAATTCCAGGTCAACCTGAGCTAGAGTGAGGCCCTACCTTGAAAAAAAACAAAAAACAAAACAACAATAGCTTTTAAAAAATTGTTTATTGATTGAACTATTTATTCTTCTTTTTTTCCCCCCCCCAAAGATAGGGTCTCACTCTATAGCCCAGGCTGACCTGTAATTCACTCTGTAGTCTCAGGGTGGCCTCAAACTCATGGCCATCTTCTTACTTCTGGTTCCCAAGTACTGGGATTAAAATCATGAAAGTGGAACAGAAATATAAACCTACACAAGCATTTCAAGAGACATAGTTCACAAAATCTGAAAGAATTTCATTAAAATTATGTCTCAGTTTTCAACTTTCATGTAAAAAATAATGGCAAACTAGTTATACTACAGTGGGGACATATGTGGACTGGATGTGACTCAGTAGCAGAATACTTGCTTATCATGCAAAAGATCCTAGTTTCAATTCTTGGTGCCACAAAAAAGAAAGAAAACAGAAAAAACAAACAAACAAACCTAAATGTGTACAAATGGGAGACAGCTGCTATTAATTTGTGAAAAATTAGGCCAACACTCCGCCACTGAAGAACGTGTTCAGCCTCATCTAACAGTACAGAAAACGTGCAAGAAGGTTTTGTTATCTTATGTTACTGAGAGAAAGGAGCAGGTCTCTTCTGACAATTTTATTATAATACACAGAATGGACATATCTACCAAGATGAAAGACACAGAACCTAAGAGAACTGTCAGTTGCTCCTATTCACAAATTTGTTAAGAACTTAATGTGAAAGCTAGAAATAAAAGATCCACCTTTCTATTTGCTTCCAACTCCATAATAACTTATGACTGCAAGGAACTCCCTACCGAGTAGTAATCGCTTGCTATCTCTAGCAACTGTTACTCTACACTTGGTATCTGTACAGGTTTGCCTATATAACACTATTTCATATAAATGGAATCAAACAATCATGTGCCGCTGAGGCATCTTTCACTTAGCATTTTTTGTTGTTTTTTTGAGGTAGGGTCTCGCTCTAGCTCAGGCTGACCTGGAATTCACTATGTAGTCTCAGGGTGGCCTTGAACTCAAGGCAATCATCCTACCTCTACCTCCCAAATGCTGGGATTAAAGGCATACGCCACCACACCTGGCTTTGACTATCTTTTGATGCTTCTTTGCACTTTCTGTCACTCTCTTCCAAGGCATTTTACCATTTTACATTCCTACCTACGCCAATTTCTCCACATTCTCAAACTCTGTACTTTAACTATTAAGTAAATATATACTTGGGCATCTAAAGTAGGACAATTCAAAGTTCAAGGTCAGCCTGGGCTGTAATACGCAGTGAGTATCAGCCCAGTCAGGGCTATATAGCAACATCCTGTCTCAAAAATGCAAGAAACATAGCGGGGCGTGGTGGTGCACACGCCTTTAATCCCAGCACTGGGGAGGCAGAGATAGGAGGATCACCGTGAGTTTAAGGCCACCCTAAGACTACATAATGAATTCCAGGTCAGCCTGGGCCAGAGTGAGACCCTACCTTGAAAAACACACACACAAAAAAAGCAAGAAACAAACTAGGTGTGGTGGTGGGTACCTTTAATCCCAGCACTTGGGAAGCAGAGGAGGATCACAGTGAGTTCAAGGCCACCCTGAGACTAACTCCAGGTCAGCCTGGGCTAGAAAGAGAAACCCTACCTCAGCCCTCCCCCACCAAGAAGCAATAAACAAATTATTACTTTCTTTAAAAAAGTCTTTACATACCTGGACTGAACAGTACTATTGCCTTCAGGTAGGCATATTCATATCCATCAATGCAGAGTTTAACCATGCTGTTACAAAACTCTTGTAGTTTGAAGATGTGTTCCATCAATAATTTTCTCTTTTCTGGTGACATTTTATCTTAAAAAACAAACAAACAAAACGACTTCTAATTTTCATCTAAAATGTTTGACCATTTTTATCCAGTATAGCATTGTCCCTATTCTGCAACTCTAAATACAACCAATCTCCAAATATTTACAATTCAAAATGTCTAGAGGGGCATAATCTCCTGACTGTTCATTCAAAAAAACACACAAACAAACAAACAAAAAAACCCAAACAGTAGAGAAATCCCAAATGTAGTATTTCCTTTTAAGATATGCCTTTGAGAAGATACAGAGAAGTAACTGCATGATTAGCTGGCTAAATGAAGTATAAAAGTGGGCTGAGGATGTACCTCAGTTAACAGAGCTCTTGCCTAGAATGCATGAGGCCCTGGGTTCAATACCCAGCACCACATAAAGGTGGATGTGGTAGTACATGCCTGTAATCCCAGCACTTAGGAAGCAGAGGCAGGAGGATTTGAGGTTCATGAACTTCCTTGGCTATAGGGAGTTCAAGACCAGCCTGGGTAACATGAGACCCTCTGTCAAAAAAGTCTCACATTTTGATAATAGGACTTTATTTAAATTTACTGGTTGGCAAAATACCGAGCAAAAGTCATTTTCATTTTTAAAAGTGAGAAACTCTAGTATAATAAAACAGAAGTTTAACAAAACACATTGCCAAAACCAAAGACAAGCTGAGAAAACTCAGTTTTTCTGATAAATATTTTCTTATAGAGGGTCACACACGCACACATGCACGCAAGCATACACACACCTACCCACCCCACATCCAAAAGGTCAGGCTGTGGGGCACATGAACATATCAGGGCCAAATCAGACTAGAAGTACGATGGGAATATACTTCTAGTCGAAGTTCCTTTGAAGATAAGATTCTCTTGCTCTCTCTCTCTCTTTTTTTTTTTTTTTTGGTTTTCAAGGTAGGTTCTCGATCTTATCCAGGCTGACCTGGAATTCAGGTGTCCTCGAACTCATGGCAATCCTCCTGAGTGATGAGATTAAAGGCATGTGCCACCATGCCAGGCCAAGATTCTCTTTTTTTTTTTTCTTTTTGAGGTAGGGTTTCACTCTAAACCAGGATGACCTGGAATTCACTATGTAGTCTCAGGGTGGCCTCCAACTTAGTGATCCTCCTACCTCTGCCTTCTAAGTTCTCGGTAAAGGCATGTGCCACCATGCCCAGCTGTAGATGAGATTTTTCAAGTGATTTCTCTGCCTTTCAATGTGAAGAAACAGATGATTTAAAAATCATGGGAAAAACAAACAAACAGGTGTGGTGGCAGTAATACCAGCATTTGGGAGGTTAAGATGGTAGACTTACCACAAATTCAAAGTTAACTTGGATTACCTAGTGAGTTTCAGGCCAGCTGGGACTACAGTGAGATTCTGTCCCATGTTGAGAATGCACCTCCTCACCAGAAATAAAGAATGAAAATGTCTGTGTGTGGAGTGATGAGTGTCACATGCCTTCTATCCCTGGGGTGGAAGGGGATGGAGGCAGGAGAATATCAAGTTAGAGGCCAGCCTAGGTACACAGTGAGATGCCATCTCAAACAAAAACGTTAAAACAAACCAACCAACCAAACAGAAGGAAAAAACACCAACCAAAAAGCCAAACAAAAAAACAATGTGCTAAGGAACTAAAAAGGAATACCTAATTTATAAATTATTCCTGAGCTCAAAGGCGACAACCTTTTAGTCACAAGTCATTTTAAAGGTTAACATTTCTAAATTAGTGATTGCCTGCCTCCTCAAATGAGTGAGTGAGTTCTAATCCCCTTGGTATCTAGAAAAGGAAAAAGAAAGTAAGGGTTATTCCATGACTCTTCTGTTCTTTCTTTTTCATTTTTCTTTTTTTTTTTTGAGGCAGTATCTGGCTGTGCTGCCCAAGCCAGCCTCAGACTTCCTCAACTGGGTACCTAGTGCTTGGATTCCAGGTTTGGGCCATCATAGCCAAGGAATACACTCACATAGATTAATTCAAAACCAGCCAATCATGACTCCAAGAGCTATAATGAAGAAGGTAGTTTTAAAATTGGAAAGACATATGTATTTTAAACATTTGATTACATGTACTTATGTAAAATAACTTTAGATTCTTATGTTCCAAATAAAAGTACAAGA
The DNA here is from genome assembly GCF_020740685.1 of Jaculus jaculus. NCBI lineage: Eukaryota > Metazoa > Chordata > Mammalia > Rodentia > Dipodidae > Jaculus > Jaculus jaculus. The sequence continues at coordinate 138,320,738 of NC_059107.1, forward strand.
ATTCATAAGGCCTAGACCTGAGCTATGGTTTGATTATGATTTGTCTCTGCCAAACTTTATGATGAAATTTGCTGGTCAACGTAGTGGTGTTGGGAGGCAAGCCCTGAGAGAGGGTGCTATGTCTTTCTCTCAGGACTGGATCTGTTCTTAGAGGAGCAGGGTGTTTATTACAGTGCAAACTGGAGTTTCTTGGCTCTTCCCCCCATGTGTCCTCTATGCTCTCTTCTTTAGGCACCTGCCTGCCTTTCTGCTTTGTCACTGAGACTGGGCAGATGCTGGCACCAGGCTCTTCCACCTCCAGAACCATGAGCCCAAATAAAATAAAACTTTTTCTTCTTTTTTTGTAGGGCCTCACTTCTAGCCCAGGCTGACCTGGAACTCCACTCTACAGTCCCAGCCTGGCCTCAAACTCACAGTGATCCGCCTACCTCTGCCTCCCGAGTGCTGGGATCAAGGTGTGCACCACCTATTCTGTTTTCAGCAACAGAAAACAGGCTATGGAAGTATGCTAGCTTTTAATATAACAACTTTAATTTTGTTTGCATTCATTTAAAATGTTTTGGATGAATAACAGATCTATCAAAATGTACTAATTACCTAATGTAAAAAGGATATTGCTTGGCATGGTGGCACACACCTTTAATCCCAGCACTTGGGAGGCAGAGGTAGGAGGATCACTATGATTTTGAGGCCAGCCTGAGACTACATAGTGAATTCCAGGTCAGCCTGGGTTAGAGAGAGACCCTACCTTGAAAAATAAAACAAAACAGGATTTTGGTGGCTAAAATATTAATGCAATCATCAAGATATTTAACTTTGGTCATGGTATTTTATAAAACTGATGGCTCCTGCTTTTTACCTTGTTGAAGGCTACTATGAAGACAATTGACAAACGTTGCCAATATGGTTGCTACATTCATCACTTGCCAGCACTGGGCAAGTCCAAGAGTAAACAGTTCATTCCAATAAGCTTTTACTAATGAGATGCTGTTTTCTGGCCTAGTGAAAAAAGAAGCAAAATCAAAAATCAGACATTAAAATAAGTTATAAATTCTACAATTGACCAATACACTTAAAAGTAGTATTCTTGTATTATAAGTACACTAAAAGGATAAAATGGGCATATACCTGATTTTGTTTCGAGCAATTTTCAGAAGAAATGTAATCATGGGCTAGCTCATTATCGGTTGGCCCACTAGTTTGTAAGAACGATTGCAATTACACTAAGTTAAGACTTTAAACTTCCAATTCATGGAACTTGTTGACATAAAAATTAAGAACATTGCAAAATAATCTATTTGGAAGTATGGAAATCAATTCAGAGAGAAATGGTTTGTTGCATTTTCAGAAGAGACATTAGTAACCCAATAACAAGACACTCACGATTTTACTGTAAGTAAGCAAAGGATAAAAAAAGGTCCAAAATCAGGCTGCAGAGATTATTCAGTGGTTAAATTAAGATGCTTGCCTGAAAAACCTAATGACCTGAGTTCAATTCTCCAGTACCCACATAAAGCCAGATGCACAAACTGGTGCATGCCTCTGGAGTTCGTTTGCAGTGGCTAGAGGTCCTGGTGCACCATTCTCTCTAGTCTCTCTCTCTCTCTCTCTCTCGTAAATAAATAAATGAGTAATATTTTAGCTGGGTGTGATGACACATGCCTTTAATCCAATCACTTGGGAGGATGGCTATGAGTTTGAAGATACCCTGAGACTACAGAGTGAATTCCAGGTCAACTTGGGCTAGAGCAAGACCCTACCTCAAGAAACCTCTCTCCAAAAAAGAAAGGTCCAAAATCACTGGGCGTGGTAGTGCATTCATTTAATTCCAGTACTCAAAAGAGGTGGGAGGATCACTGTGAGTTCAAGACCACTGAGACAACATAGTAAATTCCAGGGGAGCCTTGGCTAGAACAAACAGATAACAACAACACCAAGCTTCAAAGTCCATTCCTGAATTTCTAAGAATTCTCAGCAGCATAAGAAGATATTAAAGATGGACTAGAGAGATGGCTTAGTGGTTAAGGTGCTTGCCTGCAAAGCCTAAACACCCAGGTTCAATTCCCCAAAACCCATGTAAACCAGAGGAACATGGTGGTGCATGCTCATTCTCTTTCTATCTCTCTCTGTAATACATAAAATATAAAAATAAATAAATACAACAAGATAACCTATTTTTAAAAAGAAAATAGAAAAGATATTTAGAAGAGGAGCAAAAGTAATCACCATCCATCTGCAGTTAGGTAAGAATGCTCGCCAGGCCCCAGGCTCCAGCCTAAATAAAATGCAGGCACACTTTACGACCTGTGTCTTGCTTAAAAATTTCAAGATGTGCATGCACACACTTGCATGTGTAAGTTAAAATGTTAACTCCAAAGACGTAGAGACTACAGCTGTGATAACACCAGGGGAGGTGAGGACAGACAGAGGATGGGTAATGGGCTCAGGGGTACAGCAGCATAGACGCTGCTCTAATGTCCTACAGAACAGAGGGATAGGAACTGGTGGAAAGTAACCAGTTTGAAAAACAGCTAGTGGAGAGAATTTTATCTCATTTTTACTTAATTTAATTTCTATTTATTTGAGAGAGGGAGAGAATGGGTGCACCAGGGCCTCTAGCCATTGCAAACAAACTCTAGACATGTGCACCACCTTGTGCATCTGGTTTACGTGGGTCCTGGGGAAGGGAACCTGGGTCTTTTGGTTTTGCAGGCAAGCACCTTAACTGCTAAACCATCTCTCTAGCCATTTTTTAAAAAATATTTTTAATTATTTCATTTATTTATTTAAGAGAGAGACAGAGAGAAAATAGGTGTGCCAGAGCCTCTAGCCACTGCAAAGGAACTTTGTGCATCTGGCTTACATGGATACTGAGGAATCAAACCTTGGTCCTTTGACTTTGCAGGCAAGCACCTTAACCACTAAGCCATCTCTGTAGCCCCTGGCATTTTTTAAAATTTATTTATTCCATTGAGAGAGATGGAGAGGCAGACAGAGACAGAGAGTAGTTGCACCAGGACCTCTAGCCACTGCAAATTAACTCCAGATGAATACACCATCTTGTACATCTTGCTTTACGTGGGTACCAGGGAATCTAACCTTAGGCTTTGCAGGCAAGCTCCTTAACCACTGAGCAATCTCTCCAGCCCTAGAGCTCATGTTCTTTTTCTTTTTTTTCCTTTGATTATTTTGAGAGAAGAGGCAGAGAGAGAGAGAGAATGGGTGTACTAGGACCATCAGCCTCTGCAAATGAAATCCAGACACATGCTTCCTTGTGCGCATGTGTGACATTGTGCGCTTGTGTCACTGTATGTCTGGCTATGTGGGACCCGGGGATTCAAACATAAGCTCTTAGGCTTTGCAGGCAAGTGCCTTAACCACTAAGCAATCTCTCCAGCCCCAGAGCTCACTTTCTTGAAAAAGCGTTCTCTTACAACATTCATTTCACCATCCCCACTTCAGTGCTGCCTATAAATTTACCCTCTATTCATACTTTGTGGCTTTATTTATTATTTTAGGACCTGTCTTCTACACTAACATAAGGCAAGTGCTCTCACATATTTCTAGATCCCAGTGAATGATCAAAGTATATGGCATATAGAAGGAGTTCAGCAAAAAAAAAAAAAAGTATTTTTTTTTTTTAAATTTTATTTATTTATTTGAGAGTGACAGACACAGAAAGACAGATAGAGGGAGAGAGAGAGAATGGGCGCGCCAGGGCTTCCAGCCTCTGCAAACGAACTCCAGATGCGTGCGCCCCCTTGTGCATCTGGCTAACGTGGGACCTGGGGAACCGAGCCTCGAACCGGGGTCCTTAGGCTTCACAGGCAAGCGCTTAACCGCTAAGCCATCTCTCCAGCCCAAAAAAAAAGTATTTTTATTTTTGGATTTTTGAGATAGGGTCTTTCTCTCAAGCCCAGGCTTACCTGGAACTCACTATGTATTCTCAAGGTGGCCTCAAACTCACCTACCTCTGCTTCCTGAGTGCTCGGATTGAAGGCGTGTGCCACTAAGCCTGGCTTATAGAAGAACTTTGACATTACGGAGAAGGCTCAGAGAAAAGGCTAATTTGGAAAGCAAAGGATGAGAAACATGGAAATTGTTACTAATGAAAGAAGTTGAAAGTAGTGGCTGAGGAATAAGATATCAGATTATTTTATTTTCAAAGGAAAAAAAAACAAAGACTTAATAGAAGTCAATTACACTAAGATTTATCTACCTACAACTTTATTCAAAACAGAAAGCCAGATGTATTAATCCCAGCACCTGGGAGGCAGAGGCAGGAGGATTGCCATAAGTTTGAGGACACCCTGAGACTACACAGTGAATTCCAGGTCAGCCTAGGCTACAGCAAGATACTACCTCGAAAAACCAAAAAAAAAAAAAAAAAAAAAAAAAAAGCCAGAAATGTACAAGGTGGCACATGTGTCTAGAGTTTGTTTGCAGTAGCTAGAGGCCCTGGCTCACCCATTCTCTGTCTATCCCACTTTCTTTCTCTTAAATAAATAAATAAAATATTAATTAAACAATGGCCTGGTGTGGTGGCACATGCCTTTAATCCCAGCACTTGGGAGGTGGAGGTAAGAGTCTATGAGTCTGAGGACACCGTGGCACTACACAGTGAACTCCAGGTCAGCCTGGGCTAGAGCAAAACCTTACCTTGGGAGGGAGGACACCCAAAATAAGAAGCTACCACTGGGTATGGTGGTGTATGTCTTGGGACCCTGGTTCAATTCCCTAGGACCCATGTAAGCCAGATGCACAAGGTGGTGCCTGCATCTGGAGTTCATTTACAGAGGCTGAAGGCCCTGGTGTACCCACTCCCTCTCTCTATAGCTGCCTCTTTTCGCTCTCTGAAATTTAAAAAAAAAAAAAAGCAAAAAGAAATCACCCATGAGGAAGGTCTAGCTACCATACATACTCCAACAAAAATCATACCTTCCATGGCCCCTGAATCCATAACTATAGAGTCACTTACCTATATTATACTAAAAAACCCTGAATTCCTCTAGGTATTGAAGCTATAAATCTTTTTTTAGAATAAATTTTATTTTTAGTTATTTGAAAGCGAAGGAGACAAGAGGCAGAGAGAATGGATGTGCCACTACAAATAAACTGGCTTATGTCGGTTCAGGGGGGTTGAACCTAGGTCCTTAGGTTTCACAGGCAAGTGCCTTAACCACTAAGCCATCTTTCCAGCCCTACAAATCTTTTTTTTTTTTTCTTTAATTTATTTATGTGTGAGGAGAAAGAGAGAAACAAAGAGAGAGAGAGAGAGAGAGAGAATGGGCATGCTATAGGGCCTTTTGCCACTACAAACAAACTCCAGATGCATGTGCCACGGTGTACATCTAGCTTTAATGAGTAATGGGAATTGAACCCAGGCCAGCAGGCTTTGTAAGCAAGTGCCTTTAATTGCTGGCCATCTCCCCAGTGAAGCTACAAATCTTAATTAGAAAATCAGCGCTCACCCTAGTGCCTTGAAAGAAGGAATCAAACATGCACAGTGCATTGTGTTGATATGACAAATTACGGCAGCTAACTTGTATTTTCTGTATTGTTTCTGCATTACTTTTGTGTGGGAGAGTATCCATGTTTTGTAGTTTGACTGTGTTAACACAATGCTTTCCTCCAGTACTACAAATCTTTCCCAAACACACTTCTTGTTTAAAGCACATTGTGCCACAGAATCACACTGATAATAAAGGGCTTCTAAGCACTCACCCTAGTGCCTGGAAAGAAGGAATCGAAAATGCCCAGTGCATTGATAAGAACAGCAGTCTGGAGGCCGACTCCCCAATGTAGTGCACGTTCAGGTACTCAGGCATAGGAGAAGGCATGGTGAGCTAGTATGAACAGGGATTTAAGTAAGTTATCTTATGACTAAGTGTTCTAAATTCAAATTTCTTTGAAAAAAATTGAATATAAACATAACACACAAGGTAAGAATCTCATATATTCATCAAAAAAGTCCAATACTAAAATAATTCCAGTCAGTGGATTTTGGAGCGAACAACAGTGATTAGAAGAAAGTAGATCATAATTACTATCAAAGTAAGTAATATTCAAACAGTCTCAGTAAATATCAACTGTTGTTGTTTTAAAATTTCTTACTATTTTATCATTATGTATTTCTTCTTCTCTCTCCCTTCTTTAACAAGGCACACAATGTATTTCAGCTTAAGGAGCAGTTGCATATGCAAAGTTCCTTTCACTTAGGTTACAGTCAGTAACTTCAAGTGCTCACACAGCTAGGTGAGTAATGAGATTGAGGACAGGCCTGCTGGTGCCAACCAAGGACAGCCTGCTCCCAGGCACAGCTGTGACCTGAATTCAGCACAGCAAGTCATAAGACAAGGGCTCAGCACCACTACTTCAATTTTGCAAAAAGCATGGTCTGTGTAATAGCTCCCTACCTAAAATGCTGCAACTCAATAAAAACTATGCAAAAATATTCTACAGGTAAAATATGTCCAAAGGCAAACCACTCACTGGCTATTGGTTCCTATGGGCCTTAGGTAGCTATTTCAAATGTGTGACCACTGTGAAAAATAGATCCTGTATCAAAACTTTTCTGAAGCTGGGTATGATGGCACAGGACCTTAATCTCAGCACTCAAGAGGCAGAGTGTAGGAGGACTGCTATGAGTTTGAGGCCAGCATGAGACTACATAGTGGATTCCAGGACAGCCTGGGCTAGAGTAAGACCCTGCCTCAAACAACAAAAAACAAAAACCTTTTCTGAAAGCATTTCTGAAATCTTTTTAAAGAAAATTTTTAGAGGTAGGAGGATTACCATGAGTTCAAGGCCACCCTGAGATTACAACATGAATTTCAGGTCAGTCTGAGCTATAGTGAGACCCTACCTCAAAAAAATAAATAAATAAATAAATAAATAAATAAATAAATGAAAGAAAGAAAGAAAGAAAAAGAAAATTTGTTCTATTATACATGAAAAGACATTTTCTCCAATTTTGAAGTTATTGAACTATCAATAATATTAAATAAAGCTGGGCATGGTGGCGCATGCCTTTAATCCCAGCACTTGGGAGGCAGAGGTAGGAGGATCACTGTGAGTTCAAGGCCACCCTGAGACTACATAGTGAGTTCCAGGTCAGCCTGGACTAGACTGAGACCCTACCTCGAAAAACAAAACAAAACAAAACAAATAATAATAATAATAATATTAAATACAGTACACACACTATTAATGGTGGCTAAGCTAGAAGCATTTTAGCTGTTATTAACCAAAATGGGAAAACTATGTCCATCCTGTAGCTCGGACATGTTGAGTAACCTTCAATTCAAAATCTGAAATTGGGCCAGGCATGGTGGTGCACGCCTTTAATTGCAGCACTCAGAGGCAGAGGTAGGAGGATCTCCATGAGTTCGAGGCCACACTGCGAATACATAGTGAATTGTAGGTCAATTTGTTCTAGAGTGAAACCCTACCTCAAAAAAACATCAAACAACAACAAGAAAACAAAAACATAAAATTGGAACACTTTGGAGCAGCATTCATGTTTTAAATATTGCATTTTGGATTAGAAATGTTCAACCTGTAAAGCCCCTGTAAATGTTATGATATCTAAAAAATTGTGAAAGTCTGAAATACTTCTGGTTCCAAGCATTTTGGATTTACTATTTGTAGTATAACTTCAAAATTTATACTACGAAATACACACATACACACCCACCCATTATTGCTCTACTTCTCACAGTGAAAGCAGATGCTGGTAGCAGCACACATTTCCCGGGACAGCAAAGAGAACAGCAGCACACTAGAGTATCTTTCAGCTACTACAATTAGTAAGGAAAATGGAGGTGATGTAGCAAAAAGACATCTGCCAGGCATGGTGGATGTATCTACAGTTTGAAGACAAGGCAGGAGAATCATGAGCTTGAAGCCAGTCTGTTCTATAAATCAAGTTTAAAGCAGGACTAGGCTCCTCTCTAAAAACCAAACAAATAAAAAATTATACAAGCACCCAGGTAGAAAAAAATTCAAAATAAAATCCAAATAATCTAGTTTATGTTCGAGCATGTCTATGTATGAATACACATACATAAAAAGGGCAGAAACACAGTGCAGTTACCACCGAGCAATACCTATAGCTCCAAGAGGAAAAAATTCTAAACATTTGAGAAATATTTACTGAAGGAGCAACATAAAATGCAATTTAAAAAGCACAATTCAAATAATTCTTAAGAAAAATCAAACACATATTAAGTATCTTAAACTATTAGGATATAAGTGTTTCTACACAAATATATATATATTCATATATATAATTTGGGAACTATCATACCTTTTCAGAATTTCCCAAGGTGAGTAGGGGAAAAAAAGCCTGAAAAATTAAGGGAATTACCAAAAATGACCAGTTTAATAAGGAAGGGATACTATGCAAAACAATAATAAAGAATACCCCTTGAGGTGGGTGTGGTGCCCAAGCCTGTAATTCTAGCACTTAGGAGGGTGAGACAGGAAGATGAGAGTTAAAGGCCAGCCTGTGCTATATAGCAAGACCCTGTCTCAAAAAAAAAAAAAAAAAAAAAATCTGCAAAAGAAAATATCCTCTTCCCCTGAAAAAAGTCTCAAAGCCCTCTGCCAAATAGCTTAAAACTGCCTGCAAGAAATATAACACTTGTAATATGAAAAAACTGGATAAAATGGACTTCATCTTACAGCAATAGTGGTAAATGAAAACTTTTCACTGTTTTAATCATGAAAATGAAGTAACCTGATGTAACATTAAAGGAAAAGATTATTTACACAAACGATCATGTCATGTTCTTTTATCAAAGGGGCTATTTCGTATTTTAGTCTGCTTTGCATATTTAATTCATCACTAGTATTATGAATCAGATAATCTGGTTGAAGAAACAATCCATTCAACAAGTCTTTTAACTGAAAAGACAGGATTTTTTTCTTTGACCCATAAATAGATGAGTTTCTACTACAAAATTCTTCTTCCTTGTTTATATTTTGTGTTTTGTGTCTGTATATCCTGGATCATTCACACAATAAGCACTCACTGAGATCTCACTGTATTGAGGTCTGAGTAGGGGAACAACATTGAGCATTATGGGCATGTGTGGGCAATGACAGTTGAGCAGAATGTGAAGGGCCTTAAGAGGTCTTCTTACAGAGTCCGACACTAATCCCACAGGTGCAGCGCATGCTGCAAAATGTCTTATGTACGTATGTACTTGCTTGTGTGTATACTGTGGTGGGCATTGTCTCTGCGGCATCCTGTGGGGTAGAGGGGTGATCTCCTGTCTTGCCAAAACAGAACTTTGGGTGTCCTACTCCATCCCCCTTCCATCTGTTCTTACTTGAGCTGGAGTCCCTCCGAGCCCAGCAAGCTCAGGCGAGTCTCAGGTCTCTGCTCTGCTACGGGACTGTGGCTATAGGCACACGTGGCCACATCCAGCAGTTTATGTGGGTCCTGGGAACCACACCTGAGCAGTCTCAGGCCTCTTCAGGTCCTCATGATTGTATACAAAATGCTCTTAACCACGGATCCATCATCTCTCTAGCCCCATTTATTTTTTTATTTTTATTTTATTTTTAAAAATTTTTAAATTTTTATTAGCATTTTCCATGATTCTAAAAAAATATCCCATGTTAACTCCCTCCCTCCCCCTAGCCCCATTTATTTTTAAGATTGGGTCTTGATGTTTCCCAAACTGACCTGAAACTATAAGGTTGAAGTGATCCTTCTGCCTTGGCCTCCTGAGTACCTCAGATTACAGGTATGATCTACTACTTTTAGCTTCATTTATTACATTTTTGGCAGTTCAAACCCAGGGCCTTGCACATGCTAGGCAAGCATTCCATCGCTGAGCTAAATATATCCTCAGCCGAAGGCATTCAATTAGTCATGTGACATGGTTACACTGATGCTTAACAACAACCATATAGTACCAGTGCACAGGACAAGATGGGAAGACAGATGGGACACAGACATATTACTGTCACAGTTCAAGCTAGAAATTTAATAAGCTGTGAATTATAGTGGTGAAAGTAAATAGGAAGGGACAAATATAAGTAATGGAATGGTTAAAATTCAGTTTTGAAGGAGTTGCAAACATGGATGTTTAAAAAGATTGCAATTCCAATACTGAGCAATTTTGTATTTACTAAAAAATGAAAATACTATTTACCTTAATTATTTTGGTAAGAAAATTGTAAGAATCAAATGAAAGAGAATTATAAAGTCATATCCCACATTTATTTAATGAAAATATTAAATGTTACTACTGTCCTAGATTTTTAATTATTTTTATTTATTTGAGAGAGAAAGGGAGAGAGAGAATGGGTACACCAGTGCCTCCACCCACTGCCAACGAACTCCAGACGCATAAGTCCCCTTGTGCATCTGGCTTATGTGCGTCCTGGGGAACTGAATCGGATCCCTGGGCTTTGCAGGCAAATGCCTTAACCACTAAGCCATCTCTTCAGCCCTACTGTCCTAGATTATTATTAAACTTCCATTTGCATTCTCATGCTATTTCTCCTTACTATCTTATGTTTTTTGTTTATTTTTGTTGGTTTTATGAGGTGGGGGTCTCACTCTAGCCCAGGCTGACCTGGAATTCACTATGTAGTCTAAGGGTGGCCTGTAACTCATGGCGATCCACCTACCCCTCCCGAGTGCTAGAATTAAAGGCATGAGCCACCATGCCTGGCTAGCTTAATAAGTTTTAAACAAGATACTAAAATGTCTAAATCTCTCTCTGCCCATTCTCTCTCTTGCAAATAAAAAAAAATAAAATTAAAACTAAAAAAAAAAAAAAATGCAATAGAGAGCCAGGTATGATGGCACACATCGTTAGTCCTAGCCCTTGGGAGGCTGAGGTAGGAGGCATGTGAGTTCAGCATGGGGCTACAGAGTAAGTTTTATGCTAGTCTGGGCTAGAGTGAGACTCTGCCTCGAAAAAAACAAAAAGACCCAATATAAGAACAAGATGGATTTTTTTGCTCAGTAATTAAGAGGACTCAACTATGTGAATGAAGACGTTAGGGCTTGAAACACAAGACTAGAGGACTTCAGAAAGAGAACTGCCTGTGAAATTACTGGGCTCTGGAACCTGAAATCATTGAGCAAGAAAACTCTCCCTGTATTGTTTCTAGTATCTTTCTGTATAGTTTCCATTATAACAAATGTAGGAAAATTTTAAAAATATTATTAATTTAAGCTACTTAAATTGAAACAAAGGATTTTCATTTTTGAATTCTAAAGATATTACAAATAAAGGGTATTTTATTACTACAAACAAAAATATATAGTAGCTGGGTGTGGTGGCACATGCCTTTCATCCCAGAACTCCAGAGGCAGAGGAAGGAGGATTGCTGTGAGTTCAAGGCCACCCTGAGATACATTCAGTGAATTCCAGATCAGCCTGGGCTAGAGTGAAACCCTACCTCAAAAAACCAAAAAAAAAAAAAAAAAAAAAAAAAGTTGTTGGGTCTTAGCTACTGTTTTACACTAAAGATGTAGCAGTCAGGCATTAAGAAGAGCATTATGTTCAATTCATTGTGAACATCCATGCTTAAAGTCAAGAAAACAACAGCAATAAAACTGATTGTATTTAAATAGTTCTGAACTCTAACAAACCCACTAATTGCTAAAACTGACATAGATAGTATCTCCACTCAACAGGTCAGATTCATCTCCTTTGAAAAGGTTAAAATCAAACAGTAACACGAAAGAAAAATATTAAATACAGAAATACCCGGAAAGCTACATGTGACTCGCTGAGAAGCGGCCCCTCTTTTTCGATGTAGTTTATGTCTGAGTCTCCAGCAATAAGGTGTGAGCTTCCTTCCATGCCCTCCACTGAGCTCTGACAGGCCGTGCTTTCTCCAGGATTCAAGGCTTTGGCAAGAGTATCAAATGCCCTGTAAGAAGACATCAGAAGCAACGAGCTTGGTCAATCTCCAACAATACGATGCACATTTTACATAAAATTCTGGAGTTATGGGGAGGGGATATGATGGAGAATGGAGAGTTTCAAAGGGGAAAGTGGAGGGAGGGAGAGTATTACCATCGGATACTTTTTATAATCATGGAAGTTGTTAATAAAAATTTGAAAAAAAAATTCTGGAGTTAAGGTTGAAATTGAAGGGCTAGGGTTGTGGCTCACTGACGGAATGCTTGTCTAGCATGTGTTGCAGCCCTGGGTTCAACAGCCAGAACCAAGTGAATAAATGAAGATTTAGGTCTAAAATTTCTCTCAGAAATAGGGCTCAGGGTGTGGCTCAGTGGTACAAGGCCTATCTGAGGCCGTCAGTTCTATAAAACAAAAGAACACCTAAGCTTCAGAAAATAGAATTTTCACGTATGACTCAGTGCTCTATTTCAATGATGTTATTTTTTAAGTCAACAAATTAAACTTAAGCATAATTGCATAACTTTTACTGTATTACTGAGGAATTAAACTTTCTTAAAATAGTGTGTATTTGCCGGGCATGGTGGTGTACACCTTTAAGGCAGAGGTAGGATTCCACCCTGGGACTACATAGTGAATACCAGGTCAGCCTGGGCTAGAGTGAGACCCTACCTCAAAAAAACTAACTAAATATATAAAAAAAAAAATAATTGAAGCTGGGTGTGGTGGCATGTACCTTTAATTCCAGCTTTTGGGAGGCAAACGTAGGATTGCTGTGAGTTTGAGGCCACCCTGAGACTACATAGTGAATTCCAGGTCAGCGTGGGCTAAAGTGAGACCCTATCTCGAAAAACCAAAAACCAACCAACCAAACAAAACCCCACAAACTTGTGTATAATTAAGGGGAAAATCCTCATACATGATTTTATAGATAGAAACTATATTAACTTTACTGTATCAAACAGTAAACACAAACCATGAATGGGTATTCATTTTAATAAAAAATTCAGAGATTTTTTTTTTTTTTTTTTGGTTTTTCAAGGTAGGGTCTCACTCTAGCTCAGGCTGACCTGGAATTCACTATATAGTCTCAGGGTGGCCTTGAACTCACGGTGAACCTCCTAACTCTGCCTCCCAAGTACTGGGATTAAAGGCATGTACCACCACGGCCAGCTCCAGAGAATTTTTTTTACCATTTAATTTTTTATTATTGACAACTTCCATAATTGTAGGCAATAACCCATGTTAATTTCCTTCCTCCCCCACTTTCCCCTTTTGCAACTCCACTCTCTATAATACCCCTTCCCCATCTCAATCACTCTCTTTTATTTTTCCTCCTATTATTATGATCTTTTGTAGGTAGTGTCAGGCACTGTGAGGTCATGGATATCCAGGACATTTTGTATCTGGAAGCTTGCATTGTAAATAGTCCTACCCTTCCCTTGGCTCTTACTTTCTTTCGGCTACCTCTTCCGCAATGGACCCTAAGCCTTGGAAGGTGTGATAGAGATGTTTCAGTGCTGAGCACACCTCAGAGATTTTCTCTTTTTTTTAAAGTAGGGGGTCTCACTCTGGCCCAGGCTGACCTGGAATTAACTATGTAGTCTCAGGGTGGCCTTGAACTCATGGTGATCCTCCTACCTCTGCCTCACAAGTGCTGGGATTAAAGGTATGCACCACCATGCTTGGCCTCAGAGAATCTTTTTAAATTTGAGGTTATTTAGCTGAATACAAACTGTAAGAATTTGAGATTAGGATGAGAGATAACTAAAGTTAGCAATTCTTTACAATAGCTCCACATGTTTTCAATGAGATGCCTCTGGAGTTTCTTAAAATCTCATGCTCAACAATTTTGCATCATGACTCTTTTGTTTTTTCAAGGTAGGGTCTCTAGCCCAGGCTAACCTAGAATTCACTATGTAGTCTCAAGCTGGCCTTGAATTGCCAGAGATCCTCCTAGTTCTGTCTTTTGAGTGCTAGGATTAAAGGCATGCACCACCATGGCCTTAAGTGCATGACTCTTAAATGCATTTTATTAAGTGTTTTTATAATTTTTTGCAGGGCTGGAAATCAAATCCAGGCCATGCACTCTACTCAAGTTACATGCCAGGCACAATATTTAGTATTTGCACCCATGGAAAGCCAGACATAAGGTGGTGTATACTTCTGTGATCCCCGTGTGCCTGCAACTCATGGGAGTCGGAGCTGGAGAATCTGACTCCCAACGCAAGACTCATTTGCAGTCAAGTGGCCCTGTCTCACAGAAAGTGGAGCAGAGAAACCTTGAGGTTGCCCTCTGTCCTTCACATGTACACTTGTACTATGTACAACCACAGACAGGCAAGCATGCACACGTGTGCACACACACACACAAATAAATAAACTTAAAAATATAAAAAGTCAATTCATCTAGGTCTTTTACAACTAGAAATGAGTGACTGGGTAGTCAGCATTACTGTCTAGGAAGAAAATGTTCCAATCTATGGACTCAGAAGATAAAACCAGTACATAATGAAAAATGTCACCCCTATCATCACCTAAGAGGAACAGAATTCTTGATGTGTCTGAAAACAGTTCTAATTTTAAGACAGCCACTTTTTACTTGCGGTATTTAGAATGGAACATGGACATTTTATATTAACACTTTTAGAGTTAACCTTACTATGCCTAAAAATTTTAAGTGTAACAAAAATACTTGGTTTTAGAAACTTATATAAATAGTATTTAAGTCAAAAAGATTTCAATAAATTTTTTTGTTTATTTTTATTTATTTGAGAACAACAGGCATAGAGAGAAAGAGGCAGATAGAGAGAGAGAGAATGGGCATGCTAGGGCCTCCAGCCACTGCAAATGAACTCCAGATGCGTGCGCCCCCTTGTGCATCTGGCTAACGTGGGTCCTGGGGAACTCAGCCTCGAACCGGGGTCCTTAGGCTTCACAGGCAAGTGCTTAACCACTAAGCCATCTCTCCAGCCCAGATTTCAATAAATATTAAAAGATTGGGCTGGAGAGAAGGGTCAGTAGTTAACATGCTTGTCTATAAAACCTATCGACGCGAGTTCTATTCCCTAGTACCCACGTAAAGTTAGATGCACAAAGTGCCTCAAGTGTCTGGAGTTCTTTACAGAGGCTGGATACTCTGGCAAACCCAGTATCTCTCTCTCTTTCTCTCTATGTGTTTCTCTGATTGCAAATAAATATATTTTTTTAAAAAAGGACAAGATCAAGGGGCTGGAGAAATGGCCCAGTGACTAAAGGCACTTGCTTGTAGTAGAGCTGGCTGGCTCAGGTTCAATTCTCCAGTACTCAGACAAAGCCAGATGTGTCAGTGTGCTGGAGTTCATTTGCAGCAGTAGGAGGCTCTGGTCATGCCTACTTTCTCTCACTCTCAAAGTATTAAAAAATGACAAGATCAAAAATCAAATAGACCTTACCTTGAAACATCACCATTGGTCTGAATATCTTGATGAAATTCAGAAAAAGATGTATCACCATTGTTTAAACTTCCCATCACAGGCACTTCATTACTAGTGTGAGAAAGATCTTTAGCTTTTCCAAGATTTGCCAAGGACGTGACCACACTGGCCAGTGTGCTTAAATCTCCCTGACATGAGTCGGCCTTTAGGAAGGGGGGGAAAAAAAGACAAGTACTAAAGTTCTGCAAAGTGGTATGGGTTTATTTTTAAATCTCAATTATTAAATTCTAGATCATGAAATGCCAAAAGAAAAGCACAGTAAAATAAACTATGGAGGGGGCTGTAGAGATGGCTTAGCAGTTAAGGCGTTTGCCTGCAAAGCCAAAGGATCCCGTTTTGATTCCCCAGGACCCACGTAAGCCAGATGCACAAGGGGGTGCATGCGTCTGGAGTTTGTTTGCAGTGGCTGGATGCCCTGAGGTGCCCATTCTTTCTCTCTCCCTCCTCTTTCTCTCAAATAAATAAATAAATAAATAAATGTTTAAAAAAAAAAAATAAGCTGGGTGTGGTGGCGCATACCTTTAATCCCAGCACTCAGGAGGCAGAGGTAGGAGGATCACCTTGAGTTCGAGGCCACCATGAGACTACATAGTGAATTCCAGGTCAGCCTGGGCTAGAGGAGTGAGACCCTACCTTGAAAAACCAAAAAAAAAAAAAAAAAAAAAAAAATCATAAAAAAAAGAAAAAACTGTGGACATAGTGGTTATGCCTATAATCCTAGCTCTTGAGAGGCTGTAGCAGGAGTTCTACAAATTTGAGGTCAGCATGGACTATACAGTGAGTAACAGACTCTAGAGTGAGATGGCTTAGCGGTTAAGGTGTTTGTCTGGGAAGCCAAAGGACCTAGAGCCGATTACAGCCTGAGACTACATAATGAATTCCAGGTAAACCTGAGTTAGAGTGAGACCTTACCTCAAAAAACAAAAAAGCAACAACAACAAAAGAATTTTCTGCAATCGTCCAGAAATAAATTGGCTTCAATATCCATGACCTTGCAGTGCCTGGAGCTACCTTCACAATACCCTCATAATAGGAAACAATGATGTCATCAAAATAAAAGAGAGACTAATGGAGGGGATATAATGGAGTATGGATCTGCGAAGGGGAAAGTGGCAGAGGAAAGGGAATTATCATAGCTTATTGTCTGTTAGTATGGAAGTTGTCAATAAGAGATAAATTTTGCCGGGCGTAATCCCAGCACTTGGGAGGCAGAGGTAGGAGGATCGCCGTGAGTTCAAGGCCACCCTGAGACTACAGAGTTAATTCCAGGTCAGCCTGGACCAGAGTGAGACCCTACCTCAAAAAAAGCAAAAAAAAAAAAAAAAAGAGATAAATTTTAAAAAGGAGCATTTAAAACAAAACAAAACAAAACCCACAAAAACAGTAGCTGGGTGTAGACACAACTTTAATCCCAGCACTGTGGAGGCAGAGGTAGGAGGATCACCTAGAGTCCTAGAGTTCGAGGCCACCCTGAGCTAGAGTGAGACCCTACCTTGAAAAACAAAACAAACAAACAACAAAGCAGCATTTTCAGCCTGGGTGTGGTGGCATACACCTTTAATCCCAGCAGAGGTAGCTGTGAGTTGTCTGAGACTACAAGTGAAATCTGGGTCAGCTCCCCAGTAATCACACAAAGCCAGATGTACAATGTGGCATAAGGAGTTCATTTGCAGCAACCAGAGGCCCTGGCATGTCTATTATCTCTCTCCTCACAAATAAAAAAAAAATATTTTGCAGGGCGTGGTGGCGCACGCCTTTAATCCCAGCACTCGGGGAAGCAGAGGTAAGAGGATCACCTTGAGTTCAAGGCCACCCTGAGACTCCATAGTGAATTCCAGGTCAGCCTGGGCTACAGTGATACCCTACCTTGAAAAACAAAACAACAACAAAAAAATTTTTTAAAGCATTGTTTTGGCCAGGCATGGTGGCACACGCCTTTGATCCCAGCTCTTAGGAGCCAGAGGTAGGAGGATTGCTGTGAGTTTGAGACCACCCTGAGACTATAGTAAATTCCAGGTCAGGTTGGACTACACTACAACCATATCTTGAAAAAAGAATTATTAAAAAAAAATCGTTTTCTCGCCAGGGGTGGTATTACACACCCTTAATACCAGCACTTAGAAGGCAGAGGTAAGAGGATCACTGTGAATTCAAGGCCAGTCTGAGACTACTACACTCTACCTAGGTTAGCCTGGGCTAGCGCAAGACCCTATGAACTCCAGATACATGCACCCACCACTTTGTGCATCCTGGCTTTACATGGGTCCTGAGGAACTGAATGTCAGGCTGGTAGGTTTTGCAAGCAAGTGCCTTTAACTGCTGAACCATCTCCCCAGCATCTCCATTTATTATATTTTTGCTTTCCCTAAGGCAGGCCTTAATCTCACTCTAGTTCCAGGCAGGCCTTGAACTCATAGCCACTCTACCTCTGCCTCTTGGGAGCTGGGACTTAAGGCATGAGCCACCACACCCAGTTTTATTTTATTCTTTCAATGCTCTAATGATCCCACCCAAACATAATGAGGTAACCTTGAAGTTAGCTTCTATGGCATACTGACAAGATGCCTTAATGGCATTTTTGGTATGTGCATGTGTGTATATGTGGTGTGCTGTGTTTGTTTTTAAGATAGGGCCTTGCTATACAGCTCAGACTGGCCTGGAGCTCATTACCACAGGCTGGCCTTCCACTGTGGTCCTTCTGCTTCTGCACTGAGTGAGATTAAAGAAATACACCACACACACACCATGCTCAAAGTGTTCTTGATCCTGAAATAACACGATTCTTTTTGATATTTCACCCCTGCCTCAAAAATAATTAAAGAAAGAAAAGAATCTAGCCAAGCATGGTGGCACATGTCTTTAATCCCAGCACTTGGGATGCAGAGGTGGGAGGATCACTGTGAGTTCGAGGTCACCCTGAGACTACATAGTGAATTCCAGGTCAGCCTGGGCTACAGTAAGACCCTACCTCAAAAAACAAAACACAAAAACGCAATTTCTTACTTGCCCATAATCTTTGGGTATCCCCTTATCCAAAACCAGATAGAAGGTGGAGGGGGGGGGAGCCCTCCTTCTGAGCTTCAATTTTTTTTTTTGTTTTGAAGTAGGGTGTCACTCTAGCCTAGGCTGACCTGGAATTGACTATATAGTGTCAGAGTGGCCTCGATCTCACAGCAATCCTACCTTTGCCTCTTGAGTGCTGAGATTAAAGGTGTGCACCACTATGCCTGGCTGAGCTTTGATTTAATTGAAACTAATTTATATATGTATTTTAAAACATCAATGATAAGAAATTATGGGCTACATAATAAATTCCTTTTTAAATTTTTAAAAAATTATATTTGCAAGCAGAGAGAGAGAGAAAGAGATGGAGGAGACAGACTATGGGTCATGCCAGAGCTTCTTGCTGTTACAAACTCCAGATGCAAGCATAACATGGTGCATGTGGGTACTTGGGAATCGAGCCAGGACTACCAGGCTTTACAAGCAACAGCATAACTTCTGAGTCATCTCCTCAGCCCAATAAATTATATATATGTATGTGTATACATACATACATACATACATATATGGATGGGATGGACGGAAGTGCCAGGGCCTCCAGCCAATGCTAATTAACTCCAGACATATGGACCATCTTCAACATCTGTCTTATGTGGGTCTTGGGGAACTGAACTGGGTCCTATGGCTTTGCATGCAAGGACCTTAACTGCTAAGCCATCTCTCCAACCCTATATATATTTTTATTTATCTATTTGTAAGCAAAGACATATATGTATTTGCAAGCAAACACACAGAAGAGACAGAGAGAATGGGCGTGCCAGGGCCTCCGACTCCTGCAAACTCCAGATGCAAGCATCACTTTGTACATCTAACTTTATGTGGACACTGGGGAACTGAACCTGGGTTGTCAGGTTTTGCAGGCAAGTGCTTTAACCGCTGACCTATCTTGCCAGCCCATTTTATTTTTGTTTTAAAGCAGTAAAAATTTTTAAATTTTACTGCTTTAAAATTCCTTTCTCAAAACACTGCAATCATGTCCTTGTTAACAAACACCTCTGAAGAGATTTTGTTATGCTGGATACTGTTTTACTGTCCCCGTATTTCCAGAGCGAAGTCACTGCTCACTTCTTCTACCACTGAGTACTGTGGTCAAGCTACTTTTGTCTAGATCAGTCTAGATCAGAGTAACTTCTTTTTTTTTGGTTTTTCACAGTAGGGTCTCATACTAGCTCAGGCTGACCTGGAATTTACTATGTAGTCTCAGGCTGGCCTCAAATGCATGACAATCCTCCTACCTTTGCCTCCCAAGTGCTGGGATTAAAGGTATTCGCCGCCACATCTGGCTTTCCTTTTGTATATTTAAAAAGTATTTTATTTTATTTTAATTAATTAATTTATTTATTTGAGAGCAATAGACAGAGAGAGAAAGACAGATTGAGGGAGAGAGAGAGAATGGGCGCGCCAGGGCTTCCAGCCTCTGCAAACGAATTCCATACGCGTGCGCCCCCTTGTGCATCTGGCTAACGTGGGACCTGGGGAACCAAGCCTCGGGGCTCCTTAGGCTTCACAGGCAAGCGCTTAACCGCTAAGCCACCTCTTCAGCCCTAAAAAGTATTTTATTTGAGAGGGTAGGGAAGAAAATGGGCGCACCAGTGCCACCTGCCATTGCAAACAAACTCCAGACACGTGC
This sequence comes from Jaculus jaculus, assembly GCF_020740685.1. Lineage (NCBI taxonomy): Eukaryota > Metazoa > Chordata > Mammalia > Rodentia > Dipodidae > Jaculus > Jaculus jaculus. The sequence goes on from NC_059107.1 coordinate 138,340,801, forward strand.
AACACTTTGTGTATCTCACTTTATACACGGGTATTGAGGAATTGAACCCAGGCCATCAGGCTTTGTTAGCTGAGCCATCTCTCCAGCCCGATTTTTTAAAATACTTTCATTTATTCATTATGAAGAGAAAGATACAGAGAGAAAGGATATGCAAAGTCTTCTTGCCCCTGCAAATGAGCTCCAGATGCATGTGTTACATTGTGCATCTGGCTTATGTGTGTACTTAGAAATCTAACCTGGACCCTTACACTTCACAAGCAAGCACCTTCACCACTAAGCAATCTCCCCAGCCCCTGATTTTTTAAAAAAATATTTATTTATTCATTGGAGGGAGAGAACCAGAACACCAGTGGCTTTACATGGGTGGAGAATCGTGCTTGTGCTGATAGGCTTTGCAAACGAGTGTCTTTAACAACCTGATTTAACAACTCTGAAAAACAATGAAAGTGCTCTACATCCCGCAACATCAAATGTGCGGCCAGGACTTAATCCTTTGTGCGCACACACGTGAGGAGGGCAGCCGTGTGCCGTGGATGCGTGCCGAGGTCAGAGGACAACCTAGGGGACTGGTCCTCTCACCTTCCACTACGAGGAAGGGACTCCTGCTCACCTCTCTGTCAAGTCTGCTTACCTGGACCACAAGACTCAGACTCTCCTGCCTCCCAACTGTCCCTAATCATCCTGGGTCATGGCATGCTGTGTCCTTTTTTTTTTTTTTTTTTTTTGGTTTTCCGAAGTAGGGTCTCATTCTAGGCCAGGCTGACCAGGAATTCACTATGGAGTCTCAGGGTGGCCTCGAACTCACGGTGATCCACCTACCTCTGCCTCCCAAGTGCTGGGATTAAAGGCATGCACCACCATGCCCATCTTGTGTCCAACTTTTTATGTGGGTGCTGAGGAGCTCAATTCTGGTACTCACGACTATGTTGCAAGTGCTTTATCCATTGAGCCATTACCCCAGCTCCCAAGATTTAATTTTTGTTTTTTTAGGTTTTTGAAGGTAGGGTCTCGCTCTGGAATTCACTATGGAGTCTCAGGCTGGCCTTGAACTCTCAGAAATCCTCCTACCTCTGCCTCCCAAGTGCTGGGATAAAAGGCATGCGCCACCATGCCCCTCCCAAGATATAATTTTTATTTAAAAATAAATAGGGACCGGAAAGATGTCTCAGCAGCTTGGGCTCTTGCCTCCGAAACCTAATGATCTGAGTTAGATTCCCCAGTACCCATGTAAAGCCAAATGCACAGCTGGCACCTGCATCTGGAGTTAGTTTGCAGCAGCTGGAGGCCTTGGCGTGCCCATTCTATCCTCCTCTGTATCTTCTCTCTCCACTTGCAAATTAAAAAAAAAAATACAGAAAGGAAGGGAGGAGGATACTTAATAGGTTGATATTGTATATATGTAATTACAATGATTGTAATGGGGAGGTAATATGATGGAGAATGGAATTTCAAATGGGAAAGTGTGGGGGTGGGAAGGGAGGGAATTACCATGGGATATATTTTATAATCATGGAAAATGTTAATAAAAATTAAAAAAAAGCCGGGCGTGGTGGCACACGCCTTTAATCCCAGCACTCGGGAGGCAGAGGTAGGAGGATCGCCATGAGTTCAAGGCCACCCTGAGACTACAGAGTTAATTCCAGGTCAGCCTGGACCAGAGTGAGACCCTACCTCGAAAAACCAAAAAAATAAAAAAAAAAAAAAAAATAAAAAAAAAAATACAGGGCTGGAGAGATGGCTTAGCGGTTAAGATGCTTGCCTGGAAGCCCAAGGACCTAGGTGTGATTCCCCAGTACCCACAAAAACCAGATGCACAAGGTGGCACATGTGTCTGGACTATGCTTGCGGTGAGGTTCTGGCATGCCCATTCTCCATCTGACTCTCTTTCAAATAAATAAATAGTTAAAAAAAAAAATTGTATCTCAATAGTGTGCAAATTGCTTTCATCTTTAACAAATGGTAAAATCATATATAAAACAATACAATAATTATAGTAAATGATTAGCTATTAATGTAAATTTCTTTTTGGTTTATTATCAAAATAAGTACCTTATTTTGATACCTATCTAATATACCTCTATACCTAGGATCACACAAAACTCTCTCAGGTAAACCAGGCATAGTGGTGCACACTTTTAATCCCAGCACTTGGGAGGCAGAGTTAGGAGGATCACTGTGAGTTCGAGGCCACCCTAAAACTCCATAATAAATTCCAGGTCAGCTTGGGCTAGGGTGAAACCCAACCTTGAAAAACAAAACAAACAAAAAAATTTCTCAGGTAGCTGGACATGGTGGCACAAGCCTTTAATCCCAGCACTTGGGAGGCGGAGGTAGGAGAATTGCTGTGAGTTCAAGACTAGCCTGAGACTACAGAGTAAATTCCAAGTCAGCATGGTCTACAGCAAGACTCTACCTTGAAAAACAAAACAATAAAAATCTCTCAGGCAAAAAGTGGATGCAAGCGGAAAAGTCTAAGAATCCCTGCCCGAAATATTACCTGACAAATACAAAGCAACTCTGGCAAATCTAAGGCGAATTTGAGTTCTATAAAGCCAGATCCTGTTACACACAGAGACAGGTTCATTATAAAGCCAGATCCCGTTACACATGGAGACAGGTTCATTATAAAGCCAGATCCCGTTACACACGGAGACAGAGGTTCATTATAAAGCCAGATCCCGTTACACATGGAGACAGGTTCATTGTAAAGCCAGATCCCGTTACACATGGAGACAGGTTCATTATAAAGCCAGAACCCATTACACACGGAGACAGGTTCATTGTAAAGCCAGATCCCGTTACACATGGAGACAGAGGTTCATTATAAAATCAGATCCCATTACACATGGACACAGGTTCATTATAAAGCCAGATCCCGTTACACATGGAGACAGGTTCATTATAAAACCAGATCCCGTTACACACGGAGACAGGTTCATTATAAAGCCAGATCCGTTACACACGGAGACAGGTTCATTTCAGACTCTCTAAAATCTTTTTAGGAGAAATTTAAAAAATATATATTTTATTTATTAGAGAGAGAGAGAATGAACAAGCCAGGTGTGGTGGCACACACCTTTAATCCCAGCATTAGGGAGGCAGAGGTAGGAGGATTACTGTGAGTTCAAGGCCAGCCTAAAACTACATAGTGAATTCCATGTCAGCTTGGACTAGAGTGAGACTCTATCTTGACCAAACAAATAGAGAGAGAGAAAGAGAATGGGTGCACCAGGACAGGGCCTCCAGTCACTGCAAACAAACTCCCGACACATGTGCCACCTTGTTCATCTGGCTTATGTAGGTACTGGGGAATTGAACCTTAGGCTTCAGAGGCAAGTGCCTTAACCACTAAGCCATCACTCCAGCCCAGGAGAAATTTTTAGTTCTTGTTCTCATAGGGGGTTTTTGAAAATGACAAAGTTTACATGCTTTATCTAAATAGAAACCTTTTTTGTGTAGAACCCATGTTGAATGAAAAACTGCTCTAATCTTCAGGAGAATTTGGATGACTAGGATGTATAATCAGAGGATTGTTACCATCTTTTTAAAAAATTTATTTATTGAGAGAGAAAATGCGTGCACCGGGGCCTCCAGCAAGTGCCACCTACTGCATCTGGCTTATACCATCTTATTCCTACTTGACTCAAGTGAGTATTCTGACTGAGGTATGTTAGGGATTTCTCTTTTCTTTTAGTATTAAGTACTTTGACACTAACAAATTTACCAAGGAAAACAAAAGAAATAAGGGTAAGAATTGTGTGTTTATTATTGGTGTGTTTCTGTTGAGACAGGGTTTCACATGTGTCCTGAGTCAGTCTTGTCATCACTAAGCAGACCAGACTGGCCTCAACTTGTAGCAATTGTCATACTTCACTCAGCCTCCTAAATTGCTGGGATTAGAGGCATGCCAAGGTTATTTACTATAAGCTAATTTTCTGATAACTTTACTTCAAGATAAAAGAAACTGGGAAGAATTCTCAAACCATGCTTTTTTATGTTGAAGATCAAATTCTAGGGACTAAAAGGATGGCTCAGCAGCTTGCTGGCCAAAGTTCCATTCCTCAGCACATAAAGCTAAATGGACTGCAGTGCATCCTTCTGCAATCCCAATGACCTGTTGTAATAGGAGATGGAATTATCTGGAAGCTCATGGGGAGGGGGGCAGATGGTCACACAAGCAGTGGCAAAAATAGGTTGTCCTCAGACTCCTCACACATGTGTTGTGACGTGTACACATGCACATAAACAATTCTAGTGGAATAATAAAAAATGAATCAAATGACTGCTAATCCGTACTTAAAACAACCACATGTAATGGAGAATATTTAAAATCAAATAAATTGCTGGGTGTGATGGCACACGCCTTTAATCCCAGCACTCGGGAGGCAGAGGTGGGATCACTGTGAGTTCAAGGCCACCTGAGAATACATGGTGAATTCCAGGTCAGCTTTGGCTAAAGTGAGACCCTACCTAGAAAAAGAAAAAAAAAAAAACAAAAATCAAATCAATTGACAAAAGTGATGGAAGAGATTTTAAAACATACTTTTTGCTTTTAGTTTTAACAGTTTTAGTTTGGGGACAGAGATTATTGCCCTATAGAAGAGCATGGAGCCAGGGGTTCAATGTGCACCACCACTAGAGTCTCTAAATGGCTTGAAACACACCTTATCTGGTGTCATTAGTACAGCTGACTCTGTTTTTATTCCAGATGGATGAATGTTCACAAACATTCCTGAATCCAACAGTCCTGCTGACCTGGAACAAAAAAATACAAACTTCAGTCTAACCTCCAACTTGGAAAAGAAATACATGGCCAACTACGGAATCAGCCATACTATACCTTGCAGTTTCACTGTCTGTTACAAATGTTGGAGTTGCAGCCAATGGGCTTCTAAGGTCTTTCCGGATGTAGATCTTTTCTGTTGAGGCTGCACAATTGGAAGACTTTTCTCGTGACACTTCAATAGGTTTCCTTTCACACTGAACAGCTATGAAGAAGGTATGCTAAATGGTTATTCCACAGCATTGCACCCACAGACAATTACAAGTCTAAGTTCTATGTTATCAATATGGCTAGTGGGAGACACTGCTACCGTATTGAATCCCAAAGATAACCAATCTTTACACATTATACACAGGCTCAGTGGAGTTGCTCCATATTTGTAAAACTGGTCAATCTACAGCTTATTCTTTTGTTTCTACCTAATTCCCTACTCCTGTGCTAGAAGATACAGAGGAGCTTTTCTAAAAGCTAGAGAGATGGCTTTGTGGTTAAGGCATTTGTGTGCAAAGTAAAGGACCTGGCTCAATTCTCTAGGACCCACGTGAGCCAGATGCATAAGGGGGCACATGCGTTTGGATTTCATTTGCAGTGTCTGGAGGCCCTGGCACACCCATTCTTTCTCTCTCTCTCAAATAAATAAAAATACAGTTAAAAAACTAAAAAAAAAAAGCTCAGTCAAGAAAGAAGAAATGAAGTAGGTATCTTCATCTATACCAGAGCTTTAAAACCATAAAGTGAAATTTAATCAGTTGAAAATAATAATAAAATATGACCTAAGATCTTTTCTAGGGAGGGAGGCTTTTGTTTGTGTTTACATGTATATGTGTGGCGCACACGTGCACGTGTAAGTGGAGGCCAAAGGTCGATGTCCAATGTCTACCTCCATCACTCTCCACCTTATTTACTGAGACAGGGTCTCTCACTGAACCCAGAGCTCACTGATTGGTAGTCCAGCTGGTCAGCTTGCCCCAGAGACCAGCTGCTCCTGCTTACTGAGTGCTGGGATTAGAGGTGTGTACCACCTGGCGTTTTTGTGGGTGCCAGCGATCCAAACTCAGACATTCATGCTTGCATGGCAAACACTTTACATGTGGAGCCATATCCCCAGCCACTGGAGGCTGGTTTTATTTTATTTTATTTTTTGCTTTTACAAGGTAGGGTCTCACTCTAGCCCAGGATGACCTGGAATTTACTATGTAATCTCAGGGTAGCCTTGAACTCACAGTGACTCTCCTACCTCTGCCTCCCAAGTGCTGGGACTAAAGGTGTGTTGCACCACATCTGGTGAGATTTTCTTTTTTATAAGTAATTAAGCTGTATGGTATGTGTTTGTGTGTAATTTTTCTACATATATGCATTAACTATAGGGATTTTATAATACTTTAAAAAAGAAGCCAATATAAGTATTAAATGTACATTTTCTTTTGGGGTGGAGGGAAAAAATAGCTGCCAGGACTCAACTCTAAATTCTGCTACTTATTACTTCTATGTCCTTTAGCGAGCTTTTTAACATTAAGATGAGTGTAAAATGTGTAATAACAGTACTTACTACAGAGAAATGTCACGAGAATAAGCTAATGCATATTCCAAGTATAGGTCCTAGCACCCCAAGAGCTCTCTCAATCAGTATTACTCACGTTGTAGCACTTTAATCACAAAGTATACTGGTACATAATTGGTTACGCTCTTTGGGGTGGTAAGTTCCGACTATAAATACATGCTTGTTACATAGGTGTTCAAAATCTTTGTAGAAGACTAAATACATATTCTTATATTTTTATTTGGAAAACCGTATATTAAAAGGCGTGGATCATGAAGTGAGGAACATCTTGAGTCCCATTCTTTTACTTGTAGCATTTCTTGACATTCCACAGTGCCTTAATGGCCAGTGTGAGTCCCACCTACATCAGCATTTATGTTCCCACTCCTATGTTACCACCTCTCACCTTGGATATTGTTTTCTACTTTGTTAGCCCATTTTATGCTTTTATCTCAATAAAATGCTTACTGAGGGAAAGAACATGTTTAAGCGTGTGGGTGCGCTAACTCACACGCAGCCACGGCTGCCATACGTACAGTCCTGCTTCATCCCAAAGGCGATGCAGCGCTGCAGCCTGCAGTACTGGCAGCGGTTTCGATGGTGCTTGTTGATAATGCAGTCTTTTGATCCTCGACAGGAATACACTAAATTTTTTCGGATGCTTCTTTTAAAAAACCCTTTGCAGCCTTCACAAGTTATTGCTCCATAATGACGCCCTAAACAGAAAATATTTAAGAAAGTGTGAGACATGTTATAGATAAGAAATGAAATGAACTTTCATATGTGAGAGAAAACTAAAACTTTTTGAGATTCTGACAAGAAAAATTTTTAGGCATTATTGAAGAATGAAACAACTATATTCTGTGACAAGTTGAACAATATAATTTTAAATTTATTTTATAATGCAACATTAACAATAAAGTAATCTCATAGTCTACAGGAGCTCTGCCTTCCCACCAAATCTACAAGTTTTTCTGTTTATTTTTATTTATTTATTTGAGAGAGACAGACAGAAAGGAGGAGGAAGGGAGGGAGAGAGAAAGAATGGGGGCACCAGAGCCTCCAGCCACTGTAAAAGAACTCCAAATGCATGTGACACCTTGTGTGTTTATATGGGTACTGGGGAATAGCCTTGAACCAGGATCCTTAGGGTTAGGCAAGCACTTAATCACTAAGCCATCTCTCTAACCCTTTTTTTTTCCAGCTCTACAAATTTTGACTCCCCCCCCACAAAAAAGCACAAGAAACAGGGCAAAATTACCTAAAATTCCATTATTGATACAGATTTTTTTGAGGTAGGGTCTCACTCAACTCCAAGCTCCTGGAAGTCACTCTGTATGATCAGGGTGGCCTTGAACTCATGGTGATCCTCCTACGTCTGCCCTCCTGAGTGCTGGGATTAAAGGCATGTACCACCATGGCTGGCTTGATAACAAATATTTTTAAAACTCTTTAGTTCTTTTTCTTTTCTTTTTATTTTTAGAGAGTGAATGAGTGAGTGCCAGGGCCTGAGCTACAATTGAACCCTAGATGCTTGTGCCACCTAGTGGACATGTGCGACCTTGCACTTGCCTTGCCTTTGTGCCTCTGGCTTCCATGGTATCTGGAGAGCTGAGCATGGGTCTTCAGGCTTCACAGGCAAGTGTCGTAACCACCAAGCCATCTCTTTAGCCCTGGCACAGATTTTTTTTTAAAAATCTACTTTATTTATTTATTAGAGAGAAATTATTTATTTGAGAGAAAAAAGGAATGAGAGAGTGGGGAGAGGGGAAAGGAGGAAGAGAATGGGTGTATCAGGGCCTCCAGTGCAGAAAAACCAGATGCATGCGCCACCTTGTGCATCTGGCTTATGTGAGTCCTGGAGAGTTGAACCAGGATCCTTTGGCTTTGCAGGCAAATGCCTTAACCGCTAAGCCATCTCTCCAGCCCCCAGATTTTTTTTTTTTTTTAATCCTGAGACCACTTATAAATTTCCATTTTGTCATGTTACATGACAGATTTTTTTCTTCTGCAGAGCTGGGGATTGAGTTTAGGAGCCTGTACATGCTAAGCAAGCACTCTACCACTGAGCTCCCTCTCTACCTATAAAAGATGTCTTAATTTGAATACAATATGCTTAGAAAAAAAAATGCTAGCTCATGTTAGTAATATACTAATCTCCCTTCACAAGTTCTACTTTTGAAACTTAGTAAGGTATTACATTTTGACTAACTTGTTCCTTTATAGGCCATTTCTTTTGCATGCCATCAACATCTTAAACCTACTATAGAAAAAGCTCTAATGGTCTTTGTAATGAAACTTAGGAAAGTTAATAAAAACAAACTGAACCATTAAACTCTATCTCAGTAATATTTGTGGATATGTAAGAGCAGATACCAGCATGGAGCTGGTACCAAGGAAAGTGAACCCTTGTCACAGTTCACTCAGGTATATACCCATACTATCCTGGCCAGATCCCATCTAACTTAGAAGCTAGGCAGGGTCGGGCTTTGTTAGTACTTAGGAGAATAGCTCTATCAGCTATGTCTAAATCTGAATGGAGCTTAGTACAAGCTTTTCTTACTTTACTAATTCAAATGACTCCACATTCCTGAAACAGGACTCAGCACACTAACAATTTAATATACTATGAAGAAACACAACTCACTTTTAGTTTTATTTGAGAGAGAAAGGGAGAAGGGGTGGGGAGAGAGTTCCAGATGCATGCGTCACCTTGTGCATCTGGCTTATGTGGTTCCTGAATAGAACCAAGGTCCTTTGGCTTTGCAGGCAACCGCTTTAACTACTGAGCCATCCCTCTAGCCCCACAACTCACTTTTAAAATATTCTGCTGACATATCTTATCTCCACTTTTAATTGTGTGTATGTGTGTGTGTTTACTTTCCAGAAGTGAAATGTTTCCTAACTCTTCAAAATATTATATCACCAGGCATGGTGGCATATGCCTTTGATGCCATCACTAGGGAGGCAGAGGTAGGAGGGTTGCCCTGAGTTCAAGGCCAGCCTGGAAATACAATGTGAGTTCCAAATCTGTCTGGACTACAGTATGAGCTTACCTCAAAAATATAAAGAACAGCAAAGTGTCGGGTGGGGGGGAAGGAATTACTATGGAATATTTTTTTATAATCATGGAAAATGTTAATACAAATTAAAAAACAAAACAAAACAAAACTGAAAAGCAAACAGAACAAACTGGGAGGGAGTTAGGGAGATAAAAAGATCAGAATGTCCTAACACTATGGGACAAATACAAACTGTTTAAACTGTAAAATTATGGGAGACCTTTGAAATTGGGCTAAATAAATTTTGCATGATAAAAAGAAAAAAAATACAAAAAACAAACAAACAAAAAAAAAAACCCCACATTTTATGCCATTAAAAATCAAATTACAGCAGGTGTGGTGGCACACGCCTTTAATCCCAGCACTTGGGAGGCAGAGGTAGGAGGATTGCTGTGAGTGAGTTCAAGGCCACCCTGAGATTTCGTAGTGAATTCCAGGTCAGCCTGGGCTAGAGTGAAACCTTACCTCAAACCTCCCCCCAATAATAATAATAATAATAATAATAATAATAATAATAATAAAAAATTTTAAAAACAAATTACATTTAAGTAAACTAAAATAAACCTTGGGACAAACGTTTAATTTGTGAGTCATAAGTATGAACCATTTAAATAACATCTTCATTCCTTTCTTTTCCCTTTCAATCTTAGAAGGAACATATACATAGTTACTTTAACAGAGATGCTACTTTCCCTTTTAATTTTTTTCAGAGATGTTATTTTTATTGTTACCTGATGCCTTGTCTCCACATACTACACAAAGATCAAAAACCTTATTTGATCCCTGGTCCGGAGAATTATCTGTCAAGAGCTTTAAAAAGAAAAAAGACACTAGTTATTACTTAGTGATATTTTCATTTGATTATATGCTACGGTTTTTCTCAAATTGTACAGTCTATGTTCTCACCACATATCTAACGTCGGTCTTAACCCACTAGTGAAAAACTTGTACCTCTTTTAAAAAAACATTATTTATTTTATTTTTATTTAATTGCAAGCAGAGAGAAAGGTAGTGAGAAGATATATAGGCAGACAGAGAATGGGTGTGAAAAGGGCCTCCAGCGGCTGCAAATGAACTCCAGCTGCATGTGCCACTTTGTGCACATGGCTTTATGTGGGTAAAGGGAATCAGGGTCATTAGGCTTTGCAGCCAAGAGCCTTAACTGCTCATCCATCTCTCCAGGACCCCTTTTAAAAATTTTTATTTATTTTACACATATTGTAACAGGTTATACTGTTTTATCCCCTTGCCCCTGCTCTCATTTCCCTGGGGCCCTCCTCAGTGTGGTTATGGTTTTCCCTGTGGAACATGAAGGCCTCAGTCAGTACCTATGGGGTAGCTGGGGAACTGTGCCTCTGGGTACTCCTACCCACTCCGTAAGCCTATACCTCTGTATAGCTCAATTTGTACACTATATTTGCATAATTACAATTTCATATCAACAGGTTCTTGCTTTCTGGGTTTTTGAGGCATGGTCTCATGTAGCCCAGGCTGACCTAGAACTCACTATATAATCCATGCAGGCTTCAACAAACTCAGTGATCCTCCTACCTCAGTCTCCCAAGTATTAGGATTATAAGTGTGAGCCACTAGGTCCAGTACAAAATTTCTATCTTCTTCTTTTTCTTTTTGTGCTTTTGTTTGTTCAAGGTACAGTCTCATTGTAGCCCAGGTTGATATGGTACTCAATTTGTACTCCCAGGCTGGCCTAGAACTCACAGTGATCCTTTAACCTCTGCCTTCTGAGGGCTGGGATTAAAGGCATGTGTCACCATACGTAGCCAAAGTTTATTTCTTTACAACTCATTTTCCATTTGAAAAGTTCAAGACTATCTTTTTATGTTCCTACTTTTGGGGTGTTGTGGGGGATAGATTTGTTTGACACAGGGTCGTATTATATACAGTCTGGAACTTGAAAATCCTCTTACCTCTCTGAGGCAGTTTGAGTGTATGCCCCCACAGTCTCAGGTGTGTTACTAAAATTGAGTCTGCAGCTTCAGCCCCTAGCAGGCTTACTCCTGCTACTGGGGGGGGGGGGGGGGGAATCACTAGGGTGAATCTGAATTCCAGGTTTTGAGCTCTGGCTGTGCTGGCTGTTGGGTGGTGTCTCTCTGCTTGGATTTATGAATGAGAGTCAGCTTCCTCTGCCATCTGATAGAATTTTGCTGGATATGTAAGCTTGAAATAAACCCCTTCCTCCCATAAATTGTGTCTGGTTTCAATGTCTGTTCATCTCAGCAATATGGAGCTGTCTACAACACTCACTTACCAGGTGCTAGGATTATAGCATTCAACATCATACCTGACTTTACTATATGTTTTTTAAAAAAATATTTTATTTATTTATTAAAGACAGAGACAGAAAGAGACTTCATTTTAAGGTAGCAGTGTAGGAACCATGCCAAAGCAGCCCAGGGGAGAAAAAGCCAAAAAGAACCCCCCAAAACAAAAAAAAAAACCCAAAACCCAGCAAAATACACTCTTCTACCAAAAAGTGTGGTGTATAAGAAATTACCAACTGCAGGAGAGATCCAAAGCATGCAGAGCCACAGAGGCAGGCAGAAGTGGCTACGGCAGAGGTGGCACCAGGTCCGCGGGGCCACAGCTGCAAGGCTTGGCTTGAGCTGCAGGGAAAGCCAGGTGAGGGGATTCTCCACTCAAGCCATCCTGCTCGCAAACTCAACAAACATGAAGGAGGACAGCAGGGAAGAACAGGGGAGCACCCTGTGAGGAAGAGGATCACAAGTAGTAGCAGAACTTCAGCCACCATTCACAGCACCCGGCACAGGTGATCAAAGCAGCGACCCAGCCAGGCTACCTGAGCCCACAGCGCAGCAAAGTGGGACCCAAGCAGGAGTGCAGCATAACTGAGACCAAAGCCATCTCAAAAGGTAACTGGGATTACACCATAGCTGTACCTGCTTGAATTGGAAGTGCTAATTGCACCTTCCATGTCAGGATAAATTATATGTTAAATCTGATGGATGGTAGGATTTGCCATTCTTTTTTTTTTTCTTTCATTTTTTATTTATTTATTTGAGAGCGACAGACAGAGAGAGAAAGAAAGATAGAGGGAGAGGGAGAGAATGGGCGCGCCAGGGCTTCCAGCCACTGCAAACGAACTCCAGACACATGCGCCCCCTTGTGCATCTGGCTAACATGGGACCTGGGGAACCGAGCCTCGAACCGGGGTCCTTAGGCTTCACAGGCAAGCGCTTAACTGCTAAGCCATCTCTCCAGCCCGGATTTGCCATTCTTAAATAAGCTGTATTTCGGGCTGGTCATGTGTTGTTTCCTGATTTATAGTGCCTTTGTATTCTCTTCTGTCATTAGCTAGGGAAGGGTCTCACTTGGTCACAAGCTGACTTGGAACCCTCAACAGACCAGAAATCTTAGCATCATAGTTGCCAGGATTAAGGGTGTGGGGCAACTCACACCATAAGGGACTGTAACTTTGTTAGAGAACCTGGATGTCATAATACCCATTCCTGCATAAATACTCTGTGCTGTTTTTCATTGAACGTGTACATTGTTTAGTTAAATTTCAGAATCTGTCTGTTTTGTTCCACTCAGCCTACTTGAATACTCTCATAATAGGCAAACCCAACATCTAGTGTCACTTTTGTAGTTACTCTGAGAGTCTTAAGAGCCACACCTACCTACCTAAAGATATATAACATCCTGATTGATACATCTAATAAGACTGCAGCTAACTAGAAAATCCAAGCATTAAATTAATCCAAGATGCAAAAATGTACATTATAACACAAGAAACAAAAAAATCAAGACAATATGAATCCACCAAAAAGTATTAATGCATCAGAAATGATCAGTGAGAACGATTTAGAAGAAATGCCTGACAAAGATTTCAAAAGAATGATTATAAATATGTTCAAAGAAAAAAGGAATGAAAGAAGACACAGGAAACCAATTTAATGAAATGAGAATGTCAATATAAGACATAAATAAGGAAATGGAAACAATAAAGAAAAACCAGTCAGAATTACTAGCAAGGAAGAACACAGTCAATGAAATAAAAAACTACAGAAAATCTCACCAGTAGAAATGAAGAAGGAGAGGACAGAATATCTAAACTAGAAGACCAGGTGGCATATCTAATACAGTCCCACAAAGAGAAAGACTAACTAATAAGAAAGTATGAATGGGTATTTCAAGATATTTGGGACAATATGAAAAGATCAAACAAGAATTCAGGGCAAAAAAAAAAAAAAAAAAAGGAGAAAAAAGAAAAAAGAATTCAGGGTATAGTAGAAAAAGAAGAATTTCACTCCAAAGGCATAGTGAGTGTTTTCAACAAAATCATAGAAGAAAACTTCCCCAAATTGGGAAAGAAATGCCAATGCAGAAACAGGAAGCCTTTAGAATACCAAACAGACAAAACCTGGAAGGAATCTCTTCTCACCATATTATAATTAAGCTACCAAGCATACAAACCAAAGAAAATATATTAAAAGCAGTTAGAGACAAGGGGGGAGGGGAGGGAGGGAAGGAGGGGGAATGGGTGTGCCAGGCCCTCTACCAAACGAACCCCAGAAAAAGCATGCACCACCTTGTGCAGATGGCTTACATGGGACCTAGAGAATGGAACCTGGGTCCTTGGGCTTCACAGGCATGCACCTGAACACTAAGTTAGCTCTGCAGCTCTATTATATGCTTCTTAAAATATATTTCAAGGCAGGTGTGGTAGGACACGCCTTTAATCCAAGCACTCAGGAGGCAAAGGTAGGAGGATGGGCGTGAGTTTGAGGCCACCTTCATACTACATAGTGAATTCCAGGTGAGCCTGGACCAGAGTGAGACCCTACCTTGAAAAACAAAAAACAAAACAAAACAACAACAAAAAGTATATATATAATTTTTATTTATTTGATGGGGGCAGATAGAGTGAGAGAGCTGGGCCTTGGTGGTGCACACCTTTAATCCTAGCACTCAGGAGCAGAGGTAGAAGGACTGCTGTGCTTTTAAGGCCACCCTGAAACCACATAGTGGATTCCAGGTCAGCCTGGTATAGAGTAGAGTGAGGCCCTACCTAAAAAAAAAAAAAAAGTATGAGAGAGAGCAGCCAAAACAAACAATCTCCAGACACATGCACAACCTGTAGGTCCTAAGGAATCAAACCTGGGTCCTTTGGCTTTGCAGGTAAGTGTTTTAATCACTAAGCCATCTCTCCACCCTGTATTATATGCTTTTAATGCAATTCCTCATGAAACATTCTGAGATTTTCAAATGCAAATATCATAAAAGGACATCATAGTCTCTATAAAAAATAGTGTATATGCATAATTTACATGAAAAATACTCATGCATTTGTGTGTTGAGTAGATTGGCTTCTTATTGTTAACAGGAAAAATTTTGAGTGAGTGGCTATTATGGAATTTTGTCTTATTTACTAAGTTCCCCTGTAAAGCAATCTGTCATACACAGATGTAGTGGAACATGCCTGAAATCCAAGCACTGGAGGAGTGGGAATTGAGGCTGAAGTGGGGGGATCCTAAATTTGAGGCCAGTCTTGGTCTATATACTGAGTTCATGCTAGCCGGAGGACATATAGAAGACTTGGTCTCAAAAAAGACTTAAGGGCTGAAAAGACTAGAGACAACTCAGTGGCTAAAGGTGCTTGCTTGTAAAGCCAGACACATGAAATGGTGCATGGGTCTGATGTTTGTTTGTAGTGGCAGGAGGCCCTAGCATGCTCATTCTCTGGCCCCCTCCCATCTTCAGATCTCTCTCAAATGCATAAAATTTTAAACTTTTGTCAAAAGATTTAAGGGGGGTAGGCTAGGGAGATGGCTAAGCAGTCAAAGGCATTTTCCTGCAAAGCCTACATCCACGCTCTGTTCTACAGTACCCACATAAAGCTCTTTGCACAAACTGGAACATGTACCTGGAGTTTGTCTGTAGTAGCAAGAGGCTACGGGGTACCGATTCTCCCTGTCTGTCTCTGCTTGCAATACGCAAATAAAAAATTATGTAAAAAAAATAAAGTGTTGGGCTGGAAAGACTGATCACTGGTTAAGGCACTAGCTTGAAAAGCCTGGTGATGTGGGTCCAATTCCCCAATACCCATGTAAAACCGGATGCACAAAGTGGTTAACACATGTATCTGGAATTCACAGTGGGCTAGACGCCTTGGGGCACCCATTCTCTCTGTGTTTCTCTTTGTCTTTCTGTGCAAATAAGTAATTATTTTAAAAAAGGACATAGTATATTTGGATTTAATCACAGCAAAAATGTGCATAACCACAGGTATCTGGTATGTAAAAAATCCTAACAGGCCTTCTGAAAAAGAATGTAAAATTTGAGCCGGGTGTGAAGGCGAATGCCTTTAATCCCAGCACTCAGGAGGAAGAGGTAGGAGGATCACTGTGAGTTCAAGGCCACCCTGAGACTACAGTTAATTCCAAGTCAGCCTGTACCAGAGTGAGGCTCTACTTCGAAAAACCAAAAAAAAAGAAAAGGAATGTAAAATTTGGGCCAGGTGTGGTAGTGTATGCCTTTATTCCCAACCCTTAGGAGACAGAGGTAGGAGGATCACTGAGTTTGAGGATATATAGTGAATTCCAAGCAGCCTGAACTGAGTGAAACCCTACCTCGAAAAAACAAAAACAGAAAAAAAAGGTACAATTTTATATTCTAGCAAAAATGAAAGGGCTAAAATGTTGGCACACATATTGCTGAATTCCAGTGTAAAGCCAACCACAAGCAGGCTGACTGCCGAAGCAGGTAAATACGACATTCTGATCCCCAAGCTGAAGATGGACTAGCTCCTGGGCCTGGACGCGGAGCTTCCTCTGTGCTAGTGGAAGACACTTCAGCTACAGGAGCGCTGCTCACTGCGAGGCAGCACAGGCCTCTTAGAGATCAACTTTCCAGCTTGCTCAAAAAATGAGACTTGCTCTAGGAAAGTTTGTTTAGCCTTTCTGACCATTCTGTGAGATTTCTATAGCCTTCATGAAATACATATAAACTGGCCAAAGGGACTGTGTGTGATGATGAAGAATGGCAAACACATGCACAGAAAGACTAACAGGAAAAGCCCAACTGCCCGCAGCAGAGGACAGCCACTATGCCATCTTGCACTAAACGCACTTACACAATTTTTTTTTTTTTTTTTTTCCCGAGGTAGGGTCTCACTCTGGCTCAGGCTGACCTGGAATTCACTATGTAGTCTCAGGGTGGCCTCGAACTCCCAGCAATCCTCCTACCTCTGCCTCCCGAGTGCTGGGATTAAAGACATGCGCCACCACGCCTGGCTTCAGAGTTTTTTTTTTTTTAACATAAGTCTTTTCTTTTAAAATATTTTATTCATTTACTACAGAAAGGAAGGAGGGAGGGAAGGAAAGGGGTGGGGGGGGAGAGGGAGAATGGCCATATCAGGGTACAAAGAAACTTCAGACCGTGTACATCTGGCTTACATGGGTACTAGGGAAATCAAACCTAGGCCCTTATGCTAATGTATGTCTTTCATTTATTTATTTATTTATTTATTTTTGAGGTAGCATCTCTCTCTAGCCCAGGATGGCCTGGAATTCACTCTGTAGTCACAGGCTGTCCTCAAACTCACAGAGATCCTCCTGTCTCTGCCTCCTAGTGCTGGGATTAAAGGCACGTGCCACCATGCTCGGCTCTACTTAAGTCTTAGTGACAGGATATGTCATGCTTTTTAATTTTTACAACTGTAGGTGGAAAAGAAAATTCCATAGTTATTTACCTGGAAGTGTGGTACAGACAGATCAGGAGCTGTAAAAAATAACTGGTTGACCCCTGCTGCATCTGGAGTGGTGAGGAAAACTTTTCCTGGAGTTGAATCTTGTCTGGCCAAAATGACCTTGCCAGGAGCAGAGCCATCGTGATTGGTCAGAATGAACTTGCCTTGGGTATGGTGATCAAGTGCTGTCACAATCTGGATTTTCTGTTCACTCTGCTGATCTGTAACAATCTTAACACAATTATGTCCAATTAATAATCAATTCAATGCTACCTTTTTTGTGTTTACTTTTCTTTTTTTTTGTTTTTTTTTTCTTTTGGTATCACTCTAGCCCAAACCAACCTAGAACTCATTCTGTAGCTCAGGCTGATCTTGAACTCATGGTGATCCTTCTATCTTAGCCTCCTAAGTGATTAGATGCATATACCACCATGCCTGGCTTTTATTTTCCTGTAATGAAGTAACTTTCTATATTTCAGACAAAGGCAGAAAAGCCAAATAATTTAAAAGGTAAGTCTACTTTCAAGGAAATTCTGACAAAAATAAACACATGTGAAATAAAAGTGTAACAGTAAGATTACTGTACGTCACTATTTTGATTTCCTCCGTCTCTACTTTCTACTTAGCTCACAGTGTATTTGTAGGGCTCATTTCCTCTGTCCTTCAGAGAGAGGAATAGTAAAGGGAGGACAGGAGAGGTCACTAAGAAGAGAGCCTTTGCTTTCTAGGGCATAACATGCCCAACATTATTATAACCACCTAATATAAAAGTGGGGACTGGAAATATGGCTCAGTGGCTAGGGTACTTTGTTGTGCCTGGGTTTAATCCCCCCAGTATGCATGTAAAGCCAGACACAAGGTGGTACATCCATCTGGAGCTTGTCTGCAGTGGCAGGAGGCCCTGGCATGCCCATATTCACTCCCTTCCTCTGCTCTCTCAAATAAATAAATAAAAATACCTTTTTAAGGGCTGGAGAGATGGCTTGGTAGTTAAGGCACTTGCCTGCAAAGCCTAAGGAACCACATTTGAGTCCCCAGACTCCCTGTAAGCCAGACACACAAGGTGGTGCACACATCTGGAGTTCGAATGCAATGGTCAGAGACCCTGGTGTACCAATTCTCTCTCTCTCTCTTTTTTTTTTTATTTATTTGAGAGCGACAGACACAGAGAGAAAGACAGATAGAGGGAGAGAGAGAGAGAATGGGTGCGTCAGGGCTTCCAGCCTCTGCAAACGAACTCCAGATGCATGCACCCCCTTGTGCATCTGGCTAACATGGGACCTGGGGAACCGAGCCTTGAACTGGGGTCCTTAGGCTTCACAGGTAAGCGCTTAACCACTAAGCCATCTCTCCAGCCCCCAATTCTCTCTTTAATTAAAAAAAAAAAACAAACAAAAAGATAAAAGTAATAATGAAGCTGGGATGTGGTTCCGGAGGCAGAGACAGAAAGATCTGGTGAATGTGAGGCCATTCTGAGACTACTGAGTGAAGTCCACCTTGAACCACCCCCCACCCCACAAAAGAAGTAACAATGGAATCTGGGCACTGTGGTACACACCTTTAATCCCAACACTCATGAGGCACAGAGTTCGAGGCCAGCTTGAGACTACATAGTGAATTCCAGGTCAGCCTGAGCTAGAGCAAGACCTTATGTCAAAAAAAGCAAGCAACAAAAATAAATAAACAAAACAAAATAAAACCATACAATATAGCTTATTTTTCCTAAAAAAAAAAAAAGGATCAATATCACCATATGTTTTTGGCTGTGGTAGAGCACTCGGAAGGCCGATGTAAGAGGACTGCTGTGAGTTTAAGGCCAGCCTGGGCTAGAGTGAGACCTCACCTCGAAAACAACAGCAGCAAAATAATACATGAAAATTTATACTGACATGTAGCATCAAGACTAACTTCAGATTTCACTCTCTCCAAATAACATTCTCTGATCAGATCCCTGCGACTATACAACTTTATTAGATGCTCCCTAGCACCATACGCAAGTAAATATCACAGTACACACTTTATTCTATTAGTTAACTGTCTCCCAGTAGTAGGAAGAGCTATCTAAAAGTCAGGGGCATCATTACCTCTATACTTCCCGAGCCTTTAGTGTGAATGAGTTTGGTAGGTCAACAAAGGAATAGTGAATGAAACATACCTCAGCCATCTGTTGCTCAATAATTTGATGTGCAATTTCTTCTATGGTTGCCATGATCTAATTAGAATGTCCTGACAAATATAAAAAGAACATCCTTTTTATTACTATGCACATGAAAACATACTTATTCAAGTCTTTGTGAGTAAAATTACATACTATTTAAGACTTGTTTCAAAACAGCCAGTTGGGGTGGGTTGGGCTAAGAAAGAATAGACAAAACAAGATTCGCCACGTTATTAGTGATGTACAACACAGTGTCAGCTAGTAGAATTTATATTGTGGGATTTATGAAACTATTCTGTCTGCTTTTGTATATTCTGACATGTCTATTAAAAAACTAAAAGATGGTCCAGAGAGATAACTCAGCAGAGTTGTTTGCTTGCAAAGCCTGACCACCTGGGTTTGATTGCTCCATACCCACTTAAAGCCAGACGCACAAAGGGGCACATGCATCTGTAGCTTGTATGCAGTCACAAGAGGTCTTGGTGGACCCATTCTCCCTCCCTGAAAATAAAAAACAAAAAGCAAAACCAAAAGTCTCCTCCCTGTTGAACAGCCATCACATTTCTGGAAAATACTACAAAGTCTGCTGGGGGAGAAAACTCATCAACAGCCGTAACCAGCAGAGGATCCTGCAAGCTACACAACTGGCCTGCCAGGTAAGATGTGCCCAGCACTGCAGTAGTAGCATGTCCGTTATGGGGTAATCAACTGCTCTGAGACTGGAGTGGAGGTCCACTTCACAAAAGCAAATGAAATGCACCATGGTACTGAAAACCTAGTCAAAACCCTATGGCTGGGCAGGTCACAAAGCCTCGGGGAAAGCTACTGCTGTTGTTTGGCTGAATGGATCTAGGATGCCACCAGACTGTCCTCTTGATATTTGTCCATACCTATGCATTAGTGCTGCGCTCACTTTTGGTGGAGAAGCTGCTCTTCACAGATGGCAGTGACCACTGGGGAGACTCAAAACTCACCAAAGTGCTGAGAAGTGAGAACTGACTGACTGTTCAACACTAAATAAGACATCTCAATCACACCCTTCAAGGTTCAGGGACCACTGTAGAAGAGGTAGTGACAAGAATATATAAGTGCCAAAGGTGCCAAAGGACAGGGAGGAGTGCTTTGGAATGCTGCCTTCCAGATATACAGTGGTTGTTACAGTCATGACCTCATAGCAACTCTAATTACCCGCACAAAACCTGCATACCATTGGGCCAATCAATACGTTGTCATAGATGATGGAGAAGGACAAAGAAGGAAAAAAATACAATGAACAGGGCATGATGGTACATGTCTTTAAGTCCAACACTCTGGAGGCCAAGGTAGGAGAATTGTGGTATTCAAGGTCTGCCTGAGACTATACAGCGAATTCCAGGTCTGCCTACGCTAAATCAAGACCCTACCTCAAAATGCAACACTGGTACCCAAAAACATCAAAATAAGAGAGGTAATGCAGGCCATGGCCAAGCACTTGGTTACCTGAGAGAGCTAAAAGACAAAATCATATTACTAGAGACACCACATATGATCATATTGCTGGAAACACCACAAGCTGCTATTTTAGGACACCAGGAGACACGAAGGAACAGAGAGGAGAGCCTGGGAAGTGCTAGGGAACCACTGTGTGATAATGGCCACCAACAGCATACACAAGCAGAAGACCCTGCAAGCTACTATGCAATCAAGCAGTCAGACAAGGCGTATTCACCTGGGCAGCAGTGGGACACAGCCTTTGTGGGTAACCAACTGCCCTCTGATTGGACATGAGGCCCACCCAGTGGGACAGAGTTCATAACTGGTACTGGGAACCAAGTTAGAAGCCCATGGCCAGGAAACTCAACCCCCTCAGAGAGAAGCTCCTATTGCTATCTGGACAAGGACAGTGGGCATCCACATCAAAATGTCTCTCAAACTCACATGTATATCCCCCTTAATCAAAGGTGTTCTCACTCTTGGTTGGTTTTATTTCACAGATGCAGAGAATGCTGGGAAGATCCAAGACCCATCAATAAGACAAGACAGCCACTTGCTCATCACAAGATGTTCCACCTCTACCACATTTATTGGAGTCCAGGAGAAAAATTGTAAAGGAAGCAGCAGAATGAATATTGCTCCCAGTGCGAGCCCAGCAACCACCTGTAGGGAAACAGCAACAAACACTGTGGCGGACTGAAACAAACCACACAAGCAGTAAAGAGACTGCAGAGAACTGCATACTGTAACACACCTGCCGCAGCTCAGGGACTGCTAAGGAAGAGGAGGTGGGAAGATTCTAAGAGCCACAGGGCAGACAGAATACCTTTACAACCTCTCCCTTACTGACTGAGGCCCTACTTACCTCACAGTGAACAGTAACAGCCAATGGGGAGAGGGGATATAAGACCATAATTGAGGGCCAGAGAGATGGCTCAGTGGTTAAAGGCACTTGCTTAAAACCTGATGGCCCTGGTTCATGTACCCAGTTCCCACACAAAACCCGATACACAAAGTAGAACATGCATCTTGAGCTTATCTGCAGTGGCAAAAGGCCCTGATGTGCCCGTGCTCACTGTCTTTCTCTCAAGTAATTTTTTTGGGGGAGCTTGTTTGAGGTAGGGTCTCACTCTAGCCGGGGTTGACCTGGAATTCACTATGTAGTCTCAGGGTGGCCTTGAACTCATGCTGATCCTCATACCTCTGCCTCTTGAGTGCTGAGATTAAAGGCATGTGCTACCACAGCCCAGAAAAAATATTTTTTAAAATATTTGTTTGAGAGTGACAGACAGAGGGACAAAGAGGCAGAGAGAGAGAGAGAGAGAGAGAGAGAATGGGCCCACCAGGGCCTCCAGCCACTGCAAACAAACTCCAGATGTGTGCGCCCCCTTGTACATCTGGCTAACGTGGGTCCTGGGGAATGGAGCCTTGAACCGGGGTCCTTAGGCTTCACAGGCAAGTGCTTAACCGCTAAGCCATCTCTAGAGCCCCCCCCCCCAAAATTAAAAATAAATAATAAACACAGGAGAGGGAAGGCTAGAAAGATGGTTTAGTAGTTAAGGCTCTTGCCTGCAAAGCCAAAGACACAGGTTCTATTCCCCAGAAGCCATGGAAGCCAGATGCACAAGATGGCGCATGTTTAGAGCTTGCTTGCAGAAGCTGGAGGCCCCGATGCACCTATTTGCTCTCTCTTTCTCTAGCTGCCCCCCCAATAAACAAATATTTATAAAAATAGGAGCCAGACATAGTGACACGTGCTTTTAATCCCATCATTTGGGAGGCAGAGATAGGTGGATCAACATGAGTTTGAGGCCACCCTGAGACTACATACACAGTGAATTCCATGTCAGTCTGGGCTAGAGCAAGACCTACCTTGAAAAACCAAAATAAAGAAATAAAATTTAAAAAAAAAATAGGAGGGAGATGCCATGGTGGCACATACCTTTAATCCCAGCATTTGGGTGACAGAAGTAGGAGGATCAATGTGAGTTCAAGGTCAGTGTGGGACTACAGAGTGAGTTCCAGGTCATCCTGGGCTAAAGAGACATGTTTATGATGGTAGATACAAGAAGTTGTTTTGTTTTGTTGCATTTTGGCAGGGTACACAAAGGGCAGAGGCTACTATCTTCAAGTTGATGATGAGTTTTCCATGAATGAGGGTTTACAGTGGAGAGACCGCACTGCTTTCTGTACAGATGGCACAGAAGCAAAGACTGACGAGAATGCTGGATTTGTAGCAAAGTTAAAAGATGATGGGGCTGGAGAGATGGCTTAGTGGTTAAGTACTTGCCTGTGAAGCCTAAGGACCTCAGTTCGAGGCTCAATTCCCCAGGACCCATGTAAGCCAGATGCACAAGGGGGCACACATGTCTGGAGGCCCTGGTGTGCCCATTCTCTCTCTGTCTCTCTGCCTCCTCCTGTCTGTCACTCTCAAATAAATAAATAAAAATAAACAAACAACAAAAAAAAATTTTTAAGAAAAAATATTAATTAAAAAAAAAAACGTCGCTGGGCATGGTGGCACACATCTTTAATCCCAGCACTCAGGAGGCAGAGGTAGAATTGCCATGAGTTTGAGGCCAGCCTGAGACTACATAGTGAATTCCAGGTCAGCCTGGGCCAGACTGAGACCCTACCTCGAAAACTAAAAAAAAAAAAAAAAAATTTCATGGCAGCAGGGCATGGTGGCGCACACATTTAATCCCAGCACTCAGGAGGCAGAGGTAGTAGGATCACATTGAGTTTGAGACCACCCTGAGACTACACAGTTAATTCCAGGTTAGCCTGGGCCACAGTGAGATCCTACCTTGAAAAAAGAAAAAAAAAAGAAAAAAAAGTTGATGGCAATGATCTTACACTTGACTCATCAAGAGATGCATGTAGTCAAAATCAGAGTTGGATGTTGTGCAATACACTGTTAACTTCTAAAAGTCATGTCCTTAACAGCCATTTGTTTTCAAGCCTTTGCCAAGACAGGGACTCCAATTACTATACACACAGAGGTCAGGTGACTCTCAAAAGGTTAAAGTTTAAACAGGCTGTTGAAACAAAGATGAAATTGTACTTCTGATGGAGCAGAAATCAGACTTTGTTAATAGTTTTTGTGATTCATAGGTTTCAAAACTGGCCTTTGTTGGATATGTTAAAAAATGATTAAATATGTCCCTTCAAGGAAGTAATTGCGATATATTTATACCAAATGATAGACTTAGAAATTTACTTGAAAAGTTAGCATATACAAGAATAAAGTGGAAAATGCTTTTTCAGAAAATTTTCCAATTACAAATAACTTTATACTTGAAAATAACCTTCTCAAAGATTTAACTATGGGGATTTTTAAAAATTTTGTGGGCTGGAGAGATGGCTTAGTGGTTAAGCACTTGCCTGTGAAGCATAAGGGCTCTGGTTCAAGGCTCGATTCCCCAGGACCCACATTAGCCAGATTCACAAGGGGGCACATTCATCTGGAGATCATTTGCAGTGGCTGGAAGCCCTGGCACAAGCGCATGTGCGCACGCCCCCCCCCCCCCCCCGTCTTTCTCTGTCTGTCACTCTCAAATAAATAAAATAAAATAATAAAATAAACAAAAAGTGTTTTTATGAGGCAGGGTCTCATACTAGCCCATGCTTACCTGGAACTCACCCTAAAGCTCTCAGGCTAGCCTTTAACTCAAGGTAATTCTCTTAGCCCAGTCCCTCAAATGCTGTGATTAAAGGCGTGAGACAACATGCACAGATTGCTTTTGCTTTTTTCTGAGGCAGGGTTTCAATCCAGCCCCTGGTGACCACAAATTCACCCAGCAGCCAAAGGCTGGCTTCAAACTCAGGGTGATTCTCCTACCTCGGGGGGGGGGGGGGGGGGGAAGGGGGGAGATCAAGCAACACTGGTTTAAAATCTGAGTTTCATAAAAAAAATTGAGTACATTTTGGCTTTGAGTTAGGACAAAATTTCAACTTCTCAATGGCTTTAAACATAATTTGTAGTATTACATGTATTTATGCAAAGCAGCATTTTCAGCACTGATATTTATACAATCAAAGTATTAACTCTGAAAAATGGCAAAGATGGGGCTAGAGAGATGGCTTAGTGATTAAGGTACTTGCCTATACAGCCCAAGAACCTGAGTTCTATTCCCGGTACCCATATAAACGCAGATACACAAAATGGCACATGCATCTGGAGTTCGTTTGCAGTAGCTAGAGGCCCTGGAGCACCCACACTCACTCTCTGTGCATGCCTCTTTCCCTCTCTCACAAATAAATAAATTTTTTAAAATGTTAAAGATGTTTTACACCCTGCTGTATCAAATATTCATCAAAAGATGTTCATTTATATGTCATTTAACAATGGTAAAATTAGATGTATAACAGGATTGTTTAAGTTTATTTGTGATTTACTACCAATGAAATGTGTGATTTTTTAAAAAAAAATTATTTACCTATTTTGAGAAAGTGTGTGTGTGTGTGTGTGAGAGAGAGAGAGAGAGAGAGAGAGAGAGAGAGAGAGAGAGAGAATGGGTAGACCAGGGTATCCAGCCACTGCAAATGAAATCCAGACACATGACCACCATATATATCTGACTTATGTGGGTACTAGGGAACTGAACCTTGGTCCTTAGGATTCACAGGCAAGCATCTTAACTGTCAAGCCACCCTCCAGCCCGAATGTGTGATTTTTTTAGTCCTATTTTATGTACTTAGATACCTAGATCATATGAAAATTTCTCTAGTGGAAAAAGCTTAGTAAGTCCTGGGGCTGGAGAGCTTGTTCTGCAGTTAAGAGGACTTCCTGTGTAAGCAAGAGGTCCTCGAGTTTGATTCCCCCAGGAACCACATAAGCAGCTGGGCATGGTCATGCACATCTGTAATGCTACCCATGGGGAGCAGAGATGGAAAATTGCTAGGAGTGGAGGGAGGACTGGGAGGACAGTAGGCGCCAGGATCAGAGAGAGACTCTGGCTTAAGTGAAAACAACGAAAAGCAGAAGAGCTATGGAGTGAGGGATTACCAATGCTCCCTGCTGACTCCCACAGTTGCGTGCATTCTACTGCAGGTGTAACTGCAGGTTACTGCATACATACACCCCACATACATGTGCGGTACAGATAGTGCCATCCTTCTTGGATTCAGATATTTGAAAAAGTTCATTTAGGGACTGCAGGGATGGCTTAGCAGTTAAGGCATTTGCTTGCCAAGTCAAAGGGCCCAGTTTCGATTCTCCAGAACCTATGTTAACCAGATGCACAAGGGGGCGCAAGCATCTGAGTTTGTTTGCAATGGCTGGAGGCCCTGGCGCGCTCATATTCTCTCTCTCTCTCTCTCTCTCTCTCTCTCTCTCTCTCTAAAATAAATAAATAAATAATACACTTTAAAAAAGTGTATGCATTCATACCTGCCTTTAAAAGAATTCATTTGGGCTGGAGAGATGGCTTAGCTGTTAAGGGGTTTGTCTGCAAAGCCAAAGGCCCCAGGTTCAATTCCTCAGGACCCACGTAAGCCAGATACACAAGGGGCACATGCATCTGGAGTTCGTTTGCAGTGGCTGGAGGCCACTATCTCTATCTGCCTGTTTCTCTTCTCTCTCTCTCAAGTAAATAAATAAAATTATTTAAAAAAAAAAAAGAATTCATTTAAGCCAGGCATGGTGGTACACGTCTTTAATCCCAGCACTCAGGAGGCAGAGATAGAAGGATTGCTGTGAGTTGGAGGCCACCCTGAGAATACAGAGTTAATTCTACATTAGCCAGAGCTAGAGTTAAACACTACCTTGAAAAAAAAATAATTTAGCAGGGCATGGTGGCACATGCCTTTTACCCCAGCACTCAGGAGGCAGAGGTAGGAGCATCACCATGAGTTTGAGGCCTGAGAGTACACAGTGAATTCCAGGTCAGTTAGGGGTAAAGTGAGACCCTACCAAAAATATTTATTTATTCATTTATTTGTGTGGGTATGTATGGGGACATCAAAACCTCTTGTAGGGGCTGGAGAGATGGCTTAGCAGATAAGGCACTTGCCTGCAAAGCCAAAGGACCCAGTTTGATAACCTAGAACCCAAAGAAGCCACATACACAAGGGGTGCAGGCACCTGGAGTTCATTTGCAGTGGCCAGAGGCCCTGGTGCACCCATTCTCTCTCTCTCTCTCCCCCAGCCTTTTTTTTCCCTCAAATAAATAAAATTTTAAAATATTAAAAAGAACCTCTTTAATATGATGGAAAATGGAATTTCAAAGGGGAAAGTGGGGGGGGGCAGGGAGGGAATTACCATGGGATATTTTTTTATAATCATGGAAAATGCTAATAAAAATTTTTAAAAAAAAAAGAAAAAGAAAAGAAAAGAAAAAAGAACCTCTTAATAGCTGCAAATGAATTCCAGAAGTGCTGCAGATCAAATCCAAGCTGGCAGACTTTGCAAACAAATGCCTGTAATTGTTGAGCCATCTTGCCAGCCCAAAGATTGCTTCTAGGCTTACTTTTTATTAAATATTTTATTTATTTGGGGGGGCACAGAGAGAGAAAATGGGCGTGCCAGGGCCTTTAGCCATTGTGAAGGTACTGACACATGCATCGCCTTGTGCATCTGGCTTTACACGGATACAGGGGAAGTGAACCTGGGTCCTTAGCACGCTAACCGCTAAGCCATTCTCCAGCCATTGGACTCACTTTCTGTATCAGATACAATTCATTTGATTTTCCTAATAATTACTCTTCTTTCCCATCTAGGTCTACTCCCAAAATTCATTTAGCCAGTTGTTATGCAAAGCTGTATTGTGCAAATGTTGTGTTGTGAATAGCTAATGGACAGGGAAATTAACTTTGCAGACTGCAAACAGAACTGGAAAAGAAGGAGCATGGGAAGAAATTACGGGAAATACCCGCACAGGAAGGACAGCAAGCACAAGAATAGTCTGCTGAAGAGTATTTCAATTTTTTTGTTTTGTTTTGTTTTTTTCAAGGTAGGGTCTCACTCTAGCCCAGGCTGACCTGGAATTCAGTATGTAGTCTCAGAGTGGCCTTGAACTCAGATCCTCCTACCTCTGCCTCCTGAGTGCTGGAATCAAAGTCATATGCCATCACACCCAGTAATATGTGTATGCAGGGTCACTATGGCACAGTCAGCAAGTGTGAAAATGTGATACAGAACAGGAAGCCAGTCTCCCTCCTCCCTCTCCTTCACCCTCATTATCTATCAGGAGTAAGGTGAATGAATCCCTTTGAAAAATCTGATCTGATAGAAGTTGAGAATTTTTTCACCAGAAAAATCCAAGTTCCTATTCCTTCACACTACAATGTTGTTTGCTAAAACAAGAGGTTCACAAAGGGTACATGGAGTCCAAGGACCCCCACCTTAAGAATCCTTGAGGTAAATTTTTAGCAGCCAACTGCACAGAACTGAAACCACTGAAAGCAAGATCTCATATAAGAGGCATCACTGCATCAATGTACCTTTCCAACTGCTTCTTCCCTCATTTAAATTCTATCTCATTTTTGAGACTTGGTTCATATTTCTTAAACTGGTCCATCTTATATTCTGTACAGTTAGGTTAAGATTCAAAGCCGACGCTTTTGTTTTCATGAGGTAGGGTTTCACTGTGTAGTCTCAGGCTGGCCTCGAACTCACAGTGATCCCCATACCTCTGCCTATGAAGTGCTGGGTTTAAAGGGGTGCACTACCATGCCTGGCTAAACAGCTTTAAAAATCAGTTAATAGAGCCAGGCATGGTCATTGTGAGTTCAAGGCCACCCTGATACATAGCGAATTCCAGGACAGCCCGAAAAAAAAAAAAAAATCAATTAATAGGACTGGAGAGATGGCTCACTGGTTGAGGAGCTTGTCTGCAAAGCCTAAATGATCTGGGTTCAAGTCCCCAGTATCCACGTGAAAGCCAGATGCACAAAGTGGTGCATGCATCTGGAGTTCATTTGCAGCAGTTGAAGGCTTCAGGGGTCCCCATTCTGTATGTCTGTCTGCTTGCAAATACATTAAAAAACAAAACAAAACTCAAATCAGTTAGCAGTACTGAAGATGTGGCCTACAAGCATGAACTTTGGTTACCTCCATCCTGTGACCACAGGCCTCTGGATCAACCAGAACAATGGGAAAATTTACATTGTATCCGCAGGTTCAACATATGTATCAAAAGGTTACTGAACTCTTATGTGACACCTGGTTTCATTATGCAGCTTAGGTTGGCCTGGACCCTTGTATTTCGGCCTCCTTGAGGGAGTATTGGAGACAAGGAGATGAGCCCTGAACAGACCTTTGCCCTGAGATAACCTCTGCCCTGAGCAAACTTCTGTCCTGAGATAACTTCTGCCCTGCACAACTTTTGACCTTTTCTCACCCCCCCCCACCCTGTCACACCTAACTGATTAACATCCTGCCTGGCGGCTGCAGAGAGGTGAGAACTATACCGTGACTTCTCAGAACAACCGCAAACTGTCCTAGGGCAAAGGCCAAGAAGATTCTGTAACTTTCCATTACCTGCCTCCTCCAGCCCCTCCCTCACCCAAAAACCCTAACCCTAACCCCTTAAAAAGGCCGCTGTGGCTCAATAAAATTGGACTCTTGACAAGTGTACATTTGCTTGAGTCTCTCTCTCTCTCTCTCTCTCTCCCATCTTATTTCAGGTTAGGGTCCTCCTCGCCCCCATGAATAACTAGGTCCCGCGGGACGGGACAGAGTATGGTTATGTGCCACCAGGAGTGGCTACTACAGGTCATTTAGCCTATGCTCCATCAGTTCACAATAAATTCCTACTTTGCCTTCCTTGAGTCTTTGAGCTACTAGTCGGTGTGGCCAAAAAGCAATTCCCAGCTCACGGCAATCCTCCTACCTCAGGGTGGCCTCAAACTCATTGGAGATCCTCCTACCTCTGCCTCCCAAGTGCTGGGATTAAAGACGCGAGCCACCACACCCGGCTAAAAACATTTTCACCTTTGCAGTTTTGAGCTGAACGAGTCAACCACCACTGCGAATCACCCATCAGACACATCAAGTTTTCAGTCCATCACCGCGCCTACCAATCACCCCACCACACAAGCAGACACGGTGCAAATCCTCACCCCCGAGTCGAAGGCATGCATACAACTTCAAGAAGCGTTAAGGGCCGCAAGAGGACTCGAGCTGAAAGTCTCTTCTGCTTCCTTCATGCCAGGCTGACCTACCCATACAAGAGGCTGGTTATGGGGCAACCAGGCAACCCGTGCATTTCCCAAAACGCTAGCGCACCGAGCTGCAGGCAGGGGCCTTCACGAAACAGCTACCGGAAGTTTGGACCGCGGGGCCTAAGGGGCGGTGGGCGCAGGGTGGCGGAGGAGGAGTGGAAGAGCGGGTGCGGGGGCGTCATCCCCGCGGCCGGCGGCATGCGGGGAGCGGCCCGGTGGTGGTGGGGGGCGCCCGTCTCCGCCATGCGCCCGGGGACGGGGCGGGGCGGGCGGCGGCGCCCGGCGGAAGCTTTCCCCGCGGGTGAAAGGTCAGAGGCCCGCGCGATGCTCCGCGGATGGCGGCGGCCTCGCCCCCGTGCCCGGCCTTCCCCGCAGCGGCGCGTCCCCGGCTCGGCTGCGGCCTCTGCCCCGGGGGACGCGCGCTCGTGCGAAGCGGGCCGGGCTGCATGCCGGGGGCGACTGGGCCGAAGCGACACCCCGAGCCCCGCTCCGGTCACCGGTGGTTCTCCCCCTCCTCCGCGCCCGGGAACCGACACTTACCCGCGGCCTTCCCGGCCGCGCTGCCTCCGGAGCCGACAGTCCCGCCGCCGCGCCGCGAACGGACCCTCCGGGATGATGACAAGTGTCCGCGGCGGCACGGAGAGCAAGGGTGGGTGGGGGTGGGGTTGGGGGGGAGAACGGGAGCTTCCCGGGGTTTGTGTATTTGGGGGGGGGGTCAGAGTTCGTGACCCCTCGCTCAGCTCGGCGCTGCGCCGTGCGCCTGACGCCTGCGCACTAGCGCGCTGGAGGAGCGGCCGGTGGAGGTGGTGACGTTCCCGGGAGGAAGGGAGCACCCGGGCGCCCGGCGGCGCCTCTGCAGGTCGATCGCCCCCTGTAGGTGTGGAGGGAAACTGCCCCGGAGCCGCGCGCCCTTTAAGCCACTTTTGACGTCACGTGTTTCGCATCATGTGTTTGCCAAAATTTAAATTTTATATTTATTGTTTATTTATTTATTTATTTATTTTGGTTTTTCGAGGTAGGGTCTCACTCTAGCTCAGGGTGGCCTCGAACTTTTGGTGATCATCACTCTTAACTCCGGCCTGTCTTCTCTTTACATAGGATAGATCCATATTCTTTCAAGTATAAACTCCTTTGATGATTAGCTTTTGGAAACAATCCCCAGGAATATTCTCTTTAAGCTCCCTGAGAAGTACTCACTTTTTTTTGGGGGGGGGGGTTGTTCTAGCTAGGGTCTCGCTCTAGCCCAGGCTGACCTGGAATTCACTATGTATTCTCAAGGGTGGCCTCGAACTCGTGGCGATCCTCCTACGTCTTCTTCCCAGGTGCTGGGATTAAAGGCGTGCGCCATCACGCCTGACTTTGCACTCACTTTTAAGTTCCTTAATTAACTGCTGCTATTTGAACTTTCACTTATAACCTTTAAAATAAACAGATGTAATTTGCCTAATAAAAAAGACAAGCATGGGGATGGAGAGATGTCTTAGTAGTTAAACACTTGCCTGTGACATCTAAGGACCCCGGTTTGGCGCTTGATTCCCCAGTACCCATGTAAGCCAGATGCACATGGAAGAGCATGCATCTGGAGTTCGTTTGCAGTGGCTGGAGGTCCTGGTTCGCCCATTCTCTCTCTCTGCCTTTTTATCTGTTTGTTGCTCTCAAATAAAAATAAACAAAAATTAAAAAAAAAAAAAAAAGACAAGCATGAGCCAGACGTGGTGACACATGCCTTTAATCCTAGCACTTGAGAGGCAGAGGTGGGAAGATCACTGTGAGTTTGACAGTGTATTCCCAAGCATATAAAAGTGCACACTGGTCAGTAAAGATTTGCATAAAAGCCAGGCCTAGTGGCACACGCCTTTAATTCCAAAACTCAGGAGACAAAGGTAGGAGGATCCCTGTGAGTTTGAGGTCTCCACTACAGTGAATTCTCAACCTGGGATAGAGTGAGACCCTACCTCAACACCCCCCCCCAAAAAAGTGACTAGTAAATTTACTTTGTATTTCATTTAGTCCTGTAGAAAAGCAGCCACAGATTTAGAGCACATCAGTATTAGGAAAAACGCCCGCTGGTTAGAATACTGCTAGGTGGTACATATCTGTAATGCCAGCACTTGGGAGATAGAGGCAGAAGCAGGAGTTCAAGGTCATCCTTGACTCCATAGCAAGATTGAAACCAACCTGGGATACATGAGATCCTGATAAACAAGCAAAAAATAACTACAACAAAAACTAGTGGTGCAGGGTTTTAATCCCAGCACTGAAGAGGCAGAGGTAGGAAGATCACTGTGAGTTCAAGGTCAGTCTGGACTGGAATGGGCCCCTACCCATGAGAGAGAAAATTATATATAACCACTGTCATTGCCATTTCCCTCTGGAACTAAGTGGTTAGACACAGTACAATGGCATTCAACATTCCCTAGCAATTAGAAATGTTTCTGCCTTCATCCTTTGCAAGATCACTTCTACCTGTTAGCACCATCTGTTGATGTGTTTTGGTTTAGCTAAAAAGCAGCTCTAATTAAGCTGGTCCCAAAAGTGAAAGCTACATTGTGGCTTGGAGGGGAAAAGGTAAACTGAAATGTTTTCTGTATTTTTTTTTTTCAAAGACTTAGGGAAACTTTGTTACATTCAGAGGAGGAAACAGAAGAAAATGCAGAGAGCTCCTGCCGTGTGGAGGGCTCACATAGGGATCCCAACCCCATCTTAGCCCAGACTGGCTGATGAGGGTGGCTTACCAGAGGGGGTCCTGGAGGTTCAGGAGAGATGAACAGCCAAAGGAGCTGTTTGCTGCATTCTTCATGGTTATACACATGCGCAAGTGGATACTGTTGCTACCTTCTATCAGATACGGTGGCTCAGGCCTGTAATCCCAATATTTGTTAGGCTGGGATGGGACTGTGGTGAGCTCAAGGCCAGCCCAGGCCTGGGCTACAGAGTCTGTCTCTAAAGTAAATGAATCTTGGAAGTAAAAGATACTGCAGGAAAAGGGGGCTAGTGAACTTTATCTTTGAAGGTATGGTTTAAATGACTTAATCAAAGCTGGGCTCAGGCACATGTCTATAACCTCAGCTACTAAGGAGGTGGAGGTGGGAGAACTGGAGACCAGCCGGGGCTACAAAGTGACCCCATGTCAAAATAAATAGATTTTATAACTCATAAAATAAAGACTCCACATCAGAGTAGATATAATAAATTTATTCTGTAAAAATAATACATATTAACATTATTTACAATGCTAATTTTTATAAATGATCTATAAAAACAGTAAAATACAAACTTATCACTTTATGTAAAACAAAAAGTGTTTTGAGAAATACATTATAAGTCATTTAAAAAAACTGGTTCTTTGTAGCTGGGTGTGGTAGCACACTCCTTCACTCCCAGCACTGGGGAGGCAAAGGTACGAGGATCACCATGAGTTCAAGCCAGTCGAGCTTCAGAGTGAGGTCAGCCTAGGCTAGAGACCCTACCTCGGAAAAACAAACAAGCAAAAATAGTACTTTGATTGTTCTTAGATACTATGATAACTCCAATGAAAGGGAAGGCTGTCTCCTCCTCTTTCACCCCAAAGGAAAAAGAGTTTGATGTCTAGGATTTTTGAAAATCTCCTGCCTTTACAGAAATGTTTAGTAGGTAGGTGGTAGTTCTACCATTGCCCACTGTTCTCCTTACAGTATACTAAATAAACTTCTTTTTTTCTAATAAAAACTCTGTGTGTGTGTGTGTGTGTGTGTGTGTGTGTGTGTGTGTGTGTGTGTGTAGGCTTTTCGAGGTAAGGTCTCACTCTAGCCGAGGCTGACCTGGAATTCACTATGGAGTCTCAGGGTGGCCTTGAACTCACAGCGATCCTCCTACCTCTGCCTCCCAAGTGCTGGGATTAAAGGAGTGCACCACCACACCCAGCCTATCTCATTTTTTCTAAGAGAAAAATCATAGATTTTTCTTTTAGAAAATAACATGAGAAGTGGCACAGGTTCCAGAATGGTATGCATACGGATTTTAAAGGATCAATATAAAGATAATTTAGTTCAACAAATACTGAATATTCACTGTATGCAGCACTCTTGCCTGGTGTGATAGGCACATGAACAAGACAGCATATTCTTAAGGAACAGGTATGGTAACAATCCTATGAAAGTTTGTGAACAGAAAACAATAGGAACATAGGACAGACTAGATCTAGTATGAAGGAACAGAAGAGAGAGGAAGATGAGGGTCCCCTGTGCCCTGAAAAGTGCTAGATAAGGAGGCAGAGATGGGGCAATGGGGAGACTAGAGGGGGGAAGAGGAAATAATATGAACAGAGAAAGGTTAAGGGAGGGCTAGCAAGAGCACAAGGATGGAGCCAGGGCAACTGTTCCATGCTAACCTGCTGGGAATGCCACTGAAGCATAAGAGTATGTTTTCGGTGGATGGCTCTGGTAGTATTTAACAAGAACATGGGCAGGAGACTATACAGTTAACTAAACTAGCAGGGCCTTGAGGATGGAAAGGCCACAAGCAATTTCAGTGTCTTGTTCAGTCTCCGAGGTAGACCCTGGATCCTTGTGTGTTAGCTTCCGTACAGAAGTAAACAGACTTAAATAGGAAGAAAGTAGGCCGGGCGTGGTGGCGCGCGCCTGTAATCCCAGCACTCCAGAGGCAGAAGTAGGAGGATCACCATGAGTTCGAGGCCACCCTGAGACTACAGAGTGAATTCCAGGTCAGCCTGAGCTAGAGTGAGACCCTACCTCAAAAAAAAAAAAAAAAAAAAAAAAAAAAGAAAATAAATAAAATAGGAAGAAAGTGAGTGGAATGTTAGGCAGTTTAAATTGCTTGAGAACTCATGCAGATAGCCAACAGGCAGTGGCAAATACAGCCTTGAAGGATGCTGAAGAGAAAAGATCTGAGAATGAGGGCTTTGGGGGACCGTTTGAGGTGTGGAT
The DNA here is from genome assembly GCF_020740685.1 of Jaculus jaculus. Taxonomy (NCBI): domain Eukaryota; kingdom Metazoa; phylum Chordata; class Mammalia; order Rodentia; family Dipodidae; genus Jaculus; species Jaculus jaculus. Next base: position 138,375,636 of record NC_059107.1, read on the forward strand.
GACAAGAGTCCTGTTACTGAGGTAGGTGTGGTAATGCAGACCTATAATCCAAGCACTCGGGCTAAGGCTGAAGGATCTTGAGTTTCAAGGCCAGGATGGGCAAAATGTAAGGACCCTGCCTCAAAATTATCCTAAGAATCCCGCCCTTACTATATTCAACTGAAATGGCCAAACATTTTCTCTGTAAAAGATCTAGGGAAGCCAGGCATGGTGGCGCACACCTTTAATCGCAGCACTCAGGAGGCAGAGGTAGCAGGATGGCTGTGAGTCGGAGGCCAGCTAATTAGGCGAATGCAATCTTACTGCGTGCTGTCTTCCTCACTTAGTAGTGTGATGATAGCTTTTTATACATCAAGAGTGGTCTGATGATTTCATTTAAACAAATGCTGGTAAATACTCAAGATTGTGGTTGGAGGAAAATATTCAGGGCAACCCAAGGACAACGGAAGGATACTGGTATATTAGAAAGTGGGAAAACAGGTTGAAAAGAGGTTTATTAAAAAATACAAGATGATGGGAAAAAAATCTCATTTTCTTTGGAGATTCAAGAGGAGTTCTCTGTACTTAAAGGCTTCTGCAGATGATGCCAGGTGTGGTGGTGCACGTCTTTAAGGTCAGCCCTTGGGAGGCAGAGGTAGGACTGCTATGAGTTTGAGGCCACCCTAAACTACATAGTGAATTCCAGGTCAGCCTGGGCTACAGACTCTGAAAAACCAAAGAGAGAGAGAGAGGGGGTTAAAAAAAAAAAGAGTTACTTTGTGTGCTTTTAGCTTTGTAACTGGCCTCTCTCCTTATGAATGAAAGGAGACAACTGAAAAAGTGATAGACCATTACAGGCCATTACCAAGACTCTTGGGTTGTCCATCAGAACTAGATAGACCCTACTGCTGAAGATTCTACTTGCTTGGGGTACAGGTCACTGAGAAATCAAACTGGAGCTGAGCTAGAAACTTCTTCCATGTTGACTATCAGAAAGCGTGAAAGAGCTACGCTGCATGCAGCCCTTTGGGAGGAAGAAGTCATCAACAGTGTTAAACAGCAGTGGACCCTACAAGCCTTAAGATTGGCCAAGCCGGCCAAATGTGCCAGCTAGTGCAATAGTGGTATGTGTGTTATGGGAGAAACCAACTACTCTCTGATTGGATTGGAGGCCGACTCCACAGGAGGGAATAGATGCCTGGTACTGACATCCTAATCAAAAGCCTATGGCTGGGGAGGTTATAAACCCCAGGAAAGTAATGCTTACTGTTGTCTGGAGAATATATATGTTCCATATCCATATCCCACCAGACTGCCTTCTAAGCACTTTTATCTTCATGTTTATGCCCATTTATAAATGCTACTCTCACTTAAAAATATTTTAAATATTTTATTTATTTATTTATTTATTTACTTACTTACTTATTTGAGAGAAAGAGAGAATGGGCACGCCAGGGGTCAGGGCCTCCAGCCACTGCAAACAAACTCCAGATGCATACATCCCCTTGTGCATCTGGCTTACGTGGATCCTGGAGAATCAAACCAGGATCCTTTGGCTTTGCAGGCAAATGCCTTAACCACTAAGCCATCTTTCCAGCCCCACTCTTGCTTTTGATTAGAGAAACTTCTCTTTTCGGATGCTGGTGACCACTTGGGTGACTCAGAAGTCACCATAGTGTTGAGAATAGTGACAGGGAAGTGTTCAGCACTGAGACATCTCTATCAAACCCTCCAAGGCTCAGGGTCCATTGGAGAAGAGGTGGTGGAAAGAATGTAAGAGCCGAAGAAGGGTGGGACTGCTTACAATGCAATCCTCCAGACACAAAATGGCCTGGACATCCATGACCTCGCAGTACCTGACACTACCTACACAAGACCATAATAGTAGGAGGGAAAATGACATCGAAATAGGAATAAGGAAGAAAAAAGAATTCAATAGAGGGTGGATCTGATGGGGAAAATGGGGATGAGGAGGGAATTATGATTTTAATGTGTATAAATATGTCAATTAAAAGTTTCTTTAAAAAAAAAACCTGTTTGGTGGGCTGTAGAGATGGCTTAGCAGTTAAGGCTCTTGACTATGAAGCCTAAGGATCCAGGTTCCATTCCCCAGAACCCATGTATGCCAGATGCACATAGTGGTGCATGCGTCTAGAATTAGTTTGCAGGGGTGAAGGCCCTGGTACACTCCTTATCTGTCTGTTTCTCCCTCTCTCTCTTATAATAGATAAATAAAAATAAAAGTGTGTGATGGAAGTACATATATCTTAAAAAATACAATGTTCCTGGGGTCCACAGACTTTGTATCATATTAATCCTTTAAAATATTAGCTATACCTGTAGCTCAATGGTAGAATGTTTACCTAGCTTGTGTATGGTACTGGATGCGATCCCTAGCATGGCAAAAAACAACAACAAAAAACCATCAAGAGATTTTTTTACACCAAATTATACATAATTATAATTACATTCTCGGTTGTCACTGAATAAGCCAAGTTAAATAAAAATGACTGATCAGCTTTAGTAAGTTATGAAGACTGAGAAGGGAGGAACAGAGAATGTGATACTCTTCCACCTTTAAAACATTTTATGAGGGAGACATGATCTGATAGCTTGTTTATTTTTCAGAACTCCACAGGACTCAGCCATTAGCAAAGACAATCACACATTTCATTTCAGCTGTAATGAAGGAGAATTCTTGTTATGCTTTCTCCGCTTTATATGTGCTTAAATTTCGATGCCTGTGGACTCTGTCAGGTGTTGGAATAAACCTTTCCTCCTCAAAGCTGCCTTTGGTCGGGTACTTTGTTCCAGCAACACAAAGCTGACTGTAACCGAGAGAGGACCACCTGGCTGGCGTTCCAGATTTTAAAGCCTAAGGTAAATCTTACACATGGAATTGAAGAGCAAACAGGATAAAGTATCTTGTCTTGCTAAATGTCAGAGAATGCAACAGATGGAAACATTTTCCAAGTTATAAACACCGTTGGTCTCCAAAAGAATACTGCAAATACTACAAAGGATTTTAACCTGAAAGCTATCTGTAACTGAGTAAAACGAAGTATCAGTCTACCTACTGTGACAAAAAGTCTTGGGGAGACAGCACGTGAGGGTTGTGTGAAGTTGCACAGGACTTAAAATGACCTCAAAGCAAGAAACAGACTAGAAAAGCCCCAGCTGGCTGGGTGTGGTAGCGCACGCCTTTAATCCCAGCACTTGGGAGGCAGAGGTAGGAGGATTGCCAGACTTCGAGGCCACCTGGAGACTACATAGTGAATTCCAGGTCAGCCTGAGCTAGAGTGAAACCCTACCTCGAAAAGCCAAAAGAAAAAAAAAAGAAAAGAAAAAAGAAAGAAAATTTAAACTCAGTCCACAAAAATGGGTATTTTAAAACTAGGAACAACTTTAATCGTAACAATTTCATTTTTCTTTAGCCGATCAATAATTTTATAGACAAGGTAGCTCATATGTTAAACAATAAATACACCAGAATTATGAATATAAATCTTTTCCAATGAGGTTGATTGGCAGCTCACATCTATGATCCCAGCATTTGGAAGGCTGAGGCAGGATGCGCACAAATTTGAGGCCAGTCTGGGCTACAAAGAGAGACTGCATTTCAGAAAAAAAAAATGGGAATGAGAATAAGGGTAGATTTTAAATAATCAAGTAGGAATTACAAAGTAGTATAAAAATTCTTTCTAAAAAAGAATAATATACAATCTCAGCGAACACTGGATTAGAATTGGTGCTTTTGTCAGATGGCAATTTCAGTTCGTTTTGTGTGTGAGTAGGTGTGGGTGCATGCAAGTGTGGGCTCGTATGAAGGTCAGAGGTTACACTCGGGGGTCTTCCTCTATCACTCTCCACTTTATTCACTGAAATACAGGGACTCTCCCTGAACCCCGAGCTCACCCATCCAGTAGGTTACCTAGCCCTGGGGATCCAGCCTGTCTTTACTTCCTCAGCTCTGGGATTACTAGCATGCACCACTATGCCTGGCATTTATGTGGTGTTAGGTATCCAAACTCATGTCCTCACACGTAAGTGGCAAGCATTTCACCCACTGAGCCACATCCCCAGCCATCCAGTTCATTTATTAAAGCATAACGTTACAAGAAACTTAATTCTTTTTAGATATAAATACCACCACTGACTTGGGCTGAGAACTCTTATAATAGCAGGTAATATTGTATATTACTTGCCGTATTTTCCTATTTTAAAAGTTGTGCTGAGCTTGGTGGCTCACACCTGTAATCCTAGCACTCAGGATGCTGAAGCAGGTGGGTTGCCACAAGTTCAAGGCCAGCATGGGCCACACAGCAAGTTCCAGGCCACCTGGGGTTATACAGCGAGACCATTTATGTGCAAATTGAACTGGCAGCTTTTCAAATTAAGCCAGTCTTGCCAGGCCTGGTGGTCCAGGCCTGTAATCCCAGCTGCTCAGAGGGTTGAGGCAGGATTGGAAGTTAAAGTCTGTCTGGGCTACATAATTCACCTGAGATTAGCTTGAAACATTGAGTAAGATCTAGTTTTTGTAAAAGAAAATAGTAAAAACAACTCTGCGCCAGATGTGGTGGCTCATGCCTTTAATCTCCGTGCTGGTGAGGCGGAGGTAGGCTTTGCGTTGAAGCCAGTCTGGGACTACAGAGGAAGTTTCAGGTCAGCTTGGGCTAGAGTGAAAAAAAAAAAATCTACCTCGAAAACAAACAAACATAGAAAACAAAGAGGCTGAGGATCTAGGACTGTCGTGTGTGACACTCTACGTTCAATCCCCAGTACTGGCAGGGTTGGAGAGGAGAGGGAAAGGGGTTCGTGCAAAGCTAGAGCACGGATTATGTATGTTCATCTGTGAAGGAGAACACCTCTCTCTGTTTTATGGTTTAAACTCAGATTCTAGCTCAGCTTTCTTTCTGTTTCTTTTCCTTCCTTCCTTCCTCCCTTCCTATCTTTCTTTCTTTCTTTTTTTTTTTTTTTCTTCTGAGGTAGGGTCTCACTCTAGCCCAGGCTGACCTGGAATTCACTATGGAGTCTCAGGGTGGCCTCGAACTCATGGCAATCCTCCTACCACTGCCTCCATAGTGCTGGGATTAAAGGCATGTGCACCCACAGCCGGCTCTGCTTTCTTTGATAATGTATTAGCTCAAGCTTGAAAAGTAGAAATACTTTAGACTAATTGCAGGAATTTCACATCACAGTTACTGAGGTAGAAGCTGGCTATGTTCTTTTCCGTTCTGATATAAAAATTCCACCTGTTTACTAACTCAAAACATGCATTATTCATCAGCAGTTTGCAACCATCAAGGTTCCTAAACCAAGCACTGCATGGGGATTTGCTCCTTGTTTCGTGCTTTTTATTTAAAAAGGTTTACTACTAGTGAAAATATCACAATGTAAGGAAGAGACAACAGTGTGGACTGGGTATCAAATACTTTATACACCATTAAAGTGAGTTTTCTGGTCTCTAAAGAAATGGTACTTTAGAATTCAGTGGTGTGAGTTTCAGAAACAATTCTGACCTCTAAGTAAACATCAAAATCTTAATAAATAACATACATGAAAAACAAACATTTTTTTTAGAACTACATACACCTGACAAAATAATGTCTTTATCTGATGAAAAGCGTGGCTGGATTTGTCTTGGCAGTGTTCATTTTTATACAAATTTTGACCAGCTTTTCCATTCTGCTGAACTTCCATCGTGCTGGAATCACAGAAGCAATGAAAGCAATACTGCTACAATACGGTGCCTTCCTGAAATGCTTCTATCCACCTATTGGTGAGAGAAAGCTGTTAGATTTGTAAAACCACGTCTCTGACATTCCTGAGCCTGATAGGAACATGTCATTAAGGGCCTTTACTCCACCTTGTTTCCTGGTGTTCTGACTCAGTGGTTTTTGTAAGCAGGTGTTTTGTTTCCTCCTCCCTGAATTCAACCAACCAGTATTCCTTTCTGTATCTCCTCATCCAAGCTTGCTCCAAAATTTTCAAAGAAAGGGAATCAATCTGGCATTTAGTCTATTCCCAGATTAAAATGTTGCATGCAATACAAAAGCTTTTCAATATTTCACAGAAGTCCTTCCAAAATATTTTAGGCTCAAAAGTGTTTATCTTTCCTCCCTGCTGATATAACTACTTCTCACTCTACCTATTTTCCCCATTTCTTCCTGAAATAGAACTTTATGGTAATACACATGTAAAGAAAAGACTTCATGGTGGGCTGGAGAGATGGCTTAGTGGTTAAGCACTTGGCCTGTGAAGCCTAAGGACCCCGGTTTGAGGCTCGGTTCCCCAGGTCCCATGTTAGCCAGATGCACAAGGGGGCGCACGCATCTGGAGTTTGTTTGCAGAGGCTGGAAGCCCTGGAGCGCCCATTCTCTCTCTCTCTCCCTCTATCTGTCTTTCTCTCTGTGTCTGTCACTCTCAAATAAATAAATAAATAAATAAATAAATAAAAATTTTAAGAAAAGACTTAATGGGACTATGACGATTTCAAATCACTATTTTTAATTAGTAAGAACAGCCCATAACAGATTCACCTCAAATGTCAATGATAGAATTTTCAACCCTTCAATGTTAAATGGAAACAGCTTGTATAATAACAGTAAAGCTTCACAAAGTTCCACAAATTTTCACTTAAACACATTTTAATATTTTTGGTCACATATAATGAATCCATATGCTATTAATAAGCCCAAAGAGAAATGTAACTTAGGTTGAATCAATTCTAAATTATAGGTAAGCTGATTTTCTTTTTTTTAGAAAGAATTTTTATTTTTGAGACAAAGGGAGAAAGACACACACCCACACCCACACCACACACACACACACACACACACCCAGAGAGAGAGAGAGAGAGAGAGAGAGAGAGAGAGAGATGGGCACACTAGGGCCTCTAGCCACTGCAAACAAACTCCAGATAAATGTGCCACCTTGTGCATCTGGCTTACATGGGACCTGGAAAATCGAAACTGGGTTCTTGGTCTTCTCAGGCAAGTGCCTTAAATGCTAAGCCATCTCTCCAGCCATCATGCTAATTTTCTTTATTCAACTACATTTATTTCTGTTTTGACAGCATTTTTAGGTTGTCAGTGTAATGGTATTATGTATGTTAAAAATCAATTTTTACTGATTTGAGGATAAATACAGACAATAATTATGAGGCTAATAATATGACAATCTTAGAGTGACTGATTTTTTTGTTTGTTTGTTTGTTTTGTTTTTTGAGGTAAAGTCTCACTCTAGTTCAGGCTGACCTGGAATTCACTATGTAGTCTCAGGGTGGCCTCAAACTCTTGACGATCTTTCTACCTATGCCTCCCGAGTGCTGGGATTAAAGGTGTGCGCCACAATGCCTGGATTTGCTATTTTTTAAGTATATATATAATTTGAGAGAGAGAGAGAATATGGGCACATCAGGGCCTCCAGGCACTGCAAACTTCAGACACATGCACCACCTTGTGCCTCAGGCTTTATGTGGGTGCTGGGAAATTGGACCCAGGTTCTCAGGCTTTTGCAGGCAAGCTCCTTAACTATGGAGCTAAATCTCAAGCTCTGTTTTTTTCTTTTTTTTTAAGGAAGGGTCTCACTCCAGCCCAGGCTGACCTAGAATTCACTATGTAGTCTCAGGCTGGCCTCAGACTCACAGTGATCCCCCTACCTCTGTGTCTCCAAAGTACTGGGATTGAAGGTGTGTACCACCACACCCAGCATGAATACTATTTTTGTCCTAGTACTTTTGCAGAAAAAAAAGTAAAAACGGGGCTGGAGAAATGGTTTAGCAGTTAAGGCATTTGCCTGCAAAGCCAAAGGATCTCTGTTTGACTCTCTAGGACCCATGTAAGCCAGATGCACAAGGGGGCACATGCACCTGAGGTTCTTCTGCAGTGGTTGGATGCCCTGGCATGCCCATTCTCTCTTTCTCTCTCTCAAATAAATAAAAATGTGTTAAAAAATCATAAAACATCTCTAATGCCCCCCCCCCCCCGACTTTACAGGCCATTGCCAAGGCCCTTGGTTTTCCACCAGGAATAAATGGTAAGACCCTATTGCTGAAGACTCCACATACTTGGGTTGCAAGGTCACTGAGAAACCTTGCTGGAGCTGAGCTGAAAAACTCCTCCATATAGACCAGCTGACAGAAAGCTGGAAAAAGCCATGCTGCATGCAGTTCAGTGGAAGAGAGAGAAATTACCAGTGGAGATACTCAATAGTGGAAACTGCAAGCCTTATATTTGGCTAGCCAGGCCAAATGAGCCAACAGGTGCAATAGTGGCACGTCTGTTATGGGGGAAACCAACTGCTCTCTAATTGGACTGGAGGCCCACCCCATGGGAGAGAATATATCCCTGATATTGAAAACCTACAACAGGGAGAGTCATGAGCCCTAGGGAGGTAATGTAACATCTGCTGCTGTCTGGCTAAATGTATATACTATGCTCACCAAACTGCCCAGTAAGCACTTCACTTAAACATTCATACCCATATATTAATGCTAGTCTCACTTTTGGTAGAGAACCTTCTCTTTTCAGATGGCAGTGACCTTGAGATGACTCAGGAGGCACCATGGTGCTGAGAAGGCTCAGGGTCCATTGCAGAAGAGGTGGTGGAAAGAATGTAAGAGCCAAAGGAAGGGTAGGACTCCTTACAATGAGCTCCTTCAGACACACAATGGCCTGGATATCCATGACCTCACAGTGCCTGACACCACCTACACAAGACCATCATACTAGGAAGAAAAGATCATGACATCAAAATAAAAGAGACTGATTGAGAGGGTGAGGGGATATGATGGAGAGTGGAATTTCAAAGGGGAAAGTGGGGGGGGGGAGGGAGGGAATTACCTTGGGATATTGTTTATAATTATGGAAGCTATCAGTAAAAAAATTTTTAAAAATCATAAAAACATAATTTTAAAATACTCTTCAGAGTATGATGGTAAATGCCTGTAACCCCAGTAGTTAAGACACCAAGGTGGAAAGATTTTGAGTTTGAGGCTACCCCTGGCTACAAGTGAGACTGTCTCAAAAAAGCAAAAGTATTCTCCAATACCTAGGAGGAATAACTTGGACAAACAGCTATCCAGTGCTGAACATCCTCAAGTAGAAAGAGGCAAGGGGATGGTCTCTCAGAGTGGAGACAGCACTGTACTTGGTTGATATTCAGGAGGTATATTCTAACTGCCTAAGACACTGCTAGCTTCATGTACACTCAAATCATTCTCGTTTCTCTCCATTGACAGAAACCATGAGCACCACTTACTGAAAAAGCAATATGTACCTTGTGAGCCAAAGTAAACATCCAATGAGAAAGAGGAGGACAATAAACCACCTTGTTAAGAAGGGATATGCACCTGTATGTTAAGCAAGCTTGTAACACCCCAAATTAAGATTCCTGCTAGAATTTTGAAGACACCATTTCCGCCTTGAACTGATCTTCATTCCTTTTATTCAGTCACTAGGAATAGCCCAGGAGTCATCTAATGTGTGACTTCCTCTTCCCCCAGCCCTCCCCCCTCAAAAGAAATAAGCTAGTCAGCCCTAGTTTCAACTGCTGCTGGTGCACAGCGCAATTAAGTCACTGGACTGCCAGAGTTCTGGAATGTTTCAGGGAAAGATTCGTAGCCTTGCTGAAGGAGAGGTCACAAGCCTCAGCTTCCCTTCCTTTCAGCAGCAGAGCACCATGTTGTCTCCTCTGAAGCCATGTGTTGTTAGCAAACACTAGACAAGACTACTTTGCCTTCTAAAATTCTTCACATACCCTTGCTTTTGTATTAAAACAATTCCGAAGCATTATGTTAAGTCTTCTGATTTAAGTCTCTCATTTAAACTGAGTTGACCCTTTTGCTTTTTAATATTTTTTATTTTATTTATTTACATGACAGAGAGGAAGCATGGGCACACTAGGGACTCCAGCCACTGCAGACAAACTCCAGGCGCATGCACAACCATGGACATCTGGCTTATGTGGATCCTGGGGACTCGAACATGGGTCCTTAGGCTCTTATAGGCAAGTGCCTTAACTGCTAAGCCACCTCTCCAGCCCCTCTATGCCTTTAAAATGTTGTTTAAAGTAACTTGAGAGCTCACGTGTAAAAGGAAAACATGTCTATATTACTTACTTTTGAGCTGAGTGGGCGTCATCGGCTTTGAACACATAGAACAGCATGCTTTTGTGCAGTAACTGAAACACTTTCGACTCTGAACTTCCATCGCTGACTTGAGCGACAGTGAATCCTAGCAAAGGCTGACTCTCCAGAGCTGCCACGTCCTAATAGTAAACACACAAATTAGAATGGGATTCTAATTGAGACACAATTCAGGTTTAAAAACTCTTGATTTGTATAGATCTAATTTAATTTCACCCACACACATACAAAAGCAATAATTCTAGCAAGTTATTTTTCATTTATTCAACACTGAGCCACCACCTCCCACCTGACAGTTTCAACATGTTCATGGCTGCTGAATTTCACATCATTACCGCTACAGTTCACATTAAAAATAGAAGCAAGGATCTAAGCATAAAGGTTCACACCTGTAATCTCAGCTCTTTGGAAGCTGAGGCAGGAAGATCACGGTGAGTTTAAGGCCAATTTGGGTTACACAGTACATTCTACGCCAGTCTGGGCTATAGGTGAAACCAGTGTCAATAGACACCCCCCACCCACAAAATAAGCAAATTAAAAAAATAAAATAAGGGCTGGAGAGATGGCTTAGTGGTTCAATGCTTGCCTGTGAAGCCAAAGGACCGCGGTTCAAGGCTCAATTCCCCAGAAACCACATGAGCCAGATGCACAAGGGGGCATGCATCTGGAGTTCATTTGCAGTGGCTGGAGGCCCTGGCGTGCCCGTTCTTTCTCTCTCCATTTTCCTCTTTCTCTCTCTCTATGTCTATCACTTTTAAATAAGTAAATAAAAATAAATAAAATACTGCCCCGTGCCACAAGCAAAGGGCTTGGAATTCTCTCAGTAGTAGAGGACTTAATTGCTCCGAATGCCAGGACCCTGCGTTCACCCCCAGCACAGCAAAAACAGCTAAAGCAAGACCCCAAATGAGCCAGTCTTTGGCGTTTGTGCCTCACCTCACTTGCAGCATATGTGTACAGTATTTTATTTTTGATGACAAACCACAGGTGCTTCCAGGGCTTTCTATTGCCCTTTGATCTGTACAAGTAGCCACTCATCGTAGAATCTTCTGTATTTGCTGATACCTAGATAAAGAATCCAAGTACATGGCTTAACGATTTGCAGATGAATTTTAAGTAATAACAAAGGTGCTTACAGCCATTAGATACTGAAAACAATAACAAGCAGTAAAGGGTTCAGAATGAAATGAGACATTTCCAAAGTCTGCTATAACACAGTTTGAAGGCTGTTATGCATATGAATATGAAAGGCCTTTATTTTTGAAGCCACACTAGATTTCACTCTGGTGTAACTGCTGGTATGGGCTCGTGCATGTGTCTTTGTGGGTCTCATTTTTTAAAAAATTTTTTAAATTCATTTTTATTTATTTATTTGAGAGTGACAGACAGAGAGAAAGAGGCAGAGAGAGAGAGAGAATGGGCGTGCCAGGGCTTCCAACCACTGCAAACGAACTCCAGATGCATGTGCCCCCTTGTGCATCTGGCTAACATGGGTCCTGGGGGATCGAGCCTCGAGCCGGTGTCCTTAGGCTTCACAGGCAAGCGCTTAACCGCTAAGCTATCTCTCCAGCCCCTCATTTTTTTTTTTCCTTTTGGCTTAGTAGAAGAGAAATAGTTCAAAAGCCTACAAATGCTTTTCAAAAACTGCACTTTGGAAACTATATGTTATCTCTTGATATATAGGGGAAATTACTTAAACCTGTCTGAAATAATAATTTGGATGTTGAAAATACTGATGATCAAACCCAGGGTCTTGTGCATACTATGCAAGTATTGCTGAGCTATATCCCCAGTCCATACCTTTGAGGATCCTGATGCCATTTCTAAGAATCTATACTTATGAAACATTCATACCTATTCATAAAGTAAATGAATATAAGTGGTCACTGTGGCTTTATTTCTAAGAAAAAAAAGAGAAAGAAATGGCCCTCAATTAAGGAAGACTAAGTGAATTATGACACACTTATATTGTGGAATATTTTATAATAGAAAACAGAGGTAGATTTCCATTGACTATAAAAAAGTTTCACGTCATGAGAGCAAGTACTATGTAGTCTCAGGCTGACATTGAACTCACGGTGGTCCTCCTACCTCTGTCTCTTGAGTGCTGGGATTTAAAGGCATTAGCCACCATGCTTGGCTATGAATTTTTAAAATTTACTTTGAGATGGCCCTTTGCTAGAAGAAAAAAGGCAGCAGGGTCATTTGTTTGGGGGCATCATGAGCATTCACTGATTGACGCTGTTTGGTATTTGTGGGCACTGGTTGGTTATACAGAGCGGGCATCTTTCCTTGAGATTTAAAATGGTAAAGTGGTCGTAGCCTACTGCTTGTGCCAGTGGCATAATCCATGCTCCTCACATTCTGTACACTTCCGTTATGATTTCTCTACTCATTCCTTCCTCCTGTGCTGGTTGTGGAGATAGCGGCATAGGGTGTTTATATTTTTTTTAAATAAAAGCTCTTTTGTTGTTTACAAAAGCTGAAAGGCCCAAGAATTCAGAAGCCCAGAAATACTATCACGCTCCAAAGCTTAAGCGGGCCCCTGCATACCTCAAACTCCAGGCTTTACTCTCTGTTGGAAGCAAGTAAAGAATCCCTCTTCTCATTATATCAGAGCCCGCTCCTAATATAAAACTAGGTAAAAAGGGCATGAGATAGCCCTCAAGGATGGGAAATGAGTAATAAAGTGAACCACTTATTTGGTCTCTGTAAATAGCCTGCACCATAAGCCTTAGTAGCCCACACCATAAGCTGTAGCAGCCTGCCTCAGACCACCAAGGTCATAGGAGACTGATACCACACTCTGCTACTCCCACCCAAGGACCTGCGCAAATGCTGACCACCAAGGTCATAAGAGACTGATTGGTCCACGAGGGGCTTGAACAAATTAAACTAATTGGCTTAGAACCTATGGGGTGGCACAAACTGACTGGCTCGCACCTCGCAGGCTCCTGATGTTAAAAAAATGATTGGTCTAATGCACAGGCTTTGTTAGAAACCCTATAAAAACTGTCCTGTTCCTGCATTCGGGGCTCTGCAGTCCTCTACCCCTGTGCGGTGTACGACTGTGGGCCCCAGCGCGCTTGGAATAAAATCCTCTTGCAGTTTGCATCAAGACCGCTTCTCGTGAGTGATTTGGGGTGTCGCCATATCCGGGCAGAGCGTGGGGTCCTCGTTCTGGGGGTCTTACAAAGCAAAATGTGCTCACTGTAGATAGTACAAATAATATGAGAAATGTAATGGAGAGTAAAGAAAAACAAGGTCTGGGCTGGCACAGCACCTGCTCAGCAGGAGCAACACCCTGATTCTGCTGACCACACTGTGGGGGCGGGGGGGGGGGGGAAGCACTCAGGAGGCAGAGGTAGGATACCGTGAGTTCAAGGCCACCCTGATACTGCATAATGAATTCCAGGTCAGTTTAGGCTAGAGTGAGAACCTACCTCAAAAAACCAAAAAACTTAAAATAAATAAATAAAAGAAAAAAGATCGGTGTGTGTCTAACTTTACTTTCTCTCTCTGCTCTAAAACATTCTCCAGACCTTTCAGCGGCCATTGTCTAAGTGAGTCAGGTCATCAGGGATAGGAAGCAAGGCTGCAAAGCACCAGCCAATCTGCACTGCAGCGGTCAAGTTCATGCCACGAGAGGAGTGGGAAACGACATCCTTTGTGAAGGGAAGCAGTGCATTACAAGCACATGAATAATTTGGCAACTTCAGGTTGAATGGAAACACTTACTTCCTTGAGTGCAGCTGGGATCTTTTTCTGTTTCCTACCCGACGGGATGCTTTGTAAGACTGATGATAAGGCACTTGAAGGAGATTTGTGACTTCCAGGAGATCCAATCCTTGGGGAGAGTTGGTGATCTAAAAAGAAGCAGGTACACTCATGTAGCCAGTGGTAAGCATTCTGCCTCGCGACTTAATTAAACCAGTGTGACCACTGTGACACAAAATGCCCACGAAAGGACAGTCAAGAAATGAAGATGGATTACCAAGAGTTGAGCAGGTAAAACACTTCCACTATCTATGATTTTATGTTTTGAACTACAAGCCTTGTGAAAATATCACCCTTTTGTGTTGCTAGCATTTGGAAGCAGCTAGGAACTAGCCTGGGATCGATCCCCAATACAAAAAAAAAAAAAAAAAAAAAATTACTGAATTGGGCATAGTGGCCCATGGTTGTCACCCAGCACTTGAGAGGTAGAGGCAGGAAGATCAAGAGTTCAAGAGCTATCCTTGGCTACCCAGCAAGTTCAAGGTCAGCTTGGGCTACATGAGATCCACCCCCCCCCAAAAAAAAACCACCACAAAAAATTCTGAGAAAAAGCCAGGTGTGGTGGTGCATGCCTTTAATCCAAGCACTTGGGAGGCAGAGGAAGGAGGATGCAATGAGTTTAAGGCCACCCAGAGACTACATAGAGAATTCCAGGTCAGCCTGGGGTAGAGTGAGACTCTACCTTGAAAAGAAAAAAGGTGTGTGGGGTGCTGGAGAGATGGTTTAGCAGTTAAGGCGCTTGCCTGCAAAGTCAAATGACCATTCCCCAGGATCCATGTCAGATGCACAAGGTAGCATATACATATACATCTGGAATTTGTTTACAGTGGCTACAGGTCCTGGCATGCCCATTTTCTCTATCTGCCTCTCTCTCTCAAATAAATAAATATAAACAAAAAAAAACATTAAAAAAGGACATGTGTGGGCTGGGCTTAGTGGTTAAGGCATTTGCCTGCAAAGCCAAAGAACCTGGTTCAAGTCCCCAGGACCAAACTAAGGCAGATGCACAGGTGGGGGGGCATGTGTCTGGAGTTTGTTTGCAGTGGCTGGAGGCCCTGGTGCATCCATTCTCTTTCTCTCTCATAAGTAAAAATTTTAAAAATAAAAACTATTTAAAAAATAAAAATGAACATTTGTTTATAGACTAACAAAGCTGGGGGCTAGTAATGGTGGTGGTGAGGTTTAGGCTCCTTAGGCTAGGAGTGATAAACAAAAAGTAATTACTTTTTTTTTTTTTTTTGGTTTTTTGAGACAGGTTGTCACTCCAGTGCAGGCTGACCTGGAATTCACTCAGTAGTCTCAGGGTGGCCTTGACCTCATGGTGATCCTCAACTTCTGCCCCCTGAGTGCTGTGATTAAAGGTGTGCACCACCACGCCCGGCTATTTTCACTTTTTGAGACAGTTTCACTCTGTTGTCCAGGCTCAGGCTAGCCTCATTGAACTTATGGAAATCCCCCTGCCTCGGCCACCCAGTACTGGGATTACAAGTGTAAACAGCCACACCTGGTTTCAAATTGATCATTTTCTATTTCATAGTTTATGTGGTGCTGATGATAAAATTCAGGGCTGTGATCATGCTAAGCAGGTGCTGGACCAATAAGCCACATCCTAGCCCCAGGCTGAGTTTAGAAAAATTAATGTAGCAGTAGCCAGGAAGAGGCAGGAAAACCCCTTAGGAAATTACTACATTAATGCAAACCTTACTTGCACTGACACCAGGAGATCAAGAAAAAGACAGCTGGGCGTGGTGGCGCAAGCCTTTAATCCCAGCACTCAGGAGGCAGAGCTAGGTGGTGGATCACTGTGAATTGAGTCCACCTTGAGACTACCTAAGGAATTCCAGGTCAGCCTGGGCTAGATTGAAATCCTACCTGAAAAAAAAGAAGAAAGAAAAGAAAAGAAAGTAAGACAGACTGAGACAAAATTGATAGCATCTAGCCGGGCGTGGTGGCGCACGCCTTTAATCCCAGCACTCGGGAGGCAGAGGTAGGAGGATCATCATGAGTTTGAGGCCACCCTGAGACTACATAGTGAATTCCAGGTCAGCTTGAGCTACAGTGGGACCCTAACTCAAAAAAACAAGTACATGGGCTGGAGAGATAGTCTAGCGATTAAGTGCTTGCCTGTGAAGCCTAAGGACCCTGGTTTGAGGCTCGATTCCCCAGGAACCATGTAAGCCAGATGCACAAGGTGGCACATGCATCTGGAGTTTGTTTGCAGTGGCTGGAGGCCCTGATGCGCCCATTCTCTCTCTATTTATCTGCCTCTTTCTCTTTCTGTCTGTTGCTCTCAAATAAATAAGTAAAAAATAAAAAAACAAGTAGATAGATAGATAGATAGATAGATAGATAGATAGATAGATAGATAGATAGATAGCATCTACTGACCAAATAGATGTAAGTAGTGAAGGAGGAAGATTCAGAGATAAATTCTGAATGCCAACAGAATGCTCACATTGGCTATACCTGGATAACAAAGGGAGGAACAGAAAGATTGGTAAAGGAACAGTTGGATGTATCTTTGAAAATGAACACAAAGTTGAATGTGGCGTCTCATGCCTATTATCCAAGCATTCAGAAATCTGAGGTAGGCAGGATTTCTGTGAACTTGAGGCCAGTCTAAGCTACAAAGTGAGTTTCAGGTCAGCTCACAAAAATGTGCATAAATAGTAACAAATTATGAATCGATAAAACCATGGATTCTGAAATATCATATCATCTACCTTTTTCACATAGATATTTCTATTTGCTAATAAGAAACTATTTTGTCATAGAGAACAATCCTTTCAGAATTCAGATCTTAGAGGCTTCAGAAATTTAGCTAAAGAGCCAGGTGTGATAGCACAAACCTTTAATCCCAGCACTTGCGAGGCAGAGGTATGAGAATCGCCTTGATTTCAAGGATAACCTGAGACTACATAGTGATTTTCAGGTCAGCCTGGGCTGAAGTGACACCCTGCCTTGAAAAACAAAACAAAATTTAACTAAAAGGCTAGAGGGATGGTTTAGCTGTTAACACATTTGCCTGCAAAGCCGAAGGACTCAGGTTCGATTCTCCAGGACCCACGTTAGCCAGATGCATAAAGGGGCACACGCGTCTGGAGTTCGTTTGCAGTGGCTGGAGGCCCTGGCACACCCATTCTCTCTCTCTACCTCTTTCTCTGTCAAGTAAACAAATAAATAAATAAAAATTTAAAAAAATCGAACTAAAGAGTTCTTTCTGAAATACAGGTTTGAGTAGTCCTCCGAGCTGCGTTTATTTTACCTGTAGGCGAATAATGCTTCCAGATGCCGAGAAGGCGGTTACAAAGTATCACTGTATCACTTTGTATTTGTTCCAAAGGCTGCACCTGCCAAGAGTGGTGGCACATGCTTGCAACGTCAACCACTGGGAGGCTGAGAGGAGGACTGAAAGTCCCAGGTCAGCCTGGACTACACTGAGACTCTGCCTCAAAAAATAATAAACAGAGCCGGGCGTGGTGGCGCACGCCTTTAATCCCAGCACTCGGGAGGCAGAGGTAGGAGGATCACTGTGAGTTCGAGGCCACCCTGAGACTACATAGTAAATTCCAGGTCAGCCTGGGCTACAGTGAGACCCTACCTCAAAAAACCAAAAAAAATAAATAAATAAAAATAAATAAATAAATAAATAAATAGAATAAAGCTGCCCCTTTAGGGGTACAGTAAAATCTTAGTAAATCAGTCATCCACAGGAGCAGATTTAGGCTAACAAAGTACCAGCTAGTATGTTTCCATGCAATATCACTTTACAGATAAAAGTAATTTTGAGCCGGGCATGGGGGCACATGCCTTTAATCCCAGCACTCGGGAGGCAGAGGTAGGAGGATCATCATGAGTTCGAGGCCACCCTGAGACTACATAGTGAATTCCAGGTCAGCCTGAGCTAGAGGAAAACCCTACCTAAAAAAAAAAAAAAAGGTAGGAGGATCGCTGTGAGTTTGAAGCCAGCCCGAGATGACATAGTCAATTCCAGGTCAGCCTTGGCTAGAGCAAAACCCTACCTTGAAAAATTGAGGGTGGAGGAGGAGAAGAAAAACCAAGTAAAATTCTTTGCAATGTGCACACTGTCATGGGAAACTAGAAACATCAGAATAGCTTGTGAGTTAAAGTCCCCTTTAAATTGTTTTAAGCATTTCATTCTGCAATAACATTCTTACAATTAACTTTCTTGGTAAAACTTTTCACATAGTAAAAACAAATTTCAGTCCAATTTCTTTTGAATTACTACAAAATGTGTGTGGAGAAAGCTTATGATTAATTTTAAGACAAGAGTCGACTACAATTATTGCTATTGTACCAAGGATGATTCTCTTAGAAGGCTGTTTGAAAGCCTGTAGGGAAGCAAGAAATTTCTGGTTAAGTCTTTACTTTTAATATTACCTAATTTCTGCAGTTCTTGGAAACAATGTTCACATACTCTTGCTGGCTGCTTTTTCAGGTAATCTAAGCCATATTTATTTGATGAACAAGCTTGACATACGATCTGAAAGCACATTGCAATTATTTTATTTAGAAAAACCTTGTTTCCAAACCTCTGTCCACTTCGCAACGTTTCACAATCACTGAATTTCATTGATCTCATGGAGCTCGGGCGTGTAGTAGACCAACACACATGAGCACATTTGGAAATAGAGGCCACGGACAATCACTGCTTACTTCATAAAACAATGTACTAAGAGAGTTAACACACGAAGTCCTTAGAGCAGTGCCCAGCATGCAGTAAGTTCTACCAGCCACACTGATACACTGATGCCCACTGCCACCATCACCACTGCATAGCATGACCGCTTCTCCGCTCTTCTACCATGGTTCTAAACTCTCTAAACTCTGAAGTCACTATGCTCAGTTGACCCGCAGAGATCATGAAAACTGCTGGGGAAGCAGCTCAGTAGGTCAAGTGCTTGTTTTGCTTCCAATTCCCAGTCCCCACGGAAGTCCTGGGTACAGTGAGGAGGCCGAGATAGAAAGATCCCCGGGGCTTAGGAGCTGGCTAGTCTAGCTAACTGGCGAACTTCAGGCCATCGAGAGATCCTATCTCAAAGGAGACAGACTGCAAACCTGAGGCAGGCGCCCAAGGATGCCCACTGGCCATACACAAACATGCAGGTACACCTATATATATATGTGCCCACATACGTACGAGCATGTTCACACACATATGCAAAAAAAAAAAAAAAAAGAGAGAGAGAGAGAGAGAGATCATCTAAATCTATACTTCAGTCGGGATCTGGAATATCCCCTAAAAAGAAATTTTAAAAAAGTGATGCCCAAGTGGGAGATTTGAGGTCTCTGGGGGAGTACTCTCACAGAGGTTGAGGAAGCCAGACTCTTCCTCTCTTATTTTCTTTCTCGTCCATGAGGTCAATGGCTTTGCCCTCTACATATGCTCACCATGCTGTGCCAACAGGTCACACATGGATTGGAAGTTCCAAAACTGTGAGCCAAAGTAAAACTTTCCTTTTGTAAGTTGATTTATTCCCCAGAGAGGTGCTGCATGCTTGCAATCAGCACTCAGGAAGCTTGGGCAAGAGGAGAATGAGTTTCCCAGCAGCTGGGGCTCCAGTGTAGTGAGATCTTGTCATGGGGGAGGAGGGGATATGGAGGGGGAATTGATCATTCATGCCAGGTACTTGTTACAGCAATGGAAAACTGACAACAGATCTTAGAAATGTCACCGGGGATAATCTAAACACTAGACGTTCCTCTACCAGATATTATCTCATAGAGGCAGCTTAAATAATTAGTTGTAAGGGCATCTGTAATTGTTGGGGGAGGGTTTTTTTTCTTTTTTTTTGAGACAGGATCTCACCAAGTTGGCCTCAAACTCCCTCCAATCCGCCCGCTTCAACCACAGAGCTGAGATTACAGACCTGCACCACCACGCCTGGCTTCCTTCTTGGTTTTGAGTGAAAGTTATTATTATGGCATAATAAAGTAACTCTGGGATAGGAGGATAGAAATCTTCTAACAAGATACACCTCTTCCCTATCCCCATAGATTTAGAGAAGGCAATATACATGTTGTCCTATCACCACAATGTTTTGCTATTTTTTTTTTAACCACTGTTTTGTTTATCACAGTGATTTCTGATGAGGGAATGTGCTCCTTACTATACAGACTAGAGAGGTGAGACATCGCAGCGGAGCTGGGCGCTGTCCCTCTGACCTTTCCGCAGGCTCGGCAATGGTGTCGTCTCCACGTCAGAGTAAATTCACTCGTGCAGATCATACACATGGTGGCTCTGGTATCAGGGATCCAGATGGGAGCCTTCGACCCAAGGGGACTAGCTTCCTCTTTATCTTCTGGGTCTGTCTGCAGGAGAAGAAAGACTTGTGATTACCTCCTGGGCATACTGCCCGTGACAGTCAGCCCTGTTGGTTGGCAGTGGAGTCTCAGTGCAAATGGATATGGAAGGAAAAGTGGGTTCTAATATTTTGTGCTCTCGGGATATTAAGATCAGATCCATTTGAAAAATCCTCTGTTGCAAAATTATCTCCAAAGACGTCTGGTGGTATGATGACAGCTGATTAGCTGCTTCCGTAAAAGCAGTTTATAACTTTTTTTTTTCTTTTTTGGTTTTTCGAGGTAGGGTCTCACTCTAGCCCAGGCTGACCTGGAATTCACTATGTAGTCTCAGGGTGGCCCCAAACTTATGGCGCTCCTCCTACCTTAGGAGGGATTAAAGATGTGTGCCACCATGCCTGGCTGGATATTTCATACTTTTAACTGTCCTATAACAAAAGCTAGAGAATGCAGTCTGATGGTAAGGTGCATGCTTAGCACAAGTAAGGCCTTGGGTTCCATCCCTAGCAACACACACACACACACACACACACACACACACACACCATCCAATTCATATCTGAAACATACATGGCTTTTCTAAACCCATGTACAATGGTTCTTTAAGGGTTAAAAAGCAAAGCTGAAACCAGTTACTAAAATGAGAAAGATGGAGAAGGCAATACCTCATCAAGACTCCTAGTAGGACAGAAGGTGATTCTTTTCTTGGCGTGCTCTTCTATGGACCTGGAAATCGCCTCTAGCCATTCATCCCTTTCTGTGGCAGAACTGTCGGGAACAAAAGAAGGTCCCATCAACCAGATGTCAGCTTTGACTCTCTGCCTTTTTCTCCCTTCTTTTGCTTCTCCCATGGCAACCAATCCCACCAACCTCCAACAAATAATGGGGAGTGGGAGGCAGAAAGACAGGGAAACCATGGCATTTGCACAAAAATGTCTTTTCCCTTTCTAAAGATATTGCTTTACATTTTTTCTCTTTAAAAAATTCTAAATCATTTTTGAAATTATGAATGTGCTTTGTATGAACAAATTATGTGTTGTTTTACGCTAAATAGTGTTAAGTCTACTAAACTTTAAAGTTTTAAAATATATATTTTATTTTTATTTATTAGGGAGAGAGAGAGAGAGAGAATAAGAATGGAAGCTCCAGGGCCTCCAGCCACTGTAAACAAACTCCAGACCTATGAGCCACTTTCTGCATCTGGCTTATGTGGGTACTAGGGAATCAAACCTGGATCCTTTGGCTTTGCAAGCAAGCATCTTAACCACTAAGCCATCTCTCCAGCCCTGTTTGTTGTTGTTGTTGTTTGGTTGGTTTTGTTAATGAGGGCTATTTGTACAATGAATTTATATCACTAAAGGGGTTTCCTACAACAGAATCCTAGAATTTAAAAACTATTCCAGGAATCAAGTTTCAAAAACCAACATAAAGCATAGTATAGTTACTAAACAACTTTAAACATTATTTTATTATTAATAAATATTATTATTTATTATTGACATTATGAAAAATTTCTAGAGCCTGGTGTGGTGGCATATGCCTTTAATCCCAGCACTTGGGAGGCAGAGGTAGGAGGATCACCATCAATTTGAGGCCACCCTGGGACTACATAGTGAATTCCAGGTCAGTGTGAGATAGAGCAAGTCCCTGCCAAAAACAACAACAAAAAAAAAAGTTTCCAGGCATGGTGATACACAACTGCTCTTCCAATATTTAGAAGGCCTAGGCCACCCTGGGCCACACAGCAAGACCCTAGATTCCCAGTTTAGAAGGCTAAAGCCACCCTGGGCCACACAGCAAGGCCCTAAACTCTAAATTTTTAGCACCATAAACCAGATGCTGAAGGAGTACCTAATTAAGGAAATTGCCAGCAGCTGTGAGAGCTCCTCTACCTACTTAGCCCATCAGGGTTTTTTTTTTTTTGTTGTTTTTTTGTTTTTTTTGTTGTTGTTGTTGTTTTTTGCCCAACTCCTACTTCACCAGGAGTTATCTTTTTTTTTTTTTTTTTAAATTTTTGTTTTTTTTCAAGGTTGGACTCACTCTAGCTCAGGCTGACCTGGAATTCCCTAGGTAGTCTCAGGGTGGCCTTGAACTCTTGGCAATCCTCCTACTTCTGCTTCCGGAGTGCTGAGATTATGCGACACCACGCCCAGTTACCAGGAGTTATCTTTAACCAATGTTCTCCTTGGAATGGTCCAGAGGAGAAACCCATGCAGAAAAGCATGTTTTTGTTTTATATTTCTGCAGCCATGAGTCTCCCCAACCCAAGGTAACTACCAGTAATCACTGGCACTAGGACATTTATTAGAGCAGTTTAAAACATTTATTTATTTGTAAGCAGAGAAAGAGATAGAGGAAAGACAGAGAGAATGGGTGCACCAGGACCTCCAGCCACTGTAAATCTGACTTTATGTGGGTACTAGGGAATCAAACTCAGGTTATTAAGCTCTGCAGGCAAGTACCTTAGCTGCTGAGCCATCTCTCCAGCCATATTAAAACAGTTTATTTATTTATTTGAGAGAATGGCACAGAAAGAGAGACAGAGAGAGATGAGTGTACCAGGGCCTCTAGCCACTGCAAACAAACTCCAGACACATGAGTTATCTTGTGCATCTGGCTTTAAGTGGGTGCTGGAGAGTTGAGCCTGGGTCCTTTGGCTTTGTAGGCAAGAGCCTTAACTTTTTGTTTGTTTGTTTTTGTTTTTTAAGGTAGGGTCTCACTCTAGCTCAGCTGACCTGAAATTCACTCTGTATTCTCATGGTAGCCTTGAACTCACGGCCATCTTCCTACCTCTGCCTCCCGAGTGCTGGGATTAAAGGTGTGCGCTACCCTGCCCGGCAAGAGCCTTAACTTCTGAGCCATCTCTCCAGCTCCTATTAAAGCAGGTTTTTTTGTTTTGTTTTGTTTGGGTTTTGCTTTTGTTTTTTCAAGGTAGGGTTTCGCTCTAACTCAGGCTGACCTGGAATTTACTATGTAGTCTCAGGGTGGCCCTGAACTCACAGCAATCCTCCTACCTCTGCCTCCCAAGTGTTGGGATTAAAGGTGTGTGCCACCACGCCTCACTCTAAAGCGGTTTTTAAAAATGTTTTACAAATTCAAAAAAGTGAGAGGCAAGCCAGGTGTGGTGACACCTTAACCCCGGAACTTGGGAGGCAGAGGTAGGAAGATAGCTGTGAATTCAAGGTCAGCATAGGACTACAGAGAAAGTTCTAGGTTGGCCTGGGGTAGAGTGAGACCCTACCTTGTAAACATCCCCCACCCCCCCCCAGAAGTGAGAGGTGCTTAAAATATTTTATTTATTTGAGAGATAATAGAGGCAGATAGAGAGAATGGGTGCACCAGGGCCTCCAGCCACTGCAAACAAACTCCAGGTGCACTACCTTATACACCT
This sequence comes from Jaculus jaculus, assembly GCF_020740685.1. NCBI lineage: Eukaryota > Metazoa > Chordata > Mammalia > Rodentia > Dipodidae > Jaculus > Jaculus jaculus. Next base: position 138,399,254 of record NC_059107.1, read on the forward strand.
AGCTTTACATGGGTCCTTTTGCTTTGCAGGCAAGCAGAGAGGCACATTTTAGTTAGCATATATAAATTTATAAATCTATACATATATACAGAGTACAGAGAGTGGGAGAAAAGTGAGACTTTAATAATCAACTTTAAATTATCATAAAAGGCTTATAACTGTAAGAAAATGTACTTTTTAGAGAGGCATACTCAAGTATATAAAATAATATTATAGCTATAATTTGTTTTGAAATCCCTTAGAAAATAGTAAAACAAGAAAACTGTACTGAGGTTTTTGCATTTGGGTGGCTTGGTATGAGTTCATAGTATTATTCATTCTAATTTTAAAAATAAAATTTTCCATCAGAGAAGAATAAAGTAAGGAGAAACAAACAAATAAAATTCCATAATAAATAATGGTACATAAAGGCACAGGTTCGTGTCACCTCCCAACGGCCCCTCCACAGGATGGAAATCAAATGTAGTACCTCAAACTTAGTAACCAGAACCTCCTTGAGCACTTCTCACAGGAAGACAAGTGCTTGTCCACTGAACTACCACATCCCCATCAATTGCCATTGCTGGACTTTGAACAGCCCAGAGCAGGTCAAGAAGATACCAGAGGGCGCTGGAGAGATGGCTTAGCAGTTAAGGTGCTTGCCTATGAAGCCTAAGGACCCATTTTTGACTCCCCACTCACCATGTAAGCCAGAGGTACAAGGTAGTGTATGTGTCTGTTCATTTGCAGAGGCTAGAAGCTCTGGCATGTTCATTCCCTCCCTCTCTTTAATAAGTAAATAAAATAAAAATACTTTATATAAAAAAGATACTAGAAATCACTCACCTTCCCCATAACAATCTCAGAAATGTACATCCCTACTAAGCACACTATAGAATATCAATGTGAGCCGGGTGTGGTGGCGCACGCCTTTAAGGCCAGCACTCGGGAGGCACACCAAATGCTTCCTAAAAGTCATGGTGGGGCTGGAGAGATGGCTTAGCGGTTAAGTGCTTGCCTGTGAAGCCTAAGGACCTCGGTTCGAGGCTCGGTTCCCCAGGTCCCACGTTAGCCAGACGCACAAGGGGGCGCACGCGTCTGGAGTTCGTTTGCAGAGGCTGGAAGCCCTGGCGCGCCCATTCTCTCTCCCTCTATCTGTCTTTCTCTCTGTGTCTGTTGCTCTCAAATAAATAAATAAATTAATTAATTAAAAAAAAAAGTCATGGTGTCTCATCTTCAAAGCTACTCCTGGATCTTCCCTCCACACACGCAGCTACATCACCAGCAAGTGCAAATACGGAAGCAGGGAACAGCAGTGCTGAACAACTGGCCATACAGTCAAGGTAAAGCATGAGTGGTTTGAGGCCAAGGGTGGTAAGGGACGGAACCCTGCGCCAGCAGGCCCATCTGGCTCACGTCCTCTGAAGAGCTACCCTCCGAGAACACCCTGGGGCTTCCAGGCAAGCAAGCATTCACCAAACAGGACCAGCTCTCCCTCCATCCCCTGCTTTTTACCAAAAGTGACTAAAAGCAGAGAAGCAGATGGCTAATTTGAGCATTGCTATTGGATTTTTTTTTTTTTTCTTGGAGCCTTGGAAGCATGTGGAATGTGATTTGACTGTGTAAATCATGTCACATATGCTGTTTTTTCGTTTACTCATTCCTGGCTCTCTCTTGTATGGGGCTCTGCCAAGACAATGTTTGCCAGCTCTTGATAACACATTTCTCACAGACCACACACACACGTGTGCACAGCGTTGGGTGGAGACACTCTAAGGTCTCCTTTTGTAACACAACTAGCAAAAGAATCCAAAAAAGTTGAAAGAAAAGCCAGCATGATCAGAACTCACTTGTGTCAAGTAACTCCCATTTTCCTGTTGACTAGAGTGAATTACTGAGAAGAAAAACTACCCAGACCCCCAGCATAGGGATGCACGCCTTTAATCCCAGCACTTGGGAGGCAGAGGGAAGAGGACTGCCATGAGTTTGAGGCCAGCCCGGGACTTCACAGTGAACTGCAGGTCAGCATAGGCTAGACTGAGACCCTACCTCCCCAACCGAACAAAACAAACAAGACCCATCCAGTCAAAGGCATCTCTGCTGTGTCAGAGCACACCACAAGCCCGTTAGTGTTGACTGTGGATTGCTACTTTGTCATTCTAAGGTCCCATTACTTTAACTCTACTGAGTAACAGTTACTTGAGGATTGCTAAGGGTTAGGGATTAAGTTAGGGACAACACACTTCACTTATACGGGCTCACACGTGACTGAGATGACAAAGTAACTGAGATAGAACAAATGTTCAGAAGGGCAGCACAGGCCTGCAGCAGTGCTGACAACGCCAGGACGTGGAGCCTGGCGGAGTCTTGGAGGGCTGCACATCTCTGCACCCCCATTCCTCTTCCTAGCTGTGGTCATCCTCCAAGCAGCTTCCTCTGACACCCGATCCTTGCATAAGCTACTCCGGCGGCTCCACGTTGACATCTCACATGTTCAACACGCACGCCAACCTATCTTCTTCCTCAAGCCACCCTGCCAAAGTGCACCCTCCTTACTACAGTGATCAGCACGACCACCCTATACATTGCAGAGGCTGGAGGCTCTCGATGAGTGTCCCTTTCTGTCATCGCCTGTGTCCAACTAATCAGCTGCTTCCCAAACTATATTCTTTTTTTTTTTTAATTTATTTATTTGAGAGCGACAGACACAGAGAGAAAGACAGATAGAGGGAGAGAGAGAGAGAATGGGCGCGCCAGGGCTTCCAGCCTCTGCAAACGAACTCCAGACGCGTGCGCCCCCCTGTGCATCTGGCTAACGTGGGACCTGGGGAACCGAGCCTCGAACCGGGGTCCTTAGGCTTCACAGGCAAGCGCTTAACCGCTAAGCCATCTCTCCAGCCCCCCAAACTATATTCTACACAAGAGTGAGATACTCTGATCACATCATCTCTGGGGCAAGCCAGTGAGTGCTTCCTTGTAGTTCTTATTCTAAAGACAAAACCCACAAGGCAATCTGTCCACTGCCTCATCTCCTTCTACGTCTGCTCTCCTTGTCATTTCTAGCTCTTTTGACACTAGCTTTTCAGTTCTTTGCATATGTCATGTACTTTTCCATTCCCAGACTCTGTGCTTACAATTCCTGGTGACCAGGAGGCTCTTCCTTTCCTTTGCCCATTTATCCAACACTTGCTTGCCCTTCCTAAATCTGTGCACAGAGCAAGCTTTCAAGGATCATCTTTATACCCTTTCTCCTGGGATTTCAAGGTCCTAGTTTTTTGCTGTATTTTTTTTAAACTTTTTTAAAAATTTTTATTTATTTGAGAGTGACAGGAGAAGGAGAGAGAGAGAGAATGGGCACCAGGGCTTCCAGCCATTGCAAACGAACTCCAGAAGCGTGTGTCCCTTGTGCATCTGGCTAACGTGGGTCCTGGGGAATCAAGCCTCAAACCGGGGTGCTCAGGCTTCACAGGCAAGCGCTTAACCGCTAAGCCATCTCTCCAGCCCTCTCTTTCCTTTTTATTTTATAAACGTATTTTGTTTATTTCTTTGAGAGAGTGAGAATGGGCACTCCAGGGCCTCCAGCCACTGTAAACGAACTCCAGATGCTTGTGCCCCCTTGTGAATCTGGCTTACATGGGTCCTGGAAAACTGAACCAGGATCCTTTGGCTTTGCAGGCAAATGCCTTAACTGCAAAGCAACTCTCTAGCCCTTTTAGGTGTATTTCTGTGTTTGGTTGGTTTTCCCTGGTAGGGTCTCACTCTAGCCCACGCTGACCTGGAATTCACTATATAGTCTCAGGGTGGCCTTGAACTTATGGTGATCTTCCTATCTCTGCCTCCCAAATGCTGGGATTAAAGGTGTTCACTGCCACGCCTGGCTTCAAGGTCCTAGTTTTATAGACTCATAGTAACTGGCCCTCCAGTGTACTACTGATCACAATGATCCTGAACTGGGGTCAGACTTGCCAAGTGCACATCTTCCATATTGAAATGTCAGCTCAATGAAGGAGAGGCTCTGCAGCGCAGGTAGAACAGCGAGCCACCTGCGCAATGCAGAAAGGACAGGAAGAAGATAGCGCGCACGGAATCATGAGCTTCAAAGCCAGGCACTGACTTCTGCTCTAGCTATGAAGGTCGTAGGTGGCAGCTGTTAGGACAAGCAAGCTGTTTTGATTACGTGAACATCTGTTGGTTAGATGTCTTCCGTGGTCACCTGAGCCCTGCACCTGGCACTTAAATGTTACGGAGATGGATTCTCTCCTTAAACCTCACAAACCAACATCTGCTAGCTTCTAGCTTTTCTGCTGCAGTGCCACTGCGGACTTTCACAGCATCAAAGGGATTATGACCCTACTGTGGATTAGGCTTTGGCCTAAGGGAATGCTGGAACTGACTCGACCTTTCTACCTACACCACTCTCGTTTCCTCCAGAGCAAGAGTAAGGCTGCCTTCACGCGTGTGTTCACTGCAGTACAAACCTGTTCTCTCCATTCACAAAGGGTGAGTTTCCAGCCAACCTAGCTTTTAAAAAAATTATTCATATGTAAATAAAGACAGAAAAAGAGAGAGAGAGAGAGAGAGAGAGAGAGAGAGAGAGAGGGAGAGAGGGAGAGAATAGGCATGCCAGGGCCTCTAGCCACTGCAAACAAACTCCAGATACATGTGCCATTTTGTGCATCTGGCTTTATATGGATACTGTGGGATCGAACCCAGGTTGCTAGGCTTTCAGGCAAATGCCTTAAGTGCTGAGCCATCTCTCCAGCCCCTGACTTGGCTTTTGACATGTTTCCTCATTAAACTTGATCACTTCTAGCCTTCAATTTAAAGCGAGAGATAGACAACTCTTCCTTTTACTTGAGCACTTACAGGTCATTACAGAGTCTGTTACTGCTGTGTCTCAGGGAATAGGAGGGCATGAAAAGCGAGGAAGAGTGTGAGAAACGGGGATCAGCCAGTTAATAGTGAGGAAATATTCATTTATTAAGTTCACCATCATACAGGCATGTTCAAAGGTGCTCAAGAGCAATTCAATGTTAGTATCAGTGATCACTCATTGCAGGCCATTGTAACAGATGTAACAATGAAGAAATTTAAAAGATTGTGAGAATGAGGGAAATGTGACACAGAGACACTCAAGTGAGCCTATACTGTCAGAAAACAAACACCCAAAGACTACCATTGTAGGGCTGCCACAAATCTCTGACTTACACACATGCAGTGCTGAAGCTGGAGATAGAGGCACACCTGTAAGCCCAGCATATGCAAGGTGGAGGCAGGAGAATTACCATGAGTTTGAAGGCAGCCTCAGCTACATACCGAGACCCAGTCTCAAAGCAAGCAAGCAAACAAACACATACAGTAACTTCAAAATGCAATAAAGTAAAGTAAAACAAGGCATGCTTATATATGATTTAAATATATCTCCTTCATGTTTGATTTGTAACATTGTGTGGTTGTTTTGAAACCGGGTTTCACATAGCCAAGGCTGGCCTCAAACTTGTTATGTAGCTGAGGCTGACCTTGTTAATACTGATCCTTTAGTCTCTGCCTCATCACCTCCCAAGTGCTGGGATCACAGCGTGCCACCACACCCAGCCCTCAACATGTTTCATTGACACAAGTCACTTTCAGTTTGAGTTAATTTGTTACCACATGCAATAGACTTCAAAATAAAAAACCTTGCAGGGGCCTGGAGAGATGGCTTAGGAGTTAAGTGCTTGCCTGTGAAGCCTAAGGACTCCAGTTTGAGGCTTGATTCCCCAGGACCCACGATAGTCAGATGCACAAGGGGGCGTTTGCGTCTGGAGTTTGTTTGCAGTGGCTGGAGGTTCTGGCACATCCATTCTCTCTCTATATCTGCCTCTTTCTCTCTATGCCTGTTGCTCTCAAATAAAAATCAATAAAAATAAACAAAAAAAATAAATAAAAAAAACCTTGCAGGGCATGGTGGCACATGTCTTTAACCTCAGCACTGGAGTGGAACGATCTCCATCAGTTGGAGGCCAGCCTAGGGCTACAGAGTGAATTCCAGGTCAGCCTGGGCTAAAAAGAGATCCCAGGGTGAAGGGGTGGCATCTAGCAGTTAACCTAATTGTAAAAAATGTTGAGATACCTTAACTTGTTATACTGGCAAAATTTTCTCTCTCTCTCTGTCTCTCTCTCTCTCTCACACACACACACACACACACACACACACATTCTCTCTCTCTCTTTAAACTCACCTGGCTGAGAGGATGAAAGAACGTTCAACACTTTCAATGTTTAGCTCATTCTGATATGCTTCTTGGGTGGGTTTTCTAACCTGGAAGAAGACACAACAAACTCACTGTGCTGCAAGCCCACATCTCAACAGCACAATGGAACTCTTGGCAGAAATGGAACTTGTGCCTGACCGAGACTGATCTATAGCGCCCCCTGCTGCCCACAGTCTAGTGTGCTACCTAGATAGATGGCCCAGGTGGACTGTCTCTGGGGTCTGCCCTCCAAATCCACAAACCAACCGTGTCTTCTTGCATTTAAAGGCTCTCATCTTCTTCCTGTCTTGCTATTTCCCCTCTGTGGGATTCTCCTGCACTCACCCCTGTGCCACTTGGATACAAGTGAGTCTGGCTTCCCCCTCACCCAGTCTAGCTGGGGGTGGGGAATATAACACTGTTTCTTGATCTGGAGAACTCCTCTGCTTGCTTCTGCTTTACACGTTGGGGTAACTTTCTCACTTTGGTTACATGCATGATTTCTTCTGCACTCTGTGTATTTCCTTACACTCTAGATCTACCATGTGGGTGCTCTTGCTAACTCAGGACTGCTGCCTGTGTAATTTCTTTAACTTGGGATTACCATGAATGTAACTCTCTTCATTACTCATTTCTCCCTTGAATTTCTTATATTTTTCCTTCAGCCTCACCATTTACCCTTTTAACTCTCTTCCACATGTTTGCAGCTCTACACCAGTCTTTTTTTCCCAAAAATCTCAATTTCTTTCTTTCCTTCTTCTTCTTTTTTTTTTTGGTTTTTCAAGGTAGGGTCTTTCTCTTGTCCAGGCTGTCCTGGAATTCACTATGTAGTCTCAGGGTGGCCTCGAACTCACAGCCATTGTCATACCTCCGCCTACAAGTGCTAGGATTAAAGGCATGTACCACCATGCCTGGTTCTCTCAATTTCTCTCTCTCTCTTTCTCCCTCTCTCTCTCTTTTCAAGGTAGGGTCTCACTCCCTGACCTGGAATTCACTATGTAGTCTCAGGGTGACCTTGAACTTATGGTGATCCTCCTACCTCTGCCTCCCTAGTGCTGGGATTAAAGGAGTATGCCACAATACTCTGTCTCAATTTCTTATAAATAAACCTTATAAACTATGCAGTGTTTCCACATGACAGTGTGTATCCTTCTTCCCATGTGTTTATGACTCTGCTCTAACTTTCCTAGATCCAATCTCCCTTAAATAAACTCCACAATTTGTGATTTCTCCCTAAGTAAACTTAATTTATAAAGAGTCCATCTTTATCAAAATAAAAGAGAGACTGATTGAGATGGGGAGGGGATATGATGGAGAAAGGGGTTTCAAAGGGAAAAGTGGGGGGAGGGAGGGTATTACCATGGGTTATTTTTTATAATTATGAAAGTTGTTAATAAAAATTTGAAACAAAAAGAATCCAGCTTTATCAGTTCTTTGTTAAAAGTAGGACAGAATCCAAACTTGGGGTTTATAAATTTGGAGGCCTCTCCAGACCCCAAATCTTGCATCACCAAGGGCTAGAGAGATGGCTTAGTGGTTAAGGCACTTGCCTTCAAAGCCTAAGGACCTGGGTTTGATTCCCCAGTACTCATGTAAAGCCAGATACACAAGGTAGCACATACATCTGGAGTTCATTTGCAGAGGCTAGAGGCCCTGGCATTCCCATTATCTCTCTTTTTCTCTCAAATAAATAAATAAATAGTTTTTTTTTGGGGGGGTTGAGGTAGAGTTTCACTCTAGTCCAGGCTGACCTGGAATTCACTATGTAGTCTCAGGGTGGCCTCGAACTCACGGCGACCCTCCCAAGTGCTAGGATTAAAGGCATGCACCACCACACCTGGCTAAATTAAAAAAATGTATATATGTTAAATATTTTTATTTTTTTCATTTTTATTTATTTATTTGAGAGTGACACACAGAAAGAGAAAGAGGCAGATAGAGAGAGAATGGGTGTGCCAGGGCCTCCAGCCACTGCAAATGAATTCCAGATGCATGTGCCCCCTTGTGCATCTGGCTAACATGGGTCCTGGGGAATCTAGCCTAGAACCAGGGTACTTAGGCTTCACAGGCAAGCGCTTAGCCACTAATCCATCTCTCCAGCCCAAATAAAATATTTTTTAAAAATTAAAAAAAAAGCTATGCTAATCCTTCCATACCATCCACCAAAAGCTAAATGGTTTTTTTTTTTTTTTTTTTTCTTTTTGGTTTTTTGAGGTAGGGTCTCACTCTGGTCCAGGCTGACCTGGAATTAACTATGTACTCTCAGGGTGGCCTTGAACTCATGGCAATCCTCCTAGCTCTGCCTCCCGAGTGCTGGCATTAAAGGCATGCGCCACCACGCCCGGCGCTAAATGGTTTTTAATGTTCTGAACTCTTAAGCTTTTTGTTTGCTGGCCATAATTCATAATGCCCAGCTAATTTATGCACATCTTTATGAGGCAGGCTGTCAGTGTTGCCCAGACTAACCTAAAACTCACTCTGTAGCTTAGACTGGCCTTAAGTTCACAACAATCCTGCCTACCTCAGCTTTCTGAATGCTTGGATAATAAGCATGAGACGCACATTCACCTTTGTGTTCATTTTCAAAGAAATATCCAAGCCGGGCATGGTGGTGCACGCCTTTAATCCCAGCACTTGGGAGGTAGAGGTAGGAGGATCGCCATGAGTTCAAGGCCACCCTGAGGCTACAGAGTGAATTCCAGGTCAGCCTGGGCTAGAAAGAGTGAGACCCTACCTCGAAAAACCAAAAACCAAACCAAAACAAAACAAAACAAAAAAGATATATCCAACTGTTCCTTTACCAAGAAGATTTTATATATATATATATACACACACACACATATATATATATAGAGAGAGAGAGAGAGAGAAAGAGATAGAGAGATAGATGGAGAGAGAATGGAGTGCCAGGGCCTTCAGGCACTGCAAACTCCAGATGCATATGACCCCTTGTGCACCTGGCTTATGCGGGTCCTGGGGAATCGAGCCTTGAACCAGAGTCCTTAGGCTTCACAGGCAAGTGCTTAATCACTAAGCCATCTCTCCAGCCCATATACTTGTTTTTTTTGAGTTAGGGTCTCACTCTAGCCTAGGCTGACATGGGATTCTCTATGTAGTCTCAAGGTGGCTTCAAATTCATAGTGATCCACCTACCTCTGCCTCCTGAGTGCTGGGACTAAAGGCTTGTGCAAACAACTCCAGACGCATGAGCCACCTTGTGCATCTGGCTTATGTGGGTTCCGGGGAATTGAGCCTGAGTCCTTTGGCTTTGCAGGCAAGCACCTTAACCACTAAGCCATCTCTCCAGCCCCTAAAACTTGTTTTCTGCTTCTCTGAGATAGGATCTCAGTGTAGCCCAGGCTGGCTTAAATTCACTATGTACTTAAGAATGATCTTGAACTCCTGATCTTACTGCCTCTATTTCCAAAGCACTAGGATTAAACACAGCACCTGTTTGAAGTCCTAAAAACTTTACCTAAGCCTTGATAATAGTACTTATTACTTATTACTGTCTATTTTATAGGATTTATGTGTAGCATATCATACTCCCAATTAACTTCTGCTATGTCTTGGGATGCAGGGAGGTTTGGGCAGAGGCAGAGACAAAAAGAATCAACCTTCAACTTATCCTCATGGTTTCTACAAAACTCTTAGTATTTTGTGTATAGTGGTTCTCAATAAATATGCTTTGAGTAAATTAATGTATAAGTGAACAACTGACAAGAATAAATGAACATATAAGTGTAACATATAAACTGAGAAAGGTATGAATGCGAGAAAGATGATTAGGGAGTTCTTCCCTGCATATATACATATGTTTGGGTTACAAAAGACATCACCCTAAAGTGTGGCGCACGCCTTTAATCCCAGCACTTGGGAGGCAGAGGTAGGAAGATCACCATGAGTTTGAGGCCATCCTGAGACTCCATAATGAATTCCAGGTCAGCCTGAGATAGAATGAAAGCCTACCTTGAAACACCAAAAGACAAAAAACACCCTAAATCACCAGTGAAGATACTCAACAGTGGACACTGCCAAGTCTTATAGTTACCAGCCAGGCCAAATGAGCCAATGGGTGCAATAATGGCATGTCTGTCATGGTGGAAACCAACTACCCTCTAATTGGACTGGAGGCCTGCTCCATGGGAGGGAATACATCTCTGATACTGAAAACTTAAAATGGGTAGTCATGAGCCCTAGGGATGTAACGTCTGCTGTTGTCTGGCTAAATGTATATACTATGCTTATCAAACGGACCAGTAAGCACTTCTCCTAATGTTCATACCCTTATATTAATGATACTCTCACTTTTGATAGAGAATCTTCTCTTTTCAGATGGAAGTGACCTTGGGATGACTCAGAAGGCATCATGGTGCTGGAAAGAAGTGACAGAAGTGCTCAGCACTGCAATATCTCTATCACACCTTCCAAGGCTCAGGGGTCCATTGTGGAAGAGGTGGTGGAAAGAATGTAAGAACCAAAGGAAGGGTAGGACTCCTTACAATGTGCTCCTCCAGACACAAAATGGCCTGGATATCCATGACCTCACAGTGCATGACACTACCTAAACAAGACCGTCATCATAGGAGGAAAAGATCATGACCTCAAAATAAAAGAGAAAGCCAGGCGCGGTGGTGCACGCCTTTAATCCCAGCACTCGGGAAGCAGAGGTAGGAGGACTGCCGTGAATTTGAGGTCACCCTGAGACTGCATAGTGAAGTCCAGGTCAGCCTGGGCCAGAGTGAGACCCTACCTTGAAACCCCCCCCCCAAAAAATAAAAGACTGATTGAGAGGAGGAGGGATATGATGGAGAATGGAGTTTCAAAGGGGACAGTAGGGGGAGGGAGAGTATTACCCTGGGATATTTTTTATAATCATGGAAGTTGTTAATAAAAAAAAATTTGAAGAAAAACAATAAAACCAGCCTGGTAGGCATACAGACCTTCATCCCAGCCAACGAGAGCATGTTGTTCAGTTTGTACATCCCAGATTGCACGGGCGTGGTGTACAGCAAGGCATCATTAAACTGGAAAGGAAAAAAATTCACAGGGAAAACTGCAAACTACCAAAAACTAATTTCTAACACAAAGATATCAACTAGTAAGACACAAATAAACAAATAAAGAAAATGTACTACTTCTGTCAATAGCTCTCTCAATAAAACACTTATGTTCTGCTCATTCATACTAGAATCACCTACAATGTTTTGTTAGGATATTATTTAATAAAAAGTATTAAAAGAAATGTGCTGCATCCCTATCTTTTGTAATAGATTTAATGTTTTATGAATTCTAAATCCCACTGTGGTATTACAATCTATCTGGATAAATAATTTTTTTAAAAAAAATATTTTTGTTTATTTATTTTAGAGGTAGATAAATAATTTTTGAAAATATTTTACTTTTATTTATTTATGAGAGAGAAAATGGACATGCCAGGGCCTCCAGCTCCTAATTATGAACTCCAGATGTATGTGCCATCTTGTACACCTGGTTTGTGTGGGTCCTGGGGAAATTGAACCTTGGTCCTTTGGCTTTGCAGGCAAGTGCTGTAACCGCTAAGCCATCTCTCCATGCCTGAATAAATAAATGATTAAAACAATTATTTCAATGTTCATACCCATATATTAATGCTACTCTCATTTTTGATAGAGAACTTTCTCTCTTCAGATGGCAGTGACCTTGGGATGACTCAGAAGGCATCATGATACTGGAAAGAAGTGACAGGAGTGCTCAGCACTGCAATATCTATCACACCCTCCAAGGCTCAGGGTCTATTGCAGAAGAGGTGGCGGAAAGAATGTAAGAGCCAAAGGAAGGGTAGGACTCCTTACAATGTGCTCCCCCAGACACAAAATGGCCTGGATACCCATGAACTCACAGTGCTTAACACCACCTACACAAGACCATCATAATAGGGGGAAAAGATCATAGCATTAAAATAAATGACAGACTGATTGAGAGGAGGAGGGGATATGACGGAGAATGGAGTTTCAAGGGAGAAAGTGGGGGGAGGGCGGGTATTACCATGGGATATTGTCTACAATCATAGAAGTTGTTACTAAAAAAAGTTAAATTAAAAAACAATTATTTCAAGTTTAAGATGAAATAGATTCTAAAAGGAAACAATTTTTCCATCATGCATTACAACAAGCCTCATTTCCTGTACTTGAAATGGAAATACGTGATATGGCCAGACAAGACGCTACTGACGCTGACCCTGAATGTGTGAAGCTCGTCTGCCGTAAAGAAACGTCTGTGTCCACTAAGTGGTGCCCTGGACACATCGAACCACACACAGCCTCTTACCAGGAAAAACATTCGGGGTTGCATGACTTTCCGAGACAGCTTCATTAGAGTTCCTTCTTTTAGAAAAACCTGAATCATCCAAGCAAACAGCCAGTTAGTCCTACCATGGTGAAAAAACTACAATATACACAGAACTTTCTTTTTCCAACATGCTTTTTTGGGCTGGAGAGATGGCTTAGCAGTTAAGGTGTTTGCCTACAAAGCCAAAGGATCCTAGTTTGATTCTCCAGGACCTACGTAAGCCAGATGCACAAGGGGCACATGCGTCTGGAATTCGTTTGCAGTGGCTGGTGGCCCTGGCACACCCATTCTCTCTCATTCTCTCTCAGCCTTTCTCTCTCAAATAAATATAAAAATATTGTAAAAATACTTTTATTTATTTATTTGCAAGGAGAGAGAGAGAAGGGGAGAGAGAGAGCATGGGCATATCAGGGCCTCTTGCTGCTGCAAATGAACTTCAGACACATGCACCACTTTGTGCATCTGCCTTTACATGGATACTGGGGAATGGAACCCAGGCCGTCAGGCTTTGCAAACAAGTGCCTTAACTGCTAAGCTATTTCTTTCTCCAGCCCAGAACTTGCAATTTGCATCTCCCAAAACATTTTTGTTTGTTTGTTTGTTTTTTTTGTCTTGTTTTTTCAAGGTAGGGTCTCACTCTAGCTCAGGCTGTCCTGGAATTCACTATGTAGTTTCAGGGTGGCCTTGAACTCTTGGAGACCCTCCTACCTCTACCTCCTAAGTGCTGGGATTGAAGGCGTGTGTCACTACACCTGGCTAGTCATAGTTTCTTTTTAAATCCTTCAGGCTGGATGGAGAGATTGCTCAGTGGTTCAGGTACTTGCCTACAAAACCTAACAACCCAGGTTCAACTCCCCAGGACCCATGTAAAGCCAGATGCATAAAGTGGCACATGCATTTGGAGGAGGCCCTGGTGTAAAAATCTTAAAAAGTAAATCCTACAGACCATTTGGGAATTAGACAAAAGACAATGTGCAGAGGTTACAGTTCAGGTGGTATGGTGCTTGGCTGGCATGTGTGATCCTAAGCACCACACAAAGTGGGCATGGCAGTGTTAGCCTGTATGGAGGCTGAGGAATCAGAAGTTCAATGTCAACCTCGCCTGCAAAGTGAGAGCCTGGGTACATGAGACCCTGACTCTAAAAAATAACAATAAGAGGACAAGAAACCACAACTTAAGAGGAAAATAACTTGGACAAGCAGCTTCATAAACCTAATACTGCCCCGGGGTCCTAAGGGACTGACATGGAATTGACTCTGTGTATTTGACCCAGAGGCACATCCAACAGCCTGACAACTGCCTTTTGTAATTTTCCTGAATCCATTTCTTAGACTATTTCTGTGTTCTATGAGGAGCATCAAATGCAATTACTTCTCTCCTTTCATAATTTCTTATTGTACATTAAAGAGTTGGAATGAAATTGTCACCAAAGCTGTGTGACGTCAGCCGGAACTACACAACAAAATGATCCCACTAAATCATTTCATTGGGGCTCCCTGGGGGGGGTCCTCTGCCTTTTTCCTCATTGAATTACATTTCCCATCACATCATCATGAATGTTCTCACCAGGGATCCTCACTAGGTCAATGAAGTGTAACATAACCTATTTTCAAAACTAAAGTTACCAAAAGATAGCTACAAATGATGCCAAAATGCATTGTGTTCCATTTCCCACAGGTAGTCGAGAGCACTTACCCGTCCAGGCTGCACTATTTCATGGTGTCCATTTAGGCTGTACTGAATCTGCATGAGCTTCTGAAAGTTGTCCTGCGGAAAGACAGTTGTAGAGCATGTGAGGCTGAGCTTCCAACTTCCATGGCCCGGCCACCTGGGCTGGAGAGATGGCTTAGCGGTTAAGCGCTTGCCTGTGAAGCCTAAGGACCCTGGTTCGAGGCTCGGTTCCCCAGGTCCCACATTAGCCAGATGCACAAGGGGGCGCACGCGTCTGGAGTTCGTTTGCAGAGGCTGGAAGCCCTGGCGCGCCCATTCTCTCTCTCTCTCCCTCTATCTGTCTTTCTCTCTATGTCTGTCGCTCTCAAATAAATAAATAAAAAATGAACAAAAACAACAAAAAAATTAAAAAAAAAAGATACTTACTCCTTGCTTCATGGTGTCGTTGGCATGGTTGGCCACTTCGATAACAATAGCCAGGGCACCTAAAATGTGCAGGAACAGAAACAAATCGTTTCTAACATTGAACAGTTCGGGCTAACAAAACACCTGCTGCGTACCAACCGAACTCTGATACAGCTTGGGTGATTGTGAATGAGCAGAATTATAGACAATGAAATTCACTGAGGGTGACACCAAGGACAGGAAAGCAATAACAATACCTATGAGTGAAACTGAGCCACAGAAAAGGGACATCATAGGACTTACCTACCAACAGCATGAGTATAAGAGATGTTTTATGCTGAGGTGTGATTATTCTGATAAAGTTTATGAGGTTAAAAATATGATTTTTAAAAATATTTTAAAAATTTTAAAAATTTAAAAATATTTTTTTAAGCCAGGTGTGGTGGCACACGCCTTTAATCCCAGCACTCGGGAGGCAGAGGTAGGAGGAACACCATGAGTTCAAGGCCATCCTGAGACTACATAGTGAATTCTAGGTCAGCCTGGGCGAGACTGAGACCCTACCTTGAAAAAAAAAAATTATTTATTTATTTGACAGAGAAAGAGGGAGAGAGAGGGAGAGAATGGGCACGCCATTAGCCTCTAGCCACTGCAAATGAACTCTAGATGGATGTGCCCTCTTGTGCATCTGGCTTATGTGGGCCCTGGGGAATTGAATATAGGTCCTTTGGCTTTGCAGGCAAGAGCCTTAATTGCTAAGCCATTCCTCCAGCCCCTTGGTTTTTTGTTTTTTGTTTTTTTTGAGGTAGGGTCTCACTCTAGCCCAGGCTGACTTGGAATTCACTATGTAGTTTCAGAGTGGTCTTGAACTCAGGATGATCCTCCTACCCCTGCCTTACAAGTGCAGGGCTTAAAGTCCTACACCACCACACCCAGCAAGAATAAGATTATTTATTTATTTTTAAATATTTTTATTTATTTATTTGCGTGCGTATGTGTGTGAGAGAAAGAGGGAAAGAATGGGCGCACCAGGGCCTCTAGCTACTGCAAATGAACTCCAGATGCATGTGCCACCATATGCATCTGGCTTACATGGGTTCTAGGGAGTCAAATCTAGGTCCTTAGGCTTCACAGGCAAATACTTTAACCACTAAACCATTCCTTTAGCTCTAGAATAAGATTTTTTTAAAAGATTTATTTTTTGGGGGGGGTGTTTTGAGGTAGAGTCTCATTCTAGCCCAGGGTGACCTGAAATTCACTACATAGTCTCAGGGTGGCCTTGAACCCATAGCAATTCTACCTCTGCCTCCTGAGTGCTGGAATTAAAGGCATGTGCTACCACGCCCAGCCCTAAAATATTTATTTTTATTTATTATTTTTACTTTTGTGGTTTTTTCAAGGTAGGGTCTCACTGTACTCCAGGGTGACCTAGAATTCACTATGTAGTCTCAGGGTGGCCTCGAAATTTAGGCACTCCTCCTACCTCTCCCTCCTGAGTGCTGGGATTAAAGGCATGTGCCACCACGCTGGGCAAAAGATTTATTTTTAGTCATTTATTAGAGACACGAGGGGGAAAGACAGAGACAGAGAGAGAGAGAGAGAGAGTGAGAGAAAGAGAGAGAGAATGGGCATGACAGGGCTTCTAGCCACTGCAAACAATCTCCAGATGCATGCACCATCATGTGCATCTGGCTTACATGGGGACTGGTGAATCGAACCTGGGTCCTTAGGCTTTGCAGACAAATACCTTAACCACCAAGCCATCTCTCCAACCCTAGAATAAGATTTTTTTTTTTTTTAGAAAGGAAGGCCTTTTTTAAGATTTTTTTAATCGTTTTATTTATTTGAGAGAGAGAGAGAGAGAGAGGGAGGGAGGATGGGGCCTCTAGGGCCTTTAGCCACTGCATACAAACTCCAGATGGATGCACTACCATGTGCATTTGGCTTATGTGGGACCTGGAGAATCGAACCTGGGTCCTTAGGCTTCACAGGCATGAGCCTTAGCCACTAAGCCATCTCTCCAGCCCTAGCATAAGATTTCTTAACTGGAAGCTAAGGGCCTTCCTAGCATAAACTGTCTTGAGGAAGAAGGATGATGATGGAAAATCATTCTAATATAGCAAACAGGAATTTTAAGAAGTAATTATTGGGGGCGACGAGATGACCCAGTGGTTAAAGGCACCTGCTTGCAAAGCCTGCAGGCAAAAAGGGAGGGAGTTCAGATGTGGCCCAGGGAAGTACAGCAGACCTTAGTAAGGAAATTACAGGTGGTATTTTGTAAGCTGGGTTATTACCTTCGGGGACAATCTGTCTTACCATTTATGTTAGTGTCCTACCTTTTCTTTTCTTTCTTTCTTTCTTCTTCTTTTTTTTTTTTTGGTGGCCTTGAATTCTTGGTGATCCTCCTGCCTCTGCCTCTGCCTCCCAGGTGCTGGGATCAAAGGTGTGCACCTCCACGCCTGGCTAATTCCACTTCTTGAGACAGACTGAAAAAAAAAATGCCTCAACCACTAAGCCATCCCTGCAGCCCCAAATAATTACTTTAAAATATATATTTTGACTGGGGCTAGAGAGATGGCTCAGCAGCTAAGGCACTGCCTGCAAAGCCTAACTATCCAAGTTCGATTCCCCAGTACCCATGTAAAGCCAGATGCACCAGGGGCACATGCATCTGAAGTTCATTTGCAGTGGCTAAAGGTCCTGGCATGCCCTTTCACTGTACCTCTGTCTCTCTCTGCTTGCAAATAAATAAATAAAAATTTAATTTTTTATTTGTTTGGGAGAGGAAATTAATGGATGTACTATGACCACTGCAAACAAACTCCAGATGCATGTGCCCACTACTTTGTGAATCTGGCTTTACATGGGTACTGGGGAATAGAACTTGGATAGTTAGGCTTTGCAGGCAGTGCCTTAGCTGCTGAGCCATCTCTCTAGCCTCAGTCAAAATATATTTTTTAAAGTAATTATTTGGGGCTGCAGGGATGGCTTAGTGGTTGAGGCATTTTTTTTTTCTCAGTCTGTCTCAAGAAGTGGAATTAGCCAGGCGTGGAGGCGCACACCTTTGATGCCAGCACCTGGGAGGCAGAGGCAGAGGCAGGAGGATCACCAAGAATTCAAGGCCACCAAAAAAAAAAAAAAAAAAAAAAAAAAAAAAGAAAGAAAGAAAGAAAAGGTAGGACACTAACATAAATGGTTAGGTCATAACCGAAGGTCATAACCCAGCTTATAAAATACTGCCTGTAATTTCCATGCTAAGGTCTGCTGTACTTCCCTGGGCCACATCTGAACTCCCTCCCTCTTTGCCTGCATCCCTATTGGGACAGAATCCAGGGCTTCATATTTCTCTAGCTTCTAATTACACTTCTTCTTCTTCCTCTTCTTCTTCTTTTTTTTTTCTGAGGTAGGGTCTTGCTCTAGCCCAGTCTGACGTGGAATTCACTATGCAGACACAGGGTGAATTCACAGCAATCCTCCTACCTTTGCCTCCCAAGCGCTGGGATTAAAGGCGTGCGCCACCACACCCAGCTAGTTTCCTTCCTTTTAATAAATGTTTTTTGTTTTTGTTTGTTGAGGTAGGGACTCACTGTGGTCCAGACTGACCTGGAATTCACTAGGTAGTCTCAGGGTGGCCTCAAACTCATGGCAATTTTCCCATCTCTGCCTCTCAAGTGCTGGGATTAAAGGCGTGCCCCACCACTCCTGAAATATCGTAGCTAAATGGTCTCTGCAACTTGATAAAAGTGTTGTTTTTGAGACTCCTTTGCTGTGTAGACCAGCTGACCTCAAGAGTTCCATCGTCCTGTCTTGGCTTGGACAGTGCTGGGATTCGAGGCATGTGCCACCACACCTGGCAGTCTGCCTTTTGTCTGCCCGTGGAACGGGACTGTGTTCTGTCCCAGGCGCACTGCTGCTGAGGGACTCGGGGCCATGTGTAAAGACAACGATCACTGATCACAAGGTCCACTAGCTTTCAGTGGGGAGAAGGCAGGAAGCTAAGTAGCTTGCAATATCCACAGGCTTAGACCGAGACCCCTTGTGCAAGATGACAGGGGCACTCAGGCAAACTGAAGCAATTTTAAAGGAGAAAACATGCCCTCCCAGACCTTTTGGAAATAACAGTGTTCATCAATGAATTTATGGCTAAAAATTTAAAAAAAGGGGGAGTGCTGGAGTGATGGCTCAGTGGTTAACAGGCTTATCTGCAAAGACTAGGGACCTGAGTTCAATTCCCCAGTACCCACATAAAGCCAGATGCACAAGGTGACACATGTGTCTAGAGTTCAAGTTCATTTGCAGTGGCTGAAAGTCCTGGTGTGCCCTTTCTTTCTTTCTTTCTTTTTTTCTTTCTTTCTTTCTTTCTTTCTTTCTTTCTTTCTCTCCTCCTCCTCCTCCTTCTTTTTTTTTTTTTTTTTTTTTTTAGGTTGGGTCTCACTCTAGCCCAGGCTCAGGTTAGCCTCAAACTCATGGCGATCCTCCTACTTCTGCCTCCCAAGTGCTGGGATTAAAGGCATGCACCACCATGCCCTGCCCATTCTCTTTCTCTCTCTCTCTCTCTCTTCCTTAAACAAATAAATACAATTTTTAGAAAAGGGCTGGAGAGATGGCTTAGCAGATAAGGTACATGCCTGTGAAGCCCAAGGACACAGATTCAATTCTCTAGTACCCACATAAGCCAGATGCACATGTTGGCACATGCATCCGGAGTTCCTTTGCAGGGGATAGAGGCCCTGGCACACCCATTCTGTCTCTCATAAATAAAAATAAGCCAAAATAAACCAAAAGTAAATAAAAACAAAAAAGACAAATTTCTTTTTTTATAGTTTAAAAGTATTTTTTAATATTTTATTTTTACTTATTTCTTTGACAGAGAAAGAGGGAGAGAGAGACAGAGAGAGAACTGGCGTGCCAGGGCCTCCAGCCACTGCAAACGAACTCCAGTCACATGCTCCCCCTTGTGCATCTGGCTAATGTGAGTCCTGAGGAATCAAACCTGGGTCCTTTGACTTTGCAGGCAAACGCCTTAACTGAGACACACAGAGAGAGAATATGAATGGGCGCAACAGGGCCTCCAGCCACTGCAAACGAACTCCAGATGCGTGTGCCCCCTTGTACATCTGGCTTATGTGGGACCTGGTATCTCTAAAGCCATCTGCTTTGCCTTTATTATTCTTCTGTTTGGTTTTGTAGCTCAGGCCAGGCTCTAACTCACTATGTAGCTCCACGTTGATCCTTGTGGCTCTACCTCCAAGAGCTAGGAGTACAGGCATGTGGCCACCACACCTGGCTTATGTGGTGCTGAGATGGAACCCAGGGCTCTGTGCATGCTAGGCAAGTACTCTATTAACTAAGCTGCATCTCCAATCCTGCTATAGTCTTCCTTTCATGGAGAGCGTAGACTTGTCAACTAGACTATATCTTCACTGATGGCATGAAACGCCATTCTGCCTATACGTTTCCTTAGAAAGTGGACTGTGGGCTGGAGAGATGGTTTGGCAGTTAAGATGTTTGCCTGTGAAGCTTGAGGCCTCAGGTTTGACTCCCAGCAATTCAAGTAAGCCAGATGCATGAAGTGACAGGTTGCACATGCGCACAAGGTGGCGCACACGTTGAGCTTGTTTGCAGTGGTAGAAGCCCTGGTGTGCCAGTTCTCTCTCATAAACAAAATGTGAACTAGGGGTACAGTCCAGCGGCTTAGCATGTATCCTTGGATTGATCTCCAGAATCACAGAAAAACAAAACCCAAAACAAAGCTGGGCATGGGGGCACAGGTCTGTAATCCCAGCACTCAGGAGTCATCAAGTTTGAACCACGAGGGGCTACTTAGCATGGCCCTGTTTCAAAACAAAACAAGACAGCAGGTATTGGTAGCATACACCTGTGAACCCAAATCTTGGGAAACTGAAAAACAAGTTTTTGAAGGTAGCCTGTACTACCTGGTGAAACTGTCTCCAAAAAGCAGGTTGGAGGGCTGGAGAGATGGGTCAGGAGTTAAGGAGCTTTCTTTCAAAGACTGACAGCCTGTGTTTGATCCCTTACTACCCATGTAAAGACAAATGCACAAAGTGGTGCCCGTGTCTCGAGTCTGTTTGCAGTAGCAAGAGGCCCTGGTGAGCCGATTCTCTCTCTCCTTGAAAAGAAATTAAAATATTCAAAAATAGGTTTCTTTTAAAAAGCAGGTGGGCGGGCTGGAGAGATGGCTTAGCGGTTAAGTGCTTGCCTGTGAAGCCTAAGGACCCCGGTTCGAGGCTCGGTTCCCCAGGTCCCACGTTAGCCAGATGCACAAGGGGGCGCATGCGTCTGGAGTTCGTTTGCAGTGGCTGGAAGCCCTGGCGCGCCCATTCTCTCTCTCTCCCTCTATCTGTCTTACTCTCTATGTCTGTCGCTCTCAAATAAATAAATAAAAAATGAACAACAACAACAAAAAAGCAGGTGGGCAATAAGGGGTGAACAGGTAGTAAGGATAATATTCCACTATTAAACAGTCCCCAAAATAATATATTATTTTAGACATTACCCTTTTTGTTTTGTTTTAGCTTTCTTTCTTTTCTAAAATATATTTTATTTTATTTATTATTCATTTATTTATTTGACAGAGAAAGAGAGAAAGAGAGTGAGAGAATGATGCACCAGAGCCTCCAGCCACTGCAAAGGAATTCCAGACGCATGCGCCCCCTTGTGCATCTGGCTAACGTGGGTCCTGGGGAATTGAACCTGGGTCCTTTGGCTTTATAGGCAAACGCCTTAACTGCTAAGCCATCCCTCCAGCCCCCTAGTTTTCTTTTATGAGATAGGGTCTCATTCTGTCGTCCAGGATGGTGGGGAACTCCCTATGTGGCCCAGGCTGGCCTCGCATTCCAGGCAGTTCTCCTGTCTCCCACCGTCAAGTACAAATGCGGGTGTGGTTCACTAGTTGTGGCTTAAACTTTATGCCTGACTTGCAACACTTTGTCACTTCATGGACTCAGGCCTTTGAATCTTCGAAGGACCCTACAGATCATCTGCTTTGATCTATGTTTCTGGAAGATGAAGAGATGAATTGCCACCGAATACGCATATGCCATGGGATCGAGCACACAGGAAGAGGCTTCCCCACCAGGCAGGGCCAGGCCCGTGCAGGAGTCTGGCCCTTGTAGATGGGACCATGGCCTTGTACGGCACTGCAGGCCCTCCTGCCTCCAGCATTCCCTTACCATTCACTTAGCTCTACTTTCGTCTGTCTGAAAGGGCTTTGACAAAGTCTTCGTACAGGGTTTCAGTGGGAATGGGAAAGGGTAACAGAGGGTAATGGGGACAAAAATGATCAAAATACATTATAAACATGTATGAAGCTTTCAAAAATAAATTTTTTACACCTTCGTATGAATAAAGTAGAGTTTTATTTTATTTTTTAAATTATTTGACTTATTTATTTGAGAGAGAGAGACACAAAGAGGCAAATACAGGAAGCATGGGTGCTCCAGGGCCTCTAGCCACTGCAATGAACTCCAGACACACATTCTACCTTTTGCAAGTGGCTTATGAGAGTATTGGGGAATTGAACCTGGGTCCTTAGGCTTTCCAGGCAAGTGCCTTCACCGCTAAGCCATCTCTCCAGCCCTAAAATGGAATTTTATATGTAAGTTTGGTTATTGGATATTTTTACTTCCCTGGCCCAAGTAAACATAATATAAAAACTTCTGGCTGGGCGTGGTGGCACACACCTTTAATCCCACCACTCAGGACGCAGAGGTTAAGGCACTTGCCGGCAAAGCCAAAAGACCCAGGTTTGATTCCCCAGTACCATCATAAGCCATATGTTCAAGGTGGAGCATGCATCCAGCTTGTTTGCAGTAGCTAACGGCCCTGGCGTGCTCATTCTCTTTCTTTCTGTCTCTCTCTCTCTGTCTCTCTAATAAATAATTTTAAAAACTCAGCTAGGGCTGGAGAGATGGCTCAGTGGTTAAGCGCTTGCCTGTGAAGCCTAAGGATGCTGTTTTGAGGCTCCATTCCCCAGGACCCAAGTTAGCCATATGCACAAGGAGGCGCATGTGT
Source organism: Jaculus jaculus (assembly GCF_020740685.1). Lineage (NCBI taxonomy): Eukaryota > Metazoa > Chordata > Mammalia > Rodentia > Dipodidae > Jaculus > Jaculus jaculus. The sequence continues at coordinate 138,421,907 of NC_059107.1, forward strand.
CTGGAGTTCGTTTGCAGTGGCTGGAAGCCCTGGCGTGCCCATTCTCTCTCTTGCTCTCTGCTTCTTTCTCTCTCTGTTGCTCTCAAATAAATAAAAATAAACAAAAAAATTTAAAAAAAGACCAACTCAGCTGGAGAGATGGTTCAGTGGTTGAGGCACTTGCCTGCAAAGCGTAACGATCAGGGTTCGATTCCCTAGGACCCACCTACAGGCAGATGTAGAAAGTGATGCATGCATCTGGAGTTAAGTTGCAGCAGCTGGAGGCGCTGGCATGCCTGTATTCTCATTTATTCTCATTCTCCCTCTCCCTCTCTCTCTCTCTGCTTGGAAACAAATAAATAAATAAAAATATTACCAAAAAACCCCTTCTGTAACATATGAGTCTGCAAAACATACTTACCCTGAGTGTCTCTGTAATCTCCAGAGTCTTCTAAGAGATTCTTTAGATAATCTAGAAAAGAAACAAATTGTAGTATTCAGAAGATTAAAACACTGATTCCCACCCCAAGCAGTTTTTATTCAGCTTTCTTTTTAGTTCTTCTTGTGCTAACTTTCTAAAAATGTGAAAGAGCAAAGCCCAGAGATCAATTTTAAACCAGGACACAGACTCAGAACTACAAAGACTCCAAGAGGTCTGGCTGGGCGTGGTGGCACACATCTTTAATTCCACCACTCAGGAGGCAGAGGTTAATCTTGATTTAAAAAAAAATTTATTTATTTATTTGAAAGAGGGGTGGTGAGAATGGGCATGCCAGGGCCTCCGGCCACTGCAAATGAACTCCAGATGTGTGCACCCCCTTGTGAATCTGGCTAATGTGGGTCCTGGGGAATCAAAGCTGAGTTCGTTGGCCTTGCAGGCAAACGCCTTAACTACTAAGCCATCCCTCCAGCCCCATCTTGATAATTAAGAAAATTACTATTTATTTATTTGCATGTGTATGTTGCATGTGTGCCTGGGTTTCTTGCCACTGCAATGAACCCAGACTAGCAAGTTTTGCAAGCAACCACCTTTAACTGCTGAGCCATCTTCCCAGTCACATCATCTTGGTCATTTTAAAGACAACAGGTCTTCAGAGCATGATGCCAGACACCTCAGCAACAGGGGGAAGAGTGGGGAGGCAGGAGGACTGAGTGTCAGAGGCCAGCCTGAGGGATACAGTGATACTCTGCTTTAAAAAATATTAATAGGGCTGAAGGGATGGCTTAGCGGTTAAAGCATTTGCCTGCAAAGCCAAAGGACCCAGGTTCGATTCCCCAGGACACACATAAGCCAGATGGAGGCCCTGGTATACTTATTATCTCCCTCTTTCTCTTTTAAATAAATAAATAAATAAAAATATTTTTTAAAAATTAATAAAGGCTAGAAAGATGGCTAAGCTGTTAAGGCACTTGCCTGCAAAGCCAAATGACCCAAGTTCGATTCCCTAGGACTCACACAAGCCAGATGCACAAGGTGGTACATGCATCTGGGATTCATATGCAGTACCTAGAGGCCCTGGCACACCCATTCTCTCTCCCTCCCTCTTTCTCATTATCTGCCTCTTTGTTTCTCTCAAATAAATCAGTAAAGGAAATATTAAAAAAAAAATAAAGCCGGGTGTTGTGGCACACGCCTTTAAACCCAGCACTCGGTAGGAGGATTGTCATGAGTTCAAGGCCACCCTGAGACTACAGAGTAAATTCCAGGTCAGCCTGAACTAGAGTGAGATCCTACCTCAAAAAAAAAAAAAAAAAAAGAAAAAGAAAAAGAAAAAAAATTAATAAGCAGGGCGTGGTGGCGCACACCTTTAATCCCAGCACCTGGGAAGTGAGGATCACTGAAGCCACCTTGAGATTACATGGTGACTCCAAGGTCATCCTGGGCCAGAGTGACACCCTACCTCAAAAAATTATATATATATATATGTATATATATATATATATACACACATACATATATATATACACACACATATATATATATATATACATATATATATATAATTTGGAGAGAGAGTTCAGTAGGTAAAATTATCTAAGCTTGAACCCCAGCATCCATGCAACAAGTCAGCCATAGCACCTGTAACCCCAGCTATGAAGACACAGAGACTACAGGATCTCTGGGGCTCTCCTGTCCTCTAACCTAGCCAAAAAGTGGGGAGCTCCAGGTTCAGTGAGAGATTCTGTTTCAGGGACATAAGGCAGAAGAGCAACACAGGAGTATACTCAACATCTTCCTCTGGCCTCTGCTTGTGTGCACACAGGGCATGAGCGTGCACATGCGCGCGCCCGCGCACACACACACACACACACACACACACACACACACGGGAGAAGGAAAACAAGGACAAGGAATCATACGATTGAGTACATGATCTTACTCAAGTAACACAATTGCTTTGTGCCAGAACTGGAATCCAGGTCTCCAAATGTCCAAGTCAGAATGTTTACCCTAAAATTCATGAAACATCTTAATCTCAAGATCTAGACAAAATTTGAAGGCATTAATATACTGAATGCCCAAGAGACAGATTTGTCAGTGTGAGTATCTATCAATACTCAGAACACCAAATTAACTGTGTTCCAAGTCAGTGGTTTCCAAATACGGACAAATATCCCCCAAGGGGACATTCAGCAATATCAAGATATTTTTGGTTGTCACTACTAGGGGAAAGGGATACTATTGGCATCTAGTGGTTAAAGGGTAGGGGTTATGCTAAAATCCTAGGATACAGCCTCACAACACATAATTTTCTGGGCCTGGAAAGATGTCCCAGTGGTTAAGGCGCTTGCCTGCAAAGCCTAAGGACCCAGGTTCAATTCCCCACTATCCATGTAAAACCAGATGCACAAAGTGGCATGTGCAAATGAATTCCAAACTCATGCACCCCCTTGTGCATCTGGCTTACATGGGTCCTGGGGAATTGAATCGGGGTCCTTAGGCTTCTCAGGCAAATGCCTTAACCACTAAAGCCATTTCACCATCCCAATGAATCTTTTAACTACCAAACAAAGTCTTTAAGTAAAGATCTTAAATTTAAATTTTAATACCAAGGAATGTCACAGCGATTCAAGCACTTACTTCTCTGTTGAGAGATGCTGAATGCCTCCAATGACCTATCCAGTTAATACAAATTCTTTTTTCCTTGAAATTCACCACCCACATTGCGTGGTCCCTAATCTACTTTTCCGAGTCTCTCTCTTGCCATGAGCTAACATGGGCCCTTTGTTCTTGACCAAAAGTTGGTTATGCACAATTCCTTCAGCACTTTTTTTTTAAGTAGAATTTTTTAAAAAAATTTCTCTCTCTTTCTCTCTATCTATCTGCCTCTTTCTCTCTCTCTGTCACTCTTAAATAAATAAAAATGAACAAAACAAAATTTTGTTTTTTTTAAAAAAAGGGCTGGAGAGATGGCTTAGCAGTTAAGCGCTTGCCTGTGAAGCCTAAGGACCCCGGTTCGAGGCTTGATTCCCCAGGACCCATATTAGCCAGATGCACGCGTCTGGAGTTTGTTTGCAGTGGCTGGAGGCCCTGGCGCGCCCATTCTCTCTCTTTCTCTCTCTCTGCCTCTTTCTCTCTCTCTGTCACTCTTAAATAAATAAAAATGAACAAAATTTTTTTTTTAAATTTTGTTCATTTTTATTTATTTATTTGAGAGCAACAGACAGAGAAAGAGGCAGATAAAGAGAGAGTGAGAATGGGCATGCCAGGGCCTCCAGCCACTGCAAATGAACTCCAGACATGTGTGCTCCCTTGTGCATCTGGTTAACTTGGATTCTGGGGAATTGAGCCTCGAACTGGGGTCCTTAAGCTTCACAAGCAAGCGCTTAACCACTAAGCCATCTCTGCAGCCCCAGCACTTTCTTTTTTTACAAAATAAGTTATTTCATTTAGTTACTTGAGAGAGACAGAAAAAGAGGCAGGCAGAGAGTGAAAGAGAAAGAGAGAGAGAATGGGTACACCAGGGCCTCTAGCCACTGCAAATGAACTCTATACACATGCACCACTTTGTGCATCTGGTTTACATGGGTAGTGGGGAATCGAACTGAGGTACTTAGGCGTCAGAGGCAAGTGCTTTAACTGTTCAGCCATCTCTCCAGCCCTTTTCAGCACTCTCCATGTCTCCCTGCTTCCATGCTGCCTGTAGTAACTGACCCCTTACTCCGAATCCCCTCTTCCCTTCATGTAAAATTTGACTCAGATTCTTTGTGAGTGCTTGTGCGCATGCATGTGTGTGATGTTGGGCCTGGAATCCAGGGCTTTGTACATGCTAAGCACGTGGTCTACCACTGGGCTACACAAGATCTCAACTCATGTTCTTCAAGGATCATCTCGCATTCCCCCTCTCCTACAGAACTTTCCATTTGAAAGAACTGTTTCACATTTTTTTTTTTTCGAGGTAGAGTCTCACTCTAGCCCAGGCTGACCTGGAATTCACTATGCCGTCTCAGGGTGGCCTCGAACTCACAGCAATCCTCCCACCTATGAGCCACCACCGCAGGCTTGTTTGCACCTTTTAAGCAAGGCATTTACTCATTTTTTTAAAAATTATTTATTTATTTATTTATTTGAGAGTGACAGACACAGAGAGAAGGACAGATAGAGGGAGAGAGAGAGAATGGGCGCGCCAGGGCTTCCAGCCTCTGCAAACGAACTCCAGACGCGTGCGCCCCCTTGTGCATCTGGCTAACGTGGGACCTGGGGAACTGAGCCTTGAACCGGGGTCCTTAGGCTTCACAGGCAAGCGTTTAACCACTAAGCCATCTCTCCAGCCCCATTTACTCATTTTATGCCTTGAATCATGGTTAGGATCCCTATCTAATCTAATCTAATCTAATCTCAGCTAAGGGCTTTATATACAGGGAACAGTAAGTGCTTAATGAAACTAAAATATTTATTTTTATTTATTTATTTGAGACAGAGAAAGAAAGAGAGAGGAGGAAGGGAGGGAGGGGGAGACAATGAGTGCACCAGGGCTTCCAGCTGCTGCAACTCCAGACGCATGCGCCACCTTGTGCATCTGGCTTATGTGGGTCCTGGGGAATTGAACCTGGGTCCTTTGGCTTTGCAGGCAAGCTCTTTAACTGCTATGCCATCTCTCCAGCCCCCCCCCCATTTTTTTTCTTAATTTATTTTTTAATTAAATACTCCAAAAGATATCCCTAACAAGCAAAAGTAAAGAAAACACAGACTTGATACTAATTATAAATATTGGAATTCAAATACTTAACCCTGAAAATAAAAGGGAGAAGAAGCACTCACTGTATTAGTGCAGTGCTTTTATCCCCTGACACCATGTTTTTCAACATTATATTAACTGTGAATGTTATTGGTGATGTAGATCTAGTAGACAATATATTTAATCCTAAAAACTGTCCTTGGTACTGTTGCAGATGGTATTTCATATGGTTTAACCAATAAGAAATGTTAAAACATTCTAAAAAGAAGAGCTGTGCAGTGAAGACTTTGAGATTGCAATTTCTCTATATTGGAAATCTATAACTAGAAACTAGATAAATAGCAGCAAAATGCAACCTGTTGTTTAAATTAGTTACTAAGCTTAAATAGGAAATCAAAGTTGTAATTTTATATCATTAAAAGTTAATGTCAAACTATATGTATATCATTATTTTCTGAGCTTAATGGAAAAGATGGTTGACTAGAGATAAATGCAGTTATCTGTGTTGGAATTTGTTTTGGACCAGAAAGCACACAGATTAATGAAATACCCTTAGTATTCATCAGTTCAGAACTATTAGTTCATTAGTTTAGGACTATTCTGGCATATGCCCTAACTTGACATGGCAAGTTCGAGGCCAGCAGGACCTACGAGGTTCATCTAAGAGGTGCAGGGGCACGTAGTGTGAAGAACAGACACGATGATGAGAATTCGTTTTGGTACAGGGCAGAGAGTATACTCAAGAAGCAGAGTCCCAGGAAACTGAGAGACGTACTGCTCATAGCACCAGGAAGCCGCAGAGGCTGGGTGCAGGAACAGACAGACCTAAAACATTTTTTTTAAGATAGTGAATAAACTTAAGTCTTTGCAGGTGCTCTACCTCTGAGCTGTTCTCCACTCCTCCAACATCTGCTTTAGAGACAGAATTGGGTCTTAGTTTATATAAAAGGTAAATAAAGGCTAAAACCAATCCCAATGCCAGGAGTCCAGAAAATGGAAAGATGAAAGGCCTGTTTGAAGAATGAATGCATTGACAGGGGTAATCTCTATTTACCGATATGATGGAACAGACACAATTTCACCCTGCAGATTTATGATGCCATGTTCAAAGGACAGAGGAAACTTGGTGCCAGGTTTCCAAATGTAATAGCAATAACAATGCAATCATGATACCATTTTGTTGTTGCGACAAAATACCTGAAAAAACTTTGTTTATGGGCTGGAGCGATGGCTTAATGGTTAGGGTGCTTGCCTGCAAAGCCTAAGGACCTAAGTTTGATTCTCCAGGACCCACATAAGCCAGATGCACAAAGTGGCACATATGTCTGGAGTTCGTTTGCAGTGGCCAGACATCCTGGTGAGCTCATTCTTTCTATCGGTTCCCCCTCAAATAAATAAATAAATAAATATTTTTTTTTATTTGTTTATTTGAGAGCGACAGACACAGACAGAAAGACAGATAGAGGGAGAGAGAGAGAGAATGGGCGTGCCAGGGCTTCCAGCCTCTGCAAACGAACTCCAGACGCGTGCGCCCCCTTGTGCATCTGGCTAATGTGGGACCTGGGGAACCGAGCCTCGAACCGGGGTCCTTAGGCTTCACAGGCAAGCGCTTAACCACTAAGCCATCTCTCCAGCCCAATAAATAAATATTTTAAAAAATTGAAATCTTTAAAAAAATGGTTTATGGAAGCAAGGGTTTATTTCAGCTTACAGTCCCAGGTTAGCAGCCTCATGGCAGGAAAGGTACAGACACAGGAGCTTGAGGCAGCTGGTTTGATTCAGTGCACATTGAGGAAGCAAAGTGATGAATGCTGCTGCCCAGCTGTATTTTTTTTTAATTTTATTTATTTATTTGAGGGGGGGGGAGAGAGAGAGGGAATGAATGGATGTGCCAGGGCCTCCAGCCACTGCAAATGAACTCCAGATGCATGCGCCCCCTTGTGCATCTGCCTAATGTGGGTCGTGGGGAATTGAACCAGAGTCCTTTCGCTTTGCACGCAAACTCCTTAACCGCCATCCCTCTAGCCCCCAGCTGTATGTTTACACAGTCCAGGACCCCAGCCCATGGAATGGTGATGCAAGTGTGAAGATTAGAGAACAACTTTCAGGTTGGTCCTCACTTCCACCCTGATTTGAGGCAGGGTCTCTTATTGTCATCACCACACCACGCCTTCCAGAAGTCTCCTGACTCAGTCTCTCTGTTCTGGCTGGAGGCACATGGGGATTACAGAAGTCTGCCACAGTTTTCGGATTTCACATGGTGTCTGGAGATCAGAACTGTGGTACTCAGAGTTGCATAGCAAGTGTTTTATCCACAGAGACATTTTCCCAGCCCCAAATTACCCTTCTTCTTTTTTTAAAAAAATTTTCATTTATTTATTTGAGAGAGGGAAAGAAAGAAAGAAAGAAAGAAAGAAAGAAAGAAAGAAAGAAAGAAAGAAAGAAAGAAAGAAAGAAGGAAAGAGAATGTGCATGCCAGGGCCTTCAGCCACTGCAAACAAACTTCAGACACACATGCCACCTTGTGCATCTGGCTTACATGGGTTCTGGAGAATTGAACCTGGGTCCTTTGGTTTTGCAGGCAAGTGTCTTAACCACTAAGCCATTTCTCTAGCCTCAAATTACCCTTCTTAAAGATGTTCCAAATGCCTAAGTTATCACAAATCAAAAACAATTTCCCTTAAGCTTTCGGTTCACTAGAAGAATGGACAGGAACCCAGGTTTACTTAACTATGAGATTCATGGCAAGTTCCTTTTGTCTCAACTCTTGTAGTTTTATACAGAAGTATACTCATGCAAACAGAGATATTTCAATACTCCCAACAGAGCTCCCTAGAAGATGTCTATAGTAGGAAATCCTGACCTTAGAATCATTTGGCTGACTCTGAAAGCTTCTAAATTACATAATCATCATCATCATCATCATCATTCCTTTTTTTGAGGCAAGCCCAACAGACTGGCCTTTTCTTATGAGAGAGAGAGTGAGAGCAAGAGGGAACTGGCGCATCAGGGCCTCTAGCCACTGTAATCAAAGTCCAGAAGCGGGCCACCTTGTGTGCATGTGCAACCTTGCTCATATGTCACCTTGTGCATCTGGCTTATGTGGGATCTGGGCACACAACCATGGGTCCTTAGGCTTTGAAGGCAAGTGCCTTAACTGCTAAGCCATCTCTCCAGCCCCTTATAAGCCTTTAAAAGTGCAATTTAGGGGCTGGTGAGATGGCTTAGCAGTTAAAATGCTTGCCTGAAAAGCCTAAGGACCCAGGTTCGATTCCCCAGAACCCATGTGAGCCAGATGAGCATGGCAGTTTGTTTGTCATGGCTAGAGGCACTGGTGTGTCCATGCTTTCTTCTCTCTCTCTGATAAATAACAATAAAATATTTCTTTAGAAAATCTGGGTGTGGGCTGGAGAGATGGCTTCGTGGTTAAGGTGCTTGCCTGTGAAGCCAAAGGACTTTGGTTCAATTCCCCAGGACCCATGTAAGCCAGATGCACAAGGTGGCGCATGCATCTGGAGTTCATCTGCAGTGGCTGAAAGCCCTGGTGCGCCCATTTTTTCCCTCTTTCTCTCTTTCCTGCTCTCAAATAAATAAGTAAAAAAGCTGGGTGTGAGCCAGGCATGATGGCACAGGCTTTTAATCCCAGCACTTGGGAGACAGAGGTAGGAAGATCGAGGCCACCCTGACACTACATAATGAATTCCAGGTCAGCCCGAGCTGGTGAGACCCTACCTTGAAAAACAAACAACCAAACAAAATCTGGGTGTGGCAGCAGCATTTGGGAGGCAGAGGTAGGAGGATCACCATGAGTTCGAGGCTACCCTGAGACTACATAGTGAATTTCAGGTCGGCATGGACTACAGTGAGACTCTGTTAAAAAACAAAACAAAACAAAACAGGTTTACAAGATTGTAGATAAAACTTAAGAGAAGGAAGAAATTCAAAGCTGCTGCTTAAGAAGCTTGAGTGGGTTTCCCAGAAATGAGGAAGCCCAGAGCTCAAGCCAAGGAAAGAAGAGAGAATATATAGTCTTTGCCCACGAGAAGGCTCAGAGTGTAGGCAGCTCCTGTCCCTGAAGGCAAGAGCCGGGCAAAGCCCTTAAATTGCATTCTTACTTGGTTAGTTGGTTGGTTTTGGCTCGTGTTCACACTAGGCTGCTGGCCTGCCGACCTGAACTTTTAGGAATGGGTTTGAATGCACCGAGCAGCAAAGAAGCTGGTATTAATGAAGGAGGAGGTGGAGTTAAGGTGGGCCTCTCTCTTCAGGACATGTGCTTACAGCATATCCTTGTGAGAACCTTTACCTTTTCAAGGAAGACCAGAGCATCACCTGCTCAGGCTGGGAGTCAGCCAGAGCCCCAGGGCTGCGTGACGGGATGACGGGCTGAGCCTGAGTCAGGTGGGAGAAACACTGAAACCGCCAGCTGCCCTGTGACTGGCTCTGCCCAGGGTGAAACCAGGAAGGGAAACCAGACAGACATGCCTGCATGCCCGGGCATTCCCACCTGGGACCAGGCCTCCGTGCAAGCTTTCCTGGTGAGGACAGGGGAAACAGTTATTCCAGTTCGCTACATTAGATTTGTAGTACCAGGATTCTCTACCTCTGTCTAAACACATAAATTGTCTGAAACAACACGACTACAAATGTCTCAATGTCACTGAGATTACTTTGTTAATGCAAGAAAGAAGAAAAAGGGCTGGAGAGATGGCTTAGTGGTTAAGCTCTTGCCTGTGAAGCCTAAGGATCCCAGTTTCAGGCTCGATTCCCCAGGACCCACATTAGCCAGATGCACAAGGGGGCGCACGCATCTGGAGTTCATTTGCAGGGGCTGGAGGCCCTGGCGTGCCCATTCTATCTCTCTCTCTCTCTCTCTCTCTGCCTCTTTTTCTCTGTCATTCTCTACTAAATAAATAAAAATGAACAAAAAATTTAAAAAAAAAAAAGAAAGAAGAAAAGAGCCAGGTATGGTGGCACGCTCTTATAATCCCAGAACTTGAGGGATAGAAGCAGGACTTTGAGGCCAACCTGGGGCATATGAGATTCCATTACAAAAAAATAAAGCCAGGACTGGTGGCATATGCCTTTCATTCTAGCACTTGGGAGGCAGAGGTAACAGGATCACTGTCAGTTCGAGGCCAGCCTGGAACTACAGAATAATTTCCAGGTGAGCCTGGGCTACAGAGAGACCCTACCTAGAAAAACAAAACTAAATAAATAAATCAAATCAAATCAAAAGGGGAAAAGAAGCCAGGCCTGGTAGTACACGCCTTTGATCCCAGCACTAGGGAGGTAGAGGTAGAAGGATCACTGTGAGTTCAAGGCCAGCCTGGGATTACAGAGTGAGTTCCAGGTCAGCCTGGGCTAACGTAACTCCCTACTTTGAAAAAAAACCCCCAAAACAGAAATAAATAAATAAGTAAATGGAAAGGAAAAGAATAGTGTGTGGATACCACAAAAATGCATGCTTGGAGCCAGGCATGGTGGCGCACGCCTTTAATCCCAGCACTCGGGAGACAGAGGTAGGAGGATCACCATGAGTTTGAGGCCACCCTGAGACTACATAGGGAATTCCAGGTCAGCCTGAGCTAGAGTGAGACCCTACCTTGAAAAACCAAAAATAAAATAAAATAAAATAAATGCATGCTTGGACCACCAGGTGGCATCATTGATTAATACAAGTTAATTAACTCCTGATCATTATGATCCCCAAACATTATCTGGTAACACAAAATTAACTGAAATGCACCATGTACAACCCCTGGAAATACGCAGATGACCTGCATTGGATGAAAGGATGGGGGCCCTCAGTACTGCGCCTCGTTAGAGGCCTATTTTCCACATGAGAACTCCGGGTACGCCTCCCCACTCCTTGGTTGCATAATCAACATTGACCAACTCAAAACAGAAACTACTCAGAAGTACACAGCTAACCCCTACTGAACCTTAGTCATGAGAGGGTGTCTGGGACTTTCTGCCTCAGCAACCAGATTCCTAGACTGTGTGCTGGGAATAGCTGGTGACAGAGCACAAAGGAAATGAGCATAAAGGAGGAGTGACATTCCAGAGCCAAGTGTTTGGAACAGTAGGACATGTCTTGCTTTGCATGAATTATTCAGGTTTCTTCTTTCTTCCGGAAACCTGTAGTGAGCTTAGCAAGATACAAAGAATTATGGGAGTCTGAAAAAAATAATGTGTGTAGGCATTAAGCCTATTCTAATAAAGTTTCAAATTTTGAAACATGCCCTTTCTCTCGCTCTTTTTTTTTTTTTTTTTTAGTATTTTTATATATTTATTTGCAAGCACAGAGACAGAAGACATAGAGATAAGAGATGACGGGGGGGGGGGCAGGGAGAGGGGCATACCAGGCAGGCCTCCTGCCAATGCAAATGAACTCCAGATGCATGTGCCACTTTGCACATCTGGCTTTATGTGAGTACTGGGGAATGGAACCCAGGCCATCAGACTCTGCAAGCAAGGGGCTTCAACGCTGAGCCATCTCTCTAGCCATATAACTTCGGTTTTGTTTTTCAAGGTAGGGTCTCGTGCTAGCCCAGACTAACCTGGAATTCACTATGCAGTCTCAGGGGTGCCTCAAACTCATGGAGATCCTTCTACCTCTGTCTCCCAAGTGCTGGAATCAAAGCCATATACCACCACGCCTGGCTAATATAGCAAACTGGTTTTTGTTGTTTTGTTTTTTGGTTTTGTCTCACTCTATTCCAAGCTGTCTGTAGTCCCAGACCAGCCTCAGACTCACTGTGATCCTTCCTACCTCTGAGTGCTGAAATTAAAGACATGTGCCACTACAGTAGGCTAGCTTTTTTTGTTTTTTTTTTTTGAGGCAGGGTTTCTCTAGCCCAGGCAGACCTGGAATTCACTATGTCGCCTCAGGGTGGCCTTGAACTCAGTGATCCTCCTACCTCAGCTTCCGGAGTGCTGGTATTAAAGGCGTGCACCACCATGCATGAGGTTACCTGCACCCGATGGGCCCATATACAGTCATGGATGGGGAAGAAGATCACAAGCCCTCACCCCTCCCTGAAGATTTATAGGCAGTTAACAGCTGCTAAAGAGGAGAGGGTGACAAGGCCACATCACTGCCTGAAGAGCTATTTCTTGGCAATTAATAGTTGCTAGCGATGGTGGTTTGACTCAGGTGTCCCCCATAAACTTAGGTGTTCTGAATGCAAGGCTCTAGGCTGATAGAGATTTGGGGATTAACACCTCCCGGAAGCAGAGTATTGTTGGGGGTGGGCTTATAGCCAGCTTTCTCTTGCCAGTGTCTGGCACACTCTCCTGTTGCTATTTGCCCACCTTCTGCTCATGCCATCGTTTTCCCTTGCCATCATGGAGCTTCCCTTCAAGGCTGTAAACCAAAATAAACCCTTTTTCCCCCTCAAACTTCTTGGTCAGGTGTTTTCTGCCAGTAATGCAAACCTGACTGCAACACTGGGGGACAGAGACATTTAAAAGTATTTTATTCATTCATTCATTCATTCATTCATTCATTCATTAATGAGTGAGAGACAGAATGGATATGCCAAGGCCTCCAGCTATTGCAAATGAACTCCAGACACATGCGCCACCTTGTGCATCTGACTTAAGTGAGTACTGGGGAACTGAACCTGGGTCCTTCGGCTTCTTTTCAGCCCTAAAGAGACATTTTCTTCAGTGGTCTAGCCACTAACAAGTTGCTCATGCTCTGACGAATAAACCCCTCAGCCGGTTTCCCCTTAAGCAAACCCTAATAGACTCATTATTTACACAAACCAAACAAACAATTTCCTTCTTTTTTCTAAATGCTTGATTTGACTTTGTAGTGTGGAGGGTTTCTTATGTCCCCTTATCTCCTGTGCCGACCAGATACCACAGATCCTATGTTATAAAAAAAATCCTAGGTCTTGAAAGTTAACAGTTGGATAAATGGTGTAATCATTTTAATTATAAGCACAAACCTCACTACCTTGATATGTTTTAAAATTCTTTTTCTTGGGCTGGAGAGATGGCTTAGCGGTTAAGCGCTTGCCTGTGAAGCCTAAGGACCCTGGTTCGAGGCTCGGTTCCCCAGGTCCCACGTTAGCCAGATGCACAAGGGGGCGCACACGTCTGGAGTTCGTTTGCAGAGGCTGGAAGCCCTGGCGTGCCCATTCTCTCTCTCTCCCTCTATCTGTCTTTCTCTCTGTGTCTGTCGCTCTCAAATAAATAAATAAATAAATAAATAAATTAATTAAAAAATATTTAAAACAATTCTTTTTCTTATTGACAAGTTCCATAATTATAGACAATAAATCATGATAATTCTCTCCCTTCCCCCACTTTCCCCTTTAGAATTCCACTCTCCATCATATCCCCTCCTCCTTTTTTTTTTTTTGGTTTTTCAAGACAGGTTCTTGCTCTAGCCCAGGCTGACTTGGAATTCACTGTGTAATATCAGGGTGACCTCGAACTCCTGGCGATCCTCCTACCTCTGCCTCCCAAGTGCTGGGATTAAAGGCGTGCGCCACCACATCCGGCTTTCCCTCTTCCTCTTAATCAGTCTCTCTCTCCCTCTCTCTCTTTCTATTTTGTTTTTTTTCTTTTTGATTTTCTGAGGTAGGGTCTCACTCTAGCTCAGGCTGACCTGGAATTCACTATGGAGTCTCAGGTGGCCTCGAACTCACAGCCATCCTCCTACCTCTGCCTCCCAAGTGCTAGGATTAAAGGCGTGCGCCACCACACACGGCTTCTCTTTTATTTTGATGTCATCATCTTTTCCTCCTATTATACTGGCTATTTGTCCATTCTCAAAATAAGGACTAAAGTTCTCACAAAAGCATTGTATCTGCTGCATGTACTTGGAGCAAGGCTGGATGGACAGGTAATACGCCTGTGATGGCAGAGAGAAGACATGCTGCAGGATTACACCAAGCCACCCTAGGCTGCCGTTAGCCCTTTAAAAGACACTTACTGCCCACCTCTGTGTCTGACCTAACATCCTGGTGACTACCAGTTGATCAGGAATGTGCAAACAGACCCCCAACTTCCACCAACCCAAAGGCTAAGAATATCAGCCAACGGCATCTGAGGACTGTGGTGGAGATTTCCCTGCTTTATGGTCACCCACCCACCTGATGGTCAGCCAGGGTATTTGAAAAGTGCCTTGATTTATGATTTTCCTTTGTCCTGTAACTATAAAATCTTCGCGGGGGCTGGAGAGATGGCTTAGTGGTTAAGTGCTTGCCTGTGAAGTCTAAGGACCCTGGTTCGAGGCTCGATTCCCCAGGACCCACGTAAGCCAGATGCACAAGGAGGTGCATGCATATGGAGTTCGTCTGCACTGGCTGGAGACCCTGGAGCGCCCATTCTCTTTCTATCTGCCTCTTTCTCTCTCTGTCCTGTCGCTCTCAAATAAATAAAAATAAGCAAAAATAAATAAATAAATAAAACCAAAAAACCGTCGCAGAATTGTTAGCACATTGGAACATGGATTTGAGGCAACCTAAATCTGTCTTCCCAGGCCATGGTCACTCACATTTGGCTCCAGAATAAACTATCTCTTATCCCCTTTGAGGTGAGAGCTGTGTCTTTTGCATCAACAAAATTATTTCCCTGAGGTCACTAAAAGATGTACTTTAGAGCTAGAGAGATGGCTTTAGCAGTTAAGCACTTGCCTGTGAAGCCTAAGGACCCCAGTTCGAGGCTCTCTTTCCCAGGACCCACGTTAGCCAGATGCACAAGGGGGCGCATGCGTCTGGAGTTCATTTGCAGTGGCTGGAGGCCCTGGCGTGGCCATCCTCTCTCTCTCTCTGCCTTTCTCTCTGTGTCTGTCGCTCTCTAATAGATAAATAAAAAAATGAACAAAAAAAGTACTTCGTGTTTTACTTTCATTGATGTTTGTTTGGGGGCAGAGTCTCAAAAGACTGGCCTAAGATTCAAAAGACTTTGAACTCCTGATCCTCCTGCCTCCACCGCCCATATTCCTGGCTTCCTGAGTGCTGGGATCGTAGGAGTGGGCTACCCCGACTGGCTTGTTTGCTGAATTTATGGTGGATTAAATGATACTCCACAGTTACAGCTTCTTGCTTCAGATTTCACTAAGCAGTTGAGATGAGGTGTGGAAGGTTTCATTACTATTTAAAAAGTGTTGTGGCCTCTCTTTTCAAATGCCGGTTCAATTCCAGTCCCTAAAGATGTAGCCCAGGCCCAGGGTTGCCTTGTAGGTGTTGCTTGCTTTAATTAGAAAAAGGGACCTCTCTGAGCTGTCAGTGTGTAGACCCACGGCTTAGAAAGCAAGCAATACCTTTCTGTGAATTATAAACGGCTCCTGCCTTTGGCTAATGGGGCCTCTTACCAGGACATAAACTATGGTCACAGAGGGCCGGTTTCACTTGGACCTAGTAGTGAGGTGGCCTAAGAGGACTCATGAACCAAACCTGACTCTATACTTAGCCTTTGCTAATTTTGTTTGTTTGTTTTTACAAGGTAGGGTCTCGCTCTAGCCCAGGAAGACCTGAAATTCACTATGCAGTCTCAGGCTGGCTTTGAACTCGCAGCAATCCTCCTACCTCTGCCTCCTGAGTGCTGGGATTAAAGGCCTGGGCCACCACACCAGGCTCCTTTGATGAAAGTTTATAGCCTGTTTTACAAAGGACAGAACCTTCCCTGGGACTTTTTTTTTAAGAGTGGCTAGGCATATCCAGAATGCCCTCAGATAAGTCAAACCACAGGAAGTCTCCCAACAAAAATAAACATCTATTATGTGGACTTAAGTCAAGCCTCCTTTTCTTAGTGGACACATTTTCTAATCGTTAAAGCTGCCAGTTTATCAAGTGAGACTCTTAAGTGTACAGAAATGGCCTTGGCACAGTTAACTCACACTTAAGTGTACAGAAACTCTTACCCAATACTTGTCCCCACTCTATCAACAAAGAGCACATCTAGGCTTACGGAAATGGGTGTGTCTTGCTCTCCAACAGCCAAGTGAAGCTCAAAGCAGATCCATGCAGCAGAGCGTGCAAGGGTAACTGAATCTCAGTGAGCTCTCCAACTGGAAGAGCTCCGGATTCTGTCAAAAACTGTGAAAGAAACTCTAGCAACAAATTCAGCCCATTAGATCTTTGCCAAGACAAGTCCCAGCAATAGAAGCTTTTGGCTATTTGCTGGGAATCTGGGTCAAAAACTGCACTCAGAATTGGGGAGAGAATGGCTTTTAGCAATGTCCCCGGGTAGAATTGCCTTGGAGGGACAAAAACAAGCAAACCACCAAATAAGCCCCGTTTCACTAACCTTACGTGAAAAGCAAAACTGTACCATGAACACTGGCAGAAAACCCTGTAAGTACTAACAATCCCTGTGTCCTTGTGACACTAGCAGCATGGAGATCACAGCCATTGTTACAGAAATTGATAGATGGGCTTGGGGCTGGAGAGATGGCTTAATGGTTAAGGCGCTTGCCTATGAAGCCTAAGGATGCAGGTTCTATTCCCTAGTACCCACATACGCCAGATACACAAGGTGGCACATATGTCTCAAAGTCATGGGAATTATTAGATCCACCACTAGGTCTGCTTATTTATTTTATCCAGTAGTCAAGAAGCATATGCTGTCAAATGGGGCAGCATAGCCCTGTCATCCCAGACTCTGAGAGGTGGCTGCAGGAGGATCAGATATTAAAGGTCATTCTTGGCCATGAGTTCCAGGCTAGCCTCTACTACATGAGATTCTGTCTAAAAAGACAAAAAAGGAGACAGAAATTACCCAACTGAGACTTGACAGGAGCTTTGCCTTCCTTCCTTCTTTAAAGCTCTGTAAGACACTATGATTAAATCTTTCTAAACTTAAAAATAAATAAGCTGGGTGTGGCAACTCACACCCAGTCCTTGGGAGAGTGAGGCAGGAGGATCTCTATGAGTTTAAGGCCAGCCTGGGCTACGGTGTGAGTTCTAGATCAGCATGGGCTAGAGTGAAACCCTGCCTCAAAAACAAAAAGCATAATGGAACATGCAGGAGCCATAGATCGTTGCTAGAAAATTTCAGTGCCAAGGATGGGATACCTTTCAGTGTGGTGTTGGCCAGGGAGGTCCCTGATGCCCTCAAAACATTATAGGTCATTGCCAAGGCCCTTGGTATCACACCAGGAATAGATGGTAAGACCCAATTGCTGAAGACTTCACATACTTGGGCTGCAAGGCCACTGAGAAATCCTGCTGGAACTGAGCTGATAACCTCCTCCATGTAGACCAGCTGACAGAAAGCTAGAAGCTATGAGAGAAATTACAAGTGAGGATACTCAACAGTGGACACTGCAAGCCTTATATTTGGCCAACCAGGCCAATGAGCCAACGGGTGCAATAGTGGCATGTCTGTCATGGTGGAAACCAACTGCCCTCTAATTGGACTGGAGGTCTGCTCCACAGGAGGGAATAGATACCTGATACTGAAACTTAAAACAAGGGTAGTCATGAGCCCTAGGGGTATAACATCTGCTGCTGTCTGGCTAAATGTAAATACCATGCCTACCAAACTCTCAGTAAGCACTTCTCTTAATGTTCATACCCTTATATTAATACTACTTTCACTTTTGGTAGAGAATCTTCTTTTCTGATGGCAGTGACCTTGGGATAACTCAGAAGGCATCAAGGTGCTGGAAAGAAGTGACAGGAGTGCTCAGCACTGCAATATCTCTATCACACCTTCCAAGGCTAAGGATCTAATGTGGAAGAGGTGGCGGAAAGAATGTAAGAGCCAAAGGAAGGGTAGGACTCCTTACAACGTGCTCCCCCAGACACAAAAAGGCCTGGATATCCATGACCTCACAGTGCCTGACACTACCTACACAAGACCATCATAATAGGAGGAAAAGATCATAACATTAAAATAAAAGAGAGACTGATTGAGATGTGGAGGGAATATGATGGAAAATGGAGTTTCAAAGGGGAAAGTGGGGGGGGGGAGAGAGGGTATTACCATGGGATATTGTTTATAACCATGGAAGTTGTTAATAAAAAACAAAATTGAAAGGAAAAAAAAAAAAAGAAAATGGGCTACAGAGATTGCTCAGTGGTTAAGTTGCTCACCTGCAAACCCTAAGGACCCAGATTCGATACTCTGGTACCCATGTAAAGTCAGATGAGCAAGGTGGTCCATGTGTCTGGAGTTCATTTATAGTGGTTAGAGGCCCTGGTATACCATTCTCTCTCAAATAAGTAAATATTTAAGCCAGGCATGGTGGTACATGCTTTTAATCTCAGCACTTGGGAGGCATGGTAGGAGGATTGCTTTGAGACTACATAGTGAAATCCAGGTCAGCCTGGGATAGAACAAGACTCTGCTTCAGAAAACCAAAATATCTATATCTCCATATATATTATTTTTATTTATTTATTTATTGGGTTTTTCAAGGTAGGGTCTCACTCTAGCCCAGGCTGACCTGGAATCCACTATGGAGTCTCAGGGTGGCCTCGAACTCACGGTGATCCTCCTACCTCTGCCTCTTGAGTGCTGGGATTAAAGGCATGCACCATCATGCCTGGTGCTATTTATTTATTTGAGAGAGTGAAAGAGGCAGATTAGGAGAGAGGCCAGCCTGGGCTATGATTTGAGTTTTAGATCAGCCTGGGCTAGAGTGAGACCCTGCCTCAAAAACCTAAAGCATGCCCCCAAAACATTATAGGCCATTGCCGAGGCCCTTGGTTTCCCACCAGGAATACATGGTAAGACCCTGTTACTGAAGACTTCACATACTTGGGCTGCAAGGCCACTGAGAAATCCTGCTGGAGCTGAGCTGATAACCTCCCCATGTAGACCAGCTAACAGAAAGCTGGAAGAAGCCCTTCTACATGTAGTTCAATGGGAGAAAGAGATACCACCAGTGAAGATACTCAACAGTGGACACTGCAAGCCTTATAATTGGCCAGTCATCCCAAATGAGCCAACAGGTGCAATAGTGGCATGTCTGTCCTGGTGAAAACCAACTGCCTTCCAATTGGACTGGAAGCCCACTCCATGGGGGGAAACATCCCTGATACTGAAAACTTAAAACAGGGGTAGTCATGAGCCCTAGGGGTGTAATATCTGCTGATGTCTGGAAAAATGTATATACTATGCTTATCAAACTGCCCAGTAAGCATTTCTCTTAATATTTATACCCTTATATTAATGCTACTCTCACTTTGGGTAGAGGATCTTCTCTTTTCAGATGGCAGTGACTTTGAAATGACTCAGAAGGTATCACAGTGCTGGAAAGAAGTGACTGGAATACTGAGTAACATCTCGATCACACCTTCCAAGGCTCAGGGTCTAATGTGGGAGAGGTGGCAGAAAGAATGTAAGAGCCAAAGGAAGGGTAGGACTCCATACAACATGCTCCCTCCAGACATAAAATGGCCTGGATATCCATGACCTCATAGTGCCTGACACTACCTACACAAGACCATCATAAGAGGAGGAAAAGACCATGACATCAAAATAAAAGAGAGACTGATTGAGATGGGGAGGGGATATGATGAAGAATGGAATTTCAAAGGGGAAAGTGGGGGGCGGTATTACCATGGGATACTTTTTATAATCATGGAAAATATTAATAAAAATTGAAAAAAAAAACCTAAAGCAAGTGGGATTGGAGATATTGCTTAGTGGTTAAGGTACTTGTTTGCAAAGTCTAAAAACCTACAAAGGACCCAGGTTCGATTCTCCAGTACCCACAAGCCAGATGCACAAGATGGCGCATGTATCTGGAGTTTGTTTAAAGCAGTTCGAGGCCCTGGCATGCCCATTCTCTCTCTTTCTATCTGCTTCTTTTTCTATCTCTCTCAAATAAGTAATATAGATAGATGGATAGATAGATAGATAGACAGATTTTAATCTTTTAAAAATTAGAAAACAAAAAGACCCTAAATAAATAAATCAATAAGTGTGCTTACCTCTTAGGTCCTAGTCTTTTTATAGGATCAAAATATTTCCCAGACATAATTTATTTAATAGTATGTTTATAAATACCTCCTTCATAACTGTAATTAAATATGAATTATACAAACCAGATGTAATGGCACAACTTGTAATTGTAGCACTCATGAGGCAGAGGCCTGAGGATTAGAAATTCAAGGTCATCCTTAGGAGTGTAAGGTCAGATTGGGCTACAAGAGGTCTATTCTTTTTTTTTTTTTTTAATTTTTATTTATTTATTTATTTGAGAGCGACAGACACAGAGAGAAAGACAGATAGAGGGAGAGAGAGAGAATGGGCGCGCCAGGGATTCCAGCCTCTGCAAACGAACTCCAGACGCGTGCGCCCCCTTGTGCATCTGGCTAACGTGGGACCTGGGGAACCGAGCCTCGAACCGGGGTCCTTAGGCTTCACAGGCAAGCGCTTAACCGCTAAGCCATCTCTCCAGCCCAAGAGGTCTATTCTTTAAAAAGGAAGAAGGGAGAATAAAAACTGCACCAACATTAGCATTCCATCCTCCTCCCAGTTCATGTGGATGGAAATGCCTCACCTGAGGGCTCTTGGGTTCATCAGAAACTAAATTCCTTGGCTACAGTCCAGGACAGCCCCACTTTTTATTAAGTTCTGCCTTGAGGAAAGTGTTAGAATGATTTCTAAGGTACACAACTAACCTTAGGTTTAAAAACATACTTGCTAAGCAGGGGTTTTTCAGTCAGGATATTTTAATTAATAGATTACTATACATAAATTTAATATTTTGAATCTGCTTATTAAGGGCTCCTGACTCAAATTTCTAACATCAGAATATTGGAACAGATGTTTTTAATATCTCATTTCCTACCAACATGGGAAATCTTCCTGAAGTCTAGAGGGAGTTAATGTCATTTCAGACAAATGGCAAAGATGACAGGAAAACGTAATATAATATATTAAAGCAATTCTTCGTATAACATAAATATTTTGAACAGGATCAAAGAAAGGGCCTGATCCACAGTGAATCAAAGTTCAAAGTACTGCTCTTTCCCCCTACATGGAAAGGTAGAAAAGACTTCAGAAGAATTTTTAAATTGTATTTTTCATTTTATCTTCTACCCTGTGATTCTTTCAACACCAATGTAATAACTTTCCACAAAAGAAAGGCTGCTACTGAGAAAAATTATATAACATATAACATAGGTTAGAGGCAAAAACTATAAAAGAATCTGTGAGTCATTTCTAGATGATAGGAGAGGAAAAGGAATTTTGATTTTTATGCTATTTGCATATTATATATGCATAAAAGATCCCTTCAAAGAAAATGTGACTTACAAAAATACCAAGCAAGTGGCAAAATATATATAATTTTTAGGAATTGATAGAGGAAGGGCTAAGGGGGAGCCCAAGTAGATGGTAGAGCCTCAAAGAAGAGAACTGTAAGACCAGCAGCCATTGCTCTGCTGTTTGCTAGCAGGCACGTGTCCAGGTTGGGGCAGGCCTATATGAATATTACTGAATGAGGGCTCAGAGAAGGATCAGCAATTTAACGCATTTGCCTGTGAAGCCTAAGGATCTGGGTTCAAATCCTGAGTACCCACATAAGCCAGCTGCACAAGGTGCTGCATGTATCTGGAGTTTGTTTGCAGTAGCCAGAGGCCCTGGCATGCCTGTTCTTCCTATTTCTCTCTCTTAAAAATATTACTTACTTATTGAGAGCAAAAGAGAAAGGACGAGAGAGAAAGAATGGACATGCCAGGGCATCCGGCTACTGCAAACAAATTCCAGACACATGTACCACCTTGTGCATCTGGCTTACGTGGGTCCTGGGGAATTGAACCTGGGTCCTTTACCTTTGCACGCAAGCGCCTTAACTTTTAAGCCATCTCTCCAGTCCCCCCCTCATTTTCTCTCTCTATCTGCCTCTTTCTCTCTCTCTCAAATAGAAAAATGAATATTAATCGTGAGTGATTAATGAGAGAGCGAATGTGGCCTGGAAGGATATATTTCAGGAGACAGGGAGAAACTATTAAGTGGGGCAAAAGAAAACAAAGTTTTGATAATTCTGGGTTGTAAAGTATAGTCTCCATCTTGTAGGTTAGAACATTTTCAATCTTTCTTTCTTTCTTTTTTTTTTTTTTTTGGTTTTTCGAGGGAGGTAGGGTCTCACTCTGGTCCAGGCTGACCTGGAATTAATTCTGTCATCTCAGAGTGGCCTTGAACTCATGGCAATCCTCCTACCTCTGCCTCCTGAGTGCTGGGATTAAAGGCGTGCACCACCACCCGGCTACCAATCTTTCTTTTTTAAAAAACATTTTATTTATTTACTTATTAGAGAGAGAGCGAGAAGAAGAGGCAGATAGAAAGAGAATGGGCATGCCAGGGCCTCCAGCCACTGCAAACGAACTCCAGACCCTTGCACTCTCTTGTGCATCTGGCTTACGTGGGTCCTGGGGATTCAAACCAGGGTCCTTTGGCTTTGCAAGCAAACACCTTAACCGCTAAGCCATGTCTCCAGCCCCATTTTCAATCTTTCTAAGAAGCAGGACTAGAGCTGATGATACAGAGCCGTGGTAGAGTACTGGTGTAGTATGCGTGACACTATGAATTTAACCCTCAGCGCTGAAAATAAAATCAGAAGCTTGACTGGAACGATGGCTCAGGAATTAAAGGCGCTTGTTTCCAAAGCCTGCTGGTCCATGTTCAATTCCCCAGTAGCCACATAAGGTCAGATGCACAAAATGGTGCGTGCATCTGGAGTTTGTAGTGGCAAAAAGCCCTGGCATACCCACTCTTTCTCCCTCTCTTTTTTTTTAATTACTCTTGCTCTGCTTGCAAATAAATAAACAAATAAATAAAAATATTATAGCCGGGTGTGGTGGTGCATGCCTTTAATCCCAGCATGCCGGGAGGCAGAGATAGGAGGATTGCAGTGAGTTCGAGGTCACCCAGAGACTACATAGTGAATTCCAGGTCAGCCTGAACTAGAGTGCGACCCTACCTCCAAAATTCAACCCCTCCAAAAAATCTTAAATAAAAACAAATCAGAATCTAATAAGCAGCATAAAAGTATGTTCTTGGCAGGGAAAATGAGGGCGTGATAAGAGCTGGCATGACCAGTATGAAAGACATTGCTGCAACCTGCCATGGGTGTAGAAAAGCCTGCCATGGATCATCTAGGGAGATGGAAAACACAGGAGCCAGAGCTTCAGGAAATGTGGCAGATCCTACCAGCAGGGACAGATGAGGAGGAAGAAGGACTTAAGTCCCTTCTACAAATGCCTGAGTAACTTGTAGCATGCTTTCAAGTTAGTGATCCATCCGTCCAGCAAACAATCATGGGGCTACTGCATGAACCTTCCGGAAAGGAGCATCTTTTCACTTCCCTAAGCCTGACTGACCCTGACATGTGTCAGGACATAGGCCAGATGCTGATGAGGGCTAAGGAACAAGGCAGTGGACTGACGCTGCTGCCACACCGGCGCCTGCTCTCTTCTTCCCCGTGTTTCATGGTCTCTACTTCTCCCAACTCCAGTCACCGCCCTCCTGTACTGACAGATCTGGCCTGATGCACCAGACCTGACTAACACAAAAGTAACATTTACAAGCATTCCACCTGAAATGAAGTAAATCATTCAGTTTGCTTTTCCTTCAACATTTCACAACACATGTAGGTATTCTCTTAGACCCTGTTTTGAGTTGTCTTTAAAAAGTTGCTACCAAGAATTAATTAATTTTAGTGGTGTTTGGAATGGGAGGTCCACTTCATGGCCACAGACATCACAGGTAAGTTATAACTTGGAGACCTCTTTCCAAGAAGTGAGTTGGAAGTTTTTACTACAATGAAGGAAAGGACAGATAGGCTTACTCCAAAGTGAAGCTGTTGGGCTGGGGAGAAGGCTCAGTAGTGAACGGTGCTTGCTTGCCAATCCTTCTGGGCCAGATTTGATTCCCCAGTGCCTACATAAAACCAGATACCCAAAGCAGCACATGAATCTGGAGTTTGTTTGCAGCAAGAGGCCCTGGTGTGACCACTCTCTCTAGTCCTCTCTCTCAAATAAATAAAATATTTTAAAAAGAAAAGGGAGCCAGGTGTGGTGGCACATGCCTTTAATCCCAGCACTTGGGAGGCAGAGGTAGGATTGCTGTAAATTTGAGGCCACCCTAAGACTACAGAGTGAATTTCAGGTCAGCCTGAGCTAGATTAAGACCCTACCTTGAAAAACCAATAATAATAATAATAATAATAATAATAATAATAATAAATAAAATTACAAGGAAGCAAAGCTTTCTAGGAAAACAGCAAACAAACAAAACCATTACAAACAGGGTGTGGTGGCACACGCCTTTAATCCCAGCACTCAGGAGGCAGAGGTAGGAGGATCATTGTGAGTTTGAGCCTTCTCTGAGACTACATAGTGAATTCCAGATCAGCCTGGACTAGGGCCTCTAGCCAGTGCAAACAAACTCCAGATGCATGAGTTACCTTGCGCATCTGGCTTTATGTGGGTGCTGGAGAACTGAACCTGGGTCCTTTGGCTTTGCAGGCAAGAGCCTTACCTTATAAGCCATCTTTCCAGCTCCTATTAAAGCAGTTTTATTTTATTTTATTTTTCTGGTTTTTCAAGGTAGGGTCTCGCTGACCTGGAATTCACCGTGTAGTCTCAGAGTGGCCTGGACTAGAGTGAAACTCTACCTTGAAAAAGTAAAAAAAAATAAAAATAAAAAAAAATTACAAAACAACAGGATGACTGAGAAGTAGCTAAGATTGCTACATCTGGGGATTTCCACTCACCTTTCTCTAAAAAAGTACTAAAATAGAATACCCTGTCTTATCAGTCCTTCATCCTTGCATTTCTCAATTTTTTTCCCTCCCAAGAAACCAAAACAGGTGCAAATTTATTTAACAATGAGTCAGGCAGGAATCCCTCTCTTGCTCTGCCAAAAATTCATATAATAAATCAGTGATGGGAATAATGACTCCAACAAAGGCTTACCCTTTCTCTCCCCCACATTTTGTGCATTTGGAGTCACTTTGAATTCCAAACTGGACATAAAAGTGCTACCTCACAAAGTTATTGGGAAATCATTTGACCTGTTTTATCCAAACAGAAGGTCCTGGTTAATTAACATAGTTGGAAAGATGCAACCTGAAAGCCTCAAATCCAACTTCAGAAAAGTGGGGTGCAGGCACAGTTTAAGGCCTGGCTGAACTACACAGAGCTGGAGACTAGCCTAGGCTACAAGAGACCTAGTTTCAAAACCAAACCAAAACAACAACAACAAAAAAATCTAAGCTCATGGGCTGGAGAGATGGCTCAGTGATTAAGGTGCTTGCATGCAAAGCCTAAGGACCTGTGTTCAATTCCCAAGAACCCACCCCAGATGCACAAGGTGGCCACTAGAGAACCTGGTGTGCCCATTCTCTCTCTGAGTCTCTCTCCGCTTTCAAATAAACAGAATATATGTATTTTTTTTAAAAAAAAAACCTAAGTGCATAAACAGGGCACATTGGTGGCAGCAGTAGAAAAAAATTGTACAGTTGGAAATAGTCAAAACATTAAAAAAAAAAAGTCGGATGCTGCGGTGCATGCCTCTAGTCCTAGAACGCAAAACGCTGAGGCAGGAGGATCTCTGTGAGTTTGAAGCCTAGGCTAGAGTGAGATCCTACCTCGACAAACCAGAAAAAAATGGGGGGGGGATGGGAAGATTGTTTAGCAGTTAAGACACTAGCCTGCAAAGCCAAAGGACCCAGGTTCGATTTCCCAGAATCCACATAAGATGCACAAGGTGGCACATGTGTCTGGAGTTCGTTTGCAGCAACTGGAGGCCTGGCATGCCCATTCTCTCTCTCTTTCTCTCAAATCAATAAAAAAAATATATATTTTTAAAAACCCACAAATTTACACACACACACACACACACTCACACACACACACACATTGAGAGAGAGAGAGGAAATGCTTTAATATTCATTCCCGTATGAGCTACAATCACAGTACCATTGAGACCCTAACTATTTGTGTAGCCTTGGGCAAGGCATGTCACCTCCCACATGTGTGAGGCAACATCACCTCTAATGTACCTCATATCTCTAAATTTTAAAACTTTGGGCTAAAGGAGGCTGGGGAGATGGCTCAGCAGTTAAAGGCACTGGCTTGCAAAGCCGACCGGTCCTGGTGTAATTCCATATCCACCCATATAAAACCAGATGCATAAAGTGGCACATGTGTCTGGGGTTCATTTGCAGAAAAAAGAGGCCCAGGCACACCCATTCTCTTTCTTCTTGCAAATAAATAAATAGCTTTTGGCTACTGGATGTTTTAAAACTAGTCTAGGGTTGGACCGATGGCTTAGCTGTTAAGGCACTTGCCTGCAAAGCCTAAGGACCTATGTTGGATTCCCCAGTAGCCATGTAAGGAAGATGCACAAGGTGGCACATGTGTCTAAAGTTGATTTGTCTAGAGGCTCTGGCATGCCCATTCCTTCTCTCAAATGAATGAATAAATAAAATTATGTCCTAGACAGCTTCAAAGAATCTAAAATTGTAATAGGTTTTCCCCCCACTCTTTAGGAGCCTGAGACTATAGCATGAATTCCAGGCCAGCTTGGGCTAGAGTAAGACTCTACCCAAAGAAACAAACAAACAAAGCAAAACAAAAAACCCAGCATGCAATCAAAATTAAACACAGGCAACTTTTTTTTTTTTTAACCATGTATATCAGCCACAATGTAGGAACACAGACATTTTTACATCACATTTCCAGTGTTCTGATCCTTCTTGCATCTGAAGCCACAGTTGTCAGTTGCAGTCTCAGTCAACAGCTGTGCAAACCGCTACACGGCTGGGCAGCTGGTGTGTGAGGGAACATTGGATTTCTCTAGTAAAAACACTACATGCGTGCCAGGACTTCCGTTTGCTCTGTTATCCCCAACCTCAGCCAAGCGCACAGGACAGCAGGTGCAGATGGGCAGGATAGCCTCAGATTATTTGCTTTGCTTTATGTCACTCCAGAGGGAAATCTAGTGTCCCGCTTCAAAACACATGCCACACCTTGGGAAAGCCTTCTCCATTGCAGTCTGTGGCAAGCTGGGAAGGCCAGAAGCCTTTTTGTAATGGGAAACCTCCTCTGCTGATTATGGTTTAAGAGAAAGTTCTTCAGTAGAAAGCATGACCATCACAGCTATGGAAACTAGTTAGAAACAAGTGCCTCAAAATCTGTTTACATCACTGGGCATGGTGGCGCACACCTTTAATCCCAGCACTCCGGAGGCAGAGGAAGGAGAATCTGTGAGTTCAAGGCCAGCCTGGGACTACATAGTGAATTCTACGTCAGCCTGGGCTAGAGGGAAACCTCAAAAACAACAATAAAAAATCTTTTTATATCAAATTTCATAAATTCACTGTAAAGTTGTTAGTGTTCTTGTCTATTTTAATATGAAGTTGAATGCAATTGTATACGCTTATTACAGCACTGGATACTCAATCACATCAGCAAATATTTCAGAAATATACTCTGTAAGCACACCTTGGGTCTTCATCTAAATCATAGCCTTTATTCCTTTATTCTCTTTTCTGTTTCCTTTTTTTTTTTTTTTTTTTTTTTTTTGTGAGGCAAGGTTTTATCTAGCCCACACTCACAATGTAGCCATGGATAACTTTGAACTCCTGACCTTCCTGCCTTTACCTCCCAAACGTTGGGATCAGAGGTATGCCCCACCGTGCTTGACTTGCTTTTCTTTTTGTAAAACTATTACAGGAGTAAAACTAGACAGAGAAGCCCAAAATCTTACAAATGATGACCAGGACACCAAAATAACTAAAGTCAGTAAGTTACTGCTAACTAACCCTTGTTCAGAACTTCCCTGTCCAAGGCAGGGGCCTAAGTACTGTGCACAGGATCTGGCTCTACCTTCATGCCAACAAAAGTAACCAGGGCCATGGTAATGCCACGTAGACATGTGGAAGTGACTCTCTAGACCTGTTGGAAAGGAGTTGGGAAAATGCTTTCTTGGGATTGACACAAGGCTGGGGTGAATGCAAGATGGTCACAGCAAAGACAATATACATTATGAGTACCCAGAGATGAGAACTAGGAACGGATAAAGAACTGAAAACATGGGCTGGAGAGATGGCTTAGCAGTCAAGGTACCTGCCTGGGAAGTCTAAGGACCCAGGTTCAATCTCCCAGGATCCACGTAAGCCAGATGCACAAGGCGGCACATGAGTCTGGAGTGGCTACAGGCCCTGGTACACCCATTCCCTATTTGCCTTTTTTTCTAATAAATAAGTAAATAAAATATGTAAATCTTAATTTTTATTTGAGAGAGAGTGAGGGAGAGATAGAGATTGAGATAGATAGATAGATAGACAGACAGACACAGAGAGAGAATGAACACACCAGGGCCTCCAGCCACTGCAAACAAACTCCAGACACATGCACAACCTTGTGCATCTGGCTTACATGGGCCCTGGGAAATCAAACCTGGGTCCTTTGACTTTGCAAGCCAAGCGACTTAACCATCAAGCAATCTCTCCAGCCTTAATTTTTTTTTTAAAGAAGAAATGGGCCGGGCGTGGTGGCGCACGCCTTTAATCCCAGCACTCGGGAGGCAGAGGTAGGAGGATTGCCATGAGTTCAAGGCCACCCTGAGATGACAGAGTTAATTCCAGGTCATCCTGGACCAGAGTGAGACCCTACCTTGAAAAACCAAAAAAAAAAAGAAAGAAAGAAAAGAAATGAAAGCAGCTCCATTTCAGGTGATAGATGTATGAAGAATGCAAGTAATCTGTAAACCCTCTACTGGGCAGGGTGGTTAGAAGGAGAGAGACATGCTTAGCCAGGGCAGAGCCCGTGGAGGGTAGCTGGGTTGGCTGGCAGGGGTGAAGAGGGAAGCCCACCTGTGAGCAGCAGCCTGTACTGGGGGATCCTCTGAACCGGCTTGAGCAGGTAGTGTTTCAGCGCCAGGCTGGCACAGCGAGGGCTCGTCTGAAAGGGAATGGCATACAGCGTAAACTGCGGTTCTCCTGGAATCAAGGGATTCAGGTTACAGAGCTCGAGAAGCCAAACTTTAAACAGACAGCAACTCTATAGGGAATTCACAGAGATACTTCCATTTATTTATTTATTTATTTATTTATTTACTTTGCTTTTCGAGGTAGGGTCTTGCTCTAGCCTGGGCTGACCTGGGTTTCACCATATAGTCTCAGTGTGGCCTTGAACTCACGGCAATACTCCTACCTCTGCCGGGATTAAAGGTGTGCGCCCCCACGCCCGGCTCGATACTCCCTTTTACCCTCGGATACAGCGATCGCTTCTCAAGGACAGCAGACCATGGTCAGCATCAAGCCCACCTCTTCTGTGGGTCTGTCAAGGCCCCTGCTCCTAAGGAGCACTGGTTCCCAGCCCATAGCCCGTCACAAAGTGTGGTGACCACAGCCTCGCCCAGAGGAGCGCCTGCCAGTGCAGCCCCAACTACAAAACCTTAGGGATCCAGAAGGCAATGCATGGCCTCCAAAATAGGGAAGAAGAAGATAAAACAATGGGCTGGAGAGATGGCTTAGCGGTTAAGCGCTTGTCTGTGAAGCCTAAAGACCCCGGTTCGAGGCTCAGTTCCCCAGGTCCCACGTTAGCCAGATGCACAAGGGGGCGCACGCGTCTGGAGTTTGTTTGCAGTGGCTGGAGGCCCTGGCGTGCCTATTCTCAATCTCTCTCTCTGTCTCTTTCTCTCTCTGTGTCACTCTCAAATAAATTAAAAAAAAAATTAAAATTAAAAAAATGAACAACAAAAAAAAGAAGATAAAACAAAAAAAAAACCTGTTGGCAGATGGGTTCAGACCATCGTCAGCCTTGTGTTTGACACATTCAGGGCAATGACGAGGCTGTGGGGACACTTGCAGAAGGCAGAGAGGAGAGCAACTTTGCTGAGCATCCGTTCTCTTAAGGACTGAACAAGGTAAAAATCTTTCTTACGTGGACAGCCCTACAAAAAGACAGTGAGGGCTGGAGAGATGGCTTAGCGGTTAAGCGCTTGCCTGTGAAGCCTAAGGACCCCGGTTCGAGGCTCGGTTCCCCAGGTCCCACGTTAGCCAGATGCACAAGGGGGCGCACGCATCTGGAGTTTGTTTGCAGAGGCTGGAAGCCCTGGCGCGCCCATTCTCTCTCTCTCCCTCTATCTGTCTTTCTCTCTGTGTCTGTCGCTCTCAAATAAATAAAAATAAAAAAATAAATTAAAAAAAAAAAGACGCACACCTTTAACCCCAGTACTCTGGAGGCAGAGGTAGGAGGACCACTGTAAGTTCAAGGCCACCCTGAGACTCCATAGTGAATTCCAGGGCAGCCTGGGCTATAGCGAGACCCTACCTTGAAAAAAACAAAATAACCAACCAAACAAAAGACAGCCAAGTCATAGTGTTTATGGGAACATTTGATTAATGGACCATCTTTTCTTGCACTTCCCCCATTTTTAGGAGGTGCTAGGAATAGAACTCAGAGCCTTGCAAATGCTAAGCACGGGCACTGCTACTGAGCCCTATCACCCACACTAGAACATTGCCACTTGACTGTAAAGGAACGCCCCGATCTTGGAAACGTCCCCTTATTGCACAGAACAGACATCTCGGGCCGTTTCTGAATGTCATCATGTTCTCTAGCCAGAACTTTACTGTGCGGTGGAATCAAAATGACTGAGCCAAAGGCAGGTCTATGGCTCATGCCGTGCATTTCAGCACTAAGGAGGCTGAGGTAGGAGGACTGCTATGAGTTGAAGGCCACCCTGGGTTACAGAGTGAGTTCCAGGTCAGCCTATGCTACAGTGAAACTCTGCTTCCATCAAAAAATAAAAAAAATAAAAATAAACCAAGTATATATGTCCTTGAATTCCTCTGTATCTCTATATAGACCAAGTTGGCCTTTAACTCACCAACATTTTTTGGATATCATAGACTAGAAGAGATAAAAAGTTAAAAAAAAAAAAAAAAAAGCCAGGCTGGAGATATGGCTTAGCAGTTAAGGCACTTACCTGCAAAGCCAAAGGACCCTGGTTCGATTCCCCAGGACCCACGTAAGCCAGATGCATAAGGAAGTGCATGCGTCTGAAGTTCATTTGCAGTGGCTGGAGGCCCCGGTGTACCCATTCTTACTTTCCCTCTGTCTCTCAAATAAATAAGTAAACTAAAAAAAGAATGTAGAAAAGACTACCAATGACTTTGGAGGAGTCCACCTATCTGCTGTACAAAGTAGAAGTGTATGATGTGGAGTTTTGTGGTTTTTTTTTTTTTTGGTTTTTCAAGGTAGGGTCTTGCTCAAGCTCAGGCTGACCTGAAATTCACTATGTATTCTCAGGGGGCCTCAAACCCATTGCGATCCTCCTACCTCTGCCTCCCAAGAGCTGGGATTAAAGGCGTGCGCCACCACACCCGGCCTGATATGGAGCATTTTTGAAGCTTTTTCTTTCTTGTTGTGTGTAACTAAACTTACTGACCTTTTTAGATTCCCCAGGACCCATGTAAGTCAGATGCATAAGGGGGCACATGTGCCTGGAGGACCTGGCATGCCCCTCCCCACTCTCTCAACTAAATAAATAAATAACTTTTATTTATTTATTTTGTTTTTTGAGGTAGGCTTTCACTCTAGCCCAGGCTGACCTGGAATTCACTATGTAGTCTCAGGATGTCCTCGAACTCATGGTGATCCTCCTACTTCTGCCTCCCAAGTGCTGAGATTAAAGGTGTGTGCCACCACGCCTGGCTATAAATATTTTAAAAGAGAGAAATAAATACTAAAATACAGTAACCTGAAATGATAGAAGAGAATAAAAAAATTTTTTTTGGAGATAAGGTCTCACCCTATCCCAGGCTCATCTGGAATTCATAATTCACTGTGTAGTCTCAGGGTGGCGTCAAACTCACAGTGATCCTCCTACCTCTGCCTCCTAAGTGCTAAGAATAAAGGTGTGTGCTAGCACTTTTGGCTTTTTCTTTTCTTTCTTGTTTTGAAGCAGACTCTCTCTCCAGTCCAGGATGACCTGAAACTCACTTTAGATCCTAGGCTGGCCTTGAATACAGAGCGCTCCTCCTCCCCCACACCTCCTGAGTGCTGGTTTTAAAGGCATGTACCAGCATACCCTACTAGCAAACTAATTGTTTCTTTCAAATGTGCAGTATCAGGAGTTGGAAAGATGGCACAGCAGTTTGCCTGCAAAGCCTAAGGACCCGGGTTCAATTCCCTAGTGCCCACATAAAGCCAGATGCATAAAGTGGTGCATGTGTCCAGAGGTTTTTTTTTTTTTTTTTTTTGTAGAGGCTAAAGGCTCTGGTGTGCCCATTTTTCTCTCTGTTATCAAATAAATAAATAAAATATTTAAAAACAACATAGAGTATCATTACGTAAGACATCAAGGCAAGAGGACCAGGAGCTCAAGGATAGCCATGGCACATGGCAAGTTTGAGCCACACTGGGCTTGTACAATATCATTTAATCCTTAGTGCAATCAATCTTATACCTTCATAGTTTTGAGTCAAAGCACAGAGCTTTAGCTGACACATGTCATAGACATATGAGGAATTTCTCAATGTTGACACTAAAATAAGGTGTTATTTATTCATCTACAGTAAAACAAACTGTGTTCCACTCCATCACAATGGGTTAGCTGTCAAATGAAAAATTAAGTTAAAAATAAATGTAGGGCTGGAGAGATGGCTTAGTGGTTAAGGTACTTGCCTTCGAAGCTTAAGGAACCAGGTTCAATTCCCCAGAACCCATGTAAGCACATGATAGTGCATGTGTCTGGAGTTTGTTGCTATGGCTAAAGGTCCTAGCATGCCTATTCACTCTCTCAAATCAATAAATAAAAATATTTACAAAAAAAAATAAAGAAATGTAGTCAGGCATGGTGGTGCAGGCCTTTAAATCCACCACTCTAGAGGCAGAGGTAGAAGGATTGCTATGAGGTCGAGGCCAGCCTGGAAGCATATTGTTAGTTCAGGTCAGCTTGGGCTATAGTGAGGCTCGATCTCAAAAAAACACCAAAACAATCAAACAAAAATAAAACCCCCAAACTAAATACTGTTCCCTAGAGTAACCAAATTCACTGGGGCAGCAGGCAGAATGGTGCTTTCAGGGAGGAGCAAAGGGCAAGTTGTATTTAATGGTTATCCGGCCTCAATATTGCATGATGCAATATGCTTTGAAGGCCCAGTTGCACAACAGTGTCCAGATACTTCACATTACAGAATTAAACACTTAAAGTGACTAAGATAGTAAATTGGCTTTATGTGTATTTTACCACATAAAAGGGTTTTTTTTTTGTTTAATTTACTTACTTGAGAGAGAGAGGCAGATAGAGAAAACATGAGATTGGGTGCTTCAGGGCCTTCAGCCACTGTAAACAAACTCCGAACGCATGTGCCACCTTGTGCATCTGGCTTACATGGGTCCTGGGGAATCAAACCTGGGTCCGTTGGCTGTGCAGGCAAGTGCCTGAACTTCTAAGCCATCTCTTCAGCCCTTATTTGTTTGTTTTAAATATTATTTACTTATTTATTTGGAAGAGAGATAAAAGAGGCTGAAAGAGAGAGAGCGAGTATAGGCATGCCAGGGCCTCCTACCACTGCAAACCAACTGCAGATGCATGTGCCACTTTGCGCATCTGGCTTTATGTGGGTACTGGGAAATCAAACCTGGGCCGTCCGGCTTTGCAAGCAAATGCCTTTAACCACTGAGCCATTTTTGCAGCCCCAGAATTAAATCTCAGTCACTGTATTTTCACTGTTTCATTTGCTCAATACCTTCTTTGATTTAGAAGGGATTATATTTCAATACATCTTTGTTTGTAAGCTTTGTTTTCAATGACTGCAGATGATTATTAAGGCTTAGAAACATGGAAGAAAAAGAACTGTTCAACATTAGCTTTTGGCAGATACCTCAAATTCTCTAACAACAGTGGCAAAACCTGGATTTTTCTTGCACTGCTCATCAAGCAAGGCAATGTTTTTATCAAATTCTTTGATGTATGTAGAATACATTTTTAAATAGGGTCCCTTCTTCACAAAGATATCCGCAATTCTCTGTTGTTCCGTCCTGTGAATGAAGGACACATAAAAAGAGAATCATTAATTTGTCCAAGACGGGCTGGAGAGATGGCTTAGACCTTAAGGCACTTCCCTGCAAAGCCAAAGGACCCAGGTTTGATTCCCCAGAACCCACATAAGCCATAAGGTGGCTCATGATCTAGTGTTTGTCTGCAGGGCTAGAGGACCTGAGTGCTCATTCTCTCTCTCTCTCTCTCAAATACATGAATAACATAATAAAATATATTTAAAAAAGCAAAATTTGTCCAATGAACATTTAAGTCTTTAGCTTATCTCCTTTTCTCTCCTCTTCAAAGATATATTCCAACACACTTACACTTCGCCATTTCCCCTGCCATGAATGCATCATGTCTGGACTCTGTCAGCTTTCTTGACAACCTGCTTCCAAGCCTAGCCCCTCTATTCCATTCCTCAGTTGAGCTAGAGTCTAAAAAAATGAACATCCTGTTATGTGATTTCCAATGGCACCTATTTCTTTTTTTCATTGTTGTTGTTCTGAAGTAGGGTCTCGCTCTGGCCCAGGCTGACCTGGAATTCACTATGTAGTCTCAGTTCATCACTACAGCTGTTTACTAATGGCTGCACATGCCTACAACTACAGAACCTTTGGTCCTCCACCATTATCCAGGTATCACTGCACATGCTCTGGCTTCGTGCAGGCCCTTCCTTACACCCACCCCTTCTGGTCCACACCACGGGCCCCAGCATCTTCTAGGTCTCCGAAGATCAGAAATTGTTTTAGATTTTTGTTATCTTTTTTTAAAATTATTTATTTATTTATTTGAGAGCGACAGACACAGAGAGAAAGACAGATAGAGGGAGAGAGAGAGAATGGGTGCGCCAGGGCTTCCAGCCTCTGCAAACGAACTCCAGATGCATGCGACCCCTTGTGCATCTGGCTATTTTGTTATCTTTTTTAAAAAAAAAAATTTGAGGCAGAATCTTTTTCTAGTCCAGGCTGACCTGGAATTCACTATATAGTCTCACGTTGGCCTCAAACTCATGGCGATCCTCCTACCTCTGCCTCCCAAGTGCTGGGATTAAAGGGATGCACCACCAAGCCCAGCTTTTTCTTATCTATTTATTTAGTCTTTCCCCACTAAAAAACCCTTCTCCATAACAGCAAGAGCTTGTTTATGTTACACACCATGTTATGCTTTGCATAAGTACATCACCAACTAGCATAGTTCCTGAAAAACTAAATATTCACTGGGTATGGTGGGGCATACATGGAATTCCGGCACTTGGGAGGCTGAGGTAGAAAGACTGCAGTGAGTTCAAGACCAACTTAAGTGGCCAGGCCAACACAGTCTACAGAGTGAGGCCATAGCTCCAAAGGGAAAGAAATACATAAGGATAGGGGAAGAGGGGTGCTGTGCACTCCTGGAAGGTAGAAACATGGAGATCTGAAAGCCAACCTGGGGTACATGAGACCCTATCTCAAAAAAAAAAAAAAAAGGTCAATGGGAAAATACTGTAAAAATTAGAGCCAGGTGTGGTGGCAAACGCCTTTAATCCCAGCACTCAGGAGGCTGAGGTAGGAGGAACGCCATAAGATTGAGGCCACCCTGAGACTACATAGTGACTTCCAG
Source organism: Jaculus jaculus (assembly GCF_020740685.1). Taxonomy (NCBI): domain Eukaryota; kingdom Metazoa; phylum Chordata; class Mammalia; order Rodentia; family Dipodidae; genus Jaculus; species Jaculus jaculus. The sequence goes on from NC_059107.1 coordinate 138,457,645, forward strand.
GTCAGCCTGGGCTAGAGCAAGACTCTACCTCCAAAAGCCAAAATAAATAAATAAAAATAAAAAAGGGATCCCCTGGCTTAGCGGTTAAGGCGCTCTGCGAGACCTAAGGACCCATGTTTGACTCTCCAGATCCCACATAAGCCAGACACAGAGGTCTCACATGCCCACTAGGTGGCACAAGCATCTGGAGTTTGATTTCAGTGGCTGAGGCCCTGAAGTGTGAATTCTCTCTTTCTCTCTCCTCTCTCTCGCTTGCTCGCTCTAAAACTTAAAAAAAAAAAAAAAATCAACACACACACACAAAATGGATCTCCAAAGAGGCGAACATGCTGCCATTGCTTGGGTGGGTGGCCAGAGGGGCATGGAGTCCTGAGAATCATGGCTGCAGGCACCCTGTTCTTCAGTGCCTCCCCCCCAACAGTTGGACCCTGGCAGACAACAGATCAATCAATTGGAAAGCACCAGCCGCTTTGGATTGTGTGTTCTTGCTTGCAAAACAGAACATGACCAGGACTGGCTAAGCACCAGCATTCCCAGCGGCACAGCGGGAGAACTGCCACACGGGGTGCGCAGGGCCAAGCCCTAGGTCTCAGGGCAGCCTCCCCTCCCCCTTCCCCTCCCCACAGAGACCTAATGCAGAGCAGCTCAGCCACCTTCACATCACCAAGACTTGCATGGTCCTACCCTGGAGTTCCAGGCTTCATGTTTTTTTTAAATTTTTTATTTATTTATTTGAGAGCGACAGACACAGTGAGAAAGACAGATAGAGGGAGAGAGAGAGAACGGCGCGCCAGGGCTTCCAGCCTCTGCAAACGAACTCCAGCTGCGTGCGCCCCCTTGTGCATCTGGCTAACGTGGGACCTGGGGAACCGAGCCTCGAACCGGGGTCCTTAGGCTAAGCCATCTCTCCAGCCCCCAGGCTTCATTTTTATACATAAAGACTGCCCTGTCTTTACCTGGCTCAAGAACTGTAAAAACTGAATTTCTCTAACAAAGTGAACCCTTAAATCAGTCTTACTAAAACTAACATGAGCTGGGCGTGGTGGCGCAGGCCTTTAATCCCAGTGCTCGGGAGGCAGAGGTAGGATGATCGCAGTGAGTTTGAGGACACCCTGAAAATACATAGTTAATTACAGGTCAGCCTGGGCTAGAGTGAGACCCCCCCCCACCTCAAAAAGCCAAAAAACAAACAAACTAACAAACAAAAACTAACATGAGGCCGGGGCATGGTGGCACATCCCTTTAATCCCAGCACTTGGGAGGCAGAGGTAGGAGGATCGTTGTGAGTTTGAGGCCACCATGAGACTACATAGTGAGTTCCAGGTCAGCCTTGGCTAGAGTGAGACCCTACCTCAAAAAAGAAAAAGAAAAAGAAAAAGAAAACATGAACATAGTGGTCTACATTCAGAATATCTGGGATTCTAAATACTCCAATTCGAAGTACACCAAAAACCAAAGAATATGTCTCAACTCAAAGACCTCTCAAAGAAAGTTCTGACTCTCTTTGGCAGTGCTGGATATTGAACCCAGGGCCTCCAGCATGTGTGGCAAATCAGTAGGCTAAATATGGCCTTCTGTTTTGTTTTTGCTTTTTATTTTGAGATAGAGTTGCCCTAAGTTGCTCATAATGGCGTTGAACTTACTTGCCTCAGTCTTCCAACTGTTTGCGATTGCAGGCTTATCTCACCACACTGAAGAGAAGAACATTTTAAAAGGAAATATCTGGGCTGGAGAGATGGCTTAGCGGTTAAGTTCTTGCCTGTGAAGCCTAAGCACCCCGGTTCCAGGCTCGGTTCCCCAGGTCCCACGTTAGCCAGATGCACAAGGGGGCGCACGCGTCTGGAGTTCGTTTGCAGAGGCTGGAAGCCCTGGCGCGCCCATTCTCTCTCTCTCCCTCTATCTGTCCTTCTCTCTGTGTCTGTCGCTCTCAAATAAATACATAAAAAATTTTAAAAAAAAGTTTTAAAAGGAAATATCTAACCCAAAGAAGTGAACTACTGTGTTAATAACAAGTAGAGCTTTTCTTACAATTGTAGCTATTTGGCCCTTTTATTAATTTAGTTTGATTTTTAGAAATGCTTAATATTTTTCTTTTTTTAAATTTATTTTACTTTACTATTTAAGAGGGGGGAGGGAGAGAAAGAGGCAGACAGAGAGAGAATGGGTGCACCAGGGCTTCTAGCTACTGCAAACCAACTCCAGACTCATGTACCACCTTATGCATCTGGCTTACATGAGTACTGGGGAATAGAACCTGGGTCCTTAGGCTTTGCAGGCAAACACCTTAACTGCTAAACCATCTCTGCAGCCCAAGAATGCTTAATATTTTATACAGATCTAAACTTGTAAAAAAGAAAAAATCCTAAAACAAAAACCTCTCAAAACATATATGGTATGTGTGTGTATCTATCTGTCTGAGTGCTGGGATTAAAGGTGTGTACAGCCCTACCCCGCTTCTATGTATAATAAATTTTCATTAAGTGTAAAAAATATGTACATGAATTATGTTTGTAATTATATTTCTACTGTAAGTTTTAAAAACCACATTTAGTCATTCCTAAGTCTTTAATTCCACATTTTGTTTCTGTTTTTGAGGTAGGGTCTCACGCTGCAGTTCCACGCTCACAGTGATCCTCCTACCTCTGCCTCCCGAGTGCTGGGATGAAAGGTGTGCATGCTCTTGCGTATGTGTGTGAAGTTCATGAATGTGTGTGTGCACATGTGAGTGCAGATGCACGTGCAGTTGTGTGAGCATGCACATGGAGGCCAGAAGACCACATGAGAGAGATATTCCTCATCTTCCACCTGATTTTGGTTTTTATTTTTTTGGTATTTCAAGGTAGGGTCTCACTCTAGCCCAGGCTGACCTGCAATGCAGTATGTGTAGTCTCAGTCCATTATTATTATTATTATTATTTATTTATTTATTTTATTTTTACCAGTTCAACATTCTTTCCTCCAGTTCCTTCAGGAGATCCCGGTTGAGTTCATACAGCTGAGGCAAGTAGTACAAGATCTGATTTAGGATCCGGTCCTCCACCACTGGCTTTCCAAGTTGCCGGGAAGCATGGGCTACAGCGTCCCGGAAATCCTATTACAATCCAGAGAAGGAAAACAGCACATCACAGTTAACTCGGCGAACCTCTTCTTCCTCAGTCACCCACTTGCCTAAGAGGATATAAGTCACAAGTCGTATGATCTGTGCAAAATGGCAGAGTGGAAGGACCCACTGATTCCTACTTCATTCACCTTAAGAAAAAGTTTGTTTTAATTTTATACTTATTTATGACAAAGAGAATGAATATGGGCGCACCAGGGCCTCAAGCCACTGCAAATGAACTCCAGATGCATGTGTCCCTGGGAACTGGGGAATTGAACCTGGGTCCTTAGGCTTCACAGGGACGTGCCCTGACGGCTAAGCCATCTTTCCAGCCCAGAAAACGGTTTTAAAATTCTAGAATGAACCGGATGTGATGGGGCACACCTTTAATCCCAGCACTCTGGAGGCAGAAGTAGGAGGATCTCATGAGTTCGAGACCACTCTGGGCTAGAGTGAGACCCTACCTCAAAAAAAAAAAAAAAAAATCCTAGCGTGGCTAGGCAAGACATATAATTTTAAAATGAACTATATTTCTCTTTAATATTTTAGCATGATTTCCAAATTTAACAATTATCCAAAGAAGGTACCTGGAAATTGGGGCTGGAGAGATGGCTTAGCAGTCAGGGAATTGGGTTGCGAAGCCTAAGGACCCAGGGTCTGAGTCCCCATTCCCCAAGTAAGCCAGATGCACATGGTGGCGCATATGTATGGAGTTCATTTACAGTGGCTAGAGGCTCTGGTTCGCCCATTCTCTCTCACTCACTCATAAATAAATGGCACCTGGAAATTATACTACACCCCTAGACGTTAAAGTTACTCTGATATTACATAAATATGACCTAATTCTTCAAAGTTCTCAGGAGCTCCTAATTAATTTTATTCTGGGTTTAAGAGTCCCTTCATCCACTTTCAGAAATCATTCTCCAACAACTAGAGCCTTTTAGTTGAGGCATATGGAAAGAGGCAACTGCTCAGTACTGACAATCCTGGACCGAAGCTCTTGCTTTTGGTGACTGTTTCCTCGGGTTGGCCTCTCTTCCTTCATTTGTCAAATGGGTGTAATTGTTATGTAACTAGTAATAGCATTGAATTAGACATTGCACAAAAAGCTTTCTGAAATATATTTGGTACAGTCAATATAGCATTTCAACTCTGGATCAAAAGTTCTCCCTCCTCTAGCCAAACTCCCAGTCAACTCACTGGATTTATACTTTACACAAATTAAAAAAAAAAAAAAACTTTTTCACTTATTATTTTTTCATATTCTGCTCTCTGAAATTATACTAGTGCCATGTTTTAATATAGGCCAATGCCACCACACCCTAGCACTCCAGGGAATTGGAAAGGGTGGGGCAGGAGATAAGTTTTTGCCTAGATGTCATTGTCCCTGAGGGTGGGCCTCAAGATATAAGTAAAACAGCCAGGCGTGGTGGTGCATGTCTTTGATCCCAGCAGAGGCAGAGGTAGGAGGATTGCTGTGAGTTCGAAGCCAGCTTGAGACTACATAGTGAATTCCAGGTCAGCCTGGGCCAGAGCAAGACCATACCTTGAAAAAAAAGACCCAAAAATTAAAAGTGGAATCTCTGCTGCACTCCAGACTCAAACACAGTCTGTTCCTCCTCACTGACAGTCTTCACTACACGTTCTGAAAATGCTCTAGGATTTTATTTACTTCTAAATCTTGTCCTTCAGAGATTCTCTGGGCAAATTAAGTAAACAACAGCAACAATAACAACAAAAAGCATTTCCTGCCTTGATCGTTTTAACATATGCCTCAAAATATGTAAAGTCCGAATGTTTCTTACATATCCTGGGCCAAAAGCTGAAAACAAAAAGCAAAACAAGCATATCTCCCAAAATATCCCCTCAAATCCTTTCAAATCTCTTAGTTCCTTTTTTTAAAAAAAAATTGTTTATATTTCTTTATTTATCTGAGACAGAAACAGAGAAAGAGGCAGAGAGAGAGAGAGAGAGAATGGACAGGTCAGGGCCTCCAGCCACTGCAAACAAACTCCAGATGCATGCGCCCCCTTGTGCATCTGGCTAACATGGGTCCTGGAGAATCAAGCCTCGACGGGGGTCCCTTAGGCTTCATAGGCAAGTGCTTAACTGCTAAGCCATCTCTCCAACTCAGTTCCTTTTCTTTCTATTGCACTTCTGGGAATAGAAGCCAAGGTTGTTTGCTTTTCAAGACACCCATTAATTATGAGCTACCAATGTATTATAAGATGTACACAATACGTACATATGATTGTACATTAATTAGCCTACACATATAAGCAGGCACATACCATTCTTAATATTACATAATACATATTATGTATAACTCCATAGGTCTTACTGAGCCCAGTAGAATGACTTCAGGAACTCACAACCCTCCTGCCTTGGTCTCTGCATTACTGGATTACACGCCTGCGTCAATATACATGACTTAAGTATTCTTTCCAAATCCCTTCTTCTTTCTAATTAGTGCATGTTCTATTTTAATGGCATCATTCTCCCCCTGCCCTGTTAGGCAAGTCTTGCATAGGCAGCACTGGGCACTGTGAGGTCATGAAGGCTGTAACCACTTTGTGTTTGGAAGAAAGCACTCCTCCCTTTATTTAACTCTGACATTCTTGTATTCTTTCTGCAATGGTCTCTGAGCCTTGTGGGTTGTGACAGAGATGGGCTCAAGTATTCTTTATTTTTTGTTTTGTTTCTTTGAGGTAGATCTCACTGTAGTCCAGGCTGACCTGGAATTCAGGGTGACCTCGAATTCACGGCGGTCCTCCTACCTCCGCCTCCCAAGTGCTGGGATTAAAGCAGCTTCAAGTATTCTTTTTTTATGTTGTTGTTCTATTTCTTTCGAGGTAGGGTCTCACTCTAGCTCACACTGACCTGGAATTCACTATGTAGTCTCAGGGTGGCCTCAAACTCATGGTGATCCTCCTACCTCTGCCTCCCTAGTGCTGGGATTAAAGGCATGAGCCACCACGCCACGCTCAAGTATTCTTAATAGATGTTAAAAACTTTCACATGGAATCAGTACCTGGGATCAACTTTGTTGGCCCATCAGTCATATTAATCTAAAGGATCAGCCTGTCTACACTTGTAAAGAACTAACTTGTGTAAGTAATTAGCAGAATATAAAAATAATTTAACTTGCATAAACTCCAATCCAGAAAACCACACAAAATATCCCCAGAAACTAAATGTGGAGCAGCCAAATTCCATCCCCCAACAGCTTGCATCAATCAGCACTCAGACTTACTAAGAGAAAACAGAGACACTCAACACAGCGAGAGCCCTAAGAGTGTCTCCTATCAAGCTGAGCTATAGACGGACACACTGTGAAGTCACACCCTAAATTGCAAATAGATTCCGAGCACAACAGTTAAACAATCCACATTTTATTTATTTATTGTTTTGTTTTGTTTTTTCCAGGTAGGGTCTCACTCTAGCCCAAGCTGACCTGGAACTCACTATGTAGTCTCAGGATGGGCTTGAACTCATAGCGATCCTCCTACCTCTGCCTCCCGAGTGCTGGGTTTAAAGACGTGCACCACCATGCCCAGTTTAACAATCCACAATTTTTTAAAAAAATATTTTATTTTTACTTATTTATTTGAGAGTGACAGAGAGAGAAAGAGGCAGTGAGAGAGAGAGAAAGAGAGAGAGAGAGAGAGAGAGAGAGGAGAGTGGGCATGTCAGGGCTTCCAGCCACTGCAAATGAACTCCAGACGCGTGCGCCCCCTTATGCATCTGGCTAATGTGGGTCCTGGGGAACTGAGCCTTGAACCGGGGTCCTTAGGCTTCACAGGCAAGCGCTTAACCACTAAGCCATCTCTCCAGCCCAACACTCCACAATTTTATCAGTTTAGTGAGTGCTACAATTTAGATACAAGAATGCCTTGCCTAGAAGAAACAAGGCATGAGCATGGCCCATTCTCACAGAGATTCTATGCTTATCCCTTGGCAGCAGCAGCAGCAGTTTGTGTTTCCCAAGTGGAAGGTATTTCCTCCGGCCGCCCGACAGTGACAGGAGACGCTAAAGAACTGAAGGACAGCCCGACACAGCTCCTGCCAGACTGCCTTCCATGTTTTCACCCCTGCCCAAAGGGCTGCCCGGCCACATGGCTGCCTCTGAATGAAGGCTCTTAGCAGGTATCGCGTTTCTTCTGGAAGCACTGGATGTTTGTTGGCAGCTTCCGAGTGAACCGATACTCCGGGATGTCGTCTTTAAAAGTCATGATTAAGAAAAAAACAGGGGGCTGGAGAGATGGCTTAGCGGTTAAGCGCTTGCCTGTGAAGCCTAAGGACCCCGGTTCGAGGCTCGGTTCCCCAGGTCCCACGTTAGCCAGATGCACAAGGGGGCACATGTTTCTGCAGTTTGTTTGCAGTGGCTGGAGGCCCTGGCGCGCCCATTCTCTCTCTCTCCCTCTATCTGTCTTTCTCTCTGTGTCTGTCGCTCTCAAATAAATAAATAAAAATTAAAATTAAAAAAAAAAAAACTGGCGAAATAAGCAAGGGTGATGTTTTCCTGTGAACCGGATACCAGCACAAAGGGGAAGGAGACCAACGCAGAGAAAAATCAACTCCTACCAAATCAGAGAGCCGGAGAGCCAGAGGCCCCCAACACCGCAGCACTGAAGCAGACCACAAATGAACCCAACATGGCTCAGGGAAATTTTGCGGAAGAGGGGGCGGAAAGAGTGTCAGAGTCACATGTTGGGTCATGATTTGCAGAGACATTTATCATACCAATAACTGGGGGCTAACTCCACAATGCACGACCCATTTTCATCAACAAGGAGGGTCTAATGGGAGGGGGTAGATCACAGATGAGCCTAAACAATGGTACCAAACTGCCTGTATTTACTGAAAAGAAAACTAATAAATTAAATTTAAAAAAGAAAAAAACAGGAGTGTAATACTTAAAAGAGCCAAAGGAAGCTGCGTAGCAAGACCCTGTCTCCTAAATCAAAGGAAGAACAACATTTAATAAAGACTAGAGGAACTTCGAGGATTTATATTCATAAGAGCCCACAAAGCAGTATACTCTCAGCAGGCACTGTGTCCCCTTGTGCAGCACAGGTGAGTAAGAACCTCCCCTTCTTGCTATGTGACCACGTTGTCCATCTGCTGTCCCCCAGGTGGTGGCTGAGAAAACTGGCCTGTCTTTAGCACAAACCCCTCTTGCTACTTATACGTCGTTTTGCTGCTTACACGCTTTCCATCCTACTCTGTTTCTTTCTTTCTTTTTTGGTTTTTCAAGGTAGGGTCTCACTCTAGCTCAGGCTGACCTGGAATTCACTCTGTAGTCTCAGGGTGGCCTCGAACTCACGGCGATCCTCCTACCTCTGCCTCCTGAGTGCTGGGATTAAAGGCGTGCGCCACCATGCCCGGCTCATCCTACTCTTACCTATGAGTTCTCATGCCCATACTGGGTTCAGAGTCAATCTCTCTGCCCCCTCAGGGGTCCCAGTGCCCATGGGACTGCTACTGACTATAATCTGCTTTACCATACTTTTAAAAGTATTTATTTATTTGCAGACAGAGAAAATGTGTGTGCTAGGGCCTTCAGCTGCTATTAATGAATTCCAGATGCATGTACCACCTCGTGCATCTGGCTTACGTAGGTCCTAGGGAATCAAACCTGGGTCCTTTGGCTTTGTTGGCAAATGCCTTAACCACTAAGCCATCACTCCAGCCTTACCATACTTTATAAATGACACTAAATAATGATTTTCTCTTGGAGACTCCCTGGTTGTTTTATTTTCTTTAAATATAAAAGATAACCCTATAGCTCGGAAGAGGAGCACACTAACTCCAGGTCCAAAACAAAAAGGCATTCATGCTTCTAGGCCAAAGAAGGTCAAGGGCCCCACTAGCAACCCAGCCTTCATAACTGGTCCTGGAGTTGGCCACACTTCTTTGGTCACTGTCCCCTGACAGCAATGCACTCTGACCCTGCTGCCAGAGCTAACTCATTCCACTGGGGCTACACATAGACTCTGTAACTTCTCAGCTCTTTATGAACTTCAGCGATTGCCAAAAGTAGTACCATTGGAAGGAGGTAACATCTTAAAAAAAAAAAACAAAAAGAAAAAAAACTATACAAAGCAGATGATTGCAACATGTTCTCGGTTATTTTCTCCTAAGAGCCAGGATAATTTAAGAAGGCATGATGATACTTACGAGCCAGACACAAAACTATTTTTGGGCAAAAGCATCTAAATTCACTAACACTTCCTTAACCACATCAGTAAGGACGCAAGACACAGGACTAGCACTTCAGAAATTAGATCCAGAGTCAACTTTGTAATCCAGAAAAGCTGTGCAACAGACTTGGGGGCGGGGCTTGGTTGAAGAGCACCAGTGAATAACGAATAAAAAGAAAGAAAAGCTGGACATGGTGGCGCACATCCTTAATCCCAGCACTCAGGAGGCAGAGGTAGGAGGGGAGCTGCAAATTCGAGGCCAGCCTGAGACTACATAGTGAATTCCAGGTTAGCCTGAGCAACAGTAAGACTCTACCTTGAAAAAAGCAAGAAAAAAGTGAGGGAGAAAAGGGGTGGAAGTGAGGGAACTTAAAGTCTAGGAGGGGGACTGAAGAGCAGCTAAAGGTACTTGCTTGCAAAGCTTGACAGCCTGGGTTCAATTTTCCACTACCGACATAAAGCCAGATGCACAGAGTGGCGCATGGGACTGGAGTTTGTTTTTGGTGGCATGAGGCCCTAGAGAGATGGCTCAGTGGTTAAAGACGCTTGCTTGCAAAGTCTGACAGGCCAGGGTTGATTCCCCAGTACCAGTACCCATGTAGAGCCCGACGCACAAGGTGGCACATGCACGCAGAGTTCATTGGCAGTAGCAGGAGGCCCTGGTGCACCCATACTCAGTCTCTGTCTCTCTCTCTCGCAAACAAACAAAAATATTTTTAAGGTCCGGGCATGGTGGCGCACGCCTTTAAATCACAGCACATCATAAATTCAAGGCCACCCTGAGACTACATAGTTAATTCCAGGTCAGACAGGACTAGAGTGAAACCCTACCTCGAAAAGCAAAAACAAAAACAAATTAAAAAGCATAGAAGAGAATGACAAAGTGTGAAAATGATAGGCAAACTACAGATATTACTGGTATTAACCACATATACTTCAGTATTTCTAACAACAAAATCCACCAAAGACTCTGTATGCAAAATCACATCACCCGTGCTCTACTGTCTGGTCACATTAAGTAAGTGCATACTGGTTGGAATTTTTAGAGAAAGAAATGGACCTCTGAATAATAAAGTATATAATATTATTCATTTTTTTTTTTTTTACTTTTTATTGACAACTTCCATACATATAGACAATACAGGTATACCCTGATCATAGTACCCTCCAAGCGCCCTCTCTTTCCCCTTCAGAATTCTCCAGTGAATCCCTTCTTTCCAGCTAGTTTCTTTTTCTTTCTTTCTTTCTTTCTTTTCTTTTTTGGTTTTTCCAGTAGTCTTGCTCTAGTCCAGGCTGACCTGGAATTCACTACATAGTCTCAGGGTGCCCATGAACTTACAGCAATCCTCCTACCTCTGCCTCCCTAGTCCTGGGACTGGAGGTGTGGGCCACCACACCCAGCCCAACTACTTTCTTTTCTAACCTGATGCCATCATTTTTTCCCTCCTATTATGCAGGTCTTGTATAGGTACCATCATATTACTAATAGTTCCCCAAATGCCTCTAAATAAGAACTAGAACAACTTTAAAAGGCTCTTAGATTTCTTTATGGTTTTAAACATAGTAGCTTTGCCAGCCTGGGGCATGTGGAAACGACCTAATCGAAAATCAGTGCAGGTTGGAAAGGTACCTTAGCAGTTAAGGTACTTGCCTACAAAGCCAAAGGACCCAAGTTCAATTCCCCAGTACCCACGTAAGCCAGAGGCACAAGATGGAGCATGCGTATGGGGTGAAATTCATTTGTAGTGGCTAGAGGCTCTGGTGTACCCATTCTCATTATTTCTCTAATAAAAAAAAAAAAATTGACCAGGCATGGTGGCTCATGCTTTTAATCCCAACACTCGGGTGGCAGAGGTAGGAGGATTTCCATGAGTTCAAGGCCACCCTGAGACTAAATAGTGAATTCCAGGTCAGTCTGAGTTAAGAGTGAGACCCTACCTCGAAAAACCAAAAGAAAAAAAAAAATCAATGCAAATAAGAATGAACATGAACATCTGAGCAATGAAGCAGGAAACAGATGGCCCTGCTCAAGAAGTCGGGTTTTATGTCCCCAGGACCACATGTGGCTTAATTAGCAGCTGTCCCAAGCAGCATTCCTGACCTTCAGGCATTACTTAACCACTATCTCCACAGTGAATTACAAAGACCACATGGACCCAAGGACAGTCAGGGAGGGAGTTCTCTAAGAATCACTTCGTATTAAGCGAAAGCAAAGAGCTGCCAAGGGAGGTCAGAGACATGATAAATACGCAGTAATGAGTGAGAAGCTGTGCTTTAACAGTAGAGAGGCCCTACATTTACAGTGTGACTTTGGTTTGGCTTTTTATTTTTTATTTTTAGTTATTTGAGAGAGGGAAAGAGGGAGACAGAGAGAGAGAGAGAGAGAGAGAGAGGGAGAGAATGAATGAGAATGGGCACACCAGGGCTTCCAGGCACTGCAAATGAACTCCAGATGCATGTGCTACCTTGTGTATCTGGCAGAATCTGACTTACGTGGGTACTGGGAAATAGAACCGAGGTCCTTTGGCTTTGAAGGCAAACAGCTTAACCACTAAGCCATCTCTCCAGCTCATTTTTTGTTGATGTTGTGTTTTGTTTTTTTTTTCAAAAACTGTTAAAACATTTTTATTTATTTATGAGAGAGAGAAAAGAGGGAGGGAAGGAAAGGAAGAGGGAGAGAGAGAAAATGGGCATGCCAGGGCCTCTGCCACTGCAAACCAAGTTCAGAGGCATGTGCCATCATGTGCATGTAGCTTATGTGGGTACCAGAGAATCAAACCTGGGTCCTTACGCTTTACAGGCAAGCCCCTTAACTGTTAAGCCACCTCTCTAGCCAGGTTTTTTTTTTTTTTTAATTTATATATTTATGGGGGAGAGAGAGAGAGTTGGCACACCAGGGCCTCTAGCCACACTGCAAATGAACTCCAGACACATGTGTCATCATGTGCATTTGGCTAACGTGGCTTTTGGGGAATTGAACTAGGGTCCTTAGGCTTTGCAGGCAAGTGCCTTAACCACTAAGCCATCTCTCTAGCCCCTTGTTTTGTTTTGTTGTCTTCTGAAGTAGGATATTGTAATATAGTCCTAAGCTGGTCTTAAAATCATGGGCTTCCTATCTCAACCTCCTCAGTGTGGGGATTTTACAACTATGCGCTGCCAAGCTCAGCTGATTTTTTAAATGAAACTATTTTCCCAGCCAGGCGAGGTGACACACGCCTTTAATCCCAGCACTTGGGAGGATTGCCATGAGTTCAAGATCACCCTGAGACTGTATAATGAAGTTCAGGTCAGCCTGAGCTAGAACGAGACCCTACTTTGGAGCACCCAAAAAAAACCAAACAAACACTTTTTCCTTGTAAAATTATCCTTTCTTTTCTATATGAACAAACCAGGTGATATTATGCATAACTATCTTTACAAACCTGTATGAAACATAATTGAAACCAATTACTTATCTCCAGCTTCCAACCCTCTTTCATAACACTAATAGGTTATATTTAGTATATCCTAAATAACCAAGATTTAATTTCATTTTCATCATTAGAAAATGAAAACCAGGCTTAGAGAGATGGCTCAACAGTTAAAGGCGCTTCCTTGAAAAGCGTGACAACCCAGGTTTGATTCCCTAGTACGCACGTAAAGCCAGATGCACAGTGACAAGTGCAGATGGAGTTCATTTGCAGTGGTACAAGGTCCTGGGAATCCCATAATCTCTCTTTTCATCTTTCTCTGAAATAGATAAACATTTTTTTAAAAGAAGCAAACAAAAAAACCAAAAGTATTCTGATTTCCTAGGTAACCAAAAAAATGTATAAAAGCAATTAATGCACCCAACGGTACAGTACAGTGTATCCTTCATAGATAGCATGACCAACATTTCAATTAATTTTTTGCCTTATTAAAATTTTTTTTTTAATTTGAGACAAAGGGGACTGGAGAGATGGCTTAGCGGTTAAGTGCTGTCTGTGAAGCCTAGGGACCCCGGTTCGAGGCTCGATTCCCCAGGACCCATGTTAGCCAGATGCACAAGGGGGCGCATGCATCTGGAGCTCGTTTGCAGAGGCTGGAAGCCCTGGCGCGCCCATTCTCTCTATATATCTGCCTCTTTCTCTCTCTGTTGCTTTCAAATAAATAAATAAATAATAAAAATATTTTAAAAAATTGAGACAGAGAGAGAAAATGGGCATGCCAGGACTTCTAGCCACTACAAACGAACTCCAGATGCATGTACTACCTTGTGCATGTGGCTTAACTGGGACCTAGTGAATCAAACCTGGGTCCTTAGGCTTTGCAGGCAAGCATCTTAAGCACTAAACCATCTCTCCAGCCCTCAATTCATTTTTAACTTATTTTTTATGTTTGGTTTTTCAAGGTAGGGGATTCACTAGCCCAGGCTGACCTGAAATTCACTATATAGTCTTGAACTAACAGTGACCCTCCTACCTCAGTCTCCCAAGTTCTGGGATCAAAGGCATGTGCCACCAAGTGAGAAAGTGTGTGTGTGAGAGAAAGGAAGGGATGGAGAATGGTGTGCACCAGGACCTTCAGTCACTGCAAATAAACTCCAGACACGTGTGCCCCTTTGTACATCTGGCTTTATGCAGGTACTAGGGAATCAAACTCAGGTTGTTAGGTTTTATGGGCAAGCGCCTTAACTGCTGAGCCATCTCTCCAACCCCTAAATTAAAACTTTTTTTGGGTTTTTCGAGGTAGGGTCTCACTCTAGCCCAGGCTGCCGAGAATTCACTATGTAGTCTCAGGGTGACCTCGAACTCAAATGCATGGCAATCCTCCTACCTCTGCCTCCTGAGTGCTGGGATTAAAGGCGTGTTCCACCGCGGGCTCAATTAACTATTTTTGAGTGTGTATATTATGCACATGTGTGTGAGTGTGTATGTATACATGGAGGCATGTATATACCACAGTGTGCATGTGAAGGCCAGAGGACAACCTCAGGGTGTTGGGTCTTGACTTCTACCTTGTGTGAAATAGCATGCCTCTCTTGTTTTTTTTGCCTCTGTTAATGCCACGCTAGTCGGCTCATGAGCTACCAATTCTTCTGACTCTGCCTCCCATTGCTGCAGGTACACTGGGATTACAGAAGCATGCACTACCTGAGTCTGCCTTAGGTGGGCTCTGGGGATCTGAACTCCAGTTATCAGGCTTGTACAGCAAGCAGAGTTAACCATTAAACCATCCCTCTAGCCCCAAGCAATCATTTGAAATAATTTCTACCCGATGACTAGGTCCAAGAGCTTAGGCAGACCGGATTTCAAAGTCTGGTTTTGGCATTCAGTAGCAGGTTACTTTTGACAGCTATCTTACTTTCTTCATTTAAACAAAAATAAAGACAAAACAACAAAAAACAAACGTATCTGCTTCTTAGAGGGGGCACATACATGTGTGTGTGCATGATGCAGAGGCCAGAGGTCAAATGTCAGGTTCCTTTCCCAATCTCTTCTTAGTTTATTTTTATTTATTGTATTTATTTATTTTTTAAATTTTTTAAAATGTATTTATTTGAGAGCGACAGACACAGAGAGAAAGACAGATAGAGGGAGAGAGAGAGAATGGGCACGCCAGGGCTTCCAGCCACTGCAAACGAAGTCCAGACGCGTGCGCCCCCTTGTGCATCTGGCTAACGTGGGTCGTGGGGAACCGAGCCTCAAACTGGGGTCCTTAGGCTTCACAGGCAAGCGCTTAACCGCTAAGCCATCTCTCCAGCCCTCTCCCTAGTTTATTTATTATTTCATTTTATTTGTTTTTTTTTTTTTTCTGAGGTAGGGTCTCACTCTAGCTCATGCTGACCTGGAATTCACTATGGAGTCTCAGGGTGGCCTTGAACTCATGGCGATCCTCCTACCTCTGCCTTCTGAGTGTTGGGATTCAAGGCATGTGCGCCACCACGCCCGGCTTGGTTTTATTTTTTGGTGCAGGATGGCTCACCGACTCTAGAGCTCACTAATTCAACAAGACTAGCTGGCTAGCTAGCACCATGGAGCCTCCCATCTCCATCTTCGCAGAGAGGTATTATCAGCACTTGTCATTACACATGTTCTTTTTAAAATTTATTTATTTGAGAGCAACAGAGAGACAAAGAGGCAGGGAGAGAGAGAGAGGGGGAGAGAGAGAACGGGCACGCCAGGGCCTCCAGCCACTGCAAACGAACTCCAGACACATGCGCCCCCTTGTGCCCCTGGCTAACGTGGGTCCTGGGGAATCGAGCCTTGAACCGGGGTCCTTAGGCTTCACAGGCAAGTGCATAATTGCTAAGCCATTTCTCCAGCCCACACATGTACTTTTACATGGGCTCTGGGGATCTGAACGTAGATCTTCATGTTTGTGTGGTAAGCAGCTCCCCAACTGAACCATCTTCTCAGTCCAGAAATCATCTATTCATAGTAATATATAATATATTGTACAGAGAAAGCACTCACTAGAAAGCCATTTAGTTAAAGAGACTTGGGAATTTAATTACATTTTTGTAGTCACCTTCTTATTGCTGGGATTAAACCACCAAACAAAAAGCAGCTTATGGGAGGAAAGTTTTTGTTTTGGTTTTAGTCTTGAGGGGAAGCTCGATGATGACAGGGGAAAGCAAGGCACAAGCAGAGCCTGGGCATCACCTCTGCCACAGGAGGTGGAAGGGGAAACTGGCTCTGACACCCTAATCCCACCCCCAACAACACACCTCCTCCACCGAGATTTCACTTCCACACTTGCCATCAGCTAGGCATCCAGCACTCAGAACACATGGGTATACAGGGAACACGGACACCTAATACAAACCACCACACCCATGAACATGACTGAAGACCCACAGATCCTTGCAGGTGGAAGTAAGGAAAGCTCTGAAAAGTGGAACAATAGACAGAAGGAAACACTAAACTAATGCAGACAAATCATTTTAGCAGCAAGACAAAGGGGCTCTTAATAATGAACCCCATTTAGAAGTTCTGTGAATGAAGATGCTCAAAAGTGAAGGCGGTAAATGTGTCACTTCTTTACAGCTATAGAGTGTTCATAAGATTCAAAAGTCCTTGTTGATTGGGTGTGGTAGTGCACGCCTTTAATCCCAGCACTCGGGAGGCAGAGGTAGGAGGATCACTGTGAGTTCGAGGCCACCCTGGGACTACAGAGTGAATTCCAGGTCAGCCTGGGCTAGAGTGAGACCTTACCTTGAAAAAGCCAAAAAAAAAAAAAAAAAAAAAAAAAAAGAAGAAGAAAAAGAAAAGTTAGGGTGTTGAACTGCAGAGGGGACTCAGCAGTTAAGGGCATTTGGTGCAAGTAAAAAGGCCTGAGGAGACCAGAGAGAACACCTGAAATCGGACCCCACGACCCATATAAGCAGCTAACATTGCCACACTAGTAACTCTGTAACTCTAGCCCCTTGGGGAGGAGAGACTGGCGATATGGTCAGGAATTAGAAAACAACAGCACACGGGCTGGAGAGATGGCTTAGTGGTTAAGGCACTTGCCTGAAAAGTCTAACAACCCGAGTTTGATTCCCAGAGCCCACATAAAGCCAGATGCGCAAGGTGGCACATGCATCTGGAGTTTTGCTTACAGAGGCTGGAGGCCCTGGTGCGCCCATTCTGCCTGTCTCTCATTTCTCTCTCTCTCTCCTTGCAAACAAATAAATACATTTTTAAAAATTCTAAAGAAAAAAAAGAAGATGGCAGCATAGGAACCACACCCAAGCAGCCTAGGGGGAAAATAAGCAGGAAAACAACAAAATGCCCTCTTCTACCAAAAAGTGAAGGTGCATAAGAAATTATCAACCACAGCAGAGAAATAGGAGAGACCCAGAGCATCTAGAGAGCACGGAAGCGGGCAGAAGCAGCTATGTGGGCCTGTGTGGCCGCAGGCTCTGCCTGAGCCGCGGGAGAAACCAGGTGAAGGGATTTTCCACTCACACCAGCCTCCTTGCAAACTCGAGAAACCTGAAGAGGAGGCAGCAGGGATCAGCTGTGCAGCTCATGAGGAAGAGGATCGTGGGGATCAACCACACAGCTCCAATACAACTTCAGGCACCCGAAACCACCAGAGACCTGGGGAAGGGAGCTCGGCTACACAGCACCCCGCACAGGCGATCAGAGCAGCCACCAATCCTGCCAGCCTACCTGAGCCCACAGCACCGCAAAGAGGGCTCACAAGCGGACCTGCCAGAGCTGAGACCAAAGCCATCCCAAAAGGTAGCAGGGCCTACGTACACCAGCTTAGTACCCACAAACAAGCCTGGTATTTACATAGGACTGCATTGGAAGTGCTAATAGCACCTTCCACGTCAGAGCAAGTTATGGGTTAAATCTGATGGACAGTCGGATTTGCCTTTCTTTTTTTTTTTTAATTTTTTTGGTTCATTTTTATTTATTTGAGTGTGACAGAGAGAGAAAGAGACACACACACAGAGAGAAAGAGAAAGAGAGACAGAATTGGTGCGCCAGGGCTTCCAGCCACTGTTAACAAACTCCAGACGTGTGCACCCCCTTGTGCATCTGGTTAACGTGGGTCCTGGGGAATCGAGCCTCGAACTGGGGTCCTTAGGCTTCACAGGCAAGCGTTTAACTGCTAAGCCATCTCTCTAACCCAGATTTGCCTTTCTTAAATAAGCTCTATTTTGGGGTTGTCCTTTGTTGCTTCCTGATTTATAGTGCCTTTGTCTCCTCTGTCGTTCACCGGGGAAGGGCCTCACTTGGTCACAAGCTGACCTTGGAACCCTCTACAGACCAGAAATGTCAGCCTCCCAGTTGACAGGATTAAGGGTGTGGGGCAACACACATCCTTAGGGACTCTGACTTTGTTAGATGATCTGTTTGTTTTAATACCCACTCTTACATAAATACTCTGTGCTGGTTTTGACTGAATGTGCATATTGTTCAAGTGAATTTTAGAATTTGCCTCTGTTCAGCAATGAAACATCTCTATCACACCTTCCAAGGCTCAAGGTCCATTGTGGAAGAGGTGGCAGGAAGAACTTAAGAGC
The DNA here is from genome assembly GCF_020740685.1 of Jaculus jaculus. Classification (NCBI taxonomy): domain Eukaryota; kingdom Metazoa; phylum Chordata; class Mammalia; order Rodentia; family Dipodidae; genus Jaculus; species Jaculus jaculus. The sequence continues at coordinate 138,475,934 of NC_059107.1, forward strand.
CCCAGGAAGGGTAGGACTGCTCACAGTGCAACTGTCTAGACAGAAACTGGCCTGGATATCCATGATCTCGAAGTGCCTAGAACTACCTTTATGCACCCCCATAATAGGAGGAAAAGATGGTGACATCAAAATAAAAGAGAGACTAATGGAGAGAGGGAGGGGATATGATGAAGTGTGGATTTGTGAAGGGGAAAGTGAGGGAGGAGAGGGAATTATCATGGTTTACTGTCTATAAGTATAGAAGCTGTCAATTAAAAAAAAATGCCAGGCGTGGTGGCGCATGCCTTTAATCCCAGCACTCGGGAGGCAGAGGTAGGAGGATTTCTGTGAGTTCAAGGTCACCCTGAGACTCCATAGTGAATTCCAGGTCAGCCTGGGCTACAGTGAGACCCTACCTCGAAAAACCAAAAAAAAAAAAGAAAGTTAACCAGGCGTGGTGGCGCACTCGGGTGGCAGAGGCAGGAGGATCACCCTGAGTTCAAGGCCAGCCTGAGGCTCCATAGTGAATTTCAGGTCACTCTGGGCTAGAGTGAGACCCTACCTTTAAAAAAAATAATAAAAGGGCTGGAGAGATGGTTTAGTGGTTAAGCACTTGCAGGTAAAGCCTAAGGACCCCAGTTCGAGGCTTGATTCCCCAGGACCCATGTTAGCCAGATGCACAAGGGGGCACATGCATCTGGAGTTTGTTTGCAGTGGCTCGAGGTCCTGGCGTGCCCATTCTCTCTATCTGCCTCTTTCTCTCTGACTGTCGGTTTCAAATAAATAAATAAAAATTAACAAAAAAAATGTTTAAAAAGGCAGATGCTAGAAACAGTAGGAGACTCTGGCTCAAGTAAGAATGGGTGGAAGTGTGATGGAAAGGGATACCTGAGGCTCCTTGCAGCCATCTCGTGGCCATACAGATTCACATTACACACATGCACAAAAACCAGGGGAGTGGCTGCAGATGGCTTAGCAGTTAAGGCGTTTGCCTGCAAAGCCAAAGGACTCAGGTTCAATTCCCCAGTACCCATGTAAAGCCAGATGCACAAGGTGGCCAATGCACCTAGAGTTCATTCGTTTGCAGTGGCTGGAGGCCTTGGCGTGCCCATTCTCTCTGTCTGTGTCTGCCTCTCTCTAAGTAAGTGGATAAATTTTTTTTTTTTTTTTTTACAAAAAGGATAGGGTGTTTCCGAAGAACAGGATGAAAATGTTTAGATGGGAAAAACAGGAGAAATGAAGAAACCTATTAGTTTTATAATGCATTTAGAAGAAGAAAAGCCATTTAATTTTGTGTTAGACATCTGTATGTCTGGGTGGCCTTACCTCTAGCATTATGGATTTTCCTAGTAGTCTATCACATTTTCAATGGTGTGATGGCTTATATCTGTAATCTCAGCACTCAGGAGGCTGAGGCAGGAGGATTACTGAGTCTGGACTATAGAGTGAGACTCTGTCTCAAAGTATAAAGAATTAGGTTGGAGAGTCAGCTAAATGGTTAAGGCACTTGCCTGCAAAACCTAATGACTCAGGTTCAATTCTGTAGTATCCATGCAAAGCCAGATGCACAAGGTGGTGCATGCATCTGGAGTTTGCTTGCAGTGGCTAGAAGCCTTGGTGCACCTATATTCACTGTCTTCCTATCTGCCTCTTTCTCTGTCTTTCTCACAAGTAAATAAATAATATTTTTTTAAAAAGATTTAATTCTGAAAATCCGTTATTGCATATTGGACTATTTTGACTTAGAAAAATAAAGTATGTGTGCTAGTATACCAAGTGTTGTGCTCTCATTTATTTTATTTTATTTTATTTTTTGGTTTTTCAAGGTAGGGTTTCACTGTAGCCCAGGCTGACCTGGAATTCACTATGGAGTCTCATGGTGGCCTCGAACTCACGGCAATCCTCCTACCTCTGCCTCCCCAAGTGCTGGGGTTAAAGGCGTGCGCCACCACGCCCGGCATTTTTTAAAAATTTTTATCTATCTATCTATCTATTTACATGTGTGTGGGAGAAGGAGGAGTGTAGTAGGGTTTTTATTTACTGCAATTGACTGTCCATCCAGCTTGATCTGAGCGGGTGGGAAGCTGAGCCCAGGTAGGCAGGTTTTGCAAGCAAGCACCGTAAAACATGAGCCATCTTCCTCAGTCCCCTGTAATTTTTGTTAATTACAAAGAATATTGTACTAATATAATCATGAGCTAATGTGAGAAACTATTCATGGGGTCGTAGTTTCTCAAAACAAATTAACAATGTGAAAGAAAGTTTTAGAAAACTCCTAAAGCCAGAGATGGTTTTACTTAGAAATTAGGCCTCCCCATTTCCTCCTGGACCAAGCAGAATGCACAGTGAATCATAAATCAGCCATAAATGTAACTCAGCTTTCATGGTCATATGTGTTTCTTAAGAGGAAAAATGAAAATGATCATACTCTTGTAGAGACATCATGGTTGCACATTATGTGAACTTTCTTGGCAATAAAGGTTAATTTATGATGCTAATAATTACATCACCTTGGTAAATTTCACTTCAGTTTCTCTTTATTATTTGTTCTATTTTACTTCTTTCTTTTGTTAAGTCTCAATATCTTGCCAGAATATAATTGTAATAAAGTAACACTTTAAAAGCATATTAACTGTCAGTACATACTGAAACTTGTAACATCTTGTGAGTACAAAAGAATGCATAAGGGCTGGAGAGATGGCTTAGCGGTTAAGCGCTTGCCTGTGAAGCCTAAGGACCCTGGTTCAAGGCTCCATTCTCCAGGACCCACGTTAGCCAGATGCACAAGGGGGCGCATGCGTCTGGAGTTCGTTTGCAGTGGCTGGAGGCCCTGGCACGCCCATTCTCTCTCTCTCTCTCTCTCTCTGCCTGTTCCTCTCAAATAAATAAATAAAAATAAACAAAAAAATAAAAAAAAAACAAAAGAATGCATAAGAGAAATAAACGAGTATGTAGTCACACACATGACTTGTTTATGTTCAAACTGACAATATAAGACTGGAGATGTAGATGGAGTGGCTCTATTTTTCACATATCAGAAATTATCTGGATATATTTAGAAATACATGACATATAGGCATTTTGGAAAATGTCTATATATATAAATATAAAATATAACCAAGTGTTTGAAAGCATATGAATGTCAGTTAAATTAGTTATGCTAAACTTTGGAGTAGAAAAAGAACAGAAAGTGATAGTTGTAGACTTGAAGAAAATATTGGCAGATACTTACAATATGCAATAGTTTTAACACATCCACAAACCTGTAAAAAAACAGCAATGAAAACAATGTTTTAAATAAACCAACTGGAGGAAAAAAAATAGTGTTCTGAATTCTAAACTTAATACCTACACTTTCTCTGAGCTCGTGATCTCCTTGGCGATATGATGAACTTTGCTTTTCATTTCAGCATCTTCGTCCTGCAGAGAAGAGCACATTGAGAATGCCTGAACTCACAAACGGGTCACAGACATGAGCCATGAGCTTGCCAGACATGCATGTCAGCTCTATGTTTTGGTTTTATATTATTATTTTATTTATTTGCAAGGGGATACCACACACACACACACACAGATGTAGACAAAGAGTTAGAGACGAGAGGAGGTATGGGCACATCAGATGTACGTGTTTTGTGCATCTGGCTTCATGTGGGTATTGGGGAATTGAACCTGGGCTAACAGGCTTTGCAAGCAAGCATCTTTAACTACTGAGTCATCTATCCAGCTCATGATCTGTATGCTCCTTTTTTTTTTTTTTTTTTTGGTTTTTCAAGGTAGGGTCTCACTCTGGTTCAGGCTGACCTGGAATTCACTATGTAGTCTCAGGGTGGCCTCAAACTCTCAGCAATCCTCCTGCCTCTGCCTCCCGAGTGCTGGGATTAAAGGCGTGCACCACCACGCCTGGCTGTATGCTTCTTGTTAGTGCACAATTCATACTCTACAAAGTCTCAAAGACAAACAGAGAAATAGAAAAGAGATAAACTACATAGAGAAGTTTTTGAGAAAAATCAGGAATGGAATTGATGGATGGCTCTGGCTAATCGCAAAGCCCTGGTGAAGCTCAGCTATCACAGGTTGGAATGGGAAGTCTATATCCTGCAAGGGACGTTCCCTGTGGATATCACATGAAGGTGAGCATGGTGGTGGATGCCCTGTAATCCCAGCACTTGAAAGACTTAAAGTAGGAGGATGGAGTTCAAGGCCAACCTGCCCTAAATAGCAAGACCATGTCTCAAAAAAAAAAAAAAAAAGGCTGACTTTAGCAAGGCGTGGTGGTGCACACCTGTAGTCCCAGCATTCAAGAGGCTGAGGTAGGGTGGGAGAGGTTGCTTAGTGGTTAAGGTACTTGCCTGCAAAGCCAAAGGACCCAGGTTCAATTCCCCAAGACCCATGTAAGCCAGATGTACAAGGTGAGGCCTTGAACTTGGAGCAATCTTCCTACCTCAGCCTCCTGAGTGCTTGATTAAAGGAGTGTGCAACCATGACTGGCCTCCCAGTAAAATTTTATTTACTTCTTAATTTGAACATTAAACAGTAGCAGGATCAAAAAAATAAAAGTGCATGTTTAAAAACAAATGAAAAGAGCTTCACTACTCAGGTGAGATTGCTGTTTACAGTTAAACATGAAGACAGCTGCCTTTGGTTACAAAGGACTAGATAAACAGACTTCGTTTTTCTGTTTCTCTGAAAGATCTGAACACACAATTTTTCAGTGAGAGCAGAAAAAACAAAAGACAAAACAAAACAAGAAAGAAAATAGTAAGTGCCGGGTGGTGGTACACACCTTCAATCCCAGCACTCAGGAGGCCGAGGTAGGAAGAACGCTGTGAGTTCGAGGCCAGCCTGAGACTCCACAGTGAATTCCAGGTCAGCCTGGACTAGAGTGAGACCCTACCTTGACAAAAACAGTAAGGAGTATGTAAAACATTTAAAGATATTTCACCTAAGATGAAAGTAGCTTAGTGGTGGAGTACTTACTCAGCATACAGAGGACTTCAGATGTAATCCCCATAATTACATGCATCCACCAACAAAAGAATTACAATCGAGGGCCGTGAGATGGCTTAGTGGATAAAGTGCTTGCTGAGTAAGAGTGAGGACCTGAGTCCAAATCCCCAGAACCCACATAAAGCCAGCAACAGTAGTGCAAGCATCTATAATCCAAGTGCGTCCATGGCAAGGGGGAGGAGACAGGAGCATCACTGTGAAGCTTCCTAGCTAGCCAGCCTGGTGAGCAAATCGGTGAACAAGAGACGCTGACTCAAACAAGCTGAAAGGTGAGGACGAGCACCTGAAGCTGTCCCTTCACCTCCACATACGTGTCATGGCACATGTGTACCCACACTCATCCACATAGATGCACATGTGTACACACTAAAAATTAAAAAAAAATTAAAAAGAAGTTTCTGCTATGATTAAAAAGAAAATGTGGGGCTGGAGAAATGGCTTACCTGTTAAGGCATTTGCCTACAAAGCTGAAGGACCTGGGTTCAATTTCCTAGGACCCAGGTAAGCCAGATGCGCAAGGGGCACACGCACCTGGAGTTCGTTTGCAGTAGCTGGAGGTCCTGGCATGCTCATTCTCTCTCACTCTCTCTCTCTCCTGTTCTCTCTCAAAAAGTAAATATTTTTAGAGCTGGAGAGATGGCTTAGTGGATAAGCACTTGCCTGTGAAGTCTAAGGACCCAGGTTTGAGGCTCGATTCCCCAGGAACCAGAGGCACAGGGTAGTACATGCATCTGGAGTTCATCTGCAGTGGCTAGAAGCCCTGGTATGCCCATTCTCTCTCTCTCTCTCCCCTTCTTTCAAATAAATAAATAAACAAAATAAAAAATATTTTTTAAAAAGAAAATGTTCTGGGACTGGAGAGATGGTTCAGTAGTTAAAGGCACTTGCTTGCAAAGCCTAATATCCCAGGTTTGATGCCCTAGTGCCCAAGTAAAGCCAGATGCACCAAGTGCATGCATCTAGAGTTTGCAGTGGCAGGAAGCCCTGGCATGCCCATATATCTCTGCCCCCTCTTCTCTCTCTATGACGCTTTCTGTCTGTCTCTCTTAAATAAATAAATAAAATATTTTAAAACAAGAAAATATTCTGATGCTCCTGTAGAATAATCATTAAATATAGTTTTACAAATATTTTTTCTTTTAAGATTTCTTTATTCATTTACTTAAGAGAGACAGAAAGAGGCAGATGGAGAGAGAATGGGCGCTCAATGGTCTCCTGCCACTGCAAACAAACGCCAGACACATGCAGCTTCACAGGGGTACTTGGGGGCTTTCCCTGCCAGCATGGAGCTTCCCCTTGGGACTGTAAGCTTAAAAAAGAACTCTCCTGGGCTGGTGAAATGGCTTAGCAGCTAAGGCATTTGCCAGCAAAGTCAAAGGATCCCAGTTCAACTCTCCAGGACCCACGTGAACCAGATACACAAGGGGGTGCATGCATCATGAGTTCGTTTGCAATGGCTGAAGGCCCTGGTGTGCCCATTCTCTCTCCTTCTCTTTGCCTCTTTCTCTCTGTCTCTCTCTCCCACTCTCAAATAAATAAAATAAAAATAAAGTTAAAGAAAATACTTTCACCATGGGATATATTTTATAATCATGGAAAATGTTAATAAAAATTAAAAAAAAACAAAAAAAACATTAAACTTAAAAAAAAAAAAAGAAAATACTTTCATCAACTACTTTTGGTCGGGTGCTTTATCCCAGTAATGAGAAGGTAACTACAATACACTATGATAGTTCAGAATATAGTCTTAGTTCTTTATTATTTTATGTCTTGTGGTGTTGGAGATCAAGCCCTGGCCTTGGACCTCTAGGCAAGAGCTCTACAACGGAACAGCTAAACCCAAGCCCTTTTCTTACTTCTTTAATTAGAAAAAGTGATTTTTTTTTTTTTTTTTAGTAGCCTGGTCCCAGACTTTCAGTATCAGATATAAAAATGAATTCCAGAGTGGCTCAGCAGTAAAAGAAGCTTCTTTTTTTTTTTTAAGATTTTATTTATTTTTATTTATTACAGATAGAGGGAGCGAGAGAGAGAGAGAGAGAGATAGAAAGCGAGTGAAAATGGGCACACCAGGGCCTCTAGCCACTGCAAACGAACTCCAGACACATGCACCACCATTTGCATCTGGCTTAGTGGGACCTGGAGAATCGAACCGGGGTCCTTAGGCTTCACAGACGTGCACCTTAACCACCAAGCCATCTCTCCAGCCCTAAAGGTACTTCTTGTAAAGCCTGATGGCCTGGGTACAATTCCCCAGGACTCATGGAAAGCAAGATGCACAAAGTGACATTTGTTTGAAGTGGCAGGAGGCCCTGGCATTCCCATTATCAATCAAATAAGTAAATACTCAAAAAAAAAAAAATAATAATGCCTGGCATAGTGGTGCACACCTTTAATACCAGCACTTGGAGGGCAGAGATAAGAGGATTGCTGTGAGTTTGAGGCCAACCTGAGACTATGTAGTAAATTCCAGATAGTGAGATGCTTTCTCAACAAAATAAGGGCGGGAGAGATGGCTTAGCATTTAAGGCACTTGTCTGCAAAGCCTAATGACCCATATTCAGTTCCCCAGTGCCTACATAAAGCTAGATGCACAAGGTGACACATGCATCCAGAGTTCATTTGCAGAAGCTGGAGGCCCTAGCACGCCCATTCTCTCTGTCTATCTCTCTCTGCTTGCAAATAAATTAAAAAAATTGAATTAAAAGAAAAGGGCCAGGTATGGTGGTGCACGCCTGTAATCCTAGCACTTGGGAGGCAGAGGTAGGAGGATTGCCTTTAGTTCAAGGCTACCCTGAGACTACACAGTGAATTCCATGTCAGCTTGGGCTAGAGTGAGACCCTACCTTGAAAAACCAAAATAAATAAATAAATAATAAATTTAAAAAGAAAAGGTAAAAATGAAACATTAAAAAAAAAAAAAAACCACCAAAAGTGGGCTGGAGGGATGGCTTAGTAGTTAAGGCACTTGCCTACAAAGCCAAAGGACACAGGTCCAATTCCCCAAGACCCACGTAAGCCAGATGCACAATGTGGCGCATGTGTCTGGAGTTCATTTGCAGGGGCTGGAGGCCCTGGCATGCCCTCTCTCCCTCTCTCTCTCTTTCTGTCAAAGAAATTTAAAAAAAAAAAAAAATTAAATAAATAAATAAATAAAAGAAAATTTCCATTTAACAATGAATGCAACTTTCTGAAAAGTTCATTTTAGTAGTAAACTATGTTCCTCCTTACATGCTTTTGTGCACACACTAGTGCCCTTTAATTCATTTACTTAAAAGTATTGATAATATCCAAATGAGTAAGCTTAAAAAAAGATTCCTGGAGCTGGGAATGGTGGCGCATGTCCCTGAGACTACATAGTGGAATCCAGGTCAGCCTGAGCCAGGGTGAGACCTTATCTTGAAAAACCAAAAAAAAAAAAAAAAAAAAAAAAAAAAAAATTCTGAATGTTGTTTCATTTTTTAAAAACTTTTTGTTTTTTATTTATTTATTTGAGAGCAACAGAGAGTGAAAAAGGCAGATAGATAGATAGAGAATGGGCATGCCAAGGCCTCTAGCCACTGCAAAGGAATTCCAGACACATGCGCCCCTTGTGCATCTATCTGGCTAACGTGGGTCCTGGGGAATTGAGCCTCGAACCAGGGTCCTTAGGCTTAACAGGCAAGCGCTTAAACGCTAAGCCATCTCTCCAGCCCTATTGTTTCATTTTTGAAACAAGGCCTCACTATTATAGCCTAGGCTGGCTTCAACTCACAATCCTGCTTCTACCTCCTGCTGCTGGGATGACAGGTGTGTACCACCATGCCTGATCCTGAAGATTTTGAATATTTTATTTATTCATTTATTTTGGTTTTTCAAAGTAGGGTCTCACTCTAGCTCAGGCTGACCTGGAATTCACTATATAGTCGCAGGGTGGCCTTGAACTCACGGTGACCCTCCTACCTCTGCTGGGATTAAAGGCATGGGCCACCATGCCTGGCTATTTTATTTATTTATGACAGAGACACGGCAAGTGAGTGAGAGTGAAAGTGGGAGAGAGAATGGGCACCCCAGGGCCTCCAGCCACTGTCAACAAACTCCAGATGCATGCACAACCTTATGCAGCTGGCGTACATGGGTACTGGGGAATTGAACCTGGGTCCTTAGGCTTTGCAGGCAAGCACCTTAATACAAAGCCATCTCTCCAAACCCTGAAGGTTTTTAAAAATGTTTTAAAATAATTTTTGCTTGCTTGCTTGCTTGCTTCTTGCAGCACTGGGGATTGAACTCAGGGTCTTGCACATGCTAGGTAAGTACTATACTACTGGCCTACACGCCAGCCCTCAAACTTGGGATTTTTAAGAACTGTAGCCACTTCTATGCTCATAAATCAAAGATATAGGGGAGATCTTGATTTGTAGATTCATTTAAAAATATTTTACTAGCTGGGAGGCAGAGGTAGGAGGATTGCCATGAGTTCGAGACTCCATAGTGAATTCCAGGTCAGCCTGGGCTAGAGTGAGACCCTACCTTGAAAAACCAAAAAAAAAAAGAAAAAAAGAAAAAAAATTTACTTATGTTTTTCATTTGAGAGAGAGGGAGAAAGAGAATGGGCATGCCAGAGTTTCTAGCCACTGAGAACAAACTCCAGATACATGTGTCACTTTGTGCATCTGGCTTTATGAGGGCCCTGGGGAATCAAACCTGGGTCCTTAGGCTTTGCAAGCAAACACCTTAACCGTGAACCCATCTCTCTAGCCATGTAGATTCATTTTTTTTACTAAGGCCCACTTACAACAGGGAGGGAGGACTACTTGTTACAGGAGGTAAGGGGTACATGTAGCTCAGTGGATGAGCACTTGCCTAGCAAGTGTGATGCCCAGGGTTGGATCCCAAGCACTCTGTGCACATGCAGGCTCGTGCGCTTGCACACACACACACACGTGAAGAATTGGCAAGAGGAAGCAGATTTCTCAACATCTAGCCGAAAAATTATTGTATCATATACTATAGCTCTTTTCAACTTCCTACTAGTAGCCAATAGTCACTGCTAAACATACACCTAGTAAAACAACTCCCCTACCAAGATTAAGAAATCCAAACGTTCCGCAGTATTTGCATAACATATTTTTATGATGCACTCTGTTAAGTTTAATTTTAAAGTTCTCCTCCTCCAGAAGTAAGCACAAATTTTATTTGTTTTGCTTAAAAGTCAATATCTCTCATAACTCAGGCAGGCCTTGAAGGCTCAATCTACTTCCCAATGCTGGATTACAGGTGTGCACAACTATACCAGGCTTTAAGTACTGGTTTTGTGTATTCATCCTCTCTGTGTTTCTGACTTTATTACAAAAGAGTTTACACGCAATACCAAGATATCCTTCTACCAAAAATAAGAATTAAGTCTAGAATTAGCCTAACATGTTTTACATTGCTCTTTTTCCTTATATCTCAAATTCTGTTAATATATGAATTTGACTTCTAGCCACATAATTATTCCAGATTTCAAAAGAAGATTGTTGGAAAAATGAGACTAACAGATCACCTAAATTTTGTTCTGCTCAGCTCCATCCACTCACCTTTAAGTGTGCTTTTAAACCAGAAACAAGGCCCATGGCTAACATTGCTCAGGAACACAATCTGATCTTTGACCATGACTGTATACATGTTTGTATACACAACTACAATTGCTATGTTGAAATAAGTCCTCAGTAAAGCAATTCTTTTTAAATTACCATACATTTCTGTTTATCATCTGTAGCTATTTAGTGCTTATGAAATATAGTGTGAATTTTTTTTTTCCCCAAGGTAAGGTCTTACTCTAGCTCAGGCTAACCTGGAATTCACTATGTAGCCTCAGGGTGGCTTCAAACTCATGGTGATCCTCTTACCTCTGCCTCCCAAGTGCTGGCATTAAAGATGTGTGCCGCCATGCCCAGCAAGTATGTGAATTTTTTTTAAATTTTTTATTTATTTATTTGAGAGCTACAGACACAGAGAGAAAGACAGATAGAGGAAGAGAGAGAGAATGGGCACGCCAGGGCTTCCAGCCTCTGCAAACGAACTCCAGACACGTGCGCCCCCTTGTGCATCTGGCTAATGTGGGACCTGGGGAACCGAGCCTCGAACCGGGGTCCTTCGGCTTCACAGGCAAGCGCTTAACTGCTAAGCCATCTCTCCAGCCCAAGTATGTGAATTTTTAAAATTAGAAATTCATTATGAGGCTGAGAGGGTAGCTCAGCGCTACTCTTCATGTGGACTGTCCCTATCCAAAGTGACCAAAAGTAAAAAAAAGTCTGCTTTATTCCCCCATGGATTAACAAACTGACACCCTACCTGGTATAGTAGGGTATAAGAAATGCAGGAAAGAGAGGGTCATTGAGTTGCAATGCAGTTTTGTGTTCTGGAAGTGGCCATGGACAGTGTGAAGCAGATTTGCTGGTTGCCTGCATGGAGACCCGATGGAGCCATGAGGATGGACTGTGGGGTTGCAGTGGAGACCCAGTGGAGATGCCAGGACCATGAGAAGGCTGCTAAGGAAAGCTGCCAGGCCCGATGAAGTTTTCCTGGACTGTGAGTAGCCAAGCTGGAGGGGCGAAATTGGAACTCCAGAGACTTATTGTTGGTTAGAATTAGCAAATTTAGAGATTTGTCACTGACTAGAGTTGTTGGACTTGGACCTAGAGTTTGATGTTTGCCCTGGTTGTTTTAAATCTTGTATTGGCTGAATATCTCTTTGCTATGCCCAGTGCCATTTTTTGCAATGTGAGTGTTTATTCTGTGCCATTATAGCATTTGGGGTGGATTTTTTTTTTTTTTGTATTATGGATCAATTAAATGACCTTGGATTATGGGCATATTTGAATATCATTAGGATTGACAAAAAATATGGGAACTTTTAAAGTTGTACTGAATGCATTGTATTTTAAATTATGTATGGTTATCAGTTTATGGGGGCCAGGGGCAGAATGTGGTGGTTTGATTCAGGTGTCCCCTATAAACTTAGGTGTTTGAATGCTATGTTCCTAGCTGATGGAGATTTGGGAATTAATATCTCCTGGAGGCAGTGTATTGTTGGAGGTGGGCTTATTGGTTTCCCCATGCCAGTGTTTGGCACACTCTCCTGTTCCTGTTCCTGTTGTCCACCTGATGTTGGCCAGGGGGTGATGTCCACCCTCTGCTCATGCCATCATTTTCCCCTGCTATCATAGAGCGTCCCCTTGAGTCTGTAAGCCAAACTAAACATTTTTTCCCCCAAAGCTGCTCTTGGTTGGGTGATTTCTGCCAGCAATGCAAACCTGGTTGCAACAGTGAATTATTAGGAAAATGCAAATCAAAACCACAAACACATATGGCTTCACACCAGAGACTGGCTATAATGAGAGGAAGGAAAAAGGAAAGAAACAGAGGAAAGCTCTAGCAGGCCATGCTTACTTTTTTGCCTTTGAAGTTGAGGAAAATGCAGAGCTAAATAAAGGGTCATTATTTTAAAAATAATCAATAGATTACAATCATTCTCCAAGTAGATAAAAGGCAAAAATAACACTAAAGTTCAATATTATCTCTAACTGGTAGGAACAGTGGCTGATTCTGAGCCTGTCAAACAATGATGGGAAAACACATCGTACTAAAACCTCGGGAGGCTCTATTTTGGCATCTTAGCATCTCAGTTAATGAAATTCCTCACATAAGTTATATCACATTTCAAAGCAGATTGCCTGTTAAGAAACAGCGTCTCCCTAGTGTGCTCTGCTGTGGAAGTTGAGCCACAATCAAATGAAAATAGTTTGTCTAGGTCATAAAATAAGTCAAACAAATTCCAAAGCACCACCTTTGATCTAAAATCCAGTTTTATGCTCTGATCTCTTAATAATAGTCCATCTTTGTAAATTCTTAAATGTGTTCTCTTTTCATATCTGTTTACTACAAGTAATATTCAATGAAATTTATTCATTACTTTCAATGCAATTATTAAAAGGTATCTTCTATCATACTTTAGAGTTTTAATCAAAAAAAAAAAAAAAAGGAGCTGAGACATGGCTTAGCGGTTAAGGCTCTTGCAATCATTCTTGCTGGCAAAGCCAAAAGACCCAGGTTCGATTCTGAGTACTCACACAAAACCAGATACACAAGGTGGTGCATGCATCTGGAGTTGGTTTGTAGTGGCTGGAGGCTCTGGCATACCCATTCTCTCTATCTGACTCTATCTTTTTCTCTTTCTCTTAAATAAATAAATAAAATATTAAAAAAAAAAAACACGGGACTAGAGAGATGGCTTAGTGGTTAAAGGTTCTTGCTTGCAAAGCCTGACAGCCTGGGTTCTATCCCCTAATACACACATAAAGCCAGATGTACAAAGTGATGAAAGCATCTGGAGTTCCTTTGCAGAGGCAAGTGGCCATTCCCCCTCCTCTCTCCTTGCAATTAAATAAATATATTTAGCCAGGTGTGGTGGTATATACCTTTAATCCTGGGAAGGCAGAGGGACTGCCACCCTGGCTGATCCTGTTTGCTTTCTGAGACAGGGTTTCGCTATATAGTCTAAACTGACCTTAAACAGCACCTTCCTGAATTAGTCTCCAGAATATGGGGTTACAGGTGACTACCACAATGCAAGGCAGGAATAACTTTTTGAATTCCTGACCACTTCTCCTTCACAAAACACAATTAAGCGAGGTGGGGGGGGGATATTCCTCCTCTTACTGAGCTGTCTACTTCCACAAGAAAATGTCATTGGCATCTAGACACACATCTGAGATGTGCCCATTATATGCCTATTACAGATGGTACTTGGAATAGACTGAATTGTATCCCTTCATCTCCTCCGGGATAAACAGGGTCCTAATCTTTGGGATGTCAGAACTGATGGTGTTTGGAAATAGGACGATTGTAAATCAAGTCATAGTAGAGTCCAATAGGAGCCAACTCCTTCTGAGAAGCTCAGACACAGGCACATGAATGGGCAGCACCAAGGATGATTCAGAGAAGGAACTGCCAGGGCTGCAGGAAAAGGAATTCCAAGAATGGAGAGCAAACCACAAGAGACTAGGAAAAGACAAAGAAAGCGCCTCCCCTGACAGTTTTAGATAAAGTATGGCCCAGATCACATCTTGATTTCTGCTGGTTGGCCTTCAGAACTGTGAGATAATAAATTTGTCGTTTTAAGCCACATGGTTTGTGTCACTTTATTAAAAGTAGACAGGACAGGGCTAGAGGGATGGCTTAATAGTTGAGGTATTTGCCTGCAAAGCCAAAGGGCCCAGGTTTGATTCCCCAGGACCCACATTAGCCAGATGCACAAGAGGGCACATGTGTGTGGAGTTCATTTGCAATGGCTGGAGGCCCTGGCGCGGCCATTCATTCTCTTTCTCTGTCAAATACATAAATATATAAATAAAATAAAATATTAAAAGTAGGCAGGGCAACCTAGCATATTATGCAATCATAGAAGTAACCTAGGCTGGATATGGTGGCACACACTTTTAATCCCAGCTGAGTTGGGAGAATTGCTGAGTTCCAGGCCAGTCTGGGATTGCAGAGTGAATTCCAGGTTACCCTGGGCTAGAAGGAGACCCTACCTCAAGAATGAATAAGTAAATAAATAAATAAATGTAACTTCTTTAAAAACAAATGGTTTCATACTGTTTAGAATAATGTGTCAAGTATGCAGTTTATTTGTATGTAAAGTACTATTGTGTTTTAGTGGACAGTTTTGAAAGTTGGTATCCTAAGACCCAGGTTTCAATCTTAGCTCTGCAATTAGCTGTATGACCTTGGAAAAGTATTTATTTATTTATTTATTTGAGGACAGACACAGAGAGAAAGACAGATAGAGGGAGAGAGAGAATGGGCGTGCCAGGGCTTCCAGCCTCTGCAAACAAACTCCAGACGCGTGCACCCCCTTGTGCATCTGGCTAACGTGGGACCTGGAGAATCGAGCCTCGAACCGGGGTCCTTAGGCTTCACAGGCAAGCGCTTAACCGCTAAGCCATCTCTCCAGCCCGGAAAAGTAATTTTTAAAAATCATATGGGGGCTGGAGAGATGGGTCAGTGGTTAAGGTGTTTGCCTGCAAAGACTAACAACCTGGGTTCGATTCCCCAGTACCCACATAAAGGTGGCGCATGTGTCTGGTGTTTGTTTGCAGTGGCTAAAGGCCCTATTGCACCCATTCTCTCTCTGTGTCTCTCTGTCTGCATCTTTCTCTTGCAAATAAAATAAAACAAAATAAATTTAAAAAAATATTTGAAGTCACTTTGGCCAGGCATGGTGACTCATGCCTTTAATCTGAGTACTTGGGAAGCTGAGGTAGGAGGCCAGCCTGAGTTGTGAGTTCCAGGTCAGCCTGAGTTAGAGTGAAACTTTACCTCGCAAAAAAAAAAAAAAAAGAAAGAAAGAAAGAAAGAAGCCAGGCGTGGTGGTGCACGCCTTTAATCCCAGCACTCGGGAGGCAGAAGTAGGAGGATCGCCATGAGTTCAAGGCCACCCTGAGACTACATAGTTAATTCCAGGTCAGCCTGGACCAGAGTGAGACCCTACCTCGAAATACCAAAAAAGAAAGAGAGAAAGAAAGAAAGAAAGAAAGAAAAAAGGAAGGAAGGAAGGAAAAGGAAAGGAAAGGAAAGGAAAGAAGAGAAAAGAAAAGAAAAGAAAAGAAAAGAAAAGAAAAGAAAAGAAAAGAAAAGAAAAGAAAAGAAAAGAAAAGAAAGGAAAGGAACAAGAGACTACTGCACTACAATTCCTCCCCCACCTTTTTTTTTTTTTTCAAGG
This sequence comes from Jaculus jaculus, assembly GCF_020740685.1. Lineage (NCBI taxonomy): Eukaryota > Metazoa > Chordata > Mammalia > Rodentia > Dipodidae > Jaculus > Jaculus jaculus. The sequence goes on from NC_059107.1 coordinate 138,491,664, forward strand.
TAGGGTCTCACTCTGGTCCAGGCTGACCTGGAATTAACTCTGTAGTCTCAGGGTGGCCTTGAACTTGCAGCGATCCTCCTACCTCTGCCTCCCGAGTGCTGGGATTAAAGGCGTGCGCCACCATGCCCGGCCCTTTTTTTTTTTTTTTTTAATAACGGATGGGAAAACCAAAGCAAAGAGAAATTAAGTTTTTCAAAATCACAAAGCTGTTAAGTGATGGGAACCCAAACATCCTGCCTCCAAAGACGGTTCTTACCACTATGAAAGAAAATTACTTAAGAGAAAAGCACTCACTAGGCTATGCTTAAAAGAATTAACTATCTAGAAAGACAGAATTAAGAATCCTACCATTGCTGCTGTTGTCTTAGATGAAGAGAAAGAGAGTAAGTTCAACAGTGGGGCTAAGAATCTAACAGAGGTATATTATTATTGATACTGGTACTGGGAAGAAAATGCTATATGATAGCACATGCCTTTAATTCCAGCACTCAGGAGGCCAAGGTAGGAGGATCCATGGGAGTTTAAGGCCAGTCTGAGACTGCATAGTGGTTTCCAGATGAGCCTGGGCTAGCTAGAGTGAGACCCTACCTCAAAAAAAGAAAAAACGAATGGGCTGGAGAGATGGCTCATTGCTTCCAAAGCCTGACATCTCAGGCTATATCCCCCAATACCCACACAAAGCCAGATGCACAAAGCGGTTGCATTCATATGAAGTTTGCTGGCAATGGCTAGAGGCCCTGATGTGCCCATTCTCTCCCTCTGCCTTACCCTCTCCCTCCCATCTCCTTGCAAATAAATAAATAAATAAATAAATATTTTTTTTAATCTCTCTCTCTCTCTCTCTCTTTTTTTTTTTTTTAACTTATTTGAGAAAGAGAGAGGGCCTCTAGCCACTGCAAATGAACTCCAGACACATGTACCACTTTGTGCATATGGCTTATGTGGGTACTAAAGAATCAAAACTGGGTCCTTAAGCTTTGCAGACAAATGCCTTAACCACTAAGCCATCTCTCCAGCCCTAAATATTATTTTTATTTATTTATTTATTTGAGAGGGAGAGAGAGAAAGAGAGAGAGAGAGACAGAGACAGAGAGAAAAAAAAATGGGTGCATCAGGTCCTCTAGCCATTGCAAATGAACTCCAGACACACACACCACCTTGTGCATCTGGCTTTACATGGGTACTGGGGAATGGAACCTGGGTCCTTTGGCTTTGCAGGCAAATGCCTTAAGTACTAAAACATCTCTCCAACCCTCCCCCCCCCTTTTTTTTTTTTTGCTTTTCTGAGGTAGGGTCTCACTCCATCTCAGGCTGACCTGGAATTCACTCTGTATTCTCAGGGTGGCCTCAAACTCACGGCAGTCCTCCTACTGAGTGTTGGGATTAAAGATGTACACCACCACACCCGGCCCCCTAAATATTTTTTAAAAAGAACCATTTGTCAGGAATATCTCAATGTAGCACAATTAAAGACATACAACAATGAAGTAAACGTAGGAAGGGAAAGGCAATGCAGACGCAAATATAAAGGAAGGAACCTCGAGAGTCTCCACTGACCACAGCACGGATGCGTCAGCCAGTGTCAGAACTGCGGGTCGGGAAAGGCTCCGCACACACGGTCAGGGACTCGTCTTTCCTTTGCAATCAACAAGGGTCACCAACAGAATGTGGAAATTAGTTTTGCTCATCACTTCAAGCATTGGGGGGTAGAGGGAAGGCAATGGAAAGAAAAGTTTCAGAAACAGACCAAAATAACAGTACTAATTAGAAGAGAACAAACGTGGGTCACTGATCAAAAGTAAAGGTTGGTTTAATCATGGCCCTTAGACAAGACCGTATGAATACTCTTTCTCAACATTTTCCAAGCTTCAGCTCTCTCCATTCATTGGAATTCTGCTCCAATATCGCTTTCTCAGAGGCTTTCATCCAAAGCAACCACCCCGGTTTCTAGCACATGACTGTTTTGTTCCCTTCACAGCTCTGAAACACTAAGGCTCTTCCTGTTTATGCATTGATGATCCCTCCCTCTTGCCCCATTAGGCTGTCGGAACCAAAATGGCACAAACCTCAAGCACTGCTTGCTTCTGGTACCATTGATAGCTGGGACATGGTGGGTATTCTATGCATCTATAGAATCTATGTCCACGAAGCAACATGGAAAAAGAGCTTTAAAACTAGAGCATGGACCTTTAATCCCAGCACTCGGGAGGCAGAGGAAGGAGGATCGCCGTGAGTTCAAGGCCACCCTGAGACTACATAGTGAGTTCCAGGTCAGCCTGGGCTACAGTGAGATCCTACCTCGAAAAAACAAAAACAAAAACAACAACAACAACAACAAAAACTAGAGCACGGAAGATCTTAATCATGCAGGGGCTTAGGAGGTGGCTCAGTGGAAAAGCGCTCAGCATGCCAGGTGTGAGGAGGACCTGAGTTTGTGTCATCAGCACCCACACAAATGCTGCCCCAAGTGCTACGGAATGGTGTAATCTGAGTGCCTGGGAGACAGAGACGGGGACCCTGGAGCAAGCTGGCTAGCTAGGCTACGCAAACCAGCAAGCTCTGGATCAAGTGAGAGCAGAGAGGGATCAAGGAAGACACCTGACATCAACCAAGGTCTTTCCTACACATGCAAGCACATACATGTGCCCACACACCCACACATGCGTGCATGCAAACACATGCTAACACACACCTTAACACATTCCTTAACAAATAAGCTTGCAGACTGCTGCTGCTACAATGCGCTGTAAATTTTTTTTAAAATTATTTATTTATTTGAGAGCGACAGACACAGAGAGAAAGACAGATAGAGGGAGAGAGAGAGAATGGGCGCGCCAGGGCTTCCAGGCTCTGCAAACGAACTCCAGACGCGTGCGCCCCCTTGTGCATCTGGCTAACGTGGGACCTGGGGAACCGAGCCTCGAACCGGGGTCCTTAGGCTTCACAGGCAAGTGCTTAACCACTAAGCCATCTCTCCAGCCCCGCTGTAAATTTCGCTCGGTAGCCCCAGTCTGACCTTGAACTCTCAACAGTCCTCTACCTGCCCACATAAAATTTAGGGGTGACTCCCATGATCAGATTCTCTGTCACACAGAAAGAAATGAAATGAACCTCAATCTCTCCTTCCCTTTCTTCCTCTGCATTCTGTAGCGTACAATGGCTCAGAACTATTATATAGCCTAAGCTGGCCTCAAATTCATGGCAATCCTCTGCCTCAGCTTTTCAAGTGCTGGAATTACAGATGTGTGCTACCACATCCAGCTCAGAAATCAAGCCTCTTAGCAAACACACACACACACACACACACACACACACACACACACACACACACATCAGTGAGCTCACACTGCACTGAGAAGTGTTCCAAGGTTTTCCATGAGTAAAATCCATTTAATCCTCACAAGTTCATACATAAAGCTCTATTTTCACTTACAAAGTGGCACTCTTTAAACCAAAGTGGTTAGGTAGCCTCAGGTTGTACAAATCACAGCTGGTAGAGGTAGGAGTGAAATTTAGAAAACTGCATTTGTATCATTCACTTAAGTAAAGTAAAAATGTTAACCCAGAAGCATAATGTAATGGCAAATTATGACAAATAGTTAAGTGACATGGATTTTTTTTAATCCATGGCTTAACATGCTCTGAAGATTCTTTTAAATTCTATCTTTAACAATCCAACACAGTGTGGGGACATGGTTGCTATTCTCATGAAATGACATATAAATATTGATGCCAAACTAGAAGGAGCATAATGAATTACCCCATAATACATTCACTTGGACAATCTTCCTGTCTGCTCAAATATTTTTTAATTTTTAAAAATATTTTAATATTTACCTATTTAATATTTCATTATTTATTTATTTGGAAGAGAGCATGTGTGTGTATGTGTGTGAATAGGTGCTTCTGGGCCTCCAGCCACTGCAAGCAAATTCCAGATGCATGTGCCCCCCTGTGTATCTGGTTTACGTGGATCCTGGAGAACTGAAACAGGATCCTTTGGCTTTGCAGGCAAACACCTTAACCACTAAGCCACCTCTCCAGCCCTATTTTTTTAAATTAAAAAATATATATTTTATTTTCATTTATTTGAGAGAGAGGGGAAGAGAGACAAATAGAAAGAGAGAATGGGGCCAGGGCCTCCAGCCACTGGAAACATACTCCAGATGCATGTGCCACCTTGTGCATCTGCCTTTATGTGGGTCCTGGGGAATTGAACCTGGGTTCTTTGGCTTTGTAGTCAAGTGTCTTAACTGCTAACCCATCTCTCCAGCTCTCAAATAAAATTTTAAAACAAATTGAAGTCAGTGGACATTAGTGAAAACAATTATAAACTAAAATTGAGCCCTAGGGGTGTAACATTTTGCTGTTGTCTGGCTAAATGTATATACTATGCTGATCAAACTACCCAGTAAGCACTTCTCTTAATGTTTATACCCTTATATTAATGATACTCTCACTTTTGATAGAGAATCTTCTCTTTTCAGATGGCAGTGACCTTGGGATGACTCAGAAGGCACCATGCTGCTGGGAAGAAGTGGCAGGAGTGCTCAGCACTGCAATATCTCTATCACACCTTCCAAGGCTCAGGGTCTATTGCGGAAGAGGTGGCGGAAAGAATGTAAGAGCTAAAGGAAGGGTAGAACTTCTTACAACGTGCTCCCGCCAGAAACAAAATGGCCTGGATATCCATGACCTCACAGTGTTTAGTACCTACACAAGACCATCATAAGAGGAGGAAAAAATGACATCAAAATAAAAGAGATTCTGACTGAGAGGGGGAGGAGATATGATGGAGGAGAATGAAGTTTCAAAGGGGAAAGTGAGGGGAGTGAGGGCATTACCATGGGATATTTTTTATAATCATGGAAGTCGTTAATTAAAAAAAATTGAAAAGAAAAAAAAAAGTCAGTGGACATTAGTGAAAATAATTTCTCAAAAATTGCTACATCTTGGAAGATGTGGCAGAAAGAATGTAAGAAGATAGGAAGATAGGATTAAATGTTATAGAATGCTGTCTTCTGGGCATGACATGGCCTCTGCATTCCTGAACTCAATGCACATACAAGTTATTTACACAAGACATGGATAGAGGAGGGGTTCATGAGGCCCCATCCTTCCCTGAAGATTTATAGGTAGTCAATGGTTTCTAGGGAAGGGAAAGGCACTTTAAAAATATATTTTTTTAGGAGATATAAAGGAAAGAGAAAGGAAGGGAGGAGAGTACTTAATAGGTTGGTATTGTATATATATATAAGCACAATGATTGAGATGGGGAGGTAATATGATGTAGAATGGAATTTCAAAGGGGAAAGTGCGGGGGAGGGGGGGAAGGGAGGGTATGACCATGGGATATTTTTTATAATCATGGAAAATGTTAATAAAAATTGTGAAAAGAAAAAAAATATTTTTATTTTATTTATTTATTTGAGAGAGAGAGAGAGAGAGAGAATGGGCACATGAGGGCCTCCTGTCACTGCAAACTGCAGATGCATGCACTACTTTGTGCATCTGGCTTTATGTGCGTACTGGGTATTTGAGCCTTAGTCATTAGGCTTTGCAGGCAAGTACCTTAACTGCTGATCCATCTCTCCAGCCCCTTTTTTTTCTTTTTAACATTTTCAGCTGGTATAATGCATAGCAAGGAGAGACTAAAACAATGCAAACTCAACCACAATCAAACAAATATCAAACTTCTGCAGTTCAAGTTCAATATAACCAGAGACTGACAATCTCTAGATTTTCCAATTCTGCCCTTCCAGCTGGGCAGAGTAGCCAGGAAACCCTTCCATTCTAGGCCAACAGTGCACTCTATGGTAGCCCTTGCATAGTTCTGGTATCTTTTTTTGTTTTTTGTGGGGTTGGGGAGAGTTAAAGGTAGGCTCTGACTCTAGCCTAGGCTGACCTGGAATTCACTATGTAGTCTCAGGATGGCCCCAAACTCACAGTGATCCACCTATCTCAGCCTCCTGAGCGCTGGGACTAAAGGCGTGCACACCACGCCTGGCAAAAGGCATTTTCCTCAGGGCTGTAGTCACTGGTAAGTTACCCATGTTTCTGTAAATAACCCCTCAACCACTCTCCTGTAAGAAACCCTAATTAAGCTCACTGCCACACACAAACACGGGAGTAAGTGCAAAGTAGAAGAAAGAGGCTGAGATGGAAAATGGTTAAAAGCACTTGCTTGCAAAGCCTGCTAGCCCACCTTTCATTCCCCAGTACCGAAAGTGGCACATGCATCTGGAGTTCCTTTGCAGTGACCAGAGGCTCTAAGGTACCCATTATCTTCTTTTCTTTTCCCCGAATATATAATTTTTATTTTCAAATAAATAATTTTTAAAAAAGTAAAAGCAGGAGTAGTTGTAAGGGGACTCAACAGTGTGGGAGGCTGACAAGAGAGGGAGCCCCCCCCAAGACCTGCACAGTAGCATGCTCATGAACATTCTGAAGCAAAGGACAGTCTGAGCCATCGAAACAGAAGGACGAATTGGAAGGAGGAGGGTGCTGAACAGAATGACAGTGGAAGAGCGGGATAAAAATGGGTAACAGGGAGGAAATCCAATCAAATCACAGAATATGTTCACATATGAAATGCTTATTTTAAAATGTCTTAAAATACATTATACACATGTACAAACTCATTAATATGAATAATTAATACATTGGTAAAAATCACTAAATAATCAATAAATAGGGCTGGAGAGATGGCTCAGAGGTTAAGGCGCTTGCTGGCAAAGCCAAAGGACCCAGGCTTGATTCCCCAGGACCCATGTAAGACAGATGCACAAGGTGGCGCATGCGTATGGAGTTTGTTTGCAGCAGCTGGAAGCCCTGGTGCACCCATTCTCTCTCTCTCTCAAATAATTAAATAAAAATATTTTTTTTCTTTTTAAATAAAAATAGTTTAAAAATCACTACATAATCCCTAGATGGTATGTTCTTGGAATCACAATAACTCTTTAGATGCTATCTTACAGCAGGAATTAAATGTAAATTGGAGCAATGTTCTGTGACTTAAGGAAATGCGCCAGTTTTTGTTCTGTTTTATTTTATGTTTTTGCCTATACCGCTGATGAATATTATTCCTACACACGGTGGCAAGCCAAAGGACACCAAAGCAGAACTAATGAATCACTAAAACCTACCTGTCTGTCCTCCAGCAGGTCAGGATCGCCTTTACTGGACCCCGAGCTGATGTCGTCTTCATCGGAACTGTTGATAACTTCCTCCTCATCAGAGGGCAGGTCGCCAAGACCAAGGTCGAGATCATCCTGTCCTTCCTGGGATGCTCCAGAACTGCTCCAATTAAAACATATCATTAGTCCCCTTCAAAACCAGGAAGTGCTAGCAAAACCCAACCGAAGTTGACCACCGTTTACAGTGCAAGCCAATGGGCCTAAGTGACGCAGAGGAGCGAAACCAGCCTTTCTCAACTGTCAAAACTCCAAATCCATTTTGCTGAAAATTTGATTTTAAAGCCAGGTGTGGTAGTATACACCTTTAATCCCATCATTTGGGAAGCAGAGGCAGAAGGATCACTGCAAGTTCCAGGCCACCCTGAGACTGCAGAGTGAATTCCAGGTCAGCCTGGGCTAGAGTAAGACCCTACCTCGAAAAACCAAAATAAATAAATAAATAAAATAATTAATTAAAAACATTTAACTTTAATGCCAACTTAGCATTATATTGGTGATAGGGAGGTAGGTGGGAAGCAAGGGTACCAGCTTCCTCCACCCTAAGCTTCCATATGTCTTTTTTTTAGACCATCTCTCTCTACTCCTGGTATAAACCAAGAAGCCTTGTAGGGAGTGATAATAAAGAGGATCACAATCAACGGTGCATACGTGACAGTGCACTAGGGTCCACCCGCTTGGTTGTCACTGCTGTGCATGTGCATTGCACAATTTGGGAAGGACAAAAGGGGTGGGCTCCATCCCCTCGCAGAATCACAAACCCTAAGGGGACAGACAAGGCATTTTTTTTGGGGGGGGGTTCGAGGTAGGGTCTCACTCTAGTCCAGGCTGACCTGGAATTCACTATGTACTCTCAGGGTGGCCTTGAACTCACAACGATCCTTCTACCTCTGCCTCCCGAGTGCTGGGATTAAAGGCATGCGCCACCACGCCCAGCTCAGACAAGGCATTCTTATATACACACACCCTTGCGATTCTGACCCCAGTTTTTGTCTGCAAACCATGGTTCCAGGGCATTTACCAACCCCAATGCCAGCCTGACGTCATTAAGGTTTTCCAGTTGGTACTCAGACAGATATAATGAACCACTGTCGCAATCCATCCTGTAAGGGGAATTCCGTGGGAAAATTCCCTGGAAGATCATGGAAGTCCTTTCAACATTGGTTGTAAAGACTCAGGAGCAAAGTTATCTTTTTAGAAACTGATTTTCTGAAATGAGGCTGGGTATAATCCCAGCATTGGGGAGGCTGAGGCTGAGGCTAAGGCTAAAGGACAGCTGTAAGTTTGAGGCTAGCCTGAGCTACAGTGTGAGACTCTGTCAAGAAAGAAAAAAAAGGGCTGGAGAGTTGGCTTAGCAGTTAAGGTGCCTGCCTGAGAAGCTTAAGGACTCATGTTTGACTCCCCAGGTCCCATGAAAGCCAGACGCACAAGGTGATACAAATGCAAGGTCACACATGCGCACAAGGCAGACCACGCATCTGGAGTTTGACTGCAGCAACTGGAGGCCCTGGCATGCCAATTCTCTCTCTCTTTCGTAAAAAAAAAAAAAAAGAAAGAAAGAAAGAAAAGGAAAGGAAAGGAAAGAAAGAGAGAGAGAAGGGCTAGGGAGATGGCTCAGTCAGCAAAGGTCCTGTCACACAAGCGTGAGGAGCTCAGCTCAGATTCCCATCATCCATGTAAATGCCCACTAACCCCAGCATAGGGGAGAGAGGGGAGGAGATAGGAGAATCCTTAGGGCCTACTGGCTAGCTAGACTAGTTGATACAACAAGCTCTATGTTCAAGCGAGAGACCCTGTGTCAAAGACCAAGGTGGAGAGCTACTAAGGAAGACACCTGACTTCAACAACTATCTCCCGTGCACCCAGAACACCTATGCATATGCATATAAACATATGCACACATCACACATGTGCACATACACCACACAGAAAGAGTGAGAGAAGGAGAGGGAGGGAGGAAAAGAAATGACTTTTCTGGCTGGGCACAGTGGCATACACCTTTAATCCCAGCACTTGGGAGGCAGAGGTAGGAGGATCACCATGAGTTCGAGGTCACCCTGAAGACTACACTGTGAATTCCAGGTCAGCCTGGAGAGATGGCTTAGTGGTTAAGGCACTTGCCTGTGAAGCCAAAGGACCTTGGTTCAATTCCCCAGGACTCACGTTAGCCAGATGCACAAGGTGGCGCATGCATCTGGAATTCGTTTGCAGTGGCTGGAAGCCCTGGTGTGCCCATTCTCTCTTGGTCTTTCTCTCTCTCTCTTTGTAACTCGTTCCCTCTCTCAAATAAATAAATAAAAATTAAAAAATATTTCTAAAAAGTGACTTATGAAATTAGACTACAAGAGCATCTTTAATTCTAAAAGTACAAGTGGTGCCAGTAAAAGATCCAAAGAAAACCACCAGGGCAAACACTCCGGTACCACAAAGAGACACTCTGCATTCCACTCCAGCAGCAGCTCTTCTGCGGGTCACAGGCAGGTCACTCAACTGTCAAGTCTTGGAGTTATGAGAATTTCTAACGGGAATCTTAAAAGCTGAAGATAAAATTTCTGCCAGTTCCTGATTACACGTTGTAGGACCCAGACGCTTCGGAACCCACGCCTGCAGCCCAGCTGTTACACAAGCCGGTTAGACAGAGGCACCAGGCCAATAGGAACACCTCCTAGCCCTGAAGACACGGTGTCCTATTTCTCAGCGGCCAGGGCCTGGAGGAACATTACTACTCAGGAGGAGACACACCTATCTTATCATAGCCCATGACAAGCATAAGACTCAGGTTCGGGGGGAGGTGGGCAGGGCTGCAGCTTTCCAGTCAGATCACTGGCAGAATGAGCTGTCTCTGGGAACAGAGATAAGAGCCAATCCAGCGTGGTTGTCGACTTAGAGCCGCAAGAATAAATGATAGAAGATATCTTCGGTTTTTTAAAAATGTTTTATTTGATTACTTATTTGTAAGCAGAGAGAGATAGAGGGAAGAGAGAGAATGGGTGGGCATGCTAGGGCCGCTAGCTGCTGAAAACGAACTCTATATGCATGTGCCCCTTTGCACCTGGCTGTATGTGCGTACTGAGGAATCAAACCTGGGTTGTTAAGCTTTGCAGGCAGGTGCCTTACTGCTAAGGCATCTCTCCAGCCCTTCATTTTTTTTTTTTAATCTTTAAAAAAAATGTTGGGGGCTGGAGAGATGGCTTAGCGGTTAAGCGCTTGCCTGTGAAGCCTAAGGACCCCGGTTCGAGGCTCAGTTCCCCAGGTCCCACGTTAGCCAGATGCACAAGGGGGTGCATGTGTCTGGAGTTCGTTTGCAGAGGCTGGAAGCCCTGGCACGCCCATTCTCTCTCTCTCCCTCTACCTGTCTTTCTCTGTGTCTGTCACTCTCAGATAAATAAATTTAAAAATGCACAAAAAAATATTTAAAAAAAATTGTTGGGCTGGAGAGATGGCTCAGTGGTTAAAAGCACTTGCTTGAAAAGCATGGCTTCAGTTCCCCAGTACCCACATAAAGCCAGATGCACAAAGGGGTGCATACATCTGGACTAAGTTTACAGTGGCAGGAAGCCCTGGTGCACCCATACTCACCATTTCTGTCTGCCTCTTTCTCCTCGTTCATTCTCTCTCAAATGAATAAATTAATTAATTAAATATTTTTTGTTCATTTTTATTTATTTATTTGAGAGTGACAGAGACAGAAAGAGACAGATAGAGGAAGAGAGAGAGAATGGGCACGCCAGGGCTTCCAGCCTCTGCAAACGAACTCCAGACGCGTGTGCCCCCTTGTGCATCTGGCTAACGTGGGACCTGGGGAACCGAGCCTCGAACCGGGGTCCTTAGGCTTCACAGGCAGGCGCTTAACCGCTAAGCCATCTCTCCAGCCCTAATTAAAATATTTTAAAAAACTGTTGACTAGGTTGGGAACCAAGGTCCTCCCTGCATACTTGGGATGGCTCTTCCACTGCGCTATGATCCCAGCCCCAGCATTTTACTCTTAATGCCTTATCTCTTCTCATCCTCTAAAACCTTGTCAGCTCAACACGTGTTCAATTTCTGAGCAGGATCAGAATCACCTGGGAGCTTCTTAAAAAAGAAAGAATCCTTCCGTCCCTATCCTAAATCAGGATCTAGTTTATAACAGAATCCCAAGTGATGCTGGAGAAGTTTTGCTCTAAAACACTTTTTCAGTCAGCCCTATGTGGCTTGTTTTGGATACCACAGCAAAAAACCAGCCCAACCCTCAATTAAAAAAAAAAATATTTTATTTATTTATTCATTTTAAAGAGAGAGACAGAGGCAGATAGGGAGATTATGGGAAGTCCAGGGCCTCAAGCCAATGCAAATGAACCTCTGGTGCACGTGCTACCTTGTGCAACTGGCTTACATGGGCACTGGAGAATCGAACCTGAGTCCTTAGGCTTCACAGGCAAACATCTTAACTGCTAAACCTTCACTTCAGCCCTCAAATATTTTTTAAAGGCTGATAACTACAAAAGAAGGTACTAGGAGGTGACTATGATCCAAGTACTTTATGCACATGCATGAAAATTATTAAATGGTTTTTAGCTGGGTGTGGTGGCACACACCTTTAATCCCAGCACTTGGGAGGTTGAGGTAGGAGGACTGCTGTGAGTTTAAAGCCATGTGACCACATAGTGAATTCCAGGTCAGCCTGGGCTAGAGTGAGACCCTACCTTGAAAGAGAAAAAAAGGGGGGTGGGTATTTATAAAGAAAATGATAGCTAGTTGTTTCATACTTTAGGAATTAAACAGCCATTTGGAATGGTGGAATCCTAGCATCCAGGAGCAAGAAGATATGAGTTCAAGGTCACTCAGGGCTACAGAGCAAGACTTTGTCTCCAAAAGGAAAATACAAAACACAGTAACAGCAAGCAAACAAACTAAACCAACCAATCAAACCCCAACAACAATTAAAGTAAAAACGTTACCATTGAATAACACAGAAATGAAGCCTTAAATATTAAAAATACGAGGATAGGGTTGGGAATATAGCTGGGTGAAGAGTGCCTTCCATGCATAAGGCCCTGGGTCAAAGCCCAGCCACACACATTTTATTTCAAGTGTGAAATAAAAATAAAATTACATGGATCAAAAAATACTGACAGAGCCGGGTGTGGTGGCGCACACCTTTAATCCCAGTACTTGGGAGGCAGAGGCAGAGGATCGCCTTGCGTTCAAGGCTACCTGAGACTACAGAGTGAAGTCAACTTGGGCTAGAGCGAAACCCTACCTCGAAAAACATCATCAACAACAAAAATACTGACATAAAACACTTGAAGACTTTTACTTCCACAAAGTGCACTGAGCACACTCCCTGATTCCATTCATCCGCCCACCACACATTGGTCATGTCTCTTCTGAACCCTACGCTATTTCATTCAAGTAGCATGCACTTGCTTTCCTCATTCTGATGTAACCACAGGCAGGCATTAGTCCCAGCACGTGGGAGGCTGAGGTAGGAAGAGCTCCACGAGTTCGAGGCAACCAGAGGGCCATGGTGATCTTTAGCATGTATATGCAGTATGTGTGATGTATGCATGTGTGTGCAGATGCACATGGTGTGGAGAGAATATCGGGCATCCTCCTCCTATCAAGAAGCAGACAAGTCCCTCACTGAACCTGAACTGCCGTCTTCCATCAGATGGGCTAACCAGCAAAGACTAGAGATTCTTTAGTCACTCCTGACAGGACCAAGATTACCGGTGTTCATGGCCGTGATCAGCTGTTTACGTGGGTGCTATGGTCTAGGGAATAGAACTCATGGCAAATCAGGCCCTCTCAAACCCTCATGATTATGCAGGAAGAACTCTAACCTACCAAGCCATTTCCCTAACCTCAGTAACTATATTTTTTGGCTGATTCAGTACAAGTTGTCCCCAAGAATTTTTATATTTTTATTTTTACCATTTTCAGTGGTGAGGCACCTGAATGAATCATGGGGTTGAGAGGAAGGGATGGATGCAGGAGGGAAAACAAAACTCACAGAATGAGACTGCAAGGTTTCAAGTACATGCCTCCAGCAGAATGAGTGACACCAACTCAGAGATAGGTAACAAGGGACAAGATTTGAAAGGGAGGACAGAGGGCTTAGCAGGAAATCAAGAAAGATAGCATCAGCTGGTAGTGGTGACTCACGCCTTTAATTCCAGCCCTCGGGAGGCAGAGGTAGGAGGATTGCTGAGAGTTCGAAGCCACTCTGAGACTACATAGTGAATTCCAGGTGAGCCTGGGCTAGAGTGAGACCCTACCTCAAAAAGGGGGGGGGGGGGCTAGAAAGATGGCTTAGCGGTTAAGCGCTTGCCTGTGAAGCCTAAAAACCCCAGCTCAAGGTTCAATTCCCCAGGACCCACAATAGCCAGATGCTCAAGGGGGCGCACGCATCTGGAGTTTGTTTGCAATGGCTAGAGGCCTGGGCACACCCATTCTCTCTCTTTCTCTGCCTCTTTCTCTCTCTGTCTGTTGCTCTCAAATCAAAAAGATAAACAAACAAAAAAGAAAGAAAGATAGAAAAGAAAGATAGCACCTGGGATCCATTTACAAGATCATTTTTAAAAATGGTTTAGTAAATTGTTTTCCCACATAACTGTTAATAGGTTCTAAATCAATCTAGAGCATTTGAGTCTTCTGATAATGAAACAGGGGTTCCTTACTGATGGCAATTGTGTAGTCCTGGGCTCTTCTATTCTTTTTATTTCCTTCCTACTGTCAGGAAAATCACACCCAAACACTGTCTACTTTTCAGGCTAAAGGAACAGGACATAGTGTTTCCTCTACATCTTCCTGTCTACTTATTTCCTATTATGACAGTAAAAGGAAAGTATTTTTCAGCCTCGACAGCAACCCAAAAGGTCCGGCTCAGCTTCCCTGAGCCATCCTTACTGCGTCAGATCTACTTCTGGAGGGGCCTGTTTTCCAGAAAAGAGAAAACAAAGCCAGAAATCAGTCCCTACTGGTAGACAACTGTCCTTTCATGCCACATGCCCAAAGTCTACACACTGGATTAATGACTAGTCAATGCCCTAACCTTTCTCTTCGTTACTTTTTTCTGTATGCTAGATTTTATACATGAGTAGAATATTCTCCACTGGGAAAACACATCGTTTTAGGAAAGATGTCACAGCAAGAGTCCTCTTTTAGAAGGAAATCTCTTTTTGGAAAATATTTCATCTACTTCCTCTAGGAGATTTAGGAATATAAAACCTGCAGTGTTAAACCAGGCCTAACAGTTGCCAGGGATTACAGAAAAGCCTTGCAAAGCTTCCTTGAATTAACAATCCCAGCAAGAGAAGGGAGAAGGGCAGGAAAGCAGAAGAGGGAAGCAGAGTTAAAGACGCCCCCAACCCAAAAATGTCCCATGTACTTTCTCAAAAATCTGAAGAAAGCTGCTCATTCCAAACCTTCTCAAAGGAGAAGTCTCTGTTTCATTGCCAAGCCGCAAAATGTAAATCTGAGCTCCTCTGAGCTCTCTCTTCCTCTGCTTTCTAATCTAGAACAGAACCTGTTTGTCCTCAGGATGTTGGTACAATCCTTTGCAAATGCTGCCTCATTATGACTTTGTAACTGTGTGTTTCCTTTAGCTGCTTTTGTATTTATCACAGAAAGAGTGAGGAAAAACAATTAAGGAAACCTGGAGTGGTGGCGCACGCCTTTAATCCCAGTACTTGGGAGACAGAGGTAGGAAGATCACTGTGAGTTCGAGGCCAGACTGAGACTACATAGTGAATTTCAGGTCATTCTGGGCTAAAATGAGACCCTACCTTAAAAAATATATATGGAAGCTGTCAATAATATACATACATATATATATATATATACACACACACACATACATACATATATATATAAAGAAGGCTAGAAAAAAACCTTAGCAAAAATATTAAATGATTTAAGAATCAGTTGAGATGTGCTGATGTAAAATGAGTTCATAATCTCACCTGAAAACTCTATGTTACTTCATTTCCCTTATAAAATTATAGATTCCAGTGTCATGATGAAACCCTAAGTCAAATTAAAAAAAACTAAAAGCCAGGCTTGAGAGATGGCTTAGTGGTTAAGGCATTTGCCTGCAAAGCCAAAGGATCCCATTTGACGTTCCAGGACACCCATGTAAGCCAGATGCATAAGGGGCACATGTATCTGGCAAGTGGTTGGAGGCCCTGGCGTGCCCACTCTCCCTCTGTCTGCCTCTTTTTTTCTCAAATAAATAAATAAACTGAAAGCCTCCTTAAAATTTAAATATCTATCTCTCTCTCTCTCTCTCTCTGTGTGTGTGTGTGTGTGTGTGTGTGTAGGTCAGAGACAATCTCAGGTGTCGGTCCTTGCCTTCCACCTTGTTTAAGGCAGGTCTCTTGTTCACCACAGTGGACACCAGGCCATGTGGTCTGTGAGCATCCAAGGACTCTCCTGTCTCTCCCTCCCGTCTCACCATAAGAACACGGGGTTAAAGAGCTGATGCTACTGTGTCCAACTTTATATGGGTCTGAGTTTTCGAACTCAGCTGTCATTCTTGTGGGTAAGTGCTTTATCCACTAGGCAACCAGGGACGGAAACCAGGGCTGCATGTACGCTAGGCTAGACCTCTACGACTGAGCTGCAGTCCTGGCCGAGACCGTTTTTCTACTCCTTCCAAGCCCTCCTGGAAGTCATCCTTGCTTGGGTGGTTTTTTGGGAAGAATTACCGCTAAAATAACTCGTTTAGGAAACAAGGTACAACTTATGAAATATGCATACACAGTTATTTCATCCTCTAGTAGAACCCTTAGGATATTCAGGCCATATTTTTGGTGTTCCACCTGTAGGATAGTGGAGGTGGAGACACAAAAGCCAGGAGAGGGCTGGAGAGATGGCTTAGCGGTTAAGCGCTTGCCTGTGAAGCCTAAGGACCCCGGTTCGAGGCTCGGTTCCCCAGGTCCCACGTTAGCCAGATGCATAAGGGGGCACACGCGTCTGGAGTTCGTTTGCAGAGGCTGGAAGCCCTGGCGTGCCCATTCTCTCTCTCTCTCTCTCTGTCTTTCTCTCTGTGTCTGTCGCTCTCAAATAAACAAATAAATTTAAAAAAAAAAAAAAAAAGCCAGGAGAGATCGGAGTTGGAGGACACTTGTCTGACAAGGACAAACAACCTGACTCCGGTGCTAGGAAATATATGAGATTTTTCTAGTACCTCCTCCCCATAATTGCCCGTGAGGCATTTGAGGGTTAACAGGGCCCCCTGAAAGTAAAAGCAAATGTTTCTGAGCCTGTAGGGGAGGAAGATCTATGCTGCATGCAGCCTTTTGAAAACAAGAAGTCACCGAGGGTGTGAAGCTGCAGTGGACCCTACAAGCCTAAGGCTGGCCAGGCAGGCCAAATGTGCCAACTGGTGCAATAGTGGCATGTCTGTTATGAGGAAAATCAAGGACTCTCTAAATGGACTGGAGGCCTACTGTGAGGAAACACAAATCTAGTCAAAAGCCTTCTGCTGGGAGGTCACAGACCCTTGGGGAGTAACGGCTGCTGCTGGCTGGCTAATGCACATATTAGTCCCACCAGACTGCCCTCTAAACCCTTATGCTTATGGCCGTATGTGAATGCTACTCTCACTTTTGGTTAGAGAAGCTTCTCTTTTCAGATGGTGGTGACCACTGGGGTGACTCAAAAGTCATCACAGTTCTGAGAAGTGACAGTGGGGTACTCAGCACCGAGACATCTCTATCACACCCTCCAAGGCTCAGGGTCCTTTGTGGAAGAGGTGGCAGAAAGCATGTAAGAGCCAGCAGAAGGGAGAAGGGAGGAGCGCTTACAATGCCGATGTGCACGTACAAAGTAGCCTTCTATTCATTACTTCACAGTGGCCGGCACTACCTGCACAAGACTGACATATTAGGAGGGAAATGATGGCAACAAGATAGAAGAGAGACTGACTGGAAAGGAGGAGGAATTCAGTAGAGGCAGGGTCAGGAGGGGCAAAGAGGAGGGTGTTGAGAGGGAATGATGATCATTGGATATTGTCTATATACACATACACAGAAGTTGTCAATAAGTAGTTTTAAAATGTTATTTTTTTTTTATTTTTTTTTTTACTTATTTGAGAGCGACAGACACAGAGAGAAAGACAGGTAGAGGGAGAGAGAGAGAATGGGCGCGCCAGGGCTTCCAGCCTCTGCAAACGAACTCCAGACGCGTGCGCCCCCTTGTGCATCTGGCTAACGTAGGACCTGGGGAATCGAGCCTCGAACCGGGGTCCTTAGGCTTCACAGGCAAGCGCTTAACCACTAAGCCATCTCTCCAGCCCTTAAAAATGTTAACAAAAATACAAAGATAAAAAGTCTTTCAAACCTTATATTCTGGTCCGTGGGCTTCATTCATGGAAATTCGTTAAGACAAAAGAAGCCAGAGGCCACAAATTTAGTGAAAGCGCCTACTCCCAAGTTACTGCCCATTCAAGAGCCAAGACAGGGCTTTGATACTCTCACAGACACCCCAAATTCACAAATTCAATGAAGCGAAAAGAAACATCAGCACCTCAGAAACAGGTAAGGTTAGGGACGCTGATGTTCTTATGAAGTATGGCAGAAATCCACATATATACATACACATACACACACTTTAAATCTTCTTGCCTAAAGACTAAAATGACTTTTTCCTTCTTCTTTTCTAGATAGGGCCTCCCACATAGTCCAGGCTAGCTTCAAACCCATGATCCTCCTGTCTCAATCTCTAAAATGCAGGGATTACCAATGTGTGTCATCATGCCTAGCTGCTAACTTTCTTTTAATTTGAAAAATTAATGATTTCGTCAGCTGTGTGTTGTGGTGCACACTTGTAATCCTGTTATTTTGGAAGCTGACAGAGAAGGACCAGATGAACTTTGTTTTTCTTTACTTTTTTGGTTTTTCAAGGTAGTGTCTCACTCTGGCCCAGCCTGACCTGGAATTCACTATGTAGTCTCAGGGTGGCCTTGAACTCACATGGACCCCCCCCACCTCTGCCTCTTGAGGGCTGGGATTAAAGGCATGCACCACCACGCCCAGCTCACTCGCTCTCACTCTCTCTCACTCTCTCTCTCTCTTTCTTTTTTTTTTGGGGGGGGTTTTCGAAGTAGGGTCTCACTGTAGCCCAGGCTGACCTGGAATTCACTATGGAGTCTCAGGGTGGCCTCGAACTCACAATCCTCCCACCTCTACCTCCCGAGTGCTGGGATTAAAGGCGTGCGCCACCACACCCGGCTCTTTTTCGTTCTTTTGAGGTAGGGTCTTGTTCTAGCCCAGGCTGACCTGGAATTCACTATGTGGTCTATGTGGATTTATATGGGTGGCCTCGAACTCAAAGCAATCCTCCTACCTCTGCCTCCCAAATGCTGGGATTAAAGGCGTGCACCACCATGCCCAGGACCAGAAAAAGTGGCTGAAAGAATTTGCATATGTATGTATGCAGGTATAGACACACATGTCTACAAAGACGGGATCACTTCTTTCCTAGAGTAATAAGAATTTTAAAAAGAACATTTTTTAAGATATTTTATTTATTTATTTGAGAAAGAGAGAGGCAGATAGAGTACCTCTGCTCATGCCACGTTTTCCCCTGCCATCATGGAGTTTTCCTTGAGGCTATAAGCCAAAACAAACCCTTTTCTCCCATCAATATATTTTATACTACTTAAAATATACAAAGCAGTCATGCTGTTTATTTCTACACAAGCTTACTGAGAGCCTATGACGTATCATTCATCATTTTAGAAGCTAAGTAATTTATTAGAGTTAATTATAATGTTCAAACTATAAATTCCATTATTGCTTCTCGGTACTACTATCAGTTCTGTTTTATGGAGTGTGACTTTCCTAAATGGAGAAAGAAAAGAGGATTTGAGCTAACTGTGGTAATTAGGATGCAGGCAAGGACCACTATCTGAAAACAAAGGACTGGGAATGTAGCTTAATGGTAGATCACTTGCTAGCACTGGTGAGACCCTAGGTTCGATCCTGCCCACAAAAGAGAAGGAGGCAGCAACAGAGAATAAGAGGAAGAGGAGGAGGAGGGAGAGAGGGAGAGAGGGAAGGGGAAACTCTGCATGCGGGGAAGACTGGAGGCGCCACAGCAGGGGAAATGAGCGCCCGCGCAGGGCCACTTGAAGCGACTGCAGCGAATCAAGGAGCGCAAACTGAAGGACGACCAGGAGAGCATGTGACCATGTGAGCTAAGGCTGGCAAGAACAAGTACACCAAGGGGGAAGGGAAGAGGACAGGGAAGCGGGTACTATGGGGCAGAGGTTTCTGTGAGATAAGAGGAGAGAGAGGTGGCCGCTGCTGACACTGGCTGCCAGTGAACAGCCGGACAGAGACAAGTGTCCACCCCTGGGAGCTAGAAATCTAAGCGTCGCCCTCCCGGGAGCGTTCCCAGGTCCTAAACTTAGGGAAGGAACCCACCCAGGGAGCCAGCCATGCCAGGAGGTAAGGCGGTACTGAAAGCTCACCCTTTGTAGCTTCTCTAACAGTGCGACCACTTGTCCCGTGTCAGCGGTACATGCCACACTGCTCCGCCCATGTCATGTGGTCATAATGCTAAGAGCCACTAAAAAGGTGCTGAGGACATAACCGTATGCTATGCTTGACCATGACCCAGGGCAAACCAGTGCAGAGTAAGATCGAAAATGAAGAGCCCATATTATGTTCTGCTATGATATGTGGCGAAAGCCCTGAGTAGACTGATCTCAACTTCTCTCCACACTGCTCCAATGGATAAAGCCCCTGCTTATCACGGATCTCCGTGAGCTCAAAGCTAACTTGAGACTATGCAGTGAATTCCAGGTCAGCCTGAGCTAGAGCAAGACCCTACCTCAAAAAAAAAAAAAAGCAAAGCAAAAGCAAAAAAATCTGCCTCCCACTGTTCTTGATGATTCCTCTTGTCCTTGCACAATCCTCACATGTCATCTGGTGTCTTCCTCCTCCAGCTAGGAATATGTGCACTAATGAAGCACTGCAGATCTTTTTCCATGACCCTAGGACAGGAATCCCTTCCTCATAAGAGTGGAGAGGTGGTGATTAAAATAATCAGTAAAGACTGCTATTCTCCAGGGTTCTGAGGAGCAAAGCAGACATGCTGGCGGTTTCTCAAAGGCCCACTATGACGGGGCATCTAAAGTTAACTCTGGAGCCGGGTGTCGTGGCACATGCCTTTAATCCCAAAACTCGGGAGGCAGAGGAAGAAGAGGATCACTGTGAATCGGAGGCCAGTCTAGAACTACAGTGAATTCCTGGTCAGCCTGAGCTCAAGTAAGACCCTATCTCAAAAGGCCAAGAACAGGACTGGAGAGATGGCTTAGCAGTTAAGCGCTTGCCTGTGAAGACTAAGGACCCCGGTTCTAGGCTCAATTCCCCAGGACCCACGTTAGCCAGATGCACAAGGGGGCGCACGCGTCTGGAGTTCGTTTGCAGTGGCTGGAGGCCCTGGCGCGCCCATTCCCCCCCCCCCCACCGTGTCACTCTCAAATAAATAAATAAAAATGAACAAAAAAAGCCAAGAATAAATAAATAAAGTTAACTTTGTATATTCCTAATTATGTTTTGTAAATCAACCTAAACAATTTCAAGATAAGCTCAAGCAATTTTCAAGTTAAAGCCATTAACATGACATCACAGAAACGGGCCAGGCTCCACATTGCAGAATGTTAAATTTTACAACAAATGCAAATCCGACCTATAGTCGTGAAGAATCCTGAAACACCCAGTGTTTAAATGCAAGGATGTGTGTGTTTCCAGACCCTTGTCCATTGGGTTCAAATCTGCTTAAGTGTCTCACTTTCTAACAGGTGCCACAAGGGCCACCAGGACTTCCCTGGGGTGGGAGGCAATAGTAGCGGAGGTGAGCCCCTAAGGAGCAGTGAGGGGAGGTTAAATTGCTGCTCATCAGTAAACTCAGTCACTTCCTTATTCACAGCTTCATATGAACAATTCCATTTACCACTCCTCTCCCTTAGGTCTTAAAGGTCTACTCTAGACCAGCCATGAATCATTAAACCCGAATACTCAATGGAACCTACTTCTTTTTTTTTTTTTTTTTAATTTTTGGTTTTTTGAGGTAGGGTCATGCTCTAGCCCAGGCTGACGTGAAATTCACTATGGTCTCAGGCTGGCCTCAAACTCACATAATCTCCCACCTCTGCCTCACAAGTGCTGGGAATAAAGGCGTGCGTTACCATGCCCGGCTCAGAACATTCTTCTTTTTTTTTTTTTTGGTTTTTTGAGGTAGGGTCTCACTCTAGCCCAAGCTGACCTGGAATTCACTATGGAGTCTCAGGGTGGCCTTGAACTCACGGCGATCCTCCTACCTCCGCCTCCCGAGTGCTGGGATTAAAGGCGTGCGCCACCACACCCGGCTTAACATTCTTCTTTTGAAAGCACCCAGGTTTATTTTCTCAAAACCAGGACACTGGAGTGGACATTAGGAAAGACACGCATGGAGTTCTCTCTCTCTCTCTTTTTTAAGGTAAGGACTCACTCAAGCCCAGGCTAATCCAGAATTCACTAGGTAGTCTCAGGGTGGCCTTGAACTCATGGTGATCCTACCACCTCTGCTTCCCAAGTGGTGGCTTTAAAGCCATGCGACACCACACCCAGATGTGTATTTTGTTTTTTTTTTTTAAATTTTTTAATTTATTATTTTTATTTATTTATTTGCGAGTGACAGACTGAGAAAGAAGCAGAAATATATAGAGAAAGAGAGAATGGGCACGCCAGGGCCTCCAGCCACTGCAGACGAACTCCAGATGTGTGCACCCCCTTGTGCATCTGGCTAACGTGGGTCCTGGAGAATCGAGCCTCGAACAGGGGTCCTTAGGCTTCACAGGCAAGCGCTTAACCGCTAAGCCATCTCTCCAGCCCTGTTTTTTGTTTTTTAACTTTTGAGATAGTAGGTAGCCTAGGCTGACCTCAAACTCATGATCCTCCTGCCTCAGGTTCCCAAGTATAGGGATTACAGGAATGTGTCACTACGCCTGGCTTCCTCCTTTCATAGCCCTACATATTAGTGTATCCTTCCACCAGCTACAGCTGACTTGTTTATTTTTAGCTTCTTAGGGAAACTAAGAAAAATAATAACATTTCTATTAAACTATGATAACATCTTTGAAAGCTGAGGTCAGGGAAAATGGAAGGGAAGTAAAAACAAACATGTATTTAAGAAGTGAGATACACAGATTCACTTTTAGAAGGATTACAGACTGTTATTATTATTATTTTTTGTGGTTTGATAGATTTCTAGGAACAAAGGAAAGGCCGTTCAGTGTAAAGAACAGAAACATTTGTTTTAGCTCAAAACAGGCTTTAATTTAAAGCTAGTCTACACCAATCACCTGGCTGTGGGTAACTGGCTAGCTATTTGGGCTCTTTAATTATATACTTCTCTCAACTATAAAATTGAGACAATACCTCCTGCTATTAAGGCTAAATGAAATAATGTAAACATGTCTATTATATGCAACAGACAAAAAAAAGACACTTCTTAAAAAAAAAAGCAGGCTTGAGAAGAGGGAGACTATAGGGGTTCACCAAGTAGATAAAATGGTAAGGGGAGCCAAGGTTTGTTCTGTTCAACCCTGGCAACCCCAGAACTTGGTACAACACCTGACCTGTTTACTGAACGAGTCAATAAGACAATCATAGTATTTCAACACACGTACAGTATAATACAACTAGGTATATCCTTTGCTGCTACACAGGATCTCATTACGTAGGCTGGCCTCGATCTTGCAATCCTCCTGCTTCAATTTCCCAAGGGGTGGAGTTACAGGTATAAACCATCACAACTGGCTCACTAAGAATGATTCTCACAACTTCTTTTTTTTTTTTCGAGGTAGGGTCTCACTCTAGTCCAGGCTGACCTGGAATTCACTATGTAGTCTCAGGGTGGCCTTGAACTCACAGCATTCCTCCTACCTCTGCCTCCCGTGTGCTGGGACTAAAGGCGTGCGCCACCACGCCCGGCTCAATTATTTTGCGTGTGTGTTTATGTGCGTGTGGTATGGGGGATGAAGTGCATGGATGTGGGTGTGCATGTGAGGAGGCTCATGTATCTGTATGCATAGGCCAGAGATTGGACATCTTCCTCAATTGCTTTCCGTTTTCCTTATTGAGGCAGAATCTCTCATTTAACCATGCGCTCATTTACTGGGCTAATCCAGCTAGCAGGCCTGCGTGCGAATGCATGCCACTGCTTTCCCTACACTTCTGGGGTTACAGGTGAAATGCCACTCCAGCCCAGCATTTATATAGATGCTGGGGGGCTGAACTCAAGTTCTCACAACTGTTCAACAAGCACTTTATCCACTGGACCAACTCCCCAGCTCCAGATTGCACTTTTTTAAAAAAAACTTATTTATTTGAGAGCAACAGACACAGAGAGAAAGACAGATAGAGGGAGAGAGAGAGAATGGGCGCAGGGCTTCCAGCCACTGCAAATGAACTCCAGACGAGTGCTCCCCCTTATGCATCTGGCTAACACGGGTCCTGGGGAACCGAGCCTCGAACCGGGGTCCTTAGGCTTCACAGGCAAGCGCTTAACCGCTAAGCCATCTCTCCAGCCCCAGATTGCACATTTTTAAAGGGGAAAATATGGCTGGAGTGATGGCTTACTGGTCACAGCAGTTGCTGGCAAAGCCAAAAACCCAGGTTCAATTCCCCAGTACCCACATAAAGCCAGATGCACAAGGTGGTGTATGCATCTGGAGTTTATGTGCAGTGGCTAGGAGACCCTGGAGTGCCTATTTTCTCTGCACCCCCCCACCAAACAAAATAAATAAATAAAATATTTTAAAGGGGAAAATAAATGTTTTTGACATATTAAAGTAATATACAATATAAAATTGTTGGGCTCCTGAGATGGCTTAGCAGTTAAGGTGCTTGCCTGCGAAGCCTAAGGACCCAGGTTCAATTACCCAGTACCCATGTAATCCAGATGCAAAAGGTGGCCCATGCATTTGAAGTTCATTTACACTGACTGGAGGCCCTGGCTTGCCCATCCTCTTATTCTCTCTATCTGCCTCTCCCTTTCTGTAAATAAGTAAATAAATAAAATATTTTTTAAAGAAAAGAAAGCTGGGGGGCTGGAGAGATGGCTTAGCGGTTAAGCGCCTGCCTGCGAAGCCTAAGGACCCTGGTTCGGTTCGAAGCTTCATTCCCCAAGACCCACGTAAGCCAGATGCACAAGGGGGTGCATGCGTCTGGAGTTCGTATGGCTGGAAGCTCTGGTGTGCCCATTCTCTCTCTCTCTCTATCTGCCTCTTTCTCTATGGCTCTCAAATAAATAAATAAATAAATAAAAATGAACAAAAGAATTTAAAAAAATAAAAGAGAAAGCTGGGCATGGTAGTGCACATCTTTAATCCCAGCACTTTGGAGAGAGAGAGAAAATTCTAGGGCCAGAGAGATGGCTCAGTGCTTAAAGGCACTTCCTTTCAAAGCCTGCCTGCCCTGGTTCAATTCCCCAGTACCCACATAAAGCCAGATGTACAAAATGGCACATATAAAAGTTTGTAGTGGACCTTGGTGTTTTCTTTCTCTCTTTCAAATAAACAAATAAATAGTTTTAAAAAGAAAATTCTATTTATTTGTGTGTATGTTTGTGTATGCATGGGCAGACATGTATGTATATGGGCATACCAGGGTTTCTTGCATCTGCAAACTAATGCCAGATGCATGTGCCACTTTATGCATCTAGCTTTTTATGGGGAACTGAACCCAAGCTGGTAGGCTTTGCAAGCAAGTACTTTTAATCACTGAGTTGTCTCCACATTCTTAACTTTGAAATGCAGTCTATTAGGCTCTGTCCACTTCTGATAGTTTGAATGGATATCCCCCAATAGAGTCAGGAGTTTTATTCAAGCGTGTAACTTGGCTGGCGGTGGTATCACGTGGGTGGATCCTAGGGTCTTAGGGTCTAGCTCTAAGGGTGGGGGCGGATCTGCAACTGTGCTGGAGCTCTGCCTGGGGTTCGCTGAGTGTGCTTGCTGCGATGCTGCTGCTGGTTGCTTTTCTCTCCCTCCGTAGACCTGTGAAAGGGCCCAGCTGCATGTGCCACTATGGAACGTCACCACTATCTGTAAACTTCAATAAATGCCTTCCCCCATAGGGGCTAGAGAGATGGCTTAGTGGTTAAGCGCCTGCCTGTGAAGCCTAAGGACCCTGGTTCAAGGCTCGATTCCCCAGTAGCCATGTAAGCCAGATGCACAAGATGGCACATGCATCTGTGGTGCATGTATCAGGAGTTCGTTTGCAGTGGCAGGAGGCCCTGGTGTGCCCATTCTCTCTCTCGCTCGCTATCTGCCTCATTCTCTCTCTCTCTCTCTCAAATAAATAAATAAAAATATTTTTAAAAATCTTTCTCCATAACTGTGCCACTACACCACTTAAGTCCAGTTGAAAATGTGTATTTAGAAATACAGTATAAGGGTTGGAGAGATGGCTTAGCAGTTAAGCGCTTGCCTGTGAAGCCTAAGGACCCCGGTTCGAGGCTCGATTCTCCAGGTCCCACGTTAGCCAGATGCACAAGGGGGCGCACGCGTCTGGAGTTCGTTTGCAGAGGCTGGAAGCCCTGGCGCGCCCATTCTCTCTCTCTCCCTCTATCTGTCTTTCTCTCTGTGTCTGTCACTCTCAAATAAAAAACAACATAAAAATTTTTTTAAAAAAAGAAATATAGTATAAAAGCCAGGTGTGGCGGCACATGTGCAGGTAGGAGGGTCACTGTGAGATTGAGGCCACCCTAAGACTAAATAATGAATTCCAGGACAGCCTGAGCCAGAGTGAGACCTTACCTCAAAAAACAAAACAAAACAAAAGAAGAAAAAAGCAGTTTGTTTGTGTTTTGCTTTCATATATGGTGTTGTGTGTAACATTAAAAAATGGAGCCAGCTCACTTTTGGTTGAGAATTTCTCTTTTCAGATGGCAGTGACCTTGGGATGACTCAGAAGGTATCATGGTGATGGAAAGAAATGACTGCAGTGCTCAGTACTGCAATATCTCTATCACACCTTCCAAGGCTCAGGATCTAATGTGCAAGAGGTGGCGGAAAGAATGTAAGAGCCAAAGGAAGGGCAGGACTCCTTACAACATGCTCCCTCCAGACACAAAATGGCCTGGATATCCATGGCCTCACAGTGCCTGACACTACCTGCATAAGACCATCATAAGAGGAGGAAAAGATCATGACATCAAAAGTAAAAGAGAGACTGATTGAGATGGGGAGGGGGTATGATGGAGAGTGGAGTTTCAAAGGGTTAAGTGGGGGGAGGGAGAGTATCACCATGTGGTATTTTTTATAATCATGGAAGTTGTTAATAAAAAAAATCAAAAAATTTTAAAAAATGGAGCCGGGTGTGGAGGTGAACACCTTTAACCCTAGCACTCGGGAGGCAGAGGTACGAGGATCACCATGAGATCGAGGCCACCCTGAGACTCCACAGTGAATCCCAGGGCAGCCTGGGCTAGAGTGAGACCCTGCCTCAAAAAACCAAAAAATCAAAATTAAAAATTAAAAAGGATAGAGGGAGGAAGACATGAATGTACCCGAGCACAGTAAGAAAGAGGGAGGACAAGGGAGACAGGGAGACAGGGAGACAGGGAGCGGGAGCGGGCCCAGCGCCGGGCACCTGTCACGTGGTGGGCATCACGCCCTCCATGCTCACACAGCTGGGGGCGTCATCACAGGCCCTGAGTCAGGTTCAGTCAGAGCAGAACGAAAGTGCTGTCTGCCTGTCTTTCTGTATTCCTCAAACAATAGCCTCATAAGACATTTTGACCTCTCAAATTTTCCATCTATGCTAAAACTTTCCATCTTAGAAAAAAAACACCAACCAAAACAAGAAAGACAATCTAAAAAAAAACCCTATCTCCAGTGGGCATTTACTTTTTATTTTATGTACAATAAAAAACTCCAAGAATACTATAAAACTTTTATAATTAAATGCACACAAATAATTAAAAATTCCCATTCTCAAAGAAGTGACAGAGGAGTGCTCAGCACTGAAATATTTCTATCACACCTTCCAAGGCTCAGGGTCCATTGTATAAGGGGTGGTGGAAAGAATGTAAGAGCCAAAGGAAGGGTAGGACTCCTTACAATGTGCTCTTCCAGACACAAAATGCCCTGGATACCCATGACCTCACAGTGCCTGACACTACCTATACAAGACCATCATAATAGGAGGAAAAGATCATGACATCAAAATAAAAGAGACTGATTGAGAGGGGGAGGGAGGTAATCACCATGGGATATTGTTTACATTGATGGAAGTTGTCAATAAAAAAAAAATTTAATTCCCATTCTCCACCCCCCCCCAGGCAATATTTACTATCCTCGATTTTGTTGTTGTTGTTTTGTTTTGTTTTGTTTTGAGGTAGGGTCTCACTCTAGCTCAAGCTGACCTAGAATTCACTATGTAGTCTCAGGGTGGCCTCGAACTCAAGGCTATCCTCTTACCTCTGCCTCCCAAGTGCTAGGATTAAAGGCGTGCGCCGCCAGGCCTGGTTTAGCCTCGATTTTATGCATTGCTTATTAACAACATTTTGGAAGTACTCAGGAAGGTCAAAAGCAAGGCTAAGAACAAGCTCGAGATAGCTATTCCCATCTGGCCTTTCCCAAATGCAAACCGACGGGACCATGTTGACAAGTGCACCAAGCCTATAGTTGTCAGTATACTTCCTGTAGTTTCTAATGAAATCCTCTAATCCCTAGATGTTTCCCCTAAACCCCGCCCCCCAGCCTAAGGGGAAATGATAAACTTCCTGTACTTTGCAAGGTAAACCCAAGGAAGATTGAATGTCAAAAAAAAAAAAAAAAAAAAGAATGTTTTCACTCTAAGTATGGTAAAGTACGATGTCCACAAATCTCTACATCTCTGTTCACAGTCACAGATTGGATTTCCTAGGTGTGAGCAGAGTGTCCACTTTACAGACTAAGCTTTTCCCAGCCGATAGTCCTGCTACGTAGTGCAGACAGACTCACAATCTTCCTATATACCTACCACAAGATCCATCTAGCTACTAAGCCTGAACCTGGGGGCAAGAGAGATGGCTCAGCAGCTAAAGGAGTTTCTTTGCAACACCTGAAATCACAAGTTTGATTCCCCAGTCCCCATGTATATAGCCAGATATACAAAGTGGTACATGCATTTGGAATTCATTTGTAGTGGCAGAAGGCTATGACATGCCCATTTTCTCTCTCTCAATTTATTTCTCGCAAATAATTTTTTTCCCCCATTTTTCAAGGTAGGGTCTCACTTTAGCCCAGGCTGACCTGGAATTCACTATGTAGTCTCAAGGTGGCCTTGAACTCATGGCAATCCTCCTACCTCTACCTCTCAAGTGCTGGGATTAAAGGCATGAGCCAACACACGTGGCTTAAATATATATAAAATATTTTATTTTTATTATTTATATAATTATATATACTATTTATTAAATACATATATATTAAATATTTTATTTTAAAATATTTATTTATTTATTTATTTGACAGAGAAAGAGGGATAGAGAGTGAAAGAATGGGCGTGCCAGGGCCTCCAGCCACTGCAAATGAACTCCAGACACATGCACTCCCTTGTGCATCTGGCTAACGTGGGTCCTGGGAAATTGAATCTGGGTCCTTAGGCTTTGCAGGCAAATGTCTTTAACAGGTAAGCCATTCCTCCAGCCATATATATATATATATATATATATATATATATATATATATATATACACACACACACACACACACACACACACACACACACATATACATACATACATACATATATGTATGTATGTATATAATAATCTTTTTTGTTTTTTAAAATATTTTATTTATTTATTTGAGAGAGATGAAGAGGCAGATAGAGAGAGAATTTCCCCACCCCAATATTTTTTTTTTAAAGAGTCAGTCTTGGGCCTGGAGAGATGGCTTAGCAGTTAAGTGCTTGCCTGTGAAGCCTCAGGATCCTGGTTCGAGGCTCGATTCCCCAGGACCCATATAAGTCAGATGCACAAGGGGGCACACGCATCTGGAGTTCGTTTGCAGTAGCTGGAGGCCCTGGTGCACCCATTCTCTCTCTCTCTCTCTCTCTCTGCCTGTCACTCTCAAATACATAAATAAAAATAAAGGAAAAAGGAGTCAGTCTGATAAAATAACACAAGTAAACATTCATTTTAGCATACTGCTATAATATTGTTTGGGCAATTTTTTTTTTTTTTTTTTTTTTTTTTTTTTGCTTTTTCGAGGTAGGGTCTCACTCTAGCCCAGGCTGACCTGGAATTCACTATGGAGTCTCAGGGTGGCCTCGAACTCACGGCAATCCTCCTACCTCTGCCTCCTGAATGCTGGGATTAAAAGCGTGCACCACCACGCCAGGCTTCGTTGGGGCAAATTTTTTAAAAATATTATTAATCTGTGTTTGAGTGTGTGTGTTGGGGGTGGGCTCAGATGCACTGGCGTTTCTTGCTGCTGCAAATGAACTTGAAGTGCATGTACCACCTTGCATCCAGCTTTATATGGGTCCTGGGGAATTGAACCTGGGCCAGCAGGCTCTGCGAGCACGTACCTTTAACCACTGTGGCCATCTTCTCAGCCCCTCTTGGGACTAATTTTCTTTGTGTGATTGTTGTTTGAGATAGGGTCTCATGTCACCCAAGCTGGAACTCTTGGTCCTTCTGCCACTGCCTGCCCAAGTATTGAGATTATAAGCTTGTACTACCATGCAAAAATGCAACTTCCATTTTATTTTATGTTCAGTTTTTGAGACAGGATCTTACTCTGTAGACCAAGATCACCAAGATCTCACTATGAAGCCCAGGCTAGCCTCAAATTTGTGACAATCCCCCTGTCCCAGCTTCCCAAGTACTGGGACCACATGTGCAATTTTCATTTTAAAAGTTCCTTTTGGGCTGGAGAGATGGCTTTATGGTTAAGGCACTTACCTGAAAAACCTAAGGACCCAGGTTTGATTCCCCAGTACCCACATAAACCAGATGCACAAGGTGGCGCATGTGTCTGGAGTTTATTTGCAGTGGCTAGAGGTCCTGGCATGCCCATTCTCTCTCTCAAATAAATAAAAATAAAGTGTTTTGAAAAGTCCCTTTTATATTTTCCAAAATACGGTACTTTACTTGTCATCTTTGCCAAACCATAATAATATTCTACCTGGATTCCTAATAGCTAAGGCAATGCATTTTATCTGTTGCACAGTGGAATTAAAATAGAAGTTGGGGGCTGGGGAGATGGCTCAGCAGTTAAAGGTGCTTGCTTGCAAAGCCTGATAGCCCAGACTTGATTCACCAGTACCCATGTAATAAAGCCAGATGCAGAAAGTGGCTCATGCCTCTGGAGTTCATTTGTAGCAACAGGAGACTGTGGTGCATCAATACCCACTCTCTCTCTCTCAAATAAATAAATACATACATAAAACATTAATAAATAGAATTTAGCATTTTTCTAAAAGATTTGTAGCTTTCTCACATCATATCTTTATATATTTTCTATATGGATACTTGACTTTTCATATTGGAATTCACATGTTCTGTGGATATTATATTTTGGCAGAAGATAATAACTTCATTACCAAAATCATTATCAGGATGTTTTGTATAGTTAAGTTATTCTTATTTCTACATATATAATTTCACCAAGCTCCTCACAGGGACATCTTGGTAAACTCTTGCTAACTGCTAACTACAAAGTTACTTAAAGATTGAGCAAGCTGGGCATGGTGGCTTTATTCCTAGCACTTGAGAGACAGAGGTAGGAGGATCACCATGAGTTCAGGATCAGTTTGAGACTACTGAGTGAGTTCCAGGTCACCTTGGGGCTAAAATGAGACTCTACCTTAAAAAAAAAAAAAAAGATTGAGCAGATGTTTTTCTTTTTTCATTTTCTTTTTTTTTTTTAATTTTTATTTATTTGAAAGTGACAGACAGAGAAAGAGGCAGATAGAGTGAGAGAGAGAATAGGTGCACCAGGGCCTCCAGCCACTGCACACGAACTCCAGATGTGTGCGCCCCCTTGTGCATCTGGCTAACATGGGTCATGGGGAATCAAGCCTCGAACCAGGGTCCTTAGGCTTCACAGGCAAGCGCTTAACCGCTAAGCCATCTCTCCTGCCCCTCTTTTTTCATTTTCAATGCTACTACAGGAAAGATACAGGTCTTTTATTTAAAAAGTGTTTCTTCAATTTTTAAGGGTTCTTTATTTTTGTTTCTGTAGTGATACAATTATAATTGTACTTTCTGAAAAGCACGTGAAGATAGCTGAAGGTCGGGCTGGAGAGATGGTCGAGGCTCGATTCCCCATGACCCATGTTAGCCAGATGCACAAGGGGGCGCACGCATCTGGAGTTCGTGTGCAGTGGCTGGAGGCCCTGGTGCACCTATTCTCTCTCTCTCCCTCAATCTGTCTTTCTCTCTGTGTCTGTCACTCTCAAATAAATAAATAAATAAATGAACAAAAATATTTTTTAAAAAAAAGATAGCTGAAGGTCTAAGTTACTGTAAAAATTTAATATTAGAGTGGCTGGTCGTGGTGGCACATGGCTTTAATCCCAGCACTCGGGAGGCAGAGGTAGGAGAATTGCCTTGAGTTTGAAGCCAGCCTGAGACTACATAGTGAATTCCAGGTCAGCCTGGGCCAGAGTGAGACCCTACCTTGAAAAAAAAAAAAAAAAAACTATGAGAGTGCTTTTGCTCGGGTTCCAGTGACTTCTCTCTGCAGGTCTAAGAAGATTGAGTGGAATTAGATGAACAGAGTCCTTTTTGTTTAACTGTTCCACAATATGCGCAGATGCTCACTGTGTAACTAATACAGACAGACACATGTGAGGTCTTTTCACTCAATTTCTCAGCTCCAAAGGAGCTTTGTTTTTAGCAATAGCAGCAATTCTCCCAATCATTGTAACTGCTCTCCAAAATTAACAGATGTTTCCTGTGCGCTCTGGAAGCCTGGGCAGCGTGGGCCAGTGCTTACGTACTGTGCAGCTGGATTCTGACCTCACACAAGCAAAGGCAATATTTAACCTGACCGCTATTTGCTCAGATGCGATCACCTAAATTTGTGCCAGTATCTGCCGGAGCCAAGGGTACAAAGGTGCTTCTAATCTCTCACAATATTTATCCTTATCTACTTGGGGGTGGAGAGGCAGATTAACAAAGTTACGAAAGAATGACAGGCTAGTGCTGTGTAACTGCGAAAGACCTAGGAAGAGGATGCCTTGCACTGCGGCTTGGTAGAAAATACAGTAAATGTTATCTCATACTTAATTTTTTTTTTTTTTCTATTTGAGAGCGACAGACACAGAAAGAAAGACAGATAGAGGGAGAGAGAGAGAATGGGCGTGCCAGGGCTTCCAGCCTCTGCAAACAAACTCCAGACGCGTGCGCCCCCTTGTGCATCTGGCTAACGTGGGACCTGGGGAACCGAGCCTCAAACCGGGGTCCTTAGGCTTCACAGGCAAGCGTTTAACCACTAAGCCATCTCTCCAGCCCTTAAATTTTTTTTTTAATTCAAGGCCAGGTGTGGTGGCACATGTCCTTAACTCCAGCACCCAGGAGGCAGAGGTAGGAGGCAT
The DNA here is from genome assembly GCF_020740685.1 of Jaculus jaculus. Classification (NCBI taxonomy): domain Eukaryota; kingdom Metazoa; phylum Chordata; class Mammalia; order Rodentia; family Dipodidae; genus Jaculus; species Jaculus jaculus. The sequence goes on from NC_059107.1 coordinate 138,524,428, forward strand.
GCTGTGAGCTTAAGGCCACCCTGAGACTACATAGTAAATTCCAGGTCAGCCTGAGCCAGAGTGAGAACCTACCTCAAAAAACCAAAAAAGAAAAAAAGGAAAAAAACAAACAAACAAGGTATGAGTTCAGGGCTGGAAAGATGGCTCAGCAGTTAAAGGCCTTGGCTTGCAAAGCCTGATGGTCTAGGTTTGATTCCTGGGTACCTGTGTAAAGCCAGATGCATATGTGTCTGGAGCTCACTGCAGTAGCAAGAGGTCCTGGTGCACCCATACTCATTCATAACATAGGGATAAGCAGCTGAAATCTGACTGGAGATCTAAAGCTCTGTGGAATTTGTAAATCTGTAAACCTGGCTGTGATTTTACTATTGTTTTATACAATGTTACCATTAAAAGAAACAAGCTAACTGATAGGTAAGTTTTTATGTGTATTACTTCATTGTTGCATATGAACCTATAATAGTATCAATAAAAATGTCCCTGAAAAACAATAACACGTGGCCTGGAGCAATGGCTCAGTGGTTAAAGGCACTTGCCTGCAAAGCCTGGCAGACCAGGGTTCAATTCCTAAGTATCCACAGAAAGCCAGATACAGAAAGTGGCGCATGTGTTAAGTTTGTTTGCAGTGGCAGAAGGCAGTGGTGTGCCCTTTCTCAATCACTGTTTGTAAATGTAAATAAACAACTTAAAAAAACAAACCATAGCCAAATGTAAGCCATTTCTGAGCATGAGCTATCAGTCACTATCTCAGCCTTCTAAGTTCTTTTCCTCTCATTTCCAAATGCTGACCGTGATCTGAAGGACATACTAGGAAACAATTATTGCTTCTGGATTTACCTCAGAAGTTCATTTATTTCTATAAAAGTACAAAGCAAGCCAGGCATAGTGGCTCACCCATGTCATCAGGAGGCACAGTCAGGAGGATGGTTCTGAGTTTGAGGTCAGCTAGTGAATTCTAAACCAGCCAAGGCTACACAGTGAGACCCTGCCCCAAAAAAGAAAAGTGAAGAATACATTTTACTAGCTGGGCATGGTGGCGCACGCCTTTAACCCCAGCACAAGGATTCCGAGGTAGGTGGACCCCTGTGAGTTTCAGGCCACTCTAACTCCATAGTGAATTCCAGCTCAGCATGGGCTAGAGTGAGACCCTACCTCCAAAAACAAAGCAAACAAAAAATTGATATAAACTATATATGTAAATTCTAACAAATCAAAGCTAGAAATCTGTCTTTAACAGTCCATCATCTAGCTACTAAAGGGGGTCAAGAATCACCTAAAAAAAAAAAAACAACAAACCTCAAATAGCAGCTAAAATGTCACCATGGTTACATGAGAATCAGAGACCTGAGGTCAACTGTCATCAGAAAGGAATCTTTGGGCACCATGGAACAAGGGCAGCTTGAAGCCACAGTATTTCCCCAAGCTCCTTCAGAAGGCCTCGGAGTGGCAGCTCATCCATCCCTCCGCACCCTGTTTAACACTCAAAACGAGGGAGACAGGAGGGGCAGGAAGGAGGTGAAGCGTGCGCGCCTCGACACCTGCAGACTAAACACAGCGCCTGTGCGTACATGCCCCGGGACACGGAAACATCCCGACCACAGGCTAACTGCGCTGCCCATTTTAAGTAGATTTTAATTTGGATTAAATTGAGAAAACATTATAAATTCATCCAAAGTCTAAATTACTGGGCATTTTAACTGAAATACAGTTTGAGTAGGTTTTTTTAAATATTTTTCTTGTTTCCCTGTACATGTTTATTTCCTTCCTGTAGTATTATCTATCTAATCTAATAGTCAGATGAAAGTCTTTTCCAGCTTGGGGAAACTTGTTATAACTAGCACTTTAATTAATGTATGGGTATAGTGTAAAACCACCTGCAAGGTGTGTTCAGGAGGACTTTAAATATGGCTTATTTGCTTAAAGTGAGACAAACAAGTTCACTTGATCCGGGGCAGGATGAGTAGGTGCCAAGTTAAAAGTTAGGATATGCCGGGCATGGTGGCACACGCCTTTAATCCCAGCACTCAGGAGGCAGAGGTAGATGGATAGTGAGTTCAAGGCCACCCTGAGACTACATAGTGAATTCCAGGTCAGCCTGGACTAGAGCGAGACCCTACCTCAAAAAACTAAAAGAATAATAATAATAATATAATCAGACAACCCTCCCCAAAGTTAGCATATACAAAGACTGAAAGCTTCCCAATAACAGATGAGTGATGTTCATTTAACTTCCCTAAGTTAGTTTCTACCTGACAGACCAAGAAACAAACAAACAAAAAAAGGTTTTTTAAAGAATACGAAGTGGCATCTCAACCAGAAATAGTTGCAGCAAGTCTCCTAGAGGACAAAGTTAGCGACTGAGCTACTGCATGGGGCTTCCCAGTTTTGTCTGGGGATGTCTCTGGCCCTGCAGCCTGACCGCATGTGTGCTTGTACAAGTTCCCACGCCCAATCTAGACTGTGCAGAGCGGTTCCTCTCATTTATTAGTCACCCAGAGGATGCCATTGGCTTCTTTAGGTCAAAAGCCCTACCATTCATTTATTTGAGCCTTTTTTTTTTTTTTTTCCTTTAAGATAAGAGTAACTGGGCATGCTGGCACATGCCTTTCATCCAAACACTTGGAGACACAGGCAGGACGATCACAATTTGAGGACATGTGGACTAAATAAGGGAGGGAGGGCAGGAGAGAGAGAAGGAAAGGAAGGAGGAGGGAGGGAAGGAAGGAAAAGAAAGAAAAAGAATAATTATCTTATATAAAGTATTTTAGGACTGGAGAAATGGCTTACTGGTTAACGCATTTGCCTGTGAAGCCAAAGGATCCAGGTTCGATTCCCCAGGACACACAAGGGGCACATGCATCTGGAGTTCATTTGCAGTGGCTAGAGGCCCTGGCATGCCCATTCTCTCTCTGTCTGTTTCTCTTCTATAACTCTCTCTCTGCTTGCAAATAAATAACATTTTTAAAAATATTTGTTTAAAGTATCTTAGCCTTACAAAATTATTTACTTTAGAGATCTAGAAATAACAATTAACTTTATTAAAGTACCTCAGCAGCTAGCAGCATTTCACAGTGTAAAATGAGGAACAAAAATAATTTTTTTTAAAAAAAGAAACTAATGTAAATCAGTAGGAAATGTGAGACATGCATCATCCTTTCCACGTTACTAATGCCCACATGCAACGAGCCCTGGCAAAAACCATAATCAACTTGCTTTGTGTGGCAGCCACCACAAAACAGACCAAATGCAAATAATTCTGTTTCCAACCTTTGGAACACCTACTGCCCAGCCACAGCTTTCCAATCAATGAGCTCCCCTTGCATGAAAAATCCAGGGTCTCTGACAATGCTCATTAATGTCTATGCATACCACTACTGGTATCTCTGTTTTCCCCATATATTATGAATAGATTAAACATTAAACACAATAGAATACAATCAACACTATGGCTCACAGTTGGATAAGGTGAGGCACGCCTTAAATCCCAGCACCACCAACAGAAAACTATGTTTACAGTCAGGCATGGTAGATAGAGCACGCCTTTAATCCCAGCACTCGGGAGGCAGAGGTAGGAGGATCGCCATGAGTTTGAGGCCACCCTGAGACTCCATAGTGAATTCCAGGTCAGCCTGGGCTACAGCGAGACCCTACCTCTGAAAAACAAAACAAAAAAAAAAAAAAAAAAAACTATGCTCACAGCAAAGAATAGCATGAACTGATTTAAAGTCAGTCTGTCTTAGGATGCAAACCTCAGGTGACTCACATGGTGGCTTATCTACATATCTACATATTATCTGCGTGTCCTTTGGGCAAATTGCTTAACACCGTTAATTCTTTCTTACTTTCCTCATCTCTGAAAGAAAACCCTAAAATTGGGATCAGGGAGATTGCTCAGTGGTTAAAGGTGCTTAATTGCAAAGCCTTCTAGCCTGGGTTCAATTCCCTAGCCACCGACATAAAGCTGGACCTAAAATGTGGCATGTCACATTCTGTTGCAGTGGCAAGAGGTGCTGGTACATCCATATATACACATGAAATAAATAAATTTGAAAATAAGAAATGCAGGCTGGAGAGATTGCTCAGTGGTTAAAGGTACTTACTTGCAAAGCCTGAATGCCTGAGTTCAATTCCCTAGTCAGTACCCACATAAAACCAGATGCACAGAGTGGCACATACATCTGTAGTTCATTTACAGTTGCAAGCGGTCCTGGTGTACCCATTCTCTAATTAAAAATTTTCAGGGCTGGAGAGATTTCTCAGTGATTAGGGCACTTGCCTGTAAAGCCTAACAACCCAGGTTCAATTCCCCAGAACCCATGTAAAGCCAGATGGACAAAGTGGCCCCATGCATCTGAAGTTCATTTACAGTGGCTGGAGACCCTGGTGCGGTCATCCTCACCCTCACTCTCTCTTGCATGCTTTCTGCTTGCAAATCAGTATTTTTAAAAATAAGTAAAGCCTAAGATCTACTTTATAGAACAGTGGTGACTAAATAATACATGCAAGAGCTCCTAGCACAATAGAAATGTTAAGTAAATGGCAGCTGTAGCCATCCATTCTCTCTGAGGTGAACAGCATTTCCAGTTCTTGGTATTATCTGGTTTATAGACTTTTTGGTGTGGTAGAGAAAGAAGGCACTGGGTTGATGGAGAGTCTAATCGTCTGAGAAAGAGAAGTCTGGTTAACATGAGTCTCAGCCCATGTAACACAGTAAGACCCTTCCGACCCCTGCTCAAATCATAGGCTGAAAGCTTGTGCTTAGTTGGAATATTCATCTCCCTAAAACACAGGAGCTGTGCACTTGTGTGTTCCCATGAAGCTGTGTGCAGCCCTCCTCCTGACTGGGTGAAAAACAGTATCATTTATACGAACAGAAATGAGCAATGGTGCAAGTGATCCTGAATCTTCCCCACCACTGAGATGACTTGAGCTTTCTAAATCCTGCTGACTTTCTCTCTATAGTGTTTCCATCCCAACATAACGCAAAGGCGGTATTTTAAACTCTGGGTTTCCAATGCCTCATCTTTGTGGAAGGGAAAACAAGTCTTACTTGGCTTTGGTTTCATATTTGCAAGATTTGGTATAATTCCCTTAGCTCTAAAATTTAATGAGTCTACGAACTTACTTAACCTAGAACCATGTGTGTGTATGTATATGTATATGTTTATACACACACACACACACACACACACACACATACACATGTATTATATATATATGTGTGTATACACACACCTATATATACATACTTACATACACACACATATATGATGGGCTTAGCAGTTAAGGCACTTGCCTGTGAAGCCTAAGGACCAAGGTTCAATTCCCCCGTACCCATGTAAGCCAGATGCACAAGTGGCATATGTGCCTGGAGTTCATTGGCAGTGGCTGGAGGCCCTGGCGTGGTGATTCTCTCTCTCTTTATCTCTCTCTACCTCTTTCTCACTCTCACTCAAATTAATTAATTAATTTTAAAAATACACTAAAAATTTCAAACTATTTCATTAAAAAAAAAAGAAAAAGGCTCCTAGCTGCGTGTGGTGGTGCATGCCTTTCATCCCAGCACTTGGGGGACAGAGGTAGGAGGAATACTATGAGTTCAAGGCCACCCTGAGACTACATAGTGGATTTTAGGTCAGCCTGGGCTACAGTGAAACCCTACCTTGAAAAAAAGGAGGGGTGCTCCTTGACAGTTTTCCTACTCCCAAATACCTAACAAATTAAGACTTTAGAGACTTTGGGGCTAGAGAGAGGGTTCAATTGCTAAAGGTACTTGCTTCAATGCTTGATGGGCTGGATTCAATTTCCCAGTACCCATGCAAAAGCCATATGTACAAAGTGGTACATGTACCTGAAGTTAGTTTGCAGAGGGAAGAAGCCTGAACACACCCATGCGTGCTTGCTTTCTCCCTTTCTCAAATAAATAATTTTTTTTTTCTAAAAAAGACTTGAGATCTCCTTGTCATTAAGTAAACCATATCATACCTAGATTTTTAAACAATTTCCTCAGCTACCCCTTCCTTCCTGGTCTCTCTCACCATCTCAACTGTGAGGCAGAATAGGCTGGGCTTTAGCCCATTGGAGATATGGGAAGAAAAATGAAGAAGTAAAAAAGCTACTCATTTAAACTACCCACTTCTGAGTGCTGACACTCCCAAAGATCAACATAAATACGGAGAATAAATGCAAAAATGACTCCTCCTCTGCACACTGTATCTGCTTTCTTGAGCTTGAAATTATAGTTGCCAAACAATTTAAAATCTGAACTACTTTTTCAGATTTAGAGATAAAAAAAGCTATTTTTAAGTTTGTTACAAACTAGATCTATTCTTTAATTCCTGCTCTTTCAAATATATGCCAAAGTATGCACTGATAGATGTTACCAAGGGGCTGACTTTGAAAAAAATAAAGTTTTCAACAGAATCTACATGAACTAAAAGAACAGGCAGTTACACACCATGTCAAACATAAAAAGACTAAGCTAGTTTGTTCTCCTTATTTTTATCCAAACATTCAGAGGAAACTGATTTTTCTTTGTTCAGTGTTTATTATTGTACCTTTCATGCAGCAGAAACCAAAATACTCGATAAATGGGAGAGACTGGTCAACAGATTCCAACCATTAATCCACTTTCATTTCCATCATCATCCATTCTCACAATATCACTTTACCAATATTTGGCTTTGCAAAGAACTGACTCTTCAAAGATCCTGAGCCAGGCATGATAACACACGCCTTTAAGTCCCAGCACTCGGGAGGCAAAGGCAAGAGGATCCCTATGAGCTCCAGGCCACCCTGAGACCTCATAGTGAATTTCAGGTCAGCCTGGACTAGAGTGAGACCCTACCTTGAAAAACCAAAACAAATTTTTTAAGTTAAATTTTCTTATATTATAAATGGGTATAATAACAGCAATATCACCTTAGTCCAATTCATTCTCATGTGGAACCAAAAGGAATGTATAATATATGCAAACAAGAAATGCTAAGAAATCTGGGAATGAGAACTTCCTGGAAATAATATCATAGTACTTTACCTCACTGAGTGTCTTCTTGGTCATCCCTACTGAATAGCTCCAGTGATAGATTTTCTATGACAAGTGTCAAAACCAGTTAAAAATACTTTTTTCCTATAGAGATTCACAAACAAAATTACCAGAGGCAGACTACACAATAAGGTAATTTTCCTTGCCATCCATGACACATTACTTTTCTCTAGTGTATTTTACTTTACTCTTTTTTCATTCTTCTATTCTAATGTACTTTCTTTTTAATTTTTTTTTTATTGACAACCTCCATAGTTGTAAACAATAGCCCACGGTAATTCCCTCCCTCCCTTACTTTCCCTTTGAAACTACACTCTCCATCATAACCTCTCCCCTTCTCAATCAGCCTCTTTTATTTTGATGTCATCATCTCTTCCTCCTATTATGATGGTCATGTGTAGGTAGTGTCAGGCACTGTGAGGTCATGGGTATTCAGGCCATTTTGTGTCTGGAGGAGCACGTTGTAATGAGACCTACCTTTTATTTGACTCTTACTCTTTCTTTCTTCTATTATTTTATTGAGATAGGGTCTTGTTTATAACCCAGGTTGCCTTCCAAGTGCTGAGATTATAGGTACATGCCACCATGTCTGGTTTGAACTTAACTTTTAAATTCAGTATTTTTAAAGGCAACTTCTCAGCTTCATATAGCCAAGATGTGCTATCCTGCAAATGTCTCTGTATCTAATATACTTTAAAAATATTTTTATTTGGGCTGGAGAGATGGCTTAGCGGTTAAGCGCTTGCCTGTGAAGCCTAAGGACCCCGGTTCGAGGCTCGGTTCTCCAGGTCCCACGTTAGCCAGATGCACAAGGGGGCGCACGCGTCTGGAGTTCGTTTGCAGAGGCTGGAAACCCTGGCGCGCCCATTCTCTCTCTCCCTCTATCTGTCTTTCTCTCTATGCCTGTCGCTTTCAAATAAATAAATAAAAAATTAAAAAAAAATATTTTTATTTATTCGAGAGAGGAAAAGGCAGAAAGAGAATTAGAGAATAGGCATATCAGGGCCTCCAGCTGCTGCAAATGAACTCCAAATGCCTGCGCTACCTTGTGCATCTGGCTTATGTGGGTTCTAGCGAATCGAACCTGGGTCCTTTGGCTTTGCAGGCAAGTGCTTTAACCATCAAGTCATCTCTCCAGCCCATGTATCTAATATACTTTTTAAAAAGTATTTATTCTATTTTATTGAAAGCAGATAGAGACAGAGAGAAGACAGACACAAAGAATGGGTGTGTCAGGGCCTCTAGCCTCTGTAAACAAACTCCAGATGCATGTGCCACTTTGTGCATCTGGCTTTATGTGGGTACTAGGGAACTGAACCCAGGTGGTTAGGCTTTGCAGGCAAGTGCCTTAACCACTGACTCATCTCTCCAGCCCTAATATAATTTTTTCAAATCGTGTATATATAGAGAGAGATTAAAATAAGGGTGCCAGCACATAATGCCACTGCAAATGAACTCCAGACACATGCACTGCTTTGTGCATCTGGCTTTACATGGGTACCGGGGAACCAAACCCAGGGTGTTTGGCTTTGCAAGCAAGTGACATTAACCATTGAGCCATCTCTCCAACCCAAATAGTATACTTTTAAAACATTGAGAGGGATGGCGAGATGGCTTAGGGTTTAAGGCACTTGCCTGCGAAGGCTAAGAACACATGTTTGAATCTCCAGGTCCCCTGTAGCCAGATGCAAAGTGATACAAGCATGCAATGTCGCACATCCGCACAAGGCGGAGGGGGGGCGGCACATGTCTGGAGTTCATTCACAACAGCTGAAAGGCCCTGGAGTGCCCATTCTCTCTCTCTCTCTGCCTCTTTCTCTCTAAAATATAAAATTTAAAAAAAAAAAAACATTATTAAAGCTGGTGATGGGGGAGCACACACATAATCTCCACATTCAGAGGACGAGGCAGGAAGATTGCTATGAGTTTGAAGACAGTCTGGACTATACAGTGATTACCAGGCCAGCCAGGGCTACAAAGCAAAATCCTGCCTCAACCCCTCCTCGCCCCAAAAGGCATTAAAATAAACAGGCTGGGGCTGGGGAGATGGCTCAACAGTTGAAGGTGCTTGCTTGCAAAGCCCAATATCCCAAGTCGGATTTCCTAGTACCCACATAAAGCCAGATGCACAAAGAGGCACATACATATAGCGTCCACTTGCAGTAATAAGAGGTCCAGGTATGCCCAAATTCTCTTTCTTTTCTTACAAATAAATTTTAAAAAATGAAAAGTGAAACAAACAAACAAAGAAAGGCTGGGCTGGGCATGGTGGTATGGGTCTTTAATCCCAGCACTCAGGAGGATGAGGTAGGAGGCTTACCATGTGTTTGAGGCCTGCCACCTAGAGATCCTCCGAAGCTCACCTTCACCACCTCTTCATCCTCTTCCCAAATAATGCTTTCCTCCTTAGCATACTTAGCCTACTAAAGATTCTGTTTTCCATACAATCAGATTTTGTAACATCAGTAAACAGAAAGTGCCTTATAAAATGGGTTTCTGACTGGTTTCTTGGGGAACTGTTCCCATGGTAAGCTTTTGATGGAAGGGCAGATATGAGGAGATCAACTAGATCCTTGTAAGGACCTGCTAGGTACAGATAATTGGACAATCTATCTGTGAATGGTCAAAACTATTAGGATATTTGAAACTTAGAATGGATTTTTAGTATTAGAAGTTAGGTTCCTGGCCTAATATGTAAAAAAACACAGTAAGAGGTGACAGGTAAATAGACTGTAGCAATAGTAAAACAGAAATTGTTTTGTGATTCTTTTTTGTTTCAAGGTAGGGTCTCAGTGTAGCCTAGACTGACCTAGAACTCACAGGAATCCTTCTACTTCTGCCTCCCCAGTGCTGGGATTAAAGGCGTGCACCACCATCCCTAGTGTTTTTGTGACTCTTGAATATTGGTATATTCAAGAAAGATAAGGTTAGTGTGCCATTATTACAAATACAGTAATAAAGGTGGAATTGGAGTCTTTCTAATTGATTAGTTCTCCACTGCTTAATTTTTACATCAAAAAATGTAATAAAAATACAGCAGCAGGCAACTAATCAATTATAGAAATAATGCCACCTCCAATGTCATCAAGCTCAAACCAACGTACTGTTTGTTACCACACACACATTTTTCTAACTCTGATCAGCAATATGCTTCTAGAAGTGTGAAGTGAGCTGAGTGTGGGGCTGCATGCCTATAATTCCAAAGCTCAAGGAGATGGGAGGAGCCGGAGTTCAAGACCAGCCTGAGCTAAGTAAGGAAATCCTGTCTCAAAGTGTAAAACGGCACATACCACATAAAAACATGTATTTGATAAAACATCATTGATTTACTGTAATAGGAAACAAGACCAAAGCAACACAGCAGGATGAAATTCTGCAATTTAATGGCTAATGTTTATTTAGAAGGAATAAGGGAGAGCTCTGCTGTGAAGAAATGAAACTCAGTGCTAGCTGCAGAGTCAGATGCTGGGGAAGACTGTAAACAGTCTGCCAGAACGGTGACTGTGACTACATCACCACACACACGCAGTTAAGAGGCACAGCTGGTCCTGTAATCCCAGCATCTGGAGGCAGAAGCAGGACAATCAATGTGAGTTCTGGCCAGCCAGAGCAAGACTCTGTCCCAAAACAGCCACCAGAAAAAAAAAAAAAAAAAAAAAGCATACAAATTTTTGATATTTCCTGAGCTGATGCTGAAAATATCTCACAGGAAAGGGCTGCTGAGATATATTTGTCCCAACCCAACCTTTTAGCTGTGCATAATCTTATCTACATTATGGCAACATGGAAAGGTTCATTAGTGCTACTAATTTATCCTTGAATTACAATATTAAAATGTAACAATGCCATCAGATGGTAAACACAACCAGAGGGAGATGTCAGGTAGAGCAGGTCTGCTGATTTACATCACAGATGCCCTAACAGGACTTCACAGGACTTTGTTGAGCCACAGGACAGCACACTAAGACCAGTCTCAAACAACCAAGATCCAGTCCTCACTGGGGATGAGAGTATACGCATTAGTGAAAAAAAAAAAGAAAACATGATTTTGAGGTCTATTGGTTTATTTTTTTAAAATATTTAATTAATTAATTTATTTACTGGATGGGGGGAGGAGAAAGAGATAGAGAGAATGGGCATGCCTGGGCTATCAGCCACTGCAAACAAACTACACAGGCACGTACCACCTTGTGCATCTGGCTTACGTGGGTATTGGGGAATTGAACCTGGGTCCTTTGGCTTTGCAGGAAAGTGTCCTAACTGCTAAGCTATCTCTCTATCCCTGGATTTATTTTTAATTTTCTTTGAAGACTACAAGATTGCAAATACATTAAGGGGCAGGGCCTTCTGGGCACAGATTTAAGGAACAGTGATCAGTAATTCATACTTTAAAAAAAATATTTATTTACTTATTTATTTGAGAGAGAAAAAGAGGCAAAGAGAGAGATAAAAAATGGGCACACCAGGGCCTCTAGCCACTGCAAAGTCCAGAGGCATGTGCCACCTTTTATATCTGGCTTATTTGTGTACTGGGGAATTGAACCTAGGTCCTTTGGTTTTGCAGGCAAGTACCTTAACCGTTCAGCCATCTTACCAGCCTGATTAAAACTTTTATACACACACACACACGTGTGTGTGTGTATATATATATATATATGTTTTATTTATTTATTATTTATTAGAGAGAGAGGCAGACAGAATAAGTGCCAGGGCATCTAGCCACTGCAAATTAACTTGAGATGCATGCACCACCTTGTGCATCTGGCTTACGTGGGTTTTGGGGAATCAAACTTGAGTCTTTAGGCTTTGCAGGCAAGCAAGCACCTTACCAGCTAAGCCATCTCTCCAGACCAATTCATACATTTTTTTTTTTTTTATTTTTTTTGGTTTTTGAGGTAGGGTCTCACTCTAGCCCAGGCTGACCTGGAACTCACTATGTAGTCTCAGGGTGGCCTCGAACTCACGGCGATCCTCCTACCTCTGCCTCCGAGGGCTGGGATTAAAGGCGTGCACCACCACGCCCGGCTCCAATTCATACTTTTGATTCCACTTCAGTCCCAGTCTGCCATCTGGCTGCCTTCTTTCTCTATCCCTCCACCCAGAACACTCAAACGCCCTTCCTCCTTTCTACAGTTAAAAAACACAAGGCTTAAGCCTTCTGAATGAAGATTGACATGAGTTCAAGTGTCAGTTTATCTGTAAGGCTGTCCCACTGGTTGGTTGGGTAGATGAGTGTTGTTTTTGTGGCACTAGGGGTTGAACTCAGGACCTTATGCATACTAGGCAAGTACTCCACCAGGGAGCTCTACTCCAGCTCAAGGTTGTTTTCAGTACCCTGGTAGAATGCACAACTTGTACAAAGCTTGGAATAATACAACTTCCTTGTGCAGTAATTATCTCTTGCTCAGTGGGCAGAGTTCTTGGGAGTCCAGATCCCATTTCACCTTGGAACGTTTTGACACATGGTTATTAATATCTGTGGAATAAGCAAACTTAAGAGTTTGCATGGTTACCTAGTAAAACCCAATTGCCATACTTTTTCTATGAAGAATAAACCAAAACAACACAGGAAAAACTTGGGAATGTTTCCAGGGAGTTTTCTTCTTTACAGTATCAAGAAATCTGTTTCATTTTCAAACGGAAATTTCCAATATGTGCATGCTACTATTTTACTGATTTGTTTACAGCCAGATAACATCAATGACCTAAATTTTATGAACTTCCCTTTGAAAAAAATCCATCTTTTTACATAAAAGCAGTAGTAAGCTAATACTCAGTACCCATATACCAGTGAAAGAGAAATCGTTGCCTGGCAGTTGTTTCAGGTTTATGATGTCTGAAACATTTTGGGGAAGAGGTCTTATAGCTAAACCCTAACCCTGTGTGGTGGCCCATTTCTCTAATCCCAACATCCCAGTACCTAGCAGGCAGGTAGGGCAGGAGGATTACAAACTTGAGGCTAGCCTGAGACCAGAGTTCCAGGCCATGAGAAGATGAGGTCCTAGCTCAAAACAATAATTACACTCCAAACTTACAAGGGGACTCCAGGAATGACTTGCAATTTAACCTTGGAGAACCAAGAGCAACAAGTACATGGCACCATATCTAGGAACACCTATCCCTGAATACAATTTCTATGACTAGAACCCCCTTTCTTCTCTCCTTCTCTTCTGATATGCCTGTTCTTATTATTTTTTATTTATTTGAGAGAGACAGACAGAGAGAAAAAGGCAGAGAGAGAGAGAATGGGTATACAGGGCCTCTAGCGAACTGCATGTGGCTAACATGGGTACTGGGGAATCAAGCCTTGAACTGGGGTCCTTGGGTTTTAAAGGCAAGCACTTAACCGCCAAGCCATCTCTCCATCCCAGATATGGCTGTTCGTTATCCTCCTCATTCCTTCTTCCCAGGGCCTCTCTTACATCTGCCCCCTCCTGCCTGGGGTCAGAAAAGCAGAACCACACAGTTAGCAAAGATAAATGGGAAGAAAAAGAGAAGGGTGAGACATTATAAAAGAAAAGTAGGTAAAGGAATTCTGGGTTTACTGATCTGCAGCCAGCAGCCCTTTCAGGCTTATCTCGGGAGCCTTCCCTCAGGCAGCAGGCCCGGCCCTCATTGTCATTAGTCATGTCACCTCACCCTTTGCACAAACCCGGATGAATCTGCCTGGAGGATTGGCTCCTGACACCCAGGGGTCTGCTCATTCCCTCCTGACTAGTGCTCCAGCCTCAGCCGGCACGTCACGCGCACACAGAGAGGCCTGGGAAATTCAACCAGAGGCAAAGAGAGGAGGCTCGAATGTTAACATTTCATATGATTTTAGGGCTAAATACCTTTACCACCATCTCCAACATTTTATTTAAGAAAAAACATTGAAATATAGATTGTCAAGAATGTAACTTTATCAATGGCAAATGTGTTACCACACACTTGTAAATGTTCAAATTTATGAAACATCTCCTTTCTTTAATTAACTTTTTTTAAGCTCAGGCTGACCTGGAACTCGGTCTGTATTCCAGGCTGGCCTCCAACTCCTACCTTAGGCTCCTGAGAGCTGGGATTTAAAGTAAACCACCACACCCAGCTTGAAACATATGTATTTTAAAGAATGTGATCTGGGCTGGAGAGATGGCTTAGTGGGTAAGGCGCTTGCCTGTGAAGCCTAAGAACCCAGGTTTGATTCCCCAGGACCCACAGAAGCCAGATGCACAGGAGGGTGCACGTTTCTGGAGTTCCTTTGCAGTGGCTGGAGGGCCGCGCATACTCATTCTTTGTTTCTGCCTCTCTCATTCTCCAATAAATAAATAAAATATTTATCTATTTTATTTATTTATTTATCTTTTTAAAGTTTTGTTTTCCCCAAAGATGAGCACTTTTCCTCACCAGGTGGATTTTTTTTTTTTTTTTTTTAGGTTTTTTCGAGGTAGGGTTTCACTCTGGTCCAGGCTGACCTGGAATTCACTATGGAGTCTCAGGGTGGCCTCGAACTCGCGGCGATCTTCCTACCTCTGCCTCCCAGTGCTGGGATTAAAGGCGTGCGCCACCACGCCCGGCTTAAAATATTTTTTTAAAAAAGAAGAATGTGCCTGGTGTGGTGGTGCACACTTTAATCCCAGAACTTGAGAGGCAGAGGTAGGCAGAGGTAGGAGGACCATGAGTTCACAGCCACCCTGAGACTACATAGTAAATTCTAGGTTGGCCTGAGCTAGAGCAAAACCCTACCTTGAAGAACCTCAAAAAAAAAAAAAAAAAAAAGATAGGGTAATGACAAAAAAAAAAAGAATGTGACCGTATGGGCTACCCCTGAGCTTGCTAAATATGTTGACTCACACACACACATACTGGGGCCCATTGTATTTTTTTTTTTTTTTTAATCAAGTCAGAGCTCCAAGCAGGATGATGGAGTTTGAATTGATTATCCCAAGGCACAGGTTCATATTTCCAGCAGACAGTGGTAACTTGGGATTTCCACTGGAACCCTCTCAAGCTCTCCTCTGTTCCTTTTCCTTCTTTCTGTGAGTCTAGGTGTCCTCGGGAAGGCTTACATTTTGCTTTCTCTTACTAGTCACCTTTGCTTGCAAAGGAACAAGCCCTCAGGCAATACCGTAAGGCCAGTTCTCTACCTAAAGGCTTTGGGTTCAGTGGGCACATTTTCGGTGTCTCAAAGACTATCGAGGACCACCTGCTGCTCTAGGACTGAACAGAAACCTCTGTGGAAGGCAAATTTCAAAAGCAGAGGTCGTCCAGCCTTCACCAGGCTGCCTCTGCAATCGGTCTAAAAGCCTGCCTGGCTTTCCTGTGGCCTCCAGGAAGAACTCTCCCGAAGAAAGCCTATCCCTAGTACATTAACCCCTCCCAACCTGGCTCCTCTCAAGCCAGCAACAGGGCTTTCATTGAGTAGGAAGGAAACCAGACAAAGAACAAGTTCCAGAAGTTGAGAGCCTATGTCAGAGAGAGTGGTAAAGTCAGGGCATTAAACCCAAAGAGCCAATAGGAAATAAACCCCAACAGTCAAATTTCCCAATTAAAATTTTAGTCTTAGCCAGGGATTGCAGAGTATCTTAAAGAAGGCAGCTAAATTAATTATACACAAGGCTGGTGAGATGGCCTAGCCCTTAAGGCATTTGCCTACAAAGCCAAAGAATCCTAGTTCGATTTTCCAGGACCACGTAAGCCAGATGCACAAGGGGGCATATACATCTGGAGTTTGCAGTGGCTATAGGCCCTGGCGCACCCATTCTCTCCTCTCTCTCTCTCAAATAAATAAATAAAATGTATTTTAAAAAACTTTATTACATACACTATGCAAAAGCATGCCGAAATACAATAGAGCAGCTCCATGGGTAGAACATCCAAATGAAAACTTACAAAGTGGGCTGCAGAGATGGCTTAGTGGTTAAGGCACTTGCCTGCAAAGCCAAAGGACCCAGGTTCAACTCCCCTGGCCCCACGTAAGCCAGATGCACAAGGTGGCACATGCGTCTGGAGTTCATTCGCAGTGGCTGAAGGCCCTGACACACCCATTTTCTGTCTCTTTTTCTCTCTCCATCCCTGTCTTTCTCAAATAAATAAATAAATAAATAAAAATAAAAACAGACCAAGTTTTCAAATAGTTGGATATTTAACTCTAATTCTCTGTTGAAATATTTATACTAATGAAATGCCTTTTTCCGAGGTTCTAACATTCATAGAGGAGACATATAAGCAGAATGGGGTCGGCTATGAGAAAAATGAGGCCGGAGGGAGTTAGTCTTTTACAGGCAAAAGGAAGGAAAGCAGAGGACGATAGGTAAAGGGAAATGCTGAGAGCACCTGAAAATTTGAGTGACCCAGCACAATTTGCTTCACTTAGGTACCAATTTGCTAGATAATTTTATTTGTTTAATTCATCCACTTAATGTCCTCTTTCCCAGCCCCTTTTAATGTGCTAGGTGTCATTCTCAGAGCTCCCTGTCCTCACCCCTCTGCTCCACAGACAGCCAGACAACCTAGATCCAGGTCACACCTCCTTCGTTCCCTTCCCACTGGTCTCAGCCCTCCTACCGGCCAGCCACCATGCTCCAAGGGACATAAAATGCCCGCTTTCTTTCCTGCCCTTCCTTTCATCTTCTCTTCTGTCCTAGATCGCAGATGTCTGTGGGCTCCTGCTTTCCCTGCTTCCTGTCTCTCCCACACCTCTTCCCCTCCCCGCCCCCCCTCCCCTCCTTCAGCATGTAGCTCATGTGCCCACACTTTGGGCCACCCTCCCCTCGGCATGTTCTCCCATGCAGGGATGGAGATGGGGTGACCCTGAGCCAATTTCCCAGGAACTCTGTGCCAATCAACATCTCAACTCGCCCAGCTGGCACCACAGGTTCCCACTTCCTGCTGGCACTGGTGGTCCCTGGCACCACACACCAGCGCATTGGCTCCCTCTCCCTCTCCATTTCCCTACTCTTAAAGCGATAGCTGCCCCAATTGAGAGTGAATTGATATTTTGATTTATAACATACGCATTTCTCATCTTAGGCCTTCCTTATAGGGTCTCTCCCAAAATACTTGACACTAGATACCTCAATATTAAGACCTGAGTCCTTAAAGACTTGAAGTTAGCAACCTAAGAATCATCTGAAGACTTTCAAAGGGATCAAAACAAACCCCCAAAATACAACGCAATGGCTGCCTCTGTGACTGTGGAGAGAGAAGGAAGCAGCTGTTTATCACCTCTTTCATTCAGTCATTTACCCCCAAACCCATCCCCCATCTACTGATCACTACTAGGCCCCTTGCTTGGCCTCATGCAGAATAAAAAGACAGGACCAGAACTCTTTTTTTTAGGTAGGGTTTCATTCTAGTCCAGGCTGACCTGGAATTCACCATGTAGTCTCAGGGTGGCCTTGAACTCATGGCGATCCTCCTACCTCTGCCTCCCAAGTGCTGGGATTAAAGGTGTGCGCCACCATGCCCAGCTAGGACCAGAACTTTTGAGGAAGCTTCAAAGTGAATGCAGCACATTCCCAATAAACAATATGCCATGAGACAAATTAAAGGCTGAAAAGATATCACAGGATGACTCGAAGTTCAGAGTAGGAAGCAAATACTTTCTACTAGGTAACCCTAGAAACTTCAGGAAGCCAGTCACTGATGAGATGAGCCACTGCAGATGGTTCAGTAAGAAGGATGGAGTAGCCATTCCAAAGGTAGGAAGTGTGTATACCAAAGAGAAAAGGAAGACATACGTTTCCTGAATTTCACCTGAGGTCAGCAGCAATTAGCCTTCAACAAGTAAAACCAGTAATTCTTAAAGAGTAACATCTTCTGCAATCTAGAGTTTGCACCAGACACTGGCAGCATATGTAAATGCATGGATTTTTTTTCCCCCCCTGAAGTAGGATCTCACTTTAGCCCAGGCTGACCTGTAATTCACTATATAGTCTTAAGGATGGCCTCAAACTCACAGTGATCCTCCTAACTCAGTCTCCAAAGTGCTGGGATGAAAGGCATGTGACACCATGCCCAGCTAACGCATGTTTTTGTGTGTGTGTGTTTTGGTTTTTTGTTTGTTTGGTTGGTTGGTTGGTTGGTTTTTCAAGGTAGGATCTCACTCTAGCTCAAGCTGACCTGGAATTCACTATGGAGCCTCACGGTGGCCTCGAACTCTTGGCAATCCTCTACTTCTGCCTCCTGAGTGCCGGGACTAAAGATGTGCGCCACTGGGCCCGGCATGGGTTTTAATAGCCAGATTGCCTCCGCTTGCCAAATAACCCTCCCTGTATCAACCAAGCTCCTTCAAGGCTCCCTGCTGTGTCACGCAGGGAGGCCCTGGAACCTCTCTGTTAGGCCTTCCTGATGTTACTTACAATGCTGCTGTTTAAATTTATTAAACATTTTTGAATTAGTTACCAAAATAAGCATTCCAAGAGTGCAATGTAAGTACCTATCCCTACTGCATGATAAAAGGAAGCTACACATAGAACTAGTGGCATCTATGCTTTCTAAGTCAGTTCCCAGGCTGGAGAGATGGCGTAGTGGTTAAGGCACTTGCCTGCAAAGCCAAGGGACCCAGGTTCAATTCTCCAAGACCCACGTAAGCCAGATGCACATGGTGCCGCATACATCTGGGTTTTGTTTGCAGTAGCTGGAGGCCCTGGTGTGCCTATTCTTTCTCTCTCCCTGTTTCTCTCCCTCTAAAATAAATTAAAATAAAATATATTTTTTTTAAAAAAAGAGGCTTCACATCGGACTAGTATCATCTATGCCTTCAAAATCAGTTTCCAGGCTGGAGAGATGGCTTAGCGGCTAAGATGTTTGCCTGCAAAGCCAAAGAACTTCAGTTTGATTCCCAAGGACCCACGTAAGCCAGATGCACAAGATGGCGTATGCATCTGGATTTTGTTTGCAGTGGTTGGAGGCCTTGGTGTGCCCATTCTCTCTCTCTCTCTCTCTCTCTCTCAAATAAATTAAAAAAAAAAAAATCAGTTCCCTGCCACAGTTGCTGAAGGTTAATAACAACAATAAATGCAAAAGTATAGTATCTGTCTGGCACCTCGGCATTACCTGGAACGCTGCTGTCTAGGTCCATCTGAAGTTTCATAGGGTTTTTCGACCTCATACACATTTGCATCCGGGTCTTCCACACTGCTGGAATTCTGCCATTCCAACTGCGGGGCTTTCCCTGCAGCCATAATAAATGGCAAGTTTTCATACTCTGGGATTTCCTCATAATGGCGTATGTTTTCATACTCTGGTGCATGGTCACTTGTAACAGACTTGCAAGGCACCTGACTTGATGACTCCCTGGAGAGAATGTGGTCATCCAAAGACTCAGCTCTCTGACTACTAGCCACACTGGCCTGGCCCCGAGACATCTTCCCCTTCTGAGATTCCAGGCTGCAGTTATCTGCAGAATATGCCTTGGTGGGTTTACTTCTCTTTTCTTCTCCTTTCCTCAAACCATGCCATTCACTTTCAACTCCTTTCTGTTCTCCGCTGGACAGGCTGCCTGCAGTGACATCTCCATGCTGGCTACTTCTGGACCTAAATTTCTGAAAGTCACTCTTCATGAAACCAATGGACAGTTTCACATTAAGCAACTTTCTGATTGAGGTTTTCTTTGGGGCTTCCTTACAAGGCTTGTTGCACCTGTCCATATCAACAGCAGATAATGATTTTGCTCTAGGCTTGGTAAGGGCAACAGGAGACTCGTTATTTGAGAACACAGTGATACACTTTAAGGACTCTGGGTTCCCTACAAAGGGTAAAATAGGATGAGGTAATTTCCACACTGGCTTTTCTGAAGTCAGTTTAGGCATATCAAAGGAGGATGACGATATACCTTGGCTTGGGGCACACAAATGCTGAGCGTGATTTCTTTCGAGACCCTTCTCCAAATTGTTTTCTTCACTTGAAGGATAAGAGGTTTTTTCCACAAGTTCCTCAGAAGCAGCTTTTTTAAGCTTTCCTGCAGCAGGCAAACTGTGCCTTTGAGGTTTTTTGGGAACAACTCTTGAGGCTGATTCCTTTTGTATCAGAGGGAGAGACAGTTCCAGGTTACAGGTAGTTGGCAGATGTTCACTGCAACTCAATTTGACCTGCTTGGGCAGGCTCAAAGAAAGAGTACTGCATCCAATAAAACCGGTTCCTTTGTCTGCAGCAGGTGACATACTAGAACAATCTTCTGTTGTGCTGTCGGAACTCCTATGAGAGTCTACATCCCAAGAAAGTGCCACTCTTTCAAGAGAAGATATTTCACGACACACGGCCTTCCGTGAACTGACCAAGTCTTCTCTGTCACTGTTGGAGGCACTGGTCAATTCACCTTTATTCCCTGGCTCCTCTTTGCCCACTGGTTCCTGGTTAGATAAACCATTCTGATGAAGAACACTGACTTGACTGGTTTTCGAACTGTGGTCAGTAAGACAAGAGCTGTTGTCGGAATTCTCTGCATCTTCAGTACTTTCACTAGGATTATCTACATACTTCTGGCGCAGTAGGCGAGGAGGGTGTGTCTTTCTGGGCTTGGGGGCTGGGAACTTTGAGGTATAAGGTATCAAGTGAATTTCTAAAGGACCAAGATCTTTGACCTCTGTCCTCTTACTAACTTCATCAGGAGATATGAAAGCGCTCTTTTGGCCATTTTCCAGAACATCTACTTCAGAAGAATGAAGGTGGTGACTGCTCTTTTCAGTGCCATCCTGACATGTTTCAAGATGTTGAAAGTCATCCATAGGAAGCCGTGGGTGGCAGTTGTGATGAGCAGGGATTTTCCTTAAGCCGGTCAGGGAAGGTGACAAGTCAGCACATTCAATTCTGAACTGTCTGCTGGGACTGCAGTCACCGTTCACCTCTGGGTGGTCGGTGGAGCTGTGCTTCCTCTGGGAGCAGTTCGGTGACGGCGACGTTTGTTGCGTAAACACCTCTTTGAGCTTCTCTTCTAAGATGCTGGCCTTTAAGGTGACTTTATTCTGGCTCCGACACTTTTCACCAGGGCAATCCCACTTCATTCTACTTTTCACAGTCAAGGGAGACTCATCATTTTTACCGTTTTCTAAATTTGCCTTCATCTCCAGAGGCCCTAGAACGAGTGGCTTTACACCCAGGCTCTCTCTCTTCCCGAGCGGATGGGCACACTCAGAAGTGCAGGAGCACGCGGGTAAGGTGTGAGCCACGCCCCGGTTGCCCGCAGCCTCGCAACTCAACTGATCAGTGCTTTCGGGAAATTCTGGCTCCTGTTGTTCTTCCAGCTTCACAGTGACTTTCCGCGACGGTGACTGCTTATCCTCTCGAACCAGTGGGCTTGTGAGGACTTTCGGTTTCGGTGCAATAGCTGGTTTGGTTTTCTTTGCTACCTGTGGGACACCAGCGTTCACCAAGTCCGGTTTGGGCGCAATCGGCGGAGGAGCTGGCTTGTTATTTCCTGCCACAAACTTTGGCTTTGGAGCCAGTGGTGGCTTCTTAAGCTCTAGGAAAGAAAAAGATAATAATTAGACGGCAAAGTAGCTAAGGCACAAGAGGGTACATGATTCAAGTAGATAACAAAAAAAAATCTTACTTGGGGCTGGAGAGATGGCTTAGCAGCTAAGGTACCTGCTGCAAAGCCAAAGGACCCAGGTTCAATTCCCCAGGACTCACAGAGAACCAGACACACAAGGTGGTGCATGCATCTGGAGTTCCTTTTCAATGGCTGGAGGCCCTGGTGCACCCATTCTCTCTCTATCTGCTTCTTTCTCTCCTCTAATAATAATTAATAATAATAATAATAACTCTTTTAGGGGACTGGAAAGATAGCTTAGCAGGTAATGTACTTGCTTACAAAGCCTAAGGATCCAGGCTCGATTCCCCAGTACCCACAGGCCAGATGCACCAGGTGGTACATGTGTCTAGAGTTTGTTTGCAGTGGATTGAGGCCCTGGCACACCTATTCTCTCTCTGCCTCTTTCTCTCTCTCATATTCATATATATATATATATATATATGATTAATCATTATTTATTTACTAGAGACAAAGAGAGTGAGAATAGGTACACCAGGGCCTCTAGCTACTGCAAACGAACTCCAGATGCATGTACCACCATGTGTATCTGGCTTACATGGGACCTGGAGAATCGAACCTGGGTCCTTAGGCTTCATAGGCAAGCACCTTAGCCGCTAAGCCATCTCTCCAGCCCCTATATTTTTTAATTCTTTTAAAAAATATTTGTGTGTTCATGTGTGTGTAGGTATGTACATGCCATGGCATATGTGTGGAGGTCAGAGGACAACTTGTGGGTTGGTCCTCACCTGTCCACTTCATCTGAGGCAATATTTCTTGCTTGAATTCTAGCTCTGCTGTTCTTTTTTAAAAAAATTATTAGTTTTGTTTTATTTTTATTTCTTTATTTGAGAGCAACAGAGAGAGAGAGGAGGGCAGAGAAAGCACGAGAGGATGGGTACACCAGGGCCTCCAGCCACTGCAAACAAACTCAGACACATGAGTCCTCTTGTGCATCTGGCTTACATGGGTCCTGGAGAATTGAGCCTCGAACTGAGGTCCTTAGGCTTCACAGGCAAGCACTTAACCGCTAAGCCACCTCTCCAGCCTCTGCTGTTCTTTAGTGTACACACCATGAGCTTCCGGGAAGTCCTCCGGTTCCCGCCTCCCATCTCACCGTTTGTGTCAACAAACTGGATTGTAGACCCATGGCTGGGTTTGGGTCTTACTTATTTATGTATTTGCAAGCGCGGGGGGGGGCGGGGGGGGGAGAGAGAGAACATGCACCAGGGCCTCTTGCCACTGTAACGAACTCCAGATACATGTTCCATGTTGTGCATCTAGCTTTACATGGGTACTAGGAGTCCAACTCTGGTTGTTAGGCTTTATAGGAAAGCATCTTAAGTACTGAGGCATCCCTCCAGCCTGAGGTACTGCTATTTCATTTGGTGTTGATTTCTTTCTAACTAAGGAAAATAGTCACAACACTAGAGAAGACATTACATGGAAGTGAGTAAAAAGAGAAAGAGCCGAGCCGGGCATGGTGGTGCACGCCTTTAATCCCAGCCCTGGGGAGGCAGAGGTAGGAGGATCGCTGTGAGTTCGAGACCACCCTGAGACTCCATAGTGAATCCCAGGTCAGCCTGGGCTACAGTGAGATCCTACCTCGAAAAACCAAAAAAAAAAAAGAGAGAAAGAGCCTTTAATTCCAGCACTCAGGAGGCAGAGGTAGGAGGATCACCGTGAGTTCAAGGCCACCCTGAGACTCCATAGTGAATCCCAGGTCAGCCTGGGCTACAGTGAGATCCTACCTCAAAAAACCAAAAAAAAAAAAAGAGAGAAAGAGCCTTTAATTCCAGCACTCGGGAGGCAGAGGTAGGAGGATCACCGTGAGTTCAAGGCCATCCTGAGACTCCATAGTGAATTCCAGGTCAGCCTGGGCTAGAGTGAGACCCTATCTCAAAAAACCAAAAAAAAAAAAGAGAGAGAGAGAGAGAGAGAGAGAAAGAGGAGGGTACTCTATTTCCTTTCCTCAAACCTCTAATATTATAGGCACACAGCCAAGATTATATAACAGATGTCTGTAAAACTTAATTCCTAGGCTCAAAGTTATCATAAATAAGGCAATGAAGGGCTACCAGTCACTGAGAAATCAAGCTGGAGCTGAGCTGGAAACCTCCTCCCTGCTGACTAGCTGTCAGAATGCTGGAAGGAGCTACGCTGCAGGCAGCCTTGTGGGAGCAGTCACCAACAGTGTTAAGCAGCAGTGGACCTTGAAAGCCTTATCACTGGCCAGGCAGGCCAAATGCACCAACTGGTGCAATAGTGGCATGTCTGTTATACAGAAACCAACTGCTCTCTGATTGGAATGGAAGCCCACTCCATGGGAGAGAATCCATGCCTGGTATTAAAAACCTAGTCAAAAGCCTATGGCTGGGGAGGCGATGAGCCCTAGGGAAGAACAATGTTGTTGTCTGGCTAAATGCCTTTTAAGCATGTTTTATTATATTTGTTTTGTTTTCTCTTTTTTTTTTTTTTTTTGAGGCAGGGTTTCACTCTAGCCCAGGCTGGCCTGGAATTCACTATGTAGTTTCAAACTTGCCTCATACTCAAGACAATCCTCCTGCCTCTACCTTCTTAGTGCTGGGATTAAAGGCGTGTGCCACTATGCCCAGTGCAAGCATGTGCTTTACTTTATTTATTTATTTATTTTTTATTTTTGGTTTTTCGAGGTAGGGTCTCACTCTGGCTCAGGCTGACCTGGAATTAACAATGTAGTCTCAGGGTGGCCTCGAACTCAGAACTCACCGTGATCCTTTTACCTCTGCTGCTTTTTTTTTTTTTCTTTTTTTGAGATCATAGTGATTTAAAAGTCACCATAAGCCGGGTATAGTGGGGCATGTCTTTAATCCCAGCACTCAGGAGGCAGAGGTAGGAGGATCGCTGTGAGTTTGAGGCCAGCCAGAGACTCCGTAGTGAATTCCTGGCCAACCTAAGATAGAGTGAAACCCTACCTTGAAAAACAAAAACAAGCAAACAAAAACAAAAGTTACCATAGTGCTAAGAAGTGGCAGTGGAGTGTTCAGCCCTAAGTAAGACATCTCTAGCACACCCTCCAAGGCTCAGGGTTCATTGCATAAGAGGTAGTAGAAAGAATGTAAGAGCCAAAGGAAGGATAGGACTGCTTACAATGCTGTCTTCTAGTCACAAAATGGCCTTGACAGTCATTATCTTACAGTGCCTGACACTACCTTCACAAAACTCACATAATAAGGAAGAAAAGATGATGACATCAAAATAAAAGACAGACTAATTGGAAAGAAGGGATCTCAATGGCAGGCTAATTTGGGAATGGGATATGGGGGTGTGCATGGGAATTATCACGGTTTATTATCCATACTTATGGAAGCTGTCAATAAAAAAGGTTGTTTTGGGGCTGGAGAGATGGCTTAGCGGTTAAGCGCTTGCCTGTGAAGCCTAAGGACCCCGGTTCGAGGCTCGGTTCCCCAGGTCCCACGTTAGCCAGATGCACAAGGGGGCGCACGCGTCTGGAGTTCGTTTGCAGAGGCTGGAAGCCCTGGCGCGCCCATTCTCTCTCTCTCCCTCTATCTGTCTTTCTCTCTGTGTCTGTCGCTTTCAAATAAATAAATTAATTTTAAAAAAAAAGGTTGTTTTTTTTTTTTAAAAAAAGGCATGAATTTTGAAAATAACACGAATTCTCAAAGTAGGCCATTTTCACCTAGGTGTACATTTTATGGGCTTTGAGGTAAGTTTTTATTTTTTGCTTTTTTTGTGTTTTCATTTTTGTTTTTCAAGATAGGGTCTCACTCTAGCTCAGGCTGACCTGGAATTCACTATGTAGTCTCAGTCTTTTGAATTTGTGGCAATCCTCCTACCTCTGCCTCCCGAGTGCTGGGATTAAAGTTGTGCACCACCACGCCTGGCTCTTAAGTTTGTTTTTTGTTTTTAAAAATATTTTTATTGATTACTTTTTTTTTAATTCTTTTTTTTTTTTTTTGCCAGGCATGATGGTGCATGCCTTTAATTATTTATTTATTTATTTATTTATTTGAGAGCGACAGACACAGAGAGAAAGACAGATAGAGGGAGAGAGAGAGAATGGGCGCGCCAGGGCTTCCAGCCTCTGCAAACGAACTCCAGACGCGTGCGCCCCCTTGTGCATCTGGCTAACGTGGGACCTGGGGAACCGAGCCTCGAACTGGGGTCCTTAGGCTTCATAGGCAAGCGCTTAACCGCTAAGCCATCTCTCCAGCCCTTGATTACTTTTTTGTAAGGAGAAAGAGAGAGAGGGAGAGAAAGAATGAGAATGAATAGGTATGCTAGGGCCTCCTGCCACTACAAACAAACTCCAGACACATACATGGCTTTGCGTAACTAGATTTACAGGTACTGGGGAACTGAACCCAGGCCACCATACTTTGCAAGCAAGCACCTTTAACTGCTGAGCCATCTTTTCAGCCCCCTGCAGTAAGTTTTTTAAGGCAAAAATTAATAATAATGGCAAATATTTCAAATCCTAGTGAGAAAGCTTCCTGAAATGCCCTGCTGAGTTAAATCCTCCATCCATTAAGCAATCTTGACAGAAAGCACACATGTCCAAGGACTCTTCCCGATTGCCCCATCTTACTCAACAAAAACTGATAGACTGTCATGTTGATTCTATTTCTGTCATTCTTAAAATATCCTGTGTCTGAAATTTTTGAAAGAATTAAAAATGTGAGTTTTGCCTACTTTTTTGGACAATGGCACACCCAGAAGTTACAGACTATTACTGGAAAAATCTCAGTACCAGGGATGGGATACCCTCCAATGAGTTGTTGGCCACAGAGGTCTCTGATGCCCCCCAAAAACTACAGACTATTGCCAAGGCTCTTGGTTTCCCACCAGAAATAGATGGTAAGACCCTACTGCTGAAGACTCCACATGTCTGGGCTGAAAGGTCACTCAGAAATCAAACTGGGGCTGAGCTGAAAACCTCTTCCCTGTAGACCAGCTGACAAAAAGCTGGAAAAAGCTGCACTGCATGCAGCTCAATGGGAAACAGAAGTCATTAGCAGTGAGAACAGTGTATACTGCAAGCCCCAAGTTTGGCCAGCCAGGCCAAATGACTGAACGGGTGCAATAGTGGCATGTCTATTATGGGGGAAACCAACTGCTCTCTAATTGGACTGGAGGGCCAATCTATGGGAGGGAATGTATGCCTGGTACTGAAAACGTAATCAAAAGCCTATGGTGGGGGAGGTCGTGAGCCTTAGGAGTGTAACTTATATTAATGCTACTCTTATTTTTGGTTAGAGATGCTTCTCTTTTCAGATGGCAGAGACCACTGGGATGACCCAAAAGGCACCATAGTGCTGAGAAGACATGAAGGAGGAGTGTTCAGCACTGAAATATCTCAATCACACCCTCCAAGGCTCAGGGGCCATTGCAGAAGAGGTGGCAGAAAGAATGTAAGAGCCAAAGGAAGGGTAACATTGCTTACAATGCAACTGTTGAAACAGAAATTGGCCTTGATATCCATAACCTCACAGTGCCCAGCACTACCTTCACAAGACCCTCATAATAGGAAGATGATGACATCAAAATAAAAGTGAGACTAATGGAGAGAGGAGATACAATGGAGTGTGGATTTGTGAAGGGGAGGGGAGGGAATTGTCTATTGTCTGTAAGTATGAAAGTTGTCAATAAAAAAAAACGTTTAAAAAATTATAAAAATGTGAGTTTTTTGCAATATGAAAAGTATTCTGGAGAGAAGATACAGCAATGCTCTTAACATTTCTGAACCTTACACTCAAAAAAAAAAAAAACTGTTAAGATGGCCAGGCATGGTGGTACATGCCTTTAATCCTAGCACTTGGGAGGCAGAGGTAGGAGGATCACCATGAGTTCAAGGACACGCTGAGAGTACATAGTGAATTCCAGGTCAGCCTGAGCTAGAACGAGACCCTACCTTGCAAAATAAATAAATAAATAAATAAATAAAAACTGTTAATATGGCTGAATATGGTGTTAGGGTCCTATAATCCTAGAACTCAGGAGGCTGAAACAAGAGGATGCTCCAGGTTTGAAGCCACCCTGGCTTCCACAGTGAGTTGAAGACCAATCTAGGCAATAGAGTGAGATCGCATCTCCAAAAACAAAACACCACCAAAAACCAGATCACTTAGTCGGTAGAGCACCAGATTTTTAATTTAATTTAAAATTTTTAGGGCCCAGGGTCCATGTCCCTATTCAGGCGTCTCAAATCCACTAGCATCTCGAGTTCACTAGCTAGGTGCAAACCTTTAATCCCAGCAGAGGCAGAGGTAAGAGGCTCCCTGTAGGTTTGAGGCCAGCACTGAACTACAGAGTAAGTTCCAGGTCAGTTGAGGCTACCTCAAAAAAAAAAAGTTAAGATGGTAGATTTTACAACAATTATAAAGAAACTCATCTAATTAACTTGGGCTTACTGCACCTTGGAGTACAGTCAGAAGGCTCAGAGGAGTTACTGACTAATCAAGGTTTGCTTTTCACTTAAGTCATTTTATTGTATTTACATAGTTAGTTACTTGTTTGAAACAGGATCCTGCCATATAACCCAGACCTGAAACTCTCCAAAATCCTTGCCTTAGCTTTCCTACATCATATTATTAATCTCTGGTACCAGCTTCCGTGTTTCCTTCCATCCTCTCACCTCAGCCTCCCTAAATCATTACTAATCTCTGGCAACTATGTCAGTCTTTCTTTTGAGTCTGCTTTCAAGAGGCAACATTCTTGTTCTCTCTTATTGCCAAAGGAATTAACTATGCATGAGCCAAAGTTGACTCCCAGTAAGTACATCACGGAATTCTCTTCCTAAAGTCCTTAAAGCATCCTCACTGACCCTCACTGGGAACTGGGGCTTACCATTGTCAGTCACCCTATGTATTGTAGGAAGCCAATAACCTAACTAGGGGAACAGGCTGACCTCACTGCAAGCCACTGTATGCACTGGGCTGGGGGAAGAGGGCTCATATGAATCTGGGATCATAACTTCTGAGATATTTTCTTCAGGAGACCCTTGATTGATCCTGTGTTTCTTTTCTTTTCTTTTTACTATTTTTATTTCTTTATTTATTTGAGAGAGACAGAGGCAGATAGAGACAGCGGACGCGCCAGGGTCTGTAGACATTTGCAAATCAAGTCCAGATGCATGCACCACCTTGTGCATCTGGGTTATGTGGGTACTGGAGAATCGAACCTGAGTCCTTAGCCTTCACCTCAACCACTAAGCCATCTCTCCAGCCCTGGGTTACTTGTCTTCTGAATAATGTTGACCCTCTGCATAGAAAGCAAACTCCAGGAGTATCCCAGGGCTGAAAATGAGCCTGTCAGTAATCAGCTGCCACACACACTGACTGTTTGATAAGTCTCAGTGACAGGAAACTTCTGTTTTTAAAAAGTTCAGTATCCAATTTAACATCAAATGATGTTTTGAAGAGGAAGCAGAAAGAACTTCAATAGGATTATTTTACAATTCCTTACTGACTGATAGGAACAAGTGTTCACCAAGTCCCTGGTAACAGCAACATCCAAAATCTTTCATATTATTCCTTTACTTTTATAGTTTAGTTTTTGAAACAGGAACTCTCTATATAGCCCAAGACGGCCTTGAATTTAGCAGTCCTCCTACTTTGGCTTCCTGAGTACTGGGATTACAGGAGTGCATTATTTTTTTTTAATCATCTTTTATGGCTCTATTTTGAAGGAAATATAAGACACTGATTCCAATGTCAAACTCTACTTGATAATGGAAATGAACCCAGCACCTTTGGATCTTAACACTATATTAAACAGTCAGATCCACAGTGTTTACAGAGCAATGCAGCAAATCTTTTTATTTACACAGCTGTTTGGCTCCAGGGAAATATAACGTTAAAAAAGTGACGTCCTACTACCATATTACTAACAATTATAAACAAGCTTGTCATCTGCTACACACATATGGCCACAGCTCACGTGGACACTCTTGTGGCTACTGCACCAGCCCCAAAGCCAAGCACAGGCATTCATGACACATTGAAATCTAAGTGCTCAGGGCTGGAGAGATGGCTCAGCGGTTAAGCACTTGCCTGTGAAGCCTAAGGACCCCGGTTCGAGGCTCGGTTCCCCAGGTCCCACGTTAGCCAGATGCACAAGGGGGTGCACGCGTCTGGAGTTCGTTTGCAGAGGTTGGAAGCCCTGGCGCGCCCATTCTCTCTCTCTCTCTCCCTCTATCTGTCTTTCTCTCTGTGTCTGTCGCTCTCAAATAAATAAATTAATTAAAAAAAAAAGAAAAAGAAAACTAAATGCTGAAAAAGAAAAGAAAACAATGTACACACTTATAATTCTCTTTTCTTTCTCATATACTGCAGAGAATGTTTCTAAATTGTCTACTACCTACCCACTGCCATAGACCTAGAAAAAAGGTAAGTTCTTCTTTAGAATACATATCATTTAAATACTGCACAACATACCTCTAATTTTCTTAAATTTTAAACCAAACACAATAAACACAAAACAAACATCCCTTCCTTTAATTGCAAATAACTTTTAGAAACCTTTCTTTTCCCTCAAGGTGGGGCCTCACTGTACCTCAGGCTGACCTGGAATTCACTATGTAGTCTCAGGGTGGCCTCAAATTCATGATGATCCTCCTACCTCGGGCCTCCTAAGTGCTGGGATTAAAGGTATGCGCCACCACGCCCGGCCCTTATTCTGCTTTTTAAAACTTTAACTTAGTTTTATTTATTTGAGTGAGTGAGTGAGAAAGAGGCAGACAGAGACTATGGACATGTCAGGGCTTCCTGCTACTGTAAACAAACTCCAGACACACGTGCCACTCTGCACAACTGGCTCCACACGGGTACTGGGGAATCAAACATAGGTTGCTGGGCTTTCAGGCTTGGCAAGCAAGCAAGTGCCTTTAACTGCTGAGCCATATCTCCAGACCAACTGACCCAAAACTTACTAAATTTGAGTGTCACACCAAAAGACCCCAGTTTTATAAGTACCATGATGGGTGGAAATAAAAATCTCAGTTCTCTTCCATATTTCCCATCAACACATAAGAAAGAATTTATTAAAACCTAGTCAGGTGTGGTGGTGTGCACCTTTAATCCCAGGCAGGGGTAGAAGGTTCACCGGGAGTTCAAGGCTACCCTGAGAATACATAGTGAATTCCAGGTCAGCCTGGGCTAGAACAAAACCCTACCTCAAAAAAACAAAAAAAAAAAAAAAAGAAGAAGAAGAAGAAGAAGAAGAAGAAGAAAAAAGGGCTGGAGAGATGGCTTAGCGGTTAAGCACTTGCTTGTGAAGCCTAAAGACCCCTGTTTGAGGCTCGATTCCCCAGGATCCACGTTAGCCAGATGCACAAGGGGGCGCACGCATCTGGAGTTCGTTTGCAGTGGCTGGGGGCCCTGGCGCGCCCATTCTCTCTCTCTCTCTGCCTTTTTCTTTCTCTGTCCACTCTCAAATAAATAAATGAACAAAAAATATTTTTAAAAAAGAAAAAAAAAGAATTTAATAAATAAATCCTGTCAGATAAGTGAGCAAAAAAGTAGTTAATGCTTCTCACTGAGCCATGCTAAAAAATCAACTAGCTCAGCTAGACACAGGAAGTGTCCCTCTTTTAAATGCCACAAAAATGTCTGTGGATTTCTTTTATTATAAATTTGATAGAGTATAAAAATAACATATCATTCTGGGGTGATTAAATTGAAAGAATTATTAACTTTCACGCTGAGCTACAAAAGTTGGGTTTACATATATAAATGTCAAATGCTTCTGTAACTGTTCATTATAAAGTATTATTCTAGAACTGAATGCTGAAAACATTTAAGCTATGAATATTTTAAGCACATTTGTTACCCAAAAGAAGGGAAGAACTATAATTCGAGGGATTTGTAAATTTCTAACCACTTTATTTTTTATTTTTAAAATATTATTTTAGGGCTGGAGAGATGGCTCAGTAGTGATTAAAGGCACTTGCCTGCAATGCCTAACAACACAAGTTTGGTTCCCCAGTACCAACAAAAAAAACCAGATGCACAAAGTGGTGCATACCTCTGGAGGTCATCTGCAATAGTTAGAGGCCCTAGTGCACCCATTCTCTTTCTCCCTCTCTCCTTGAAAATAAATAAAAGAAAAAAATTTAATATTATTTTATTTATTTATTTGAGAGGGAAAGAAAGAAGCAGAGAGAGAGAGAGAGAGGGAACGGGCAGACCAGGTCCTTCAGCCACTATAAACTAACTCCAGATACATGCACCACCTTGTGCATCCGGCTTTATGTGGATACTAAGGAACTAAACATGGGTCCTTTGGCTATGCCAGTAAGCTGCTTCACTGCTAAGCTATCTCTCTACCCTGCTTATTATTTATTTATTTAGTTAGTTAGTTTTTTTGAGGTAGGGTCTCACTCTAGCCCAAGCTGAACTGGAATTCACTCTTTATTCTCAGGGTGGCCTCACAGGGATCCTCCTACCTCTACCTCCCCCTAGTCCTGTGATTGAAGGCATGCGCCCAGAAGTCCTGCTTACTTTATTTATTTATATATATATATATATATATATATATATATATATATATATATATTTATTATGTTGAGATAGAACTTCTGATCATCCTTCCTCCACCTCCTGAGTGCTGGACTACAAATTGCAATCACCACATCAAGTTTATGGGTTTATGTGGTGCTGGGGAATCCAACTCCGGGCTGTGTGAATGCTAGGCAAGTACTCTATCAACTGAGCCACATGAACAAAGATGAAACACATAAATTTAGGATGAAAACAACTCATTATGTAAGCGGGAACTTTCACTAAGTAAAATAAAAGTCTACAAATAAGATAACTACACTAGTCCATAATGTTCACTCGTGCATACACAGCGCATCAAAAGGAAAGAACATCAACAAGAACACTTAACTCCTTGCTTTCATATTTCTATTGGCTAATTTCTTGCATTTAGTTGTAAACTGATAACACCGGGCAGTCCAACGTATCCAGGCTTCAGAAATAATACAAATCAGAAATTAGTGTGTTGTTTGACAGTTTCAAGTTACAGGAATTTTAAACAAATGCCAAAGAAAGCAATGAACATTTAATCTGATACTTCAGTGCTGATGTTAGAAGTCACTTAGGGAAAGCTTGAAACTATTTTACTAAAAGATTTCTTATCAAAGTTTCTTTATCAAAAGTGAATCAAAACGTTAAAAAACGAACAAACATACATTATTACATCCTGGCTTTAAAATTAACCCATGTTCTTAAAAAGTCTAAAAACAATTTTTAAGAAATACATTATTGAGTTCTAGCTTCAAAATTTAAAAATGACCATAACACCACTTGGGTAATTACAGGGGAAAATAAAAATTGTTCCTTAAAGATACTCAGCAATACAATGCCCAGAATTGCACACACCAAGGTAAACAGTGGCTTTGTCATTTGAGTGAGTGGAAAGATCTACAGAGAGCAGAAAGAAAACGAGGGCTGGTGGCTAGAGGTATGAGGATCTCTGTGAGTTTGAGGCCAGCCTGGGCTACTGCTATTTTTTATAGCATCCTACCCCGAAAAAAAACAACAACCAGACAAATGAAACAAGGGCTTTGTTTATGCGCTATCCAGGTACATAGACAGAAAACAATCACAAAAGAAACTGTGTGAAGATGCGGAAAGTAAATAAATAAATAGATAATATATGCCACCGGCAATCCTATTCCTTGAGTACTCAGGTAACAGGGTTACAAGCGCGAGGAAATGAAAACTACTGTTTCCACCTCCTTCAGAATGCTGAGGGTCTTTTGGGTCGCTAGTAGGTTTAAAGAGACTGAGCCTGGTGGTCGAAGGGCAGCGCGTTCGGAATAACTATAATTGTTTCGGATGGGAATGTACTCTTCTTGCCCCAATCTGCAAAGTGGAAGTTGGTCAAGGTGTGGGATGAGCCGATGGAGGTTCGGTCCAGGTCCACCTGGCGCGGAACTCCGGGCGCAGGACAGACTGGAAGGGAGGTCCCCGGCGCTCCCGCAGCCTCCCGGCAGGAAGGGAGCGCGGATCCGGCAGCCGGGTAAGGGCAGAGACCGCCCGAGACCGCCGGGAAGGGCGCTCGGGGAACCGGAGCCCCAGCCGACCGCCGTGCGCCCCAAACTTTCCCAGCGCAGCGCAGCGCAGCAGCGCGAGCGCGGCCACTTACCGGCGGCAGAAGTCATGATCGCCGCGTCCCGCTCGCTTCCCCGCTCGCTCGCGCGCTCAATCCTAGTGTCCCTTCCAGTCCATGGTCCCCAGGTTCAGGCAGAGGAGAAAAGCACCCGCAGCACCCACATTCCCGCGCCGTGCCTCCGCGGTGCCACCGGAGCGCCTCCACAAAAGGAGATCGCCGCTTGCAGTGTTCCTCCGGCGCTCCCGGGAGCGAGCAGGCGGCGGCGGGTGCAGGCAGGCGAGCACGAGCGCCACCCCGCCGCGCTCCCGGCAGGCCGCCAGGCGCGGGCACGAGCGGAGTTCTCCGCGTCTTCGCGGGCGCGCGCCCCTCGGCTCCTCCCGTTCCCGCCCCCCGTCGGAAAAAAAAAAATCAGTGCTCCAAGCGCTCCCCCCGCCCCGTTACAGGCGTCCGTAAAAGGCAGACAAAAGCCGGCGCGTTGTCCAATAGGAAACCGGAATTTTCTTCCTGTTCCCGCCCCCTCCAGGGACTACACTCGTCTTCTGCTCCAATCAGCAGGCCTGAAAAGGGGCGTGAGCCGCGAGGCATGCCGGGAATTGTAGTCTTCAGGACCCTGCGGGGCGGACTTGGGTGCTGCCTTCATTTCCCATCGTGCTGAGGCGGGTGGCATGGCGGAGAAGGATGACACCCGAGTTTGACGAAGAGGTGGTTTTTGAGGTAAGGGGAAAATGGCGCTGAGTGTGGATGGATCGCCTTTGTGTGA
Source organism: Jaculus jaculus (assembly GCF_020740685.1). Classification (NCBI taxonomy): domain Eukaryota; kingdom Metazoa; phylum Chordata; class Mammalia; order Rodentia; family Dipodidae; genus Jaculus; species Jaculus jaculus. The sequence goes on from NC_059107.1 coordinate 138,558,859, forward strand.
GAAGGGACGAGAGGCAAAGCGAGGAGGCACAGCGATGCGGAGTGCAGCGAGCGCTCGTGCGGCCCTGGGTCACCGACACTCCCCCCCCCAAAACCCCGGCTATTTCGGGGCCTTCAGGCGGCCGCAGCGGGACAGGTGTAGCCTGAGGGGCCTTGGCTTGACCGGCCTCGGCCCCAGGCCCGCCCAGAATTCCCAGTCCTAGGCTGGTTTGCGGGGCCCTTGGGCGGGCGGGAGTCCCGTTCATTCCTTCCCAGGGATGTCTGCACCTCCGCGGTACGGTGCCGCGCGCCGGGGCCAAGGCGTGCTTTCTAGATACTAATACAATTTAGCCTCCTCCCTTTGCATCTTGATGATGATGATGATGATGATGATGATGGTGATGATGATTTTCTCTGTCAGTATCCAGAAGTGCTTCAGGTCATGGTTACCACCACCAAGGCGTGGTCCTTGGAATGCAGGCAGCAGGTGCCAGTTTCCTCTGGGCGTTTAAAGTCTCTGGGCGTGAGACCTGCACTGGATGGTTAGGGTCCGGACATCTCAACATCTAGGTTCCATTCTTTTGTCCTTTGCCGTTGCGCCAGGTGTGGCTAGTTCTTCCGATTATGGGCTCTGGTCTGGATGTGAGTGCTTTTGTGTAGGACTGTTTTGAGACGTCTCTGCCATCTTGAATGAAAAAAAAAAAAGTGTGTTTTGGATGTCTTATTTTCAATCAGATATATTCAAAACTCGCACCCCTTGAATGTATTTATATGTATGCTTCACATATAAATCCATCCATTCATTTTAAAAATAGAAGTGGTCTGTGCTCTAACCACTGGAGAGCCGGGTACGGTGGGGAATGTTGAATGTTGAGGCTGTCATTGGAGGAGTAATTTGGAAACGGTTGTCTGTTTTTGCCACCTCTGAAAGTTACACCCAGTAAATGATATCCGAGGTAAATCTTTAACTATGACTCGAATTGGAAAGATGGAAGGTAGAAAGAATGCAGGAATAAGAGCTTTGAGTATGCTAAGGCTAGGGGCTGGAGTGTGTGTGACTGTACCTACCTAGTAGGCATTTTTAAAGGCTGGAGTGTGCAGGGACTTGGTGTGACTGCAAAAGAGGAGTGAAAAATGTGACCATTTTGCTGTAATGAAGAATCTGGGTGTGAAAAGTTCACTAGAAAGGAGAAGGGCCTGCATGTTGGAAATGAGAGAAAATCAATAAAATAATGTCTTGGGTAGATATTTCTAAGACAAAATTGAGGGAAGAGTCACTGATGGACAGGAGTTAAAGGAAAGACTGAGACTAAAGTGACTTAGATTTCTAAGTGGACTTAGATTTCTGACTAGCTGTATTTTTTACCCTATCTTCTTTGATTTCTGAAATAATAAGTGTACAAAACACCTAACTATAGAAAACTACCAAGAAATTTTAATTATCCACTATCCAACCCCCCAAAGGTGGCCTCTGTTAATAATATGGTATATGCTCTTATAAGTGTCTTCCTATTCAAAGGCATGTTTATGTTTGTGTGATTTTTTTTTTAACACAGGGGATATACCTCACACAGTTTTGAATGTATTTCTCATTTAAATTTATTTTTTCTTTTTTTTACTTTTTTAAAATTTATTTATTTGAGAGTAATAGAGAGAGAAAGACACAGAGAGAGAGAGATTGAGAATGGACACACCAGGGCTTCCAGCCACTGCAAACGAACTCCAGATGCGTGCACTCCCTTGTGCATCTGGCTAACGTGTGTCCTGGGGAACCAAGCCTTGAACCGGGGTCCTTAGGCTTCACAGGCAAGCACTTAATCACTAAGCCATCTCTCCAGCCCTTGTGGATCTTTTTCTATTCATCACTCGGAAAATTGTGTGCTTTTTTTTTTTTTTTTTATTTGAGAGCGACAGAGAGAGAGAGAGAGAAAGGCAGATAGAGAGAGAATGGGTGTGCCAGGGTCTCCAGCCACTGCAGATGAAATCCAGACCTATGCGCCCCATTGTACAACTAGCTACCGTGGGTCCTGGGGAATCGAGCCTCGAACCCAGGTCTTTAGGCTTCACAGGCAAGTGCTTAACCACTAAGCCATCTCTCCAACCCTATTTTTTTTTTTTTTTTTTTGAGAAGGGGTTTGGTGTCCAATCCAAGCTGGTCTCGAATTCTGCTTCCTCTGACCTCAGCATTCAGAGTACCTGGAATTACAAGTGTATGCCACCATGCCCTGCAATAATAGCATTTTATTGTTTATATTTACATTTATTAATACACTTTTAGCCAGTTTTATTTCTTCAAGCATTTTCTCTACTCCCCTTCTGTCTGATTTACCTTTGAATACTAGCTTTTTTATTTCCCTTCTCTCTTTTTTAAAAATTTTTAAGAATCATTGTTATTTATTTATTTCAGACAGAGAAAGAGGCAGAACAAGAGAGAGAATAGGTGTACCAGGGCTTCCAGCCACCACAGACAAACTCGAGACACATGTGCCACCTTGTGCAGCTGGCTTATGTGGGTCCTGGGGAATCAAACCGAGGTCTTTTAGCTTTGCAAGCAAGTGCCTTCACTGCTAAGCCATCTCTCCAGCCCTTAGCTTTTTAATTTAATTTAATTTAATTTTTAATTTTTTGTTTATTTTTAATTATTTATTTGAGAGCGACAGACAGAGAAAGAAAGAGAGAGAATGGGCACCCCAGGGCCTCCAGCCACTGCAAACAAACTCCAGATGCATGTGCCCCCTTGTGCATCTGGCTAACGTGGGTCCTGGAGAATCGAGCCTCGAACAGGGTCCTTAGGCTTCACAGGCAAGCGCTTAACCACTAAGCCATCCCTCCAGCCCTATTTTATTTTTATTTATTTATTTGACAGAGAAAGAGGGAGAGAGAGAGAGATTGAGAGAGAAAGAGAATGGGCGTGCCAGGGCCTCCAGCCACTGCAAACGAACTCCAGACATGTGCACCCTCTTGTGCATCTGGCTAACGTAGGTTCTGGGGTATGGAACCTCGGTCCTTTGGCTTTGCAGACAAACGTCTTAACCGCTAAGCCATCCCTCCATCTCACCTCCTCTTCTTTGTACTGAGAATGAACCCAGGGCTTTCCCATGCTAAATAGGCATGTTTCACCCTAGCTTCTTAAAAATTGATTTTCATGAATTCTTCATTTATTATTATGCTTTTATTACATCTGAAGGTTTTTTTTCCAGTTTGCTATTTGGTTTGTTTATTCTTTCTTTTCATTTGGTTTTTCAAGGTAGGGTCTCATAACCCAGGCTGAACTCGATAGTCTCAGGGTGGCTCAAACTCAGGGCAGTCCTCCTCCTCTGCCTTCCTAGTGCTGGGATGAAAGGCGTGTGCCATCTCACCGAGCCACAGAGAGTGTGAGAATGGGCATGCCAGGGCCGCTAGCTACTGCAAACAATGCATATGCCACCATGTGCATCTGGCCTTAAGTGGGACCTGGAGAGTGGAACCTGGGTCCTTAGGCTTCACAGGCATGTGCCTTAACTGCTAAGCCATCTCTCCAGCCCCACATTAGTTTTTATTACAATGTAGTATACATAAGGAATGTATATCAGTGTATAAATTTATATATGTTCACATTGGACATACCCTTGTAGCCAGCAAAATATCATCACTGACATTTAGCTCCCTCTTGCTGCTTTTGTCACTGCTCCCCGTCCCAAAGATAACCCTTATTCAGAACTGTAATAGCTTACCAAAATTAGTTCTGTTTTTTTAAAAAAACTTTTTTGTTGTTGTTGTTTTTCAAGGTAGGGTCTCACTCTGCCCAAGCTGACCTAGAATTAACTATGTAGTCTCAGGGTGGCCTTGAACTCACGGCAATTCTCCTACCTCTGCCTCCCAAGTGCTGGGATTAAAGGCGTGCGCCACCACGCCCACCTTAAAAACATTTAAAAAAAAATTATTTACAAGAAGAAACAGAGAGACAGCCTCCAGATGCATGTGCCACCTTGTGCATCTGGTTGACATAGCAGTCCTGGGCAATCAAACCGGGGTCCTTGGGCTTTGTAGGCAAGTTCATTAACCCCTTCTAAGTGAGTCAGCAGTCTTCCTTCTTTTTATGTACCCTAGTACTGACTTTACAAATTGATATTTATCCCTTTCTTGAGACTTAACTAAATAGGCCCTTAAGGGATCTAGTTCTCTTCCCGACCCCTCTCTCTCTCCTGTTTGTTTGTTTGTTTTCCAAAGTAGTGTCTTGTTCTAGCCCAGGCAGACTTGGAATTTCAGGGTGGCCTCCAGCTCACAGAGATCCTCCTACCTCTGCCTCCCCAGCACCAGGGTTAAAGGTGTGTTCCACTGCTCCTAGAGGATCTAGTTATTTGCTAGGAAGAAGTGGGTGTGGATGTTGTCTATCAGTTCTATTTATTTTATGGTTATTGCTTAGTTTTAATTTTCTATTTTTCTTTTTTAATCTTTATTTATTTGCAAGCAGGAGGAGACAGACAGAGAGAGAGAGAGAGAATGGATGTGCCAGGGCTTCTAGCCACTGCAAATGAACTCCAGATGCATGTACCACATTTCACACCTGGCTTTATGTGGGTCCTAGTGAATCCAACCTAGGTCTTAGTCTTTGCTGTCAAGTGGCTTACCCGTTGAATCGTCTCTTCAGCCCCTATTTTTGATATTTTTCTTTTGTTTTTAAAGGCAATGTAATATCAAGGCATGAACGGAATAGCCTAGCAATCCTAGCTCAGCTATTCATTAGTTAAGGTTACTTTGAACAAGTTAAGTTGTCTGGGCTTCAACTTTCTCAGTAGGAAGTAGAAATAACAAGACCTATCTCACAGAACAGTTAAATGACTTACTAGAAGTTACTTAGATGAGGACCTGGCACAATATAAATATTCAATAAGTATTATTAAAAATTTCCAAGGTAGCTGGGTGTGGTGACACATGCCTTTAATCACAGTACTTAGGAGGCAAAAGTAGGAGGATCACCATGAGTTCAAGGCCTCCCTGAGACTGCATAGTGAATTCCAGTCAGCCTGGGCTACAGCGAGATCCTACCTTAAGAAAGAATATATTCCAAAGAGCTGGATCCAGGTTCGAATCCCCAGTACTCACATAAGCCATATGCACAAGGTGGCACATGGGTCTGGGATATTAGGACGGTATAAAATCTTGGCATCTGTTTGAAAACAACTGGCTAGTCTGTATACCTGTGTAGATACCAATTATCCGCCCCCCCCAGCTGGAAGCAGAACAGCAGAGTGTAAGATCATTTTTCTTCAATGAAGATATTTGAACATGAGGTTAGGCCCAGATTTCTGGAGACCCACATGAATTGTTCACTCTTCTAGTTAGGTCTGCCAGGCGGAGTATGGTCTGATAGCACAAGCCATGGCCCACAGAGTCTGGATTCAAAGCACAGAGGCCGGGTGGCACTTACCAGGTATCCTCAGGCTATACCTGAGCTCTGCAGCGGCAGTGGCAAAAGGGGCTAGCCTGATCTATTGATTGATACAGGGCACATGGAGGCAGAGGGTGGGGGAGGGGAGCAGCTCATGTTCATAGGACCCCTCAGGAGCACTACATGCCTAACTTTGTGGCAGTCAGCTACAAATCAGAGATAGTGCCCTCTCATTTTATCTTCTATAAATTTGCCAGAGTTTGAGCTTACCAGGTTGACTTTTCAAAGAATTAATTATTGGTTGTATTTGGTCAAGTTAATATAGTTTGGGGTTTTTAATTTTTTAATGTATTTTATGTAAATTCTTAAGAGCTTCACTTTTTTCTTTCTTTGCATTTATTTGGCTGGAGTTTGTTTCATGTTCTGACCGCATGAGTTAAAAATTAAAATAGCAAAAATAACCTTGAACACTATCAGTTTTCCTGCGAATGACGGCTTTGGATATATCTCACAAATTTTAGAAGGCAGCTTGTCACATAGTTGTGTTGTTTCCATTTTGATGCCTTCTGTAATCCAGGAGTCATTTAATACCCAGGTGAATGAATCAGCTTGATATTTCATTGGTGACACTTTCTGTCCATGGGTCTCCCAGACTTGTAATTCTGCCCTAACCATTATGGACCATATCACCTGTATTCCTTGGCTCTGTGGCTTCCAGTGCTGTTCAGCTAGCGAGGCAGAAAGTAAAGGAGAGTGCTCCAGACATATCTGGGTACTTATCTTGCTTGTTCCCTGCAGGGCTACAAACCAAATGGTGGCTGATTTCATTCCTCTCCCTGAAGTCACTCTGCATAATTATTGCGATAATCTCTGTACATTTCGACTCAGAACATTTCAGTCCCTCTTCTGTGCCTTGGCCCTCAGGCCTGTGGAAGGGAGTAGCTTCCTGCTCATGCGTCCCTGGTGTTCTGCTGTCCCCTGTTGGTTGCTTCAATGCTGCTTGTGGCTTTGTAAATGGACATTCTCTTGAACCTCTCTTTGGGCCTGGAATGCTTCAGAGGCCCAATGTTCATTTGTTAGCTACTGCCAACTCTCAGCCCACGCAATATATTTTAAGTTATGCTAAATCAGCCCTGTGTATAGGTGCTAAATACTTTCCCAGTCATATTCTCTAGTACAGAAAAACGAAACCTCAAATCTCCCATACAAAGAAAGGGATTTTGTTTTGTTTGTTGATTTTTTTTTTTTTTTTTTTGAGATAAGGTCTTAATTGAGCCCAGGTTGACCTGGAACTCACTCTGTAGTCCCAGGCTGGCCTGTAACTCACAGTGATTCTTCTACCTCTGCCTCCTGTGTGCTGGGGTTAAAGTCATGTTCTACCACACCCACTGCCAGAGTTTTTTTTTTTTTTAATTAATTAATTTATTTGCAAGCAGAGATAGACAGAAGAGAGACACAGAGAATGGGCACATCAGGATCTCTAGCTGCTGCAGACAGACTCCAGATACATGTGCCACTTTGTGCATCTGGCTTTTACATGGGTACTGGGGAATCAAACTTGGGTCGTTAGGCTTTGCAGGCAAGCACCTTAACCACTAAGTCATCTCTCCAGCCACCTTCTTTTTTTTTTTTTTTTTAATTTGAGAGAGAGGATGGGCATGCCAAGATTTCTAACCCGCTGTAAAGAACTCTAGACACATGTGCTCCTGTGGCAGACAGCTTCAGGTTTCAGATCAGACACAGCCATGGAGGAAGGGATTTATTGAAGCTTACAGATCCAGGGGAAGTTCCATAATGGCAGAAGAAGCTGGCCTGCCTTCACAGGACCAAACACAGAGAGAAGCATCAGCCAAACACCACACAGCACAGCACACTTCAGGAACTCCAGCTAGGTACATTTTGCATATCTTTAAACTGAAATTTCAACCCCACCACCACACCTTAAGATCTGCCCAGTGACACTGCCTCTAGCCAAGTGCCTATAGATACAAACTACAATTAATAAAACACTGAATATATTGGGGGGGGGGTATCGATTCAAAGTACCACAGCTACCATGTGCATCTGGTCTCATGTGGGTACAAGGGAATCTAATCTGGGTCCTTAGACTTCCCAGACAAGCACCTTAACCACTAAGACATCTCTCCAGCCCCAGAAAGGGTTTTAATGCAGGAACTTAGTACCTAAATTATGAAAAAATCAAGATCAAGCTTTATCAAAGTTGATATCATCATAAAGAAGAAAAAGAGAAAATGACATGGTACTGCAAATCTCTAATCCCTAGCAAGGCTGAGGCAGGAAGATCCTGAGTTTGAAGTCAGCCTGGAATATATAGTGAAACCTTGGCTTAAGAGAAAAACAAAGGAAGGAAAGGAAAGGGAACAGGGAAGGGAAGGGGGAGGGAGGGAGGAAGGAAGGAAAGGGAAGAAAAGAGAAAAAAGAAAGAAGTCAAGCATAGTGGGACATGCTTTTAAACCTTAGCACTTGGGAGGCTGAGATAGAAGCATTGCTATGAGTTCAAGGGCAACCTGGGGCTACTCTCTACTTCCTCCCTGCGTGTGTGAATATGACTCTGGCTCCCTACTCCTGTCATGTTTTTCCAGCCGTGATGGATGTCCCCTGGAACCTATAAACTGAAAATGAACCCTTTCCTTCCTTAATCTGCTTTTGGTCAGCCACAAGAAAATAATTGATACAAGTTGCATCCTCTGTTTCAGTTTGTAGAGCATAAAGCTCTAAAATGATATTGCTTAAAATGATTTAGTTCCAAATAGTAGCTGAAATTAGAAGCATAGTATAAGGTTCAGTAGTGACAAGGACCACGGAGAGCACTCTGGGGCAAAGATGGAAGTTTTTATTCAGGAAAAACATGAGCTGCCAGGACTGACTCTTGAGTGGGAGCAGTCAATTTGGGGTCACAGATAGTGGGCTTTATAGGCTTTCCAACTGGGGGAGGTGAGGAAGGGAAGGAATTTTTTGTTGGGGCAGTAAATCTCTGTGCTTTACATTAGCCATATGGTGAGAGCAGAAGTGACCCAGTGAGAGATAAGGGGCAGTAAATCTAGACCTGGAGCCTGGTTAGGCAGGGGAGGGATAATGGCTGGGCAACTTCTTGAGGAATGTGGATGATTCACTTCTCTGTTGCCCTCCTGTTGTAACTCCATTTTGTCATGACCTAACACCTAGGAAAATTCCAACTTTTATCACTGTAATAGAAAGAATATTAATGGCAGTATTGTCATAACAACCTTATTGACATATTGACACACCAAATGACCTTCCTTATTTGTTTCTATGATTTTGATTTTAATATCTTTTCAGGACTTCAGTGAAAAATTTAATTTTTTGGCCAAGCTTGGTGGCGCACACCTTTAATCCCAGCACTCGGAAGGCAGAGATAGGAGGTTCACTGTGAGGCCATCCTGAGACTACACAGTGAATTCAGGTCAGCCTGGGCTAGAGTGAGACCATATCTGGAAAAAAACACACAAAAAAATTAAATTTTTTTATATAGATATTTGAAAAAAATAATCAGTAGGGTGTGTGTGTGTATTAAAGTCAGAGGACAACCTCAGATGTTACTCCTCAAGAACATGTAACAATCTTTGCAGCAAGATCTCTCATTGGCCTGGAGCTTTCTAAAAGACTGATACCTAGCCAGCAAACACCAAGGATCCTTCTGTATCCACTTCCCCACAGCTGGGATTGTAAATGTGTGCCACTATGCCCAACATTTTTACATGGTCCCTGGGGATCAAATTCAGGTCTTCATGCTTACAAGGCAAGAACTTTACTGATTCTAGCACTCCTCCCCTGTTTTATTTTATAGTTCACATATATTAATCCATATAATGGGTTTCATATTTTGTTTTATGTTGTGTTCCTATGATGGAATCCAGGCCTCATGCATGCCGGACAAGCACTTTATCACTGAGCTACATCTCTGTCTTTCATGTGTTTGTATTGTATTTATTAAAATTCAGGTCCCTTTGTCTGAAACTTTGATCTAGGAGTGCTTTTTTTGTGTGTTTTGATTTCCTTTTACAAACTCTTGTGTTTCCCAGGCTTCAAACACCTAGGCTTAAGCAATCCTCCTCCTTCAGTGGTCTTCCAATTACTGGAACTACAGACATGTGCCACCACTCTTGCCTTTGCCTGTATTCTGTGTTTTATTTATTTATTTTGTTTTGTTTTTCAAGGTAGGGTCTCCCTCTAGCCCAGGCTGACCTGAAATTCACTACATAGTCTCAGGGTAGCCTTGAACTCACAGCAATCCTCCTAGTGCTGGGGTTAAAGGCATGTGCCACCATGCCTGGCTTTTATGTTTTTTATTATTATTTATTTATTTGTTTGAGGTAGAGAAAAAGAAAGAAGCAGATAGAGAATAAAAGGACCAAATTGACACCCTGCCAGGCTTCAATAAGGTGCCACCTTAGCTAGGCCTAAGATTCAGTTTCACAGAGAGGCAGGCAGAACTTCTGGGTAAAACTAGGAACAAAGGTCTGTAAATCAACAGTAACCCTTACATGTGGACAGGGAAGATAGCCACCCAGGGGCCTGAGTCAGTTCCTGGAGGCATGCCCAAACACTTTCACGCCTTTCGCCCCAACCAATCAAAGATGTACAACTGTAACTGCTGCCTACCTAGCCAATCATGTTAAAGGATTACCTAAGGTGCCTGGAATTCCCCTAGTTCCTGTGTACTCCTCTTGGGGTCACCATTTTGTATGAATGTTTGACCCCCACATGCTGGCTGATTCTGCAGAGTAAACACTCTTTGTTTTTACATACTATTTGAGTCCGGGGTCTTTCTTCAGTGGTTTTCAGACCCTTATGTTTGGGGGCTTGTCCGGGATCGTTGGGGACCACCCACCCCAGAGTCAATAGTGGAGCGTTTTCAGGTGAATAGTTGGTTCTCTGCTGACCGATGAGTTGGGGCGCCCCTCTGTATTTGCTCATCCTTTTTTACTTTCTTGTGAGATACCATGGGACAGGTGGCAAGTTCCCCCCAACTGGACCTAGTCTAGTCACACTTCAAGGATTTCCAATGCCTGGCAGACAATCTGGGTTTAACAGTACGGTCAGGAAAACTAACCATCTTTTGCAGAAATGAGTGGCTGACTTTCCATGTGGGATGGCCAGAGGGAGGCACCTTCCATCTCCCTACCATTTACAAAATTAAAGGTATTGTGTATGGGAATCCTGGACGTCCTGACCAGGTCTGGCAATATCTAATGGAAAGCCCCCCTCCTTGGCTGAGCCCTTTTACCACAATTCCCAGCAATCTTGCCAGTCAGGGAGTCAGGACCACTGAAGGACCAGAAGCCAGTGGTCCTGCACCCTTCTGCCTATAAGGAGGACCTCTACCCACCTCCCTACATACCTGCCCCTGTGCCAGAACCTGAACCATAAGTGGTAGCTGCTGATCTGGGCCCAGGGGAAGGAGATAACATGATGAGTCCTCCCCATACATGGGCCCCAACTGTGAGACAGGCAGACTCCTCAACAATTGTGCTACCTCTATGGGAAACTGCCCCTTCCCTCCCTGATCAGGATGGCCAATAGTTTGTGACTCATATCTCTTTTTCTACCAGTGACTTATATAACTAGAAGATGCAGAATCCAAAGTTTTCTCACAAGTCCTCAGACCTCCTAGACTTGTTAGATTCTATAATGATAACCTATCAGCCCACTTGGGATGATTGTCAGCAGCTCTTACAGGTTCTTTTTACTACAGAGGAAAGGGAGAGAATTCTAACCGCTGCCCGCAAGCCGGTTCCTGGACCTAACGGTCAGCCTACAAATGTGCAGGCTGACATGGATGCAGCCTTTCCCTTAAGTCACCCGGATTGGAATCCCTACAGCCCTGCAGGTAAGGAGAGACTGAGAGTTTACCGCCAGATTCCTATGGGGGGGTTCTCCAAGAGGCTGCAAGGAAGCCCACAAATTTATCTAAGGTAGGACAGGTTATACAAGGTAAGGAGGAAAGCCTGGGGGCCTTTTTAGAGAGACTACTAGAAGCACACCGGACTCATATGCCCCTGGACCCAGAAGCAAGAGAAAACCAGTCTGCCGTGAACATGGCTTTCGTCAACCAGACAGCACTAGACATCCGCTGAAAACTCCAACAACTGGATTATTTTGTAGGTAAGCAAATGTCAGAACTTGTGACAATAGCAGAAAAAGTTTATAATAATAGAGAGACTCCAGAAGATAAACAGACTAGAGGATTAGCCAAGATACTACTGGCCAGCACAGGAAAATCTGACCCAAGGAAATTAAAAACCATGGCATACAGGAGAGACAGGGGCATACCAGCCCCACAATTGAGAGGGGAAGGACAATACTGACCCTATCTCCAAAAGGACCAATGTGCTTATTGCAAAGAGATGGGACACTGGAAAAATGAATGTCCAAAAAGACAAAGGTACAAAAATCCTGAATTCCTGGAAATAGAACTCAGTGACTAAGGGCATCAGGACTCATGACCCCTCCATGAGTCCTGGGTAACCTTAAAGGTGGTGGGGAAACCACTGGACTTCCTGGTCAATACTGGGGCTCAGCATTCTATCCTGAATCAACCTATGGAACCCCTGTCCACTAAGAGGACATGGGCCCAGGGAGCCACTGGGACAAATCAATATTAATGGACTACCCAAAGAGAAGTGGACTTAGGAATGAGACTGGTAACCCATTCGTTCATGGTCATCCCTGAGTGACTCCTGGGCTTGACTAAAATGGGGGCACGAATCCATTTCAGCCCCCAAGGGAGTACAGGTTCTCAATCAGAATGTTCCTGTACATGTGTTGACTTTGTCACTGGAGGAATAATATAAACTCTATACTTCACCCATCCATATCTCAGGAAACTATGGGAAAGGATTCCAGGTGCATGGGCAGAAAGAAATCAGACCAGGGTAGTCAAGCATCAAGCCCCAGTCGTCATCCAACTGAGGGCTAATGCTGGCCCAATCCAAGTCCACCAATACTCTATGGCCCAAGAGGCCAAACTTGGTATAATGCCTCACATAAACCGACTTTGGGAATAACGGATATTAATCCCTTGTCAGTCTGCCTGGAATACTCTCTCCTGCCAGTAAAGAAGCCCCACTCCAATGACTACCAGCCTGTGCAGCATCTAAGGGAAATTAATAAACGGGTGAAAGACATCCACCCCACAGTGCTGAACCCGTATGCTCTGCTGAGCCCTTTGCCACCTGAGTGCAGTGTGTACATGGTGCTGAACCTTGAAGATGTTTTCTTCAGTCAACCAATGGCACCAACCAGCCAGTGTGTTTGCCTTTGAATGGAATGATCTAGAGTGTGAATTCAATGGGCAATTAACTTGGACCAGATTGCCACAAGGATTTAAGAACTCACCCACCATTTTTGATGAAGCACTCCATGAGGATCTGGGTGAGTACCGTCAGACCCATCCACAAATAACCCTCTTGCAGTATGTATATGACTTCCTCATAGCAGCCTCAGATGAAGGAGCCTGCTGCTCAGCCACAGAGGCCTTGCTGAGGGAATTGGACCACCTGGGATACTGAGTTTCGACCAGAAAGGTGCAGCTCTGCCAGAGGGAAGTAACGTACCTTGGGTGCATAGGAAGGCCAGAGCCTGTTTTCTCAAGGCCACAAAGAGACAGTCCTTAACATCCCCCACCCCAGAACCCAGCGACAGGTACGTGAGTTCTTGGGGTCAGCAGGGTTTTGTAGACTTTGGATACCCAGATTCACAGAAATTGCCAAGCCTCACCTATGAGGTCGCAAGGGGACAAGGAAGCTCCCTTGAATGGACTCAGAAATGGAGAAGGCTTTCCTCCAATTGGAAGAGCCCCTCCTTGAAGCACCAGCATTGGCTTTGCTAGATATCCACAAACCTTTCCATCTCTACATTGAGGAGAACAAAGGCACAGCTAAAGGGGTATTGACTCAAACTCTCGGCCCTTGGAAGAAGCCAATTGCTTACCTATCAAAGAAATTAGACCCAGTGGCAATGGGATAGCACCTGTGCCTCCGAATAATAGCAGCCACTACCTTATTGCTCAAAGACTCAGATAAACTCACTTCAGGCCAAACCCTAAGATTAATTCCTCACACTATTGAAGGAGTAGTGAGATAGCCTCCTGGCAAGTGGCTGATCAATGCCAGGCTGACACATTACCAAGCTCCTCTTCTCAACCCCCCATGAGTCCAATTTGCTGCCAGTCAGGCACTCAATCCTGAAACACTCTTACCTGAACCAGACCTGGACAGTCCCATACATGACTGCTCAGAGATCTTCAGCAGTTTACAAGGGACCCAACCAGATCTCAACAATGTTCCCCTTAAAGGGGCAGAGCTGACCTGGTATACAGATGGAAGCAGCTTCCTTAAGGATAGTGTTCAGTATGCAGGAGCTGCAGTGACAACTGAAGAGACAACTGTATGGTCAGAAGCCCTCCCTCCAGGAATGTCTGCCCAGAAAGCTGAATTGATAGCCCTGACCAAGGCCTTGCAACTAGGCCAAGGAAAGAGACTTAATATCTATTAATATCTATATATGCCTTTGCAATGGTACATGTTCATGGGGCCATTTATGAAGAGAGGGGACTATTGACAGTAGAAGGAAAAACCATTAAAATAAACAGGAGATTTTGAACATCCTGCGGGTTATCTGACTCCCCAAAGAGATTGCAATCATGCACTGCCCTTGTCACCAGAAAGGGGAGGATTCCACTTCCAAAGGGAGCAACAGGGCTGATGAGGCAGCCCTCCAGGCTGCTTCCACCCTGGTAGCAAAACTGCCTCCAATGGTGACGCCAACCTTGCCAGAGTCACCAGACTATACTGATTCTCAACTACAGAGGATCCGTATGTGCACAGCAGCCTATAAAGAGCAAGTATGGTATAAACCCCTGACGGGAGGATCATCCTCCCGACTTTGCTAGTTGACTTTGCTAGTCAACTCATACACAAGAGCACACATCTGGGTCAACAGAAGATTGAGGACTTACTTAAGCGAGCTCACCTTTATGTTTATGACTTAAGACAAAAAGCAGCAGAAGCCATAGCCCAATGTCATACTTGACACCTGGTCAATACAAAAAGCCAAGTTTCTTGGTCGGGATTCAGGGAAAGAGGAACCTGACCAGGAGTAAATTGGGAAATTGACTTCACAGAGATAAAACTTGGTTTGTATGGAAACAAGTATTTACTGGTATTTATAGACGCCTTTTCAGGATGGACTGAGGCTTTTCCAACCAAGAATGAGACTGCCACAACTGTGGCCAAGAAACTATTGGATGACATCATTCCAAGGAATGGTTTACCTGTTCTTCTGGGGTCAGGCAATGGACCAGCCTTCATCTCACAGGTAATCCAAGCCATAGTTAAAATTGTGGGGACAAATTGGAAACTCCATTGTATGTATCATCCCCAGAGTTCAGGACAGGTAGAAAGAATGAATTAGAACATAAAGAGACCCTAAGTAAATTAACCCTTGAAACTGGCGGTGACTGGGTGTCTCTCCTTCCCTTTGCCTTTTTTTTTGAGTCTGAAACTCTCCTTATACCATGGAACTGACTCCCTTTAAAATCAAGTATGTAAGACCTCCATCCTTGTTACCCCATATAAAAGCCAAAATGTTAACTGAATTTGATGATGAGAGATTTTTCTCCTCCTTATAAGCTTTATTTCAGGTGCAAGAACACCTCTGTCCCAAACTGCAGGCCATCTACAAAAAGGCACCTCCCTCTACACCTCATGGGTTCCAACCAGGAGATCTAGTGTTCATCAGAAGACACGAGAAGGAGACTCTTGAACCCAGTTGGAAAGGACCCTGCACCGAGATTCTGACCACCCCAACTGCTGTCAAGGTGGACAGTGTCTCAGCCTGGATACACCACTCACACGTGAAACCTGTTGACCCACATGCGGATCCAGATGACTACACACCTGAAAAAAAGCCAGGACTGTGGCAAGCCATTGCGCAACCACAGGATCCACTCAAACTGAGGATTCGGAAGCTAGAGACTCAACAATGATGCTAGGGATGTTTATGGTTATGCTTCTTACTGTACTCACATGGTGCTCAGAACTTTGGGCAACCTCCACAGACCATGCCCTCTGGTCTCACAATCCACATAGGCCCTATAACCTCACTTGGATTATTTCCAACCCTACCACTGGAACTATTATCAATTCCACTTCCCTCCTGGCCCCTCTGTAAACATGGTGGCCAGAACTTATTATAGACCTCTGTGATCTTTTTGAAGGGGAATGGGAACCCGATGACCAGCAGCCCTTCCCCCCCTTCAGATGTACTTTCCCTGCTAGGAGGCAGTGAAATCGAGCCTTAACTGTCTACGTTTGCTCTGGAAGCGACCTGACAAAGGGTCAAAAATCCAGATGGAGGGTCCCACACAGTACTTACTGTGCCAGGTGGGGATGCGAAACGACTGGCACTTTTAGTTGGGCATCCCCTGTCAAAGGAAAAGATTTAATTACACTGGAAAGGGCCAACTGGGGGAGGGACACAGGAGAACGCCTCATAAATGGGGCTTGTAAGGAAAAGCAGTGCAACCCACTAGCCATCAGGTTTACAGAGACAGGACAAAAAAATCGAAATTGGAACTCTGGGAAAACCTGGGGGCTCAGACTATACGTAACAGGATCACACCCTGGAACCTTGTTCACTATTAGGCTGGCAATGAACCCATTAAACCCGCTCCAACCCTTAGGGCCTAACCAGGTGTTGGCTCCGCCTCTGAGAACAACACCGTCCCTAACCACCCGGGCTTCTAGATTGCTTACCACGTCAGCTCCCTCACCTTCTGCCACCCCAGCTCCATCCCAGATCCCCGAGGTACCATCGTCTGATACTGGCCCCAGGCAGGTTCTAAAAGCAACCTACCAAGTTCTCAACTCCTCCAGACCTGAACTTACTAAGGCTTGCTGGCTGTGCCTGAATGCACAGCCTCTTTACTATGAAGGCATAGCAATGCTAGAAAATTACTCTGAAGCTACTGAGGCCACTGCCTACCATTGGCAACAGTCAGAAAAGGTAAAGCTTACCCTCCTGTCAGTCACTGGAAATGGACTTTGTATTGGAAATCAAGTTCCCCAAACCTATTCTCATTTATGTAACCAAACTCAGCCCTATAGGCACTGGATACTTAATTCCCCCAGAAGGTAGATGGTGGGCTTGTACCTCAGGATTAACCCCCTGCGTCAGTGTTCAGGTTCTCAATCAGACAAATGACTTCCGCGTGCTAGTACAATTGATCCCCCAGATAACCTATTACCCTGATCAGGGTGCCCCCAACAATTAAAGATAACAGAACAGAAACAACGAGAAATCATCACTGTTGTCTTGTTTTCCTCCCTCTTAGTGTAGCTGGAGCAATAGGCACCAGTACTTCTGCTTTTGTTTTCCATGATAAAAACTACAAATATCTTAGGTCAGCCATAGATGCAGATCTAGAACAGCTGGAGAAATCTATTACACATCTACAGGACTCCCTCTCCTCCCTAGCTGAAGTAGTTCTATAAAACAGAGATTGCATGAAATAAAATGAAATTAGAAAGGGAAATATCCCAAGGATGGTACAAGTCTCTGTTTAATTGGGCCTCCTGGTTAGCAACTCTGATCTCAGCTCTACAGGTCCCCTCATCCTCGTGTTGCTGGCCCTCACTTGTGGGCCGTGCGTTATTAATGCCTTGGTCAAATTTGCTAAGGATCGCATAGCTCACAATTAATGGTTCTGAGACAACAGTACCAACCTTTAGAACCCTTAGATACATCTCAAGGATTTGAGATGAGGCCATACTCAAGGGGAGAATGAAGGGAACAAACTGATGCCATGACAGGCTTCAGTAAGGTGCCACCTTAATAGGCCTAAGTTTCAGTTTCCCGGAGAGGCAGGCAGAACTTCTGGGAAAAACCACCAACAAAGGGCTATTAAGCAACAGTGAGCCTGACATGTGGCCAGGGAAGATAGTTGCTCAGGGTCCTGAGTCAGTTCTTGGAGACATGCCCAACCATGTCTCTTTTGCGGCTTTCGCCCCAACCAATCAAAGATGTACAACTGTAACTACTGCTTGCCTAGCCAATCATGTTAAAGGATTACCTAACCTGCCTGGAATTCCCCTAGTTGTGCTTAAAAGGGGCCTGCGTGCTCCTCTCTGGTCGCCATTTTGTGTGAATGGTTGAGCCCCACATGCTGGCTGATTCTGCAGAATAAACACTCTTTGTTTTTGCATACTATTTGAGTCCTGGGTCTGTCTGCAGCGATTTTTGGACCCTTACAGAGATACAGAGAATGGGCCTGCCAGGACCTCTAGCCACTACAGATGAACTCCAGACAACGTGCTCCAGTTTGTGCATCTGGCTATCCATGGGTACTGGGGAATCGAGCTTGGGTCCTTAGGCATCACAGGCAAACTTCTAAACTACAAAGCCATCTCTCCAGCTTCCTGTTTTTAAATATATATTTTTTTCTGGGCGTCGTGGTGCACTTCTTTAATCCCAGCATTCAGGAGGCTGAGCCAGGAGGATCACCATGAGTTTAAGGCCACCCTCAGACTATAATTCCAGGTCTACCCGGGCTAGAGCAAGACCCTAACCTTGAAAACACACACACATTTTAAATTTTATTTTATTTTTATTTTTTCAAGGTGGGGTTTCACTGTAGCTTAGGCTGACCTGGAATTCACTATGGAGTCTCAGGGTGGCCTCAAACTCACTGCAATCCTCCTACCTCTCCCTCCCAAGTGCTGGGATTAAAGGCGTGCACCACTACACCCGGCTTTTTTTTTTTTCTTTTTAACTTGAGAGAGGGAAAGAGACAGAAAGAGAGAGAATGGGCATGCCAGGGCTTCCAGCCAATGCAAATGAACTCCAGATGCATGTACCACCTGTGCATCTGGCTTATGTGGGTCCTGGGGAATTGAACCAAGGTCCTTTGGCTTTGTAGGCAAGCACCTTAACCGCTAAGCCATCTCTCCAGACCAAACTGAGGTTCTCTTGCTTGCTAAAAAAGAAGAAAAGAAGAAGAAGAAAGAAAAAAGTACTTTACCAACTAAGCTATTTCCCTAGCCAGAAAATTGTTTAGTAAGAAATTTTTCATAACTATATTCTAGGAGAGCTGAAACTCTCTAGTGCGTTGAGAAATGATGTTAGGTCCTTAGAGACTTCCATTAATTTGGAAATAGGAAAAGAATCTATTCATTTTCAGTCTATTTTTAGCTTAGAAACCCTGACTCAGTTTTACTTTTCCCTGGTTTTGTACCTATTGTTCCCCAAGTTCCTGTAAGTAAATCATGCCTTAAGGATTTAGGAGGAAAAGCTCCAGGTAAAAGTCAGTGTACCTGGATATATCCTTTTTTAAAATAATTTTATTTATTTGTTTATTTGCAAAATGTGGGGGTGGGGAGAGAATGGACATGCCAGGGCCTAGATCTAGTTCTCCCCCCCCCCTTTTTTTAAGGTAGGGTCTCGTTGTAGCCCAGGCTAACCTGGAATTCATTATGTAGTCTCAGGGTGGGCTTGAACTCACAGCAATCCTTTTACCTCTATCTCCCGAGTACTGGGAATAAAGGTATGCACCACCATGCATGGCCCTATATTTTATTATGGGACCCTTGCTTGTAGATCCACAACCTTTAATTTTTTATATTTATTTTATTTTTGTTCATTTATTTGAGAGCAAGGGAGGGAGAGAGAGATTGAGAGCCTCCAACCACTGCAAACAAACTCCAAATGCATCACTTTCTGCATCTGGCTTACATGGGTCCTGGGGAATCATACCTGGGTCCTTTGGCTTTGCAGGCAAGTGCCTTAATCACTAAGCCATCTCTCCACCCCATACAACCTTCTAATTTTGTATTAATTAATGATCTTTATGAAAAATGGACTTTAATGTATCTAGCCCTGACCTTGTTTTCCTTTTCTTTACAGACTTGTTTTCTTTCTTTCCTTCTTGATAGGACCTCATGTAGCCCAAGTTAGCCCCAAACTTGCAATATAAGCAAGGATGACATTGATCTGTGAGACAAAGCTCTTTTATCTCTTAAGAACCACAAGGAATCTCCTTTTTGATTTTTGTTGTTGTTGTTGCTGCTGGTATTTACTGTTTGTTTACTTTTTGGATTTTCTTGTATATTTTTAAATTGAGGATATGGAGGCAAAGAAAATAAAGCTTATGTGACTCTTTATATCCAAACCTTATTTGTTATTTTTGTGCTTTTCCCACACCCATCATTCTGCCAAATATGTCTGAAACCAGGCCCTTAAAAAAAAAAAAAGGCAACTACCTGATAGATATAAGTTGTATATGAGTAGCCAGATTTTTGGAAAATATTAAGGGTAGGTAGCATTGGAACCAGGGAGGACTCTTTCAATCATTGCTATCCTCTTTTACTTAAGACCTGGTCACTATTACTTTTATTTTAAGTCAGTTGAGTCTATAAGCTACAGAACTCAATTTTCTCCTCTTTCTTTAATGAGAGTTTTTATTTAGGTTGTCCCTACGCACATTTATATCAAAGGTCTAAAAAAATATTCCTCTGAAAAGTTTTTGCAGTTTATTGTTTGTCATGTAAGAATAGTTGGGTAAGATGCATTTCAGTGAAAGTGAAGGAAAATGTATGAAAGTGTGCCTTACCTGCTCTACTAATGTGTAAAGGGCGTTTAAATACTACTGATAGCCTAATACCCTTTGAAGGACTTTATAAGACCTCGCTCTCCCTATTACCTTCTGCAGTTGCTGAGTAATAGTAGCACTGAAGAAACAATGTTCAGTGTTTTTTTTTTTTTTAAGAGCTGCTTCTAATAGGAAAATGCTTAGTAATGACAAAGACACACCCCACATCCAGTGGCCATTTTGTACTGTAAGACTCATCTCAGTAAGAAGGCTGGATCAGAATGAGAACTGATCAAGGGGCAGCAAAGCTTTCATCTAGGGCAACTGGAGAAGTGAGAGCTGTGAGTAGTTTAGCTGGACCATGTTTTCAATGGACCCTTTTGATATTTTTAAATTCTGTGGTTAAAATTTGCCTTGTTCATGGTGAGAACAGTTAATGCTTGGGGCTTTTGGAACAAATGATATTTTAGAAGTTATACTACAGTATGTAAACTCCAAAACAGGCTTTTCTGTTAGCTTGTAATCTCTTTAATTTTAAAGGGTACTCAATATTATTGAAGGCTTAAGAGTAGAAAAGGCAGCAAGTAGTTCATTTCAAATTATACTTTCTAAATATGTACTGAGTTAAAGAAAAGCAAGTATGTACTGATTTCTCTAGAAATTCAGTACAGTGTCTGCATGAGTAATAATGGAGAAATTTATTTTCCATTATAGAGTTATGTTAATTATAACCGAAGTGTAGCTCTTTAAATAAGGTTGTCATTTAAAAGTGAAAAAAATCACTGCCTGGAATAATCTCGTCGTGACAGTCTTCCACCTCGGTTTATTGACTGATATTCTGAAGCTAGCCTGGACAGAAGTAGGAAGTTACAGCAATTTATATTGAGTATCTTTTTCAGTGGTATTTTCTCCCACAAAATAATTGATGTTCTGCATGTGATAATCACATTTCTAAGTATGACTCTTTTGTTTTGTAAGAAAGGGCCTTGCCATGTTGCCCAGGCTAGTGCCAACCCCTGGGCTAAAGTGTCGCCCCTCATGTCAGCCTTTTGAGTCACTGGGACTCCAGGCATGTGCTAACTATTATGACCTGGCTTTATGATATTAAGTTATATTCGAAGACAAAGGATTCCTTCAATGTTTTAACATTGCAAATAAATAATGATTTCCAAGCAGATGTTCCCCTATTAAATCCTTTTAACTACTGTGTCTTAAAGGTTTTGTTTTGAGTGCAGAATCTCTTGGGTTGTTGACATGATAAAAACTACTAAAAATATATAAAATACTTGCTTTGTATTGATGTAGGGTTTTGAGGTTCAGGAGGAGTCTCCCAAACTTATGAACTCCCATTTTGGGTCCTTATCCTGTTTAACAAAGAAGTGATAAAAATGGATTCAAGAAGGATAAATTATGAATTACTGAGTTTATTATAAATTGTGGTGTTTATTTAAGGGAAATTGGGGTGTAGGAAGAAGCTGAGTAGAGCCACAGCACGTGGAAATTAGAACCTAGGAGCTTATGTTGGAAAGGTCAGTAGAAACACCCACTTGTGTGGAAGGCACAGCATCCTCCCTGAGCCTCCCCAGGGAAGAAAGTTCCCCATGGAGCAGGTGGTGAGGGCTTCAGGAAGAAAGGCAGAAGGAAAGTACCAAAGCCGAGACCAGAAAACCCAGCTTTCCTTTACCTCCCTTTTCTCCTTCAGCCCCCTTTCTCCCTAGAGGTAACCATGGTAATTACTTTGGTCTCTCTTTGTCTCAGCTTCCTCATATCCAAAATGAGCTGTCCTTAATAAGGATATTATTACAGTTAGTGCTTAAAAGTTAACATATTAAAAACAGTTGGATTAATGTCTAGCCCAGGCTGGTTACTCAGTAAATGTTTGATACTGCCGTTGTCTGGGGGAGGAGTGGATTGGTGGGGAGGAAATCAACCAAAGATAGAAACCCACACTGAGCATCCTTGTGTGTTTGCATGTGCACCGGTGTTGAGGTGAATGTGTGTAGACATGTATGTGCTGCATGTGTGTGTGTATAGGCTAGAGGTCAACACTGAGTGTCTTCCTCAGTTGTTCTCCACACTGTTATTTATTTATTTATTTATTTTTGGTTTTTAGAGGTAGGGTTTTACTCTAGCCCAGGCTGACCTGGAATTGACTATGTAGTCTCAGGGTGGCCTCGAACTCACAGCAATCCAGCTACCTCTGCCTCCCAAATGTTGGGATTGAAGGCATGTGCTACCATGCCTGGCTCACAGTTTGGTTTTTTTTTGTTGTTGTTGTTGTTGTTTGGTTGTTTTTGTTTTAATTCTTGTTTGTCCATTTTGTGAACATTAGTAGAGTATTATCTATGAGTCGATTGAACCAGACACTTTTTAAATAAAATATTTTCTTTGAAAGCCGGGCATGGTGGCGCACGCCTTTAATCCCAGCACTCGGGAGGCAGAGGTAGGAGGATTGCCATGAGTTCAAGGCCACCCTGAGATGACAGAGTTAATTCCAGGTCAGCCTGGACCAGAGTGAGACCCTACCTCGAAAAACCAAAAAAAAAATATATATATATATTTTCTTTGAGAGAAAGAATGGGTGTGCCAGGACCTCTAGCCATTTCACACTCCAGGTACATGCACCACCTTGTGCATCTGGCTTATGTGGGTGCTGGGGAATCAGACCGAGGTCTTTAGGCTTCAACAAGCAAAAGCCTTAACTGCTAAGCCATCTCTCCAGCCCCACCCTGTTGTTTGAGACAGGATCTGTCACTGAACCTGGAGCTCACCAATTCAGTAAGATTGACTAACCAGCAAGCCCTAGGGATCTGTCTGTCTCTACCTTCCCAGCTAGGTGCAGAGTTCTTTTGCAGTGACTCTAACCCTGGTATCACTGAACTTGGAGCTCACCAGTTCTCTCTCTCTCTCTCCTTGCAAATTAAAAAAGTTCATTTAAAAACTTAACTATAAGCCAGGCATGGTAGTGTACTCCTTTAATCCCAGCACTAGGGAGGTGGAGGTAGGAGGATCACCATGAGTTCGAGGCCACCCTGAGACTCCATAGTGAATTCCAGGTCAGCCTAGACTAGAGTGAAACCCTACCTCGAAAAAAAAAATATTTTTTTAACTGTAAAGAAATGAATACAGGGCTGGAGAGATGGCTTAGTGGTTAAGCACTTGCTTGTGAAGCCTAAGGACCCCGCTTTGAGGCTCAATTCTCCAGGATCCATGTTAGCTAGATGCACAAGGGGGCGCACGCGTCTGGAGTTCCTTTGCAGTGGCTGGAGGCCCTGGTGTGCCCGTTCTCTCTCTCTCTCTATCTGCCTCTTTCTCTCTGTCACTCTCAAATAAATAAATAAAAATGAACAAAACAAAATTTTTTTTAAAGAAATGAATACAGGCCAGACATGGTAGTGTGCATCTTTAATCCTAGCATGTGAGAGGTTGAGGCAGGAGGATTTCTGTGAATTCGAGACCACCCTGAGACTACATAGTGAATTCCAGATCAGGCTGGGCTCGTGTGAGACTCTACCTCGAAAGAACAAAGGGGCTGGAGAGATGGCTTAGCAGTTAAGGCGTTTGCCTGCAAAGCCAAAGGACCTCTGTTTGATTCCCCAGGGCCCACGTAAGCCAGATGCACAAGATGGTGCATGTGTCTGGAGTTCATTTGCAATGGCTGAAGGCCCTGCTACGCCCATTCTCTCTCTTTTTCTTTCTCTCTAATAAATAAATAAACAACAACATATTTTAAAACAAACAAAAGAAATGAGTATATTGTAAGTTAAATGTACCCATCACCTAACTTCAACTTCATCAGCCTTAATGTGCTATAACACTACTTTGGGCCTGAGATATGGCTCATTGGTTAAAGGTGCTTTCTTGCAATACCTACCTGACCAGGTTCAATTCCCCAATACTCACATAAAGCCAGATGCAACAATTGGGCATGCATCTGGAGGTTTTGTTTGCAGTAGCCAGAGACCTTGGTGTACCCAATCTCTCTCTCTCTGTGCTTGCAAATAAATAAACAAAGGCACTAAAACTATCTTTGACCTGTTCCTTTTCATATCCATTTTTACCTTGTAATATATTAAGGAAAATTCCAGATATTATCTGTTATCACCTAGAAATTCATCAGTATTCATCTCTGACAGGCAAGTACTCTCTTAAAATGATAACCCCAATATAACTGTTTTTAAAAATGAATAGTTCCTCAGGCTGGAGAGATGTCTTGGTGGTTAATGTGTTTGCCTACAAAGCTAAAGGACCTGGGCTTAATTCCCCAGCACCCACATAAAACCAGACGCACAAGGTGTTACGTGCATCTGAAGTTCATTTGCAGTGGCTAGAGGCCCTGGCATGCCCAGTCTCTGTATCTGCCTCTTTTTCTCTCTCTAATAAATAAATAAATATATAAAATATTTTTAAATGAATAGTTCATTTGTGTTTAGGCTATATTAGGGTTGCCCTGGGTATCTCAAAATGTTTTCTTACAGTTGTTCAAGCCAGGATTTGAAGGCCAGTACAAGATCAGCACATTAGACTTGGAGATATGTCTGGTTTTTCAAGGTAGGATCTCACTGTAGCCCAAGCTGACCTGGATCTCACTTTGTAATCCCAAACTAGCCTCTAACTCATGATGCTCTTCCTATCTCAGCCTCCCTGAGTGATGAAATTAAAGGCATATACCACTATGCCCTGTGCCAATCCCCTCCTTTATTAAATTATTTATGTATTTATTTATGAGCAGAGAGAAAGAGTATGGCTATGCCAGGGCCTCTTACCACTACAAATGAACTCCAAGCGCATCTGCCACTTTGTGCATTTGGTTTTACATGGGAACTGAGGAACCAAACCCAGCTGACAGTCTTTGCAAGCAAGTGCCTTGAACTTCTAAGCCATCTACCAACCATATCTTCTCCTTTTTAATGTCATGTATTTATTAAAAAAAAAACTGGATGGTTTGATCTCCAGAATTTCTACATTCCGCATTTAGCTGATTGAATAGGATAAGATGACATTTGATTTGGCACACAACTGTTTATCTTAACATATAACTTGTATTTTTGGAGGGGTGATGGGTTGAGGCAGGGTCTCATTGCAGCCCAGGCTGACCTGGAATTTACTCTGTAGTCCCACTTTGGCCTCAGAGTCATGGCAATACACCTGCCTCAGCCTCTGGACTGCTAGGATTAAATGCATGTGCCACCATGCCTGGTTCACACTACTTGTTTTTAACTTGGTACTAATTTTTCAAACCTTTTAATGATAGCTTCCATAATTACAGAGAATAAACCATGATAATTCCCTCCCATTCTCCCCCTCTCAAATCCACCCTCCGTTAAATCCTCTCCTCCTCTCAAAGAATCTCTCTTTTATGTTGATGTTACCATCTTTTCCTTCTGCAAGGTCTTGTCTTGGTAGTCATGAATATCAAAGCCATTTGTGTCTGGAGGATTGCATTGTAAGCAGTCCTACCTTTCCTTTGGCTCTTACATTCTTTCCGCTAGCTCTTCCACAATGGACCCTGAGTCTTGGAAGGTGTGATAGAGATGTCTCAGTCCATTGTCACTTCTCAGTACTGTGGTGCCTTTTGAGTCATCTCAGTGGTCATTGCCATCAAAAAAGAGAGGCTTCTTTACTCAAAAGTAAGAGTAGCATTAATATATGGGTATAAACATTTTTTAAAGTGCTTTAAAGGCAGTTTAGTGGGCATAATATATGCATTTAGCCAAACAAAAGCAGGCATAACTCCTTAGGCTCATGACCTCACCAAGCCATAGGCTTTTGACTAGGTTTTCAGTACCAGGCATGTATTCTCTCCTGTAGAGTGGACCTCTAGTCCAATTAGAGAGCAGTTGGTTTCCCTCATAACAGACTTGACACTATTCATGATTGTTTTTGAAGCAGGGTCTCACTCAAGGTCAGGCTGGCCTAGAACTCACAGCAGTCTTCCTACTTCGGTCTCTTAAGTGCTGGGATTAAAAGCTTGAGCCACTATACCCAGCGTTGTTTTTTTATTTCTCAGATAGGGGGGTGGTCTCATCACATCATCCAGATTGCCCTCAAGCTTTGGAATCCTCTGGCTCATTTTCCCAAATTCTGGCATCACAGAAAGGCCACTACACCTGGTTACCTTTTGCTGCTGTTGTTACTGCTGTTCCTCCTTCTCGTCTCCATCTGGGAAGAACACTTTCTGGGGCATCGGAAAGCTTGCTCACTACTTCGTATGATAAAGTAGGTGTGAAATACGTTACATTCCCAGGACTATGATACAGTACTTTCCTATACCTACAATACAAAAGATAAAGTTGAGAGGTCATTGTTGGGAGGGCTGGAGAGATGGCTTTGCAGTTGAGGTGCTTGCTGGGGAAGCCTAAGAACTCATGTTCAAATCTGTCGGCCTCATGAAGCCAGATGCAGTGACACAAGCGCACAATGTTGCACATGTGCCACAAGGGGGCGCACGCATCTGGAGCTCATTCACAGTGGGGTGAAGGTCCTGGCACGCCCATTCTTTCTCTCTTTCTCCTCTCTCTGTACTTCTCTCTCTCTCTCTCTCTCTCTCTCTCTCTCTCTCTCTCTCTATCTCTCTCAAAGTAAAAAATAAAGTCACTGGGGCTGGAGAGATGCCTTAGCAGTTAAGGCATTTGCCTGCAAAGCCAAAGGACCTCAGTTCAATTCCCCAGGACCCATGTAAGCCAGATGCATCATTTGCAGTGGCTGAAGGCCCTGGCACACCCATTTTGTGTCCCCTTCTCTCTCTCTCTCTCTCTCTCTCTCTCTCTCTCTCTCTGTGTGTGTGTGTGTGTGTGTGACACTCTCTCAAATAAATAAATAAAATTTTAAGAAATGATAAAGTCACTGTTGGGGATGGAGAGATGGCTCAGCAGTTATAGTGCTTACCTGCAGAGCCTAATAACCTGACATTTGATTTCCCAGTATCCACGTAAACCAGATGTACCAAGTGGCACATGCATCTGGAGTTTGTTTGCAGTGGCTGGAGACCCTGGTGCACCCATTCTCTCTGTTTTTCTTCTATCACTCTGCTGGCGAATAAATAAAATATATTTATTTTTAATTTTTATTTATTTATTTGAGAGAGAATATGAGTGTGTTACAGCCTCTAGCCACTGCAAATGAACTCCAGACTCATGTGCTACCATGTGCATAAGGTGAACATGCGTTCTAGGGAATCGAACCTGGGTTCTTAGGCTTTGCACACAAGCACCGTATCTGCTGAGCCACCTCTCCAGCCCTTTATGTTTAAGTCACTATTTGGAGGGAAAAACTTACTATTTAAGATTTTACACTTCCAGCAGAGGTCCCAAGGACAGTGTGATACAGCTCTGCAAAGCATCGCACCTTCTTGCTGTGTGTGGTGGCACCTGCCTCTAATCCAAACACTGGAAACACTGAGGCACAGGATAGCTACCAATGTGAGGCCAGCCTGGGATATGCCGAGACACTGTCAGCCCTCACCTCTCCACTTCCAAAAGAGAAGGAAATACACCATCTTAGAAGGGTCCCCTTCCACTGACACATTGCATATTTGTCTGTTTCTTAGCATCAAGGGTTTGATTTCGCAGCTTAAATAAGACTAAGAACTTGTAGCATTCTTATTTTGTGCTTAAAGAAACTGGGCCAGAAAGGAAGGGAGGAGGGTACTTAATAGGTTGATATTGTATATATGTAAGTACAATGGGGAGGTAATATGATGGAGAATGGAATTTCAAAGGGGAAAGTGTGGAGGGGAGGGAGGATATTACCATGGGATACTTTTTTATAACCATGGAAAATGTTAATAAAAATTAAATAAATAAATAAATATTTTTAAAAAAGAAACTGGGCCAGGCGTGGTGGTGCACGCCTTTAATCCCAGCACTCGAGAGGCAGAGGTAGGAGGATCACTGTGAGTGACAGGACACCCTGAGACTGCATAGTGAATTCCAGGTCAGCCTGGGCTAGAGTGAAACCCTACCGTGAAAAAAAAAAAAAAAAAAAAAGATTGCCACCTCTGCCCAGTGTCGCTTAGTTCTTAAGTTCATCAAAGACAGAGTTAACATATGAGACAAAGTAAGGAATTAGGAGAAAATTTATTGTAATGCAAAGGACACTATCAGGGGATGAGTAGCATTTTGGGACTGTGGTGGTTGGATTCAGGGGTCCCCCATAAACTTGGGTGTTCTGAATGCTAGGTTCCCAGCTGATGTAGATTGGGAATTAACGCCTCTTGAAGGAAGTGTGTTGTTGGGGGCGGGCTTATGGGTGTTATAGCCAGGGTCCCCATGCCAGTGTTTGGCACACTCTCCTGTTCCTGTTGTCCACCGGATGTTGGCCATGGGGTGATGTTCCTCTGCCATCATGGAGCTTCCCCTCGAACCTGTAGGCCAAAATAAGCCCCTTTTTCTCAAAAGCTACTCTTGGTCAGGTGATTTCTGCCAGCAATGCGAACCTGACTGCAACAGGGACTTTTGGTAGTTCGTTTTATAGGTAGACCTTAATGCATGAGAGAATTATTCATGAGTTAAAGTGGGGGAAAGCAAGGAATTCTATGAATAGGTGGGAATTCTCCTGAAATGGGGTTTACTAAGCCCACTTCTGTCCTTATGGGACCTTTGGCTGTAGCATGGCATCAGATGCATGATTGGAGCCCACAGTGTTGCAGTTAATGACATGGAGATGCCATTATGGTGAAGCAAAAGACAATTAGCGGGTCCTCTCTGTGTGCCGTGGAGTTCCCAGCCAGCTTCGGGTAGTCTCGCGATGATTGTACCAGTCTTCGGCCACCTCGAGCTTGTCTCTTGTTTTACCTATGCCCGTGTCGTCTAGCTCATTTGTTATCAAGTGACCTGTCTCATTTAGCCCTCTTTGCCCTATTCTCTGGCCCTAGACCTGAAAACTTAGAACTTGTTTTAAAAATTGCTTAGAAGAGTGAAGCTATTAATAGAAACATTTCATCCATCACTTCTGGGTTTTTTGTTTGTTTGTTTGTTTTTTGGTCTTTCAAGGTAGGGCCTCACTCTTTCAGGCTGACCTGGAATTCAGTATATAGTCTCAGGATGGCCTCAAACTCATGACGATCCTCCTACCTCTGCCTGGAATTAAAGGCATGTGCCACCATACCCGGCCACTTCTGTTTGTTGAGCTAATCTTTTATTTTAAAATGAAAATTAGTGGGTTAGGAAGACAGCTTAGTTGGGAAAGTGCTTGCCTAACAAGTATGAAGTTACAAACTCAATCCCCAGAATCCATGTTTTTGGGGGGGGGTGGGAAGCCAAGTGTGGTGGCAGCGTCTTTGTAATCCCAGTACTGGGAAGGTAGATGGATCTATGGAACTCACTGATCAACCATTCTAGCCTAATTGGCAAGTTCCAGGCCAATGTGAGACCTTGTCTTGAAAAGGTGGATGGCATCTGAGGAACAGTACCCAGGTTGCCCACTGGCCTCCACAGGCACATGTATGAGGAAAATCCACATAAACACAAACGCAAAGAGAGAGAGAAGTGAGCAGCAACGATGCTGACGCTTACAAAATGGATCATGCACTGTGCAGAAAACAGTACATTGGGAGTGGTTCAGACTTTTGTAGCCATTAGAGAAGGATGTGATATCTAAATGTGGAGCCCAAGGGTCAGAGGCAGCATGAAGTGCCGTAAGTTTTAAGACCTGAATGTGTCATTTTCTTGAAGCTTTTGTTCAGCAAAAAGTTTGGGGTTGTCTATTATTGTTTATTTTCCTTACAAAAATATGTTTTAGCTGCCAGAAGACTCTTAATACAGCCAAAGTCTCTTCGCTATTTTTCATTTAGCAAAATTCTTCCTGGTGCTATGATGTGTGTTTTCTGTCAGCTGGAATTTACAGGAATTGTTAACCACAAGGATTTCCTGAGGAGGCACTCCTACATGCTGCGTCTGAGGTTTCTCCTATTTCTTTTGGCGGCAGTGAACATTCTCTGATATTTCAGAATTATGGTTTGTGTCCAGTGCTAATGATTTTGCTTCAAAAAACAGTTTAACCAAAACATTTGTGGTTCTATTTTGCTTGAACCAGGGAATTTTGCTTTTTTGAAGTAAGGTCTCACTGTGGCCCAGGCTGACCTGGAATTCACTCTGTAGCCTCAGGGTGGCCTTGAACTCATGGCGATCCTTCTATCTCTGCCTCCTGAGTGCTAGGATTAAAGGTGTGTGCCACCACGGTGCCCAGCAAGGAAAAAACTTTAATAAAGAAAATTACCTAGGCTCACTGCCTTGACCTTAACCCTCCACACGACGCAGTTCTTTTCTAAAGTTACCCACAACCTGTAATAATACTCCCAATAGAAAAGATAGAACGTTCTGTATGTTGATTTGGGTTTTACACATATTGGCCCTGAAAAATAATACTGGTGAGGGCTGTTCTAGCAGGGAGGGGACCTATGGAAGAAAAGAGTGCTGGGGCCAGGGAGATGGCTCAGTGGTAAACGGTGCTGGCAACGCTTGCCAGCACACATTCAGTTCTTCCTCACCCACTTAAAGCCAGATGCAAAGTCCAGCATGCATCTATCATCTCAGCGTGCCTGTGACAATGGGACGCCGAGCCCGAGGAATCTCAAGCTTGCAGGAAGAAAACAAAATAAATAAAGTAAAGCTTGCAGGCCAGCTAGTCTGATGTTTATTTGCAGTTCTTTTGCAGTAGCACAGACCCTGTCGAAAAGAACGTAGAGCACAGACACTTCCAAGTTGCCCTCTGGCCTCCACATGCATGCAGTGGCACATGCAGTCACATATGCATGGCATGCAGTAACGTGCACACACACACACACACACACACACACACACACGTGTGCACAACTAATAATTTAAAAAGAAAAGTAATTTGTATTGGGTGATCTCAAATTTTAATACTGACACTATTCACTCTTTTTGTTTATAGAATACAAATAGCTCACCAGGTATGGTGGCACACATCTTTAGACCCAGAACTCAGGAGACAGAGGTAGGAGGATCACCGTGAGTTTGAAGCCAGCTAGAGTGAGTTCAGGTAAGCCTGGGCTAGAGTGAGACCCTACCTTGATAAAAATACACACCCACAAAGAATAAAATCACCAGACTGAATACAGAAACAGATAAAATTTCCAGTAATCTTGTAGCAAATATATTAAATAATTTTTAAGACTATAAAGGTTTTATGTTACTGTTATTTGCTTGCTTGTTTGGGTGTTTTTTTTTTTTTATTTTTTATTTCTTGAGGTAGGGTTTCACTTTATCACAGGCTGATCTGAAACTCACTCTGTAGTCTCAGGGTGGTCTCAAGCTCACGGTGATCCTCCTACCTCTGCCTGCCGAGTGCTGGGATTAAAGGCGTGCACCACCATGCCCAGCTTGGGATACGGTTTTATCCCAAAGTCAGCCCAGGATGACTTTAAACTCTGAGGCTGGACTTGAACTCCTAATCCCCCTGCTTTCATCTTTCAAGTGTTAGGATTGCTAGCATGTGCCACAACAACCAATTTATAAGAGGTGTTAATGGCAAAAATTTGAGACCCACTGGTAATGGTGTAGTTTTCTGAGATCTGTCAAATAATGTCTAGCTATTTGGCTAAGAGGAAGAAATAGTAGCAATTTTGTCCGCAAACATTTTGAAAGAATTAAAGTAACCAGGCGTGGTGGAGCATGCCTTTAATCCTAACACTCAGGAGGCAGAGGTAGGAGGATTGCCATGAGTTCGAGGCCACCCTGAGACTCCATAGTGAATTCCAGGTCAGCCTGGGCTAAAGTGAGGCCCTACCTCAAAAAAACAGAAAGAAAAAAAAAGAATTAATGTAAAGTACGGGCTGGGGAGATGGCTTATTGCAAAGCCTGTCCTCCCAGGTTTGATTTCCCCAGTACCCTTGACATGGCACATCCACCTGGAGTTTGTTTATAATGGCAAGAGGCCCTGTTGTGACCATTCTGTCTGTCTCTGTTTCTCTAACTCTTGCAAATAAAATCAAC
Source organism: Jaculus jaculus (assembly GCF_020740685.1). Classification (NCBI taxonomy): domain Eukaryota; kingdom Metazoa; phylum Chordata; class Mammalia; order Rodentia; family Dipodidae; genus Jaculus; species Jaculus jaculus. The sequence continues at coordinate 138,590,794 of NC_059107.1, forward strand.
AACAACAAATTAGGGCTAGAGAGATGCCTTAGCAGTTAAGGCACTTGCCTGCAAAGCCTAAAACCTCAGGTTTAAATCTCCAGGTCCCACATATCCAGACACCGTGCCACAAGCTTGCAATATAACACGTGCACAAGGGGGCACAGGCATCCAGAGTTGTTCGTTTGCAGCAGGCTGAAGGTCCTGGTGTGCCCATTCTCTCTTCCTCTCTCTCTCTCTTAAAATAAAAATTTTAAAAAATCAAATTAATATAAAGTAATAATTTCACCAAAAATCCTTGTAACTTAAGCTTTTTTTTTTTTTTTTTTTGAGGTAGGGTCTCATTCTTGCCCAGGCTGACCTGGAATTACTGTGTAGTCTCGGGCTGACTTGAAACTCACAGCAAGCCTCCTGCCTCTGCTTCCTGAATGCTGGGATTAAAGGCGTGGGCCAGCACGGCAGGCTACAAGGTCTATCTGGATCAGTTCCTCTTGGCTGGGATTCAGTTAACCAAAGAATGTTTGGTTTTCAATTGTTGTTTATGTTCAAAATTTTCTTTTGGTGTAAAAGTCATTAAAGCATCAAAGCAGAAATCAAATAGTAAAAGAAATGCTGCAATTTAGAATGCCACCATACACTTAAGAATAAAGCTTTAGTGTCCATGCAGTGTCTAGGTTCAGATGTGGTGGGAAGTGATACAATTTGCACTAACAACCGAAAGTAGAAAGCTGCAAATATGCATTATAATGGTAGACGGCCAGAAATTACATTTCTAGATGTGCCCCCATCCCTAATGTCCAAGCCTCTTCTGAGAGGACAGCAGTTAAGAGTGTGCCTTCTAAAGAAAGAAAGGAATTGAAGTTAATAAACTTCCTCTGCAATGGAGGGATTATTATGGGCTATCTGAGTGAAGCCCAAATAAACACAAGCTACTTTACAAGTACAAGACGACAGCAGAAGGGGCCAAGTCAGAGACTTAAAGATTCTATATAATTGGTTCTGAAGTTGGAGAAAATGGACTCAAAGGGGAAAATATTCCCCTTATTCTTCCAGAAAGGCTCCGCGTTTGCCAGTGCTTTGATTTTTAGCCCCTCATGGCCCCCTTCTGTAACTGTAAGATGTCTCTGTTGTCTTAAGCCACTCAATTTGTGGTAAGTTGTCACAGTAACAATAGAAAAGGGTGACTATATCACTGGATATAAATAAATGGATGGCAAATGGATGAACACTTGGATACTTAAATGGATGGATGACAAATGAATGAATAAATGGATTTATAGGGGGAAAAAAAAAAGAGTGTGCCTTCTAGAGGGTGGGCATACGGCTTAGTTGGTAAAGGGCTTGCAGGTCAAGTGTGAAGATCTCAGTTTGGATCCCCAGCACTGGGAAAGCAAAGACAGGAAGACCCCTAGCACTTGCTAGCCATGTAGTCTAGCCACATCAGGTGAGCTGCAGGTTCGTTGAGAGATGCTGTCTTACAGAGTAAGGTAGCTGGGGGCTGGAGAGATGGCTTAGCTGTTGAGGCACTTGCCTGCGAAGCCTAAGGACCCAGGTTCAATTCCCTAGTGCCAGATGTACAAGGTGCCATGTGCATTTGGAGTTCATTTGCAGTGGCTAAAAGCCCTGGCACCCATTCTCTCTCTGTCTCTCTTGCTCTCAAATAATATATATATATATTCAGAATAAGATAGCTGGGTGTGGTGCCGCATGCCTTTACTCCCAGCACTCGGGAGGCAGAGGTAGGAGGATCACCATGAGTTTGAGGCCAGCCTGAGACTACATAGTGAATTCCAGGTCAGCCTGGGCTAGAGTGAGACCCTAACTCAAAAAAAAAAAGAAAGAAAAAAAGAATCAGGTAGAAAGCAACTGAGAAAGACATGTCATATTTCATGTCAACCTCTGGCCTCCATACACATGTGTACCTGCACCCACACACATCAAACACGCATATACATGTATACATGCACACATAGAACATAAATAAAAAATGAAATTAAACAGCATAAATTCTTCCTACCCAATTTTTATGTGGCTGGTATACAACACTTTTTACTTGTTTGAATGACTGGAGAAAGTTTCAAAATAATGGTACACCCCGCTCATGAACATGATAGGAAGCTCGCATTTCCTTGTGTGTAAATGCAGTTTTATTGGGTCACAAGCACACTGACAGGGTTACATGTTTATTGTTTCTGACTGCCTTCGCTCTATAGCAGTGGGCCCAGTTGTTGTAAGAGACCATATGGTCTGCCAATTCTAGAGTAACTTCCCTTTGATCGATGTGATTATTATTCTTCTCCCCCGGAGTTTGCTTGAAGGAAGGGTTATACTGCCTTAAAAACAAAGGGTTTTGTTTTTGTTGTGGGTTGTTTTTTTTTAAGTATGTAAACTTTTCAAAAGGTCAAGCCAAACAAATGCACTAGTGTTCCTGATCTTGTGCCGCCCTGGTGGCAGAGGAGGATGAGGTTTACAGTTCAGCTCAAATACCGAGGGAGTCAGTCGGGACAATATCTCCCTGTGCATTATAGGTGGTTTAAACACCGGCCATCACAAGCTAAATGTGTGTTCCATGCTCACCGTCCCAACACTAGGAAGACCAGGGCAGGATTGGGAGTTCCAGGCCTGCTACCCAGAGCTGTAACAGCAAGATCCTAAAAATCCTAACTTTTAATAATAATAAAAAGGATTCTCAGGAGATGACTCAGTTGGTAAAGTACTTGCTATGCAAGCATGAGGACCTGAGTTTGGGTCCCCGCCTCCACGTAAAAGCCAGGTGCAGGAGCATGTGGCGGCAAAGACAGGAGAATTCCTAGGACTTGATGGCTAAATAGCTTAGCTGAACTGGTGAGCTCCAGGCTTGATGAGAAAGCCGGGTGTGGTGGCTCACACCTTTAATCCCAACACTCGGGAGGCAGAGGTAGGAGGATTGTCGTGAGTTCGAGGCTACCCTGAGACTCCATAGTGAATTTCAGGTCAGCCTGAGCTAGAGTGAAACCCTACCGTGAAAAAAAAAAACAAAACAAAACAATATACAGTACTGGAGAGATGGCTCAATGGGTAAGGCACTTGCCTGTGAAGCCTAAGGACCCAAGTTTGATTCCCCAGACCCACATAAGCCAGATGCACAAGGTAGCACATGCATCTGGAGTTTGTTTGCAGTGGCTAAAGGCCCTGATGCATCCATTTTCTTTTCTCTCTCTCCCTCTGCCTCTTTTTCTATCTCTTTCTCAAATAAATAAATAAAATATTTTTAAAGAATAAGGTTGAGGGCTGGGGAAATGGCTCAGCAGCAAAAAGGACTTGCTTGCAAAGCCTGAAAACCCAAGTTCAATTCCCCAGGACCTGGGTAAACCCAGATGCACAAAGTGGCCCATGCACCTGGAGTCTGTATGCAGCTGCAAGAAGCTCTGGCATGGTCATAGTGTGTGTCTCCCTCCCTCCCTCCTCTCCCTCACTCAATCTCATAAACAAATAAAATATATTTTAAAAAAGAAATCAAGCCAGGCATGGTGGCACACGCCTTTAATCCCAGCCCTCGGGAGGCAGAGGTAGGAGGATCGCCATGAGTTCAAGGCCACCCTGAGACTACATAGTGAATTCCAGGTCAACCTGAGCTAGAATGAAACCCTACCTCGAAAAAAATAAGAAAAAGTTAAAATTGTAAAAGAAACCTATTTTTTCCTTATAATTTCCAAAATATTTTTCTTTTAAAAAAATTTTTTTTTTTATTTTAAGGTGCTTACCTGCAAAGCCTAAGGACCCAGATTCAGTTCCTCACAGTACCCACATAAGCCAGATGCACATGATGGCACATGTGTCTGGAGCTTGCTTGCAGTGGCTAGAGGCCCTGCCATGCTCTCCTCACCCCACCCTAATCACATAAATAAAATAAATAAATAAATTTTTTTTAAGGCAAGCCCAACAGACTGGCCTTTTTTTTTCTTTTATGCAAGAGAGAGAAATGGCATGCCAGGACCTCCAACCACTGTATTCAAAACTCCAGACGTGTGTGCCACCTTGTGTGCATATACAACCTTGTACCTTTTCATCACCTTGTGTTTCTGGCGTACATGGGACCTGGAGAGTCGAACATGGGTCTTTAGGCTTCACCTTAACTGCTAAGCCATCTCTCCAGCCCTAAAATTTTTTTTAAAGTGAAATTTTTAAAAAGGCATTTGCCTCATGTTTCTATTCTTTCAAATTGATGCCACGTATAGCAAATTCTGACCTCAAGGGTGTATTCCAAAAAGTCTGAATCTAAGCTAGGTTCCTGTCTATAGCATCAAATGCATTGCTGTCTATAATTGTTAATTTGCTTGGTTTCTGTGTACAGTAAGTAAGCAAGCTTTGGTGTCTTCCTCATTACACAAATAAGGGACCATTTCTTATTTTTTACTTTGTGTAATATTTCAAAGTGTCAATCTTGGACTTAGATTTATTAGTCAATCCCATCTCTCTGACTAAATCTGTTATTCAATCTATAACTAGGAACAATAGTAATAGAGTAAGAGTGCCCCTTAGAACCCTAAGTGAGAGGCTACAAATAAAATATAAAATTTTTGTCACAAAATTAGTTGTGTGAAGGTGATTAATACTAAACTAGATTCACTTGTGTCAAGTGTTAAAAAAAATGGACCCTGGGCTGGAGAGATGGCTTAGTGGTTAAGCGCTTGCCTATGAAGCCTAAGGACCCCGGTTCGAGGCTCGACTCCCCAGGACCCACGTTAGCCAGATGCACAAGGAGGCGCACGCATCTGGAGTTCGTTTGCAGTGGCTGGAGGCCCTGGCGCGCCCACTCTGCTCTCTCTTTCTCTCTCTCTCTCTCTCTCTCTCTCTCTCTTGCTCTCAAATAAATAAATAAATAATAAAAATTTTTAAATAATGGAGCCTGGAGGCCATCAAGAAAGGGCACACGTGTCAGTAACAGAGACTGTCACAGAGGACTTTATATTTACACCAGTTCTGTGAAGACTTCTTCCTGCCCACAGTCAGTACCTTCAGGGAACACACATTGGCTGCTGCCATCCACCCTGGAGCGCTACCTCTGGTGCCCCAGGGCACGGGACCATCCTAGATCGCAGTACCAGCCGGAGCGTCAGCCTCACTCTTGCCCAGTTTGTTCTGTTGGCTGCTTGCTTACTTGTGGCAGGACCTTGCTGTAGGCCAGGCTGACCTTGAGCTCCTGGTGAGTCTCCTACCTCAGCCTCCCAAGTGCTGGAATCAAAGGTGAGAGCCACCATACCAGCTCCGGTTTTTGTTTTTAGCCATCATGATCTAATGCTTTTTTTTTTTTTTTTGCTTTTTTTTTCCTTTTTTCGAGGTAGGGTCTCATTCTGGTCCAGGCTGACCTGGAATTAACTCTGTAGTCTCAGGGTGGCCTTGAACTCACGGCGATCCTCCTACCTCTGCCTCCCGAGTGCTGGGATTAAAGGCGTGCGCCACCACGCCTGGCATGATCTAATACTTTTTAAAACCATATTGAGTCTTGGGCTGGAGAGATGGCTCAGTGGTTAAAGGCACTTGCTTGCAAAGTCTGATGGCCTGGGTTTGATTGCCCAGGACAAATAAAAAGTGAGAATAACAAAGAGGTCTAAGTGTCTGGAGTTCATTTGCAATGTGCTCTGATTCATTCTCTCTCTCGCTCCCTCTTCCTCTCTTCCTTCTCTGTCCTTGCACATAAATACTAAATGAAATATTTAAAACCATATTGTATCTCATTTGTCGTATTCTTGTGTGAATTATAGCCTATCTAAGGTAACTTGTGAAATTCTAGGTTTATTGGCGGTGTCGAGCATATGGCAGTAATATATTAGTGCTAATTGGAGTATGATACATATAATAAAATTTTATATAATTAATTTTTCTTTGCTTCAGGTAATCACTGTTTTTCACTGTAGACCCTTTAAGGAACTATCAGTAACCACCATTGCCTATGTTGTTTTGTTTTGTTTTTTTACAGTACTAGTGATTGAACTTAGGACCTTGTGCATACTAGGCAAGCACTGTTACCACTCAGCCACCCTCCCAGCCCCACCAACGTTTTTTTTTTTGAGGTAGGGTCTCTCTTTGGCCCAGGCTGCCTTAAACTCATAGTGATCCTCCTAATCTACCTCCCAACATGCGCCACCACGCTGACCTGGAATTCACTATGTAGCCTCCGGGTGGCCTCGAACTCACAGATCCTCCTACCTCTGCCTCCCGAGTGCTGGGATTAAAGGTGTGCGCCACCACACCCGGCCCAGCTAGTTTTTTACCATTTGCTTTTTTTGTTTGTTTTTCTTTTTCTTTTTGAGGTAGGGTCTCACTCTAGCTCAGTCTGACCTGAAACTCACTCTGTAGTCCTAGGCTGGCCTCTAATTTATCAGCAATCCTCCTACCTCTGTCTCCTGAGTGCTGGGATTAAAAGTGTGTACATGCCTTAAAGGCACACCTAGCTCATCAACTCTTTTGAAGCAGTCTACTTTAAGACTGTAGAAATTAGGGTAAAGAAATGGCTTAACTAATATCTATTTATAATCAGTTCATTTTTGTTCACTGGTTCTCACTCAAAAAAATGTGTCTTATTTAGAGTTTCTCCTATTTTGGGCCCCTTTGTTGAATGTTTGTTGATTTATTGGTATTGAATGGTTTTGGTTTTGGGTTTTTTTTTTGTTTGTTTGTTTGTTTTTTTTGGTTTTTCAAGGTAGGGTCTCACTCTAGCCCAGGCTGGAATTCACTATGATGTAGACTCAGGCTGTCCTTGTCCTCCTACCTCTGCCTCCCAAGTGCTTGAATGGTATTTTAACATGTCATTTAAATTCTCATAGAGGAAGCCTTGAAGAATTTGGATACACTGATCGTGATGTTGAAGTATAATTTTGAATTTGGCCTCTAAACCTTTTGAAACACTGATGATCTTTTTTTTTTTAATTTTTATTAACATTTTCCATGATTATAAAATATATCCCATAGTAATTCCCTCCCTCCCCACCCCCACACTTTCCCGTAACACTGATGATCTTGACATGTGCTTCGTTTTATATGTTTCTTTCAGAATTCTCCACTTTACCAGTACTTGCAGGATTTGGGACACACAGATTTTGAAATATGTTCTTCTTTGTCACCAAAAACAGAAAAATGCATAGCGTCAGAGGGACATCAGAAGCCTCCCACCAGAGTACACCCAAAAGTAAGAAAGCACACTCAGTCTGTGGCTTCATCTCTTATTCATACTAATAACATTTTTTTCTTTTTACTTTTTTAGTTTTTAGTTTTTTCCTTGTTGTTGTTTTAATTTGAGACAGAGAGGAAGAGAGAGAGAGAGTGGGTATGCTAAGGGCCTCTAGCCACCACAAACAAACTCCAGACACATGTGTACCTTGTGCATCTGGATTACATGGGACCTGGAGAATGGAACCTGGGTCCTTCCTTAGGCTTCACAGGCAAGCGCCTTAACCACTAAGCCATCTCTGCAACCCATGTTTATTATTATTATTATTTCATCAGCAGTACTGAACTGTCCGCTTAGGTAAACATCAGCCCCTACTGCTGTTCTAGACGTTTTTGTGGGTAATTTATATAAAGTAAGAAAATGAGAGCCAGACATGGTGGCACACTCCTTTAATCCCAGCACTCAGGAGGCAGAAATAGGAGGATTCCGGTGAATTAGAGGCCAGCCTGAGACTATATAGTGAATTAAAGGTCAGCCTGAGCTAGAGCAAGGCCCTACTTGGAAAAAAATAAAGAAAAAAAAACAAGAACATGAAAATTATTTAGAATTAAAATATATCAGTTAAATATTGAAAATATGTAAAGAAAATCATTGAAATGCATTAAAGCCTCATGTTTTGTTTTATTTTTCAAGGTAGGGTCTCACTCTAGTCCAGGCTGACCTGGAATTCACTATGTAGTCCCAGGGTGGCCTCGAACTCACAGCGGTCCTCCTACTCTGTATCCCAAACCTATTCTGCATCTGGGATTAAAGGCATACGCCACCACGCCCTGCTCTTTTAAAATCATTTTTTAAAGAGAAAGTACAAAGTATATGAAAGCCAATTAACAAATCATTTTTGGAAGGAGGAGAATGAAACAATCTTGCCGTATAGCCCAGACTAGCCTCAAACTCTTAGTTCCCCATCCTCAGCCTTTTGCGTGTTAGGATGCAGTTTGTACCACCCACTCTTCTTGCTGTGGTTTTTTTGAGGTAAGGTCTCACTCTAGCCCAGGCTGAACTGAAATTCGCTATGTAGTCTCAGATGGCCTCAAGCTCCATGATCTTCCTACCTTTGCCTCCCACATGCTGGAACTGATGGCGTGTTCCACCACACCTGGCTTTCTTCTTTTCCTTTCTTTCTTTTTTAAATTTTATTCAATTTTAGGTTTTTTTAATTTATTTATTTTAATCATTCTAGTTTTTTTGTTTGTTTGTTTTGTTTTATTTTGTTTGTTTTTACTCTAGCCCACGCTAACCTGGAACTCACTCTGTAATCCCAGGCTGGCCTTCAACTCATAGCTCTGCCTCCCAAGTGCTGAGATTAAAGGAGGGCACTACCATACCCAGCCTTGTCATTCCTTCTACCTCTACAAATTAGACTACTCTAGCTATGACATATAAGTGGACTAATCACAGTGTTTGTCCTTTTATTTTATTTTATTTTATTTTATTTATTATTTATTATTTATTTTATTTTATTTAATGATATTTATAAGGTTCATCCCTACTGTAGCCTGTGTCAGAATTTCCCTGCTCTACAGGCTGAATATTATTCCATTATGTCCCCCCCTTTTTATTATAAAAGTTATGATGAATTAAAAGTAATCTGCCGAGTGTGGTGGTGCAGACCTTTAATCCCAACACTTAGAAGCAGAGGTAGGAGAATCAATGTGAGAGTTCAAGGCCAGCCTAGAAATACAGAGTGAGATCCAGATTACTCTGGAATACAGTGAGACCCTACCTCAAAACTCTCCCTCCCCTTCCCCCGCCAAAAAAGCCGTTTATTTGAAGTTTCTCTAATTTGGGGGTGCATTTCACTAATTCTATACTATGTCATTCTTCAGAAAGGCATCCTGTTAAAACTGGCAGAAACCATCAGAAGTTGGATTTTTCATTCTCAGCGCAGTAAGAAAGATGCCTTACTTCACAAGTTGGTGAGTGCTCGCTGCTTCAGTTTTTGTCTCTTTTCAGGGATCTAGTTTATTAGAGGGAACTGATAAATCAGAAACAATTAGGATAGGATTTGTTTTTATTAGAAAGTCTTCAGTAACTGGAGACTTAACTGGGCTTACTAGTATTGTTCATTGTTCTTACAGAAGGTTATGAGCTAGTAAGAATGGAATATTCTGATAGTGTCTGACTTCTTGTTAGACTATCATCTTCTTTCACTGGCAGACATTCCTCTTAGGAGGGAAGGAAATAAATACATTAATGCAGTCAGATCAGTTTGGGGGTACAGCTAAATCACAAAGTTTCCCACGGACTTGAATAATCAATGTTAAGGACTTTTCTGATTCCTTTTTTTTTTAATTGTTTTTTGTTACTTTTATTTATTTGAGAGCGACAGACAGAGTGAGAAAGAGGTAGATAGAGAGAGAGAATGGGCGCGCCAGGGCTTCAGCCCTGCAAACAAACTCCAGATGTGTGTGCCCCCTTGTGCATCTGGCTGAGCCTCGAACCGTGGTACTTTGGCTTCACAGGCAAGCGCTTAACCGCTAAGCCATCTCTCCAGCCCTCTGATTCCTTTTTTGTTTGCTTGTTTTTTCATAGTAGGGTCTCACTCTAGCCCAGGCTGACCTGGAATTCACTATGTAGTCTCAGGGTGGCCTTGAACTAATGACTATCCACCTGCCTCTGCTTCCTAAGTGCCGGGATTAAAGGCCTGTGCTACCATGCCCAGCTCTGATTCCTATAAAATTAGTCTCTATCTTTCTTTCTCTCTCCTCTGGTTGGTGGCTCAGTGGTTAAAGGCACTTGATTGCAAAGCCTGATGGCCAGGATTTGATTCCCCTGTGTCCACATACAGCCAGGTGCACAAAGTGGCACATGTATTTGGAGTTCTGTTTGCAATGGTAGGAAACCATGGTGTACCCATTCTTTCTCATAAATAAATAAATAATATTTTAAGAAAAACATGATTGCTGGCCGTGGTAGCACAAACTATTTCTCTAGCTTGAATATTAATACTTTTTCTAAAATTACTTCTTTTATTTGGTTTTGATTTGTTTTTCAAGGTAAGGTCTTACTCTAGCCCAGGCTGACCTAAAACTCACTCTGTAGTCCCAGGCTGGCCTCAGACTCATAACGTTCCTCCTACCTCAGCCTCCTGAGTGCTGGAATTAGAGGTGTGTGTCACTGCGCCCAGCTAAAATTACTTCTCTCACAGTCCCAATCAGCAAGCTCTCTGTTCAGGGTTTCATCTTTGCGGAAGGAGTATTGCAAAGGGCAGTGGCCTGTTTTGTCTTCTACATAGAATAATAGCATCTTCATCCAGGTGGCGCCTTCTTAGTCTTCAGGGACACGAGTACTGTGGTAAGCGAGGGACATGGAGCCCTGTGCCGTCCTGCGGTTCAGTCACAGTGTGTGTCACCTGGTCTTTTCTTTCTTGGTTTGTTGTCATTAGCCACATCTCGTGTTATGACTCACTATAAAGTATAAGCCTCTGTGTACATCCCTTTAATGTCTGTATTATGAAGAATTGTAGGAATACCTGACCAGAGAAACAAGGAATTGCTTGTTTCACATGGCTTCTGGTATGAGATTGCTTGACTTGACTTTGCCCCCTTAATTGTGACATATTAAAATTTAACATGCAACTATTTAAGCAGGCTCCTTTTCTTTCTTTTTTTTTTTTTTTTTGAGGTAGGGTCTCACTCTAGCTCAGGCTGACGTGGAAATCACCATGTAGTCTCAGAGTGGCCTCAAATTCATGGCAATCCTCCTCTCTCTGCTACCTACCGAGTGCTGGGTTTAAAGGCGTGTGCCACCACGCCCAGCTTCTTTAAAGACTAAAAGAAGAAATGACTTCATAGTGATTATAATAGTGATGGGAATTCTTTCAGCCTATCTTCCCACATGATTTTTATTTGATCCTTGTATTAATATTATGAAATACTGAAAAAGTGGAAAATCCTCGAGGTTGCTTGATAACATGAATAAGTTCACTTCTCCATCCATCGCTTCTTCTTTCGTTGCATCTTCTGATATTCCTTTTATTCTTTGTTTCTTTTAGGCAAAACCCCACCTAAGTTACATTCCTATACCACTCCCCTACTTAGACCTGAAAAGGGTATCTGTTACCTATGTGCCCGACACTGCTCCCCCATCTCACCTCCTCCGTGAGGGTCAGCCTGTGTGCCCAACACTGGCCCCTCAACTTTCATACATAAGCTGTGAGAGTTGGCCTGCACCTGAGCCCTTGTATAGTCAGCTTTACATCACTGGGATGAACCTCCAGAACAGGCACAGTTTATGGGAGGAACAGGATTGGTTGAAGCTTACAGAGCCACTGGAAGTTCCACAGTGGTGGAAGAAGCTGCCCCTTTCACAGGTCCATGCAGAGAACTACCACCAGCAGCACCATGAGCAAGCATGCTTCAGGAACCTCAGGCAGGGCTCAAGCACTCTGCACAGGGAGGATAGGCTGGAATTCAGATCTTCCCCCAGTAACACCTTAGGGCTGGACTCCAGAGACACCCATTGATACCTCCTGCAGCCAGGTAGCTGGAAACCCAAGAAACTTTAATAAATCTCCTGAATCTACTGGGGGACATCCATTCAAACTGCCACACCCCTCTATTGTGAGAGTCAAGTGTGTGCTCAACACTGTTCCTTCATCTCACCCCTCTGTCATGCACACAGCTAATAACAAATGACTTCCATGGTCCCAAATTATAAACGCTTTACCCTTTCTTTTTAAAAAATATTTTATTTATCTTTATTTGAAAGAGAGAGAGAAAGACTGGGCATACCAGGGCCTTCAGCCGCTCCAAACAAACTCTAGACACATGCACCACCTTGTGCTTCTGGCTTTTGTGAATTCTGGGAAATCAAACCTGGGTCCTGTGGCTTTGCAAGCAAGCACCTTAACCACCACTAAGCCATCTCTCCAGCCCAAAAGCTAATTTTAATTTATCCTTCCTATCCGACTCTTCCAATGCTTATCTGGTCAGTTCACATTCATGCTTTAAGATTAGCTCAACCTCTACCTGTTTTATATCTCTGGCTTTAAATTTGGTCCTATGTCATTTTCTTTTTTTCTTTTTTTTTTTTTGTTTATTTTTATTTATTTATTTGAGAGTGACAGAGAGAGAAGGAAGCAGATAGATAGAAAATGGACATGCCAGGGCCTCCCGCCACTGCAAAGGAACTCCAGATGCACACGCCCCCTTGTGCATCTAGCTTATGTGGGCCTTAGGGAATCGAGCCTCGAACCAAGGTCCTTAGGTTTCACAGGCAGGCTCTTCACCGCTAAGGCATCTCTCCAACCCCCCTATGTCATTTTCTTAGCAACCACCTTATCCCAGTCTTATGCACATTGTGTTATGACCATTTACTTTTCAGTTTTCTCTGTTAAACTGTATGATTAGAGACTTAAGGGCTAGGAATGTAGCTGGATGTAGAGTTCTTACTTAGCATGCCTGAGGCACCAAGAGTGTTCTTTGGCACTCTAAAAAGAGAGAGAGCAATGTGTGTCTTGTTCTTTTTGTGTGTGTCTTTAGTGTCAGGAATCATACCTGCTTATAATAGATATTCCCTGATAGATGGATAGAAGAGAGAAATAGACAGAGATATGCTGGTGTACATAAAGACATTTTGTAAATATAAAATTCTGTGGAAATGTTTTTGTGTTATGTACTTAACTGACAATATATAATTTTTAATTATTTTATTTATTTATTTGAGAGAGAGAGAAAGAGGCAGAGAGAGAGAGGGAAAAAACAAAACAAAAAAAAAACAACAAAAACGAACAGGCACACCAGAGTCTAACCACTGCAAACTACAGATGCATGGGCCACCTTGTGTAGCTGTCTTATGTGGGTACTGGGGAATGGAACTTAGGTCCTTAGGCTTCACAGGCAAGTACCTTAACCACTAAGTCATCCCTCCAGCCCCTGATAATATACTTTAAAAAATCTGAATGTCCATTTTTAGAAGGCCTTAATCCTATGATTAAGTCTTAGGTGCTGGCTATTTTGTTAGTTTCCAGGTTCAACATCTCTTAGGTAATATTTTCTTATGTGTATTATATTTTCTACATTGCATACCTGTCAATTAATTAAGATGATGTAAGTGGGCTGGAGAGATGGCTTAGCAGTTGCCTGTGAAGCCTAAGGACCCCGGGTTGAGGCTGGATTCCCCAGGATCCATGTTAGCCAGATGCACAAAGGGGCGCACGCATCTGGAGTTTGTTTGCTGTGGCTGGAAGCCCTGGCACGCCCATTCTTTTTTTCCTCTCTCTCTCTCTCTGCCTCTTTCTTTCTCTGTCTGTCACTCTCAAATAAATAAATAAAATATTTTTTAAAAAGATGATGTAAGTAAGTATGTAATCTGTAATTAGTTTTCATCTCATTGTTAAAAATTTGTATTTCACATTTGGTAACAATAATGTCTAGCTCAATCTTTATCGCTTTATATTTACAATAAACATAAAACCCCACCTGTTATACCAAAAAAGAGATTGAACTTTTTTTTCTTCTTAAAATTTATACTGAAAATAAGCACATCTAAATGTTATTATATATTAGAAGCTTGGTATTTAGTATTATGTATGTATTAATACTTCTTTTTTTGTTCTTTCACGGCAAGGATACTGGATTCCGACTGGACTCACTGCATACCATCCTGCAACAGGAAGTCCTGTTACAAGAGGATGTGGAGTTAATTGAGCTACTTGATCCCAGTATCCTGTCTGCAGGGCAACCTCAACAACAGGAAAATGGACACCTTCCAACACTCTGCTCCCTGGCAACCCCTAATATTTGGTACTGTCCAGAGAAGATTTATCTTTTTAATTTTTTGTTTGTTTGTTTTTGTTTTGTTTTTTGAGGTAGGGTTTCACTCTAGCCTAGGCTGACCTGGAATTCACTATGGAGTCTCAGGGTGGCCTCGAACTCATGGCGATCCTCCTACCTCTGCCTCCCAAGTGCTGGGATTAAAGGCGTGCACCACCATGCCCGGCTTTCTTTATAAATTTTTAATATTTTACTTTTAGTTACTTGAGAGGGAGAGATGTATGTGTGCCAGCCTCAACAATTCTCTATGTTTCTTTGTAACCAACAGATGATGTCATAACTATGGTAGAGGCACTGAAGATGGCTAGTGGTGTCAAGATTAGCAGTCAGCTATTCCTGGGTTGGCTGAAAAGACATAATCCTCCTATCTCGGCCTCCCAAATGCTTGGATTAAAAGCATGCGCCGGGCTGGAGAGATGGCTTAGCGGTTAACCGCTTGCCTGTGAAGCCTAAGGACCCCGGTTCGAGGCTCGGTTCCCCAGGTCCCACGTTAGCCAGATGCACAAGGGGGCGCACGCGTCTGGAGTTCGTTTGCAGAGGCTGGAAGCCCTGGCGCGCGCCCATTCTCTCTCTCTCCCTCTATCTGTCTTTCTCTCTGTGTCTGTCGCTCTCAAATAAATAAATAAAAAGTTAAAAAAAATTAAAAAAAAATAAATAAAAAAAAGCATGCGCCACCGTGCCCAGCACCAGTGTCATTTTTTTATATTGTGTTTTTATTTATTTATTAGAGAGAGAGAAAGAATGAGCACATAACAGCCTCCAGCCATTGCAAATGAACTCCAGAGGCATGTGCCACCTTGTGCATCTGGCTTACAGGGGTCCTGGGAAATTGAACCTGGGTCCTCAGGCTTTGTAGGCAAGCGCCTTAACTGCTAAGCCATCCCTCCAGCCCCCCCCCCCTTTTTTTAAATATTTTTGTTTAGTTAGTTGAGAAGAGGGAGTGTGGACATGCCTGGACCTTTTGCAACTGTAAATGAACTCCAGATGCATATGCCACTTTATGCATCTGGTTTTTATGTGAGTGTTGGAGAATTGAACCTGGGCTGGCAGGCTTTGTAAGTAAAACCTTTAGCCACTGAGCCATTTCTCCCCAGACCACTTCTTTCTTTTGTATGCACATTTTTCAAAAGCGGTCATTGCTTGACAGATATTATAGTTCATCAAATTTGTAATTGATCTGAAAAAGATTCTTGGACATATTTGTACTTCAATTAATGCAATGCACAAGTACAAAGCTTGTTCATACCATAGACTCTGTAAAGAGTCTATCATATTAGATGATCATTTACTTACCCAGGTATGTTCTCAGGTATGTTTTTAATGTAGTTTCATTTTATTTTTTGTTTTCTTTTTTTGTTGTTTATTTTTATTTACTTATTTGAAAGCAACAGACACAGAGAGAAAGAGGCAGAGAGAGAATGGGTACACCAGGGCCTCTAGCTACTGCAAACAAACTTCAGATGCATGCGCTACCTTATACATCTGGCTTACATGGGTCCTGGGAAATCTAGCCTCAAACTGTGGTCCTTAGGCCTCATAGGCAAGCACTCAACTGCTAAGCCATCTCTCCAGTCCCCCCTTTTTTTTTTATTTGTATTTATTTATTTGAGTGTGAAAGACAGAGAGAAAGAGGCAGATAGAGAGAGAGAGAATGGGCGCACCAGGGCCTCCAGCCACTGCATATGAACCCCAGACACGTGCACCCCTTGTGCATCTGGCTAACATGGGTCCTGGGGAATAGAGCCTTGAACCTGGGTCCTTAGGCTTCACAGGCAAGTGCTTAACTACTAAGCCATCTCTCCAGCCCTCCAGTCCCCCTTTTAAAAAAAATATTTTTATTTTTATTTATTTATTGATTGATTTGACAGAGAAAGGGGGGAATGGGGTGCACCAGGGCCTCCAGCCACTACAGACAAACTCCAGATGCATGCACCCCCTTGTGCCTATAGCTAACATGGATCCTGGGGAATCAAACCTGGGTCCTTTGGCTTTGCAGGCAAATGCCTTAACCACTGAGCAATCCCTCCAGCCTTTTTTTTAAAATGTAGAGTCTCGCTCTATCCCAGGCTGACCCAGAATTCACTATGTAGTCTCATGGTGGCTTTGAACTCTCGGTGATCCTCCTGGCTCTACCTCCTGAGTGCTGGGATTAAAGGGGTGTGCCACCATGCCTGGCATTGTTTTTGTTTTTTCAAGGTCGTGTTTCACTCTAACCCAGGCTGACCTAGAACTCACTCTGTAGTTCTAAGCTGGCCTCAGACTCACAGCTATCCTCCTATCTCTGCCTCCTAAGTGCTGGGGTTAAAGACATGTGCCACCACACCCAACAAATATAATTTTAAAAATTATTTTTATTTTTGTTTATATGAGAGAGAGACAGAGGCAGATAGAGAAATCACGAGTATTAGCTCACTAGGTCTCCTGCCACTGCAAACAGATTCCAGACACATAAGGCACTTTGTGTATCTGGCTTTACATGGATACTGGGGAATTGAACCCTGGATTGTTAGGCTTTGAAAGCAAGTGCTTTTAGCTGCTGAGCCATCTTTCCAGCCCATTTATGTTTTATTTGTTTAGCTAGTTATCCAGGTTCAATTCCCCAGGACCCACGTAAGCCAGATGCATAAGTTGGCACATGTGTCTGGAGTTCATTTGCAGTGGCTGGTTTCCCTGGTGTGCCCACTTTCTCCCTCTCCCTTTGTCTTCCTCTTTCTTTCTCTCTCTCAAATAAATAAATAAATAATGTATTTTTTAATTTATTTGTAAGCAAAGGGAGACAGAAAGAAGTGAGACAAAGAATGGATGTGTCAGGCCCTCCAACCACTGCAAATGAACTCCAGATGCAAGCCCCACTTTGTGCATCTGACTTTATGTGGGTACTGGGGAATCAAACCTGGATCTTTAGGCTTTGCAGGCATGTGCCTTAACAGCTGAGCATCTCTCCAGCCCCCTCAAATATATTTTGATGTTTTATTTTTTGTTTTGATGAGTTTTGTTTGTATTTGGGTTTGGGCCCTTCTGGCTTTTTGCAGCAAGTTTTCTGGCTAGCCCAAGCTGGCCTGAAAATAATTGTGTAGCTCTTATTTGCCTAGAACTCATGTAATACTCCTCCCTCAGCCTCTTGAGTGCTGGGATTAAAGGGGTAAGCCATCAAGCCTGGCTTTGTTTTGTTTTGTTTTTAAATTTTATTTGTTTGGGAGAGAGAGGCAGATAGAGAGAGAGAGATAGAATGGGCATGCCAGGCCCTAAGCTATTGCAAACTAACTCCATATGCATGCACCACTTTGTGCATCTGGCTTCATGTGGTTACTGGGGTATTGAACCTAGATTCTTAGGCTTTGCAGGCAAGCACCTTAATCCACTAAGCCATCTCTCCAGCTCTTGTTTTTTAGGTTTTTGTTTGTTTGTTTGTTTTTCCAGGATAGGGTCTTGCTCTTGCCTAGGCTGACCTGGTATTCACTATGTAGTCTCAGGGTAGCCTTGAACTCACAGCAGTCCTCCTACCTCTGCCTCCCAAGTGCAGGGTTTAAAGGCATGCACCACCATACCCAGCTCCTTTTTTTTAAATTTTTTTATCTATTTTTATTTATTTATTTGAGAGAAACAGACACAGAGAGAAAGATAGAGAGAGAGAGAGAATGGGCGCGCCAGGGCCTCCAGCCACTGCAAGCGAACTCCAGACATGTGCGCCCCCTTGTGCATCTGGCTAATGTGGGTCCTGGGAAATCGAGCCTTGAACGGGGTCTTTAGGTTTCACAGGCAAGTGCCTAACCGCTAAGCCATCTTTCCAGCCCCTGGCTCATTTTTAAAATAATATTTATTTATTTGTTTTACATAGATAGTCTTATATCCTTTCTCTTTTATGAGTAGGATTATTGGCGTTATGTGGGGTAATTAGGACCTTATTTTATTTATTTGTTTTGATTTTTGAGGTAGGGTTTTTCTTTATTACAGGATGACTTGGAACTCACTTAGCCCAAGGCAAGATTCAAACTCATGGTATTTCTCCTATCTCAGCCTCTCCATTATATATATGTATGGGATTATAAGCATGAGCCATTAGACCAAGAAAGGATGGCTTCTAAATTGAAAAGATAATTACATTTTGTGTAATATATGCAAATAATATTTGACTTTAGGCAAAATGAACCCACAATATCTCTGAAACAGTATTTTTACCTTAAAAATCTTTAAAATTAGATTTTAAAATCTATAATTTGCTTTTAAGATTTCATACATTTTTTAAAAAATGAATTAAGCTGGGCATAGTATTGCATGCCTTTAATCTCGGCACTGAAGAAGCAGAGGTGGGAAGATTGCAGTGAGCTCAAGGCCACCCTGAGACTACATAGTGAATTCCAGGTCACCCTGGGCTAGAGCAAAACCCTACTTTGAAAAACCAAAAAAAAAAGGATTAAGAAGCTACTTATGGGCTAGAGAGATGGCTTAGTGGTTAAGGCATTTGCCTGCAAAGGTAAAGATCCCAGTTCGAGTTTCTAGGACCCATGTAAGCCAGATGCATAAAGGGGCGCATGCATCTGTAGTTTGCAGTGGCTGGAGGCCCTGGTGCACCCATTCTCTCTCTCAAAGCTACTTATTTCTGATATTCTTTATCTGTGTTCAATTGCTCAGATTTTAGTACCTAATCACTATTAACCAACATATGCTAGATATTTTGTTTGGTTTGTTTTTCAAGGTAAGGTCTCAGGCTGGAATTCACTATGTAGTCTCAGGGTAGCCTCTGCCTCCTGAGTGATGAGACTAAAGGTGCGTGGCACCACACAGATGCTTGATTATTTTAAAACTATTTCAACTTTGCCTTATTACGTGTCACATTTTATTTTATGTTTCACAAATAAGCTAGCATATTATTTTAGTAAGCCTAAAGTTATAATTTGTTTTTACTGATTAAAGTAGCTCAGCTTTCTTCTTGCTGTCTGACGTTCTTTTTTCTTGGTTTCTCTACTCCCAGGGATGTCTCGGTGTTCGTCGCCTTCATTAGTTTGTTCCTTATGCTTCCCACGTGGTGGGTTGGGTCTTCGTGGCTGCTGTGGGGAGTGCTTCTGTTTGCTTATTTGATCACTCGAGCTTTGAAATTGTGGAGGACAGTCAAACTGCAAATGACTCTGAAAAAATACATTGTTCGTTTGGACGACATGGCAACAAATAGCCGAGCATTCACTAACCTTGTGAGAAAATCTTTACGTCTCATTCAAGAGACTGAAGTCATTTCCAGGGGATTTACTCTGTAAGCCCATTTTGCATTTTATTTTTTAAATAATTCTTTTCTACTACATAATTTAAGGATATTTATTAGCTATTTTCATTTTTGTGTTATATTTATGGAGGAAAAACGTAGTTTTCCCTTTATCATTCATTATAGTATATTAATTAAGAAAAGGAGAAAATTATTATATGGTAGATGTAATAAATGTACAGTGTGATTCTGTTTATCTTCTTGCAGAAACCAAAGTATTTTGTGGAGCATAGTTATTCTGGTCTATTACCATGTGATAGTATGAGATAATAATAGCATACCTAACTCTAAACCTAGAATGAAATGGGTGTTCACTAAATGTTTGTTCCCTTTATTCCCTATCAAATGTCCCTTTCCCCAGTTTAAGCGGTAGATGTATCTGACGCAAAGTCATTTTGAAAACCTCAAGATGTATTAACAGTATTCTTTAGGTAACCGTTAGCAGATGTTACAGCACTGGTACGTTAAGAATATCATGTAAATAGTGATGTTTTATATTCCCAAGAGAAACTAAGTACTCACAAGCCTGACTACAGGTGTTTAAGCCACAGAATTCACTGGCTGCTTACTGAAAGGCAAGTTATACTAATTGAGGATCAATAACTAAAAGGATTTAGTTGTGGTAGAACAAATATCCAAAGCTGTCCCATTTGACATCAAAAACTTATTTCCAAACGTGGACGTGGTGGCGCATACCTTTAATCCCAGCACTCGGGAAGCAGAGGTAGGAGGATTGCTGTGAGTTCTAGGCCACCCTGAGACTACACAGTGAATTCCAGGTCAGCTTGGGATAGAGACCCTACCTTGAAAAACCAAAACAAACAAACAAACAAACAAACTTATTTCCATTACTCTAGGCTGCTGCTGAATATCCACAAGCGGCCGTTGGACTATAGTATATTTAATAATTTAGATGACTATTGCAACCATTGCACCCTGTATTTGGGGGCTATAACGACACATTAAATGATAATCATTTCTTTGAATTAGTTGTATTTGGACAGTAGTAAAAATCGGAAGTGAAAACATCTGGTAGCCTTCCTGCCATTCGTTCTGTTCTGCTCTAGAATAGCTCTTCATCTTGACATAAAAGAGTATCTGGAAAATTCTGGGACAGAGAAGTAGAAGAGCCTGCGGTAGTCACCCTTGCTCACTCTGCTGTGTCCTGCTCACCAGCCTCGGTGCTTATGTGACAGCAGGAGAGCTTTGTGCCTTCTGCTGCTGCCCAGCCCAAAGGGAATGCTGCGTGTGTCGGTTTTGTCCTTCTCTTAGGTTAATGCCACTTCTTGTTAGCAGAGCATAGCAATATATATTTGCATTTTGGTCAAAATATCAAAAATTAACAAACTTATGTTTTATACACACACACACACATACACACACACACACATATACATACATACATACGTGTGTGTGTATTTGAGGTGGGGTTTCAGGCTGATCTAGAATTCACTATGTCGTCTCAGGGTGGCCTCAAACCCATGGTGACCCTCCTACCTCTGCCTCCCAAGTGCTGGGATTAAAGGCGTGCGCCACCACACCTGGCTAAACTTAAGTAATATTGTATTTTCATTGTTGACTCACACAGCATTTTATTGAGAGGCCTGACTGACAATGGCTATGTGTCCAACTAATGCTGGGTGACTTTTGTCATTGTTTTATTTTTACTCAAATGAAAAGGTACACACACTTTACCTCCTGATTATGCTGTTCTTCTTACCAGGCGGCAGACAGCTGAAGGAAATGCTAGATGAGACCACTCTTCATTTTTCTCAATCGAACTGAGCAGTGCATTAAAAAAATCATGTAGAATATTAAATTTTGACTCTTAGGTTTTTAGAAACAGTGTCAGGTTATAACACTGATTGCATAAGCAGTAGTGGCAAATATTTAAATCATGAGTGTTTTGTTTCTGCCTCATTTTTTCTCTCTAGCAAATAATTTCACCTTTGTCTGTCTGTATTTTCTTATTTAAAAATAAGCCTAAAAAAAAAAAAGGCAAAACAGTCAGGTGTGGTGGTACATGCATTTAATCCCAGTACTAGGGAGGCTAAGGTAGGAGGATCACTGTGAGTTCAAGGCTACCCTGAGACGATATAGTGAATTCCAGGGGAGCCTGGACTAGAGTGAAACCCTACCTCAAAAAAAATAAATAAATAAAAATAAAAATCAGCCTGTCAGTCACCGTCTATACATTTTAGTTTGTTTTAGCATTTTTAAAATTTGGAATTAGATGTCTTTTGTATAGTTTTGAGGTTATAATGTAGGGAATGTATAAATGCTAGTATGTTGTTTTCTTTATTGGAAGAGGTTGCTAATTAGGTAAAAAAAAATATTATCCAATGCCTATAATATTTAAACCTATATACTTTCAGCTTTGAATAAATAAATTCTTTCCACTAATCTCAAGGAAAGTTCCATAAAGTCCATGAAATGTGCTTCTCTTAAGTAGTTTTGAGCGCAGGTATCCTGCCGTGTAGTAACCTTTACTCTGCCTTTCTGCGTGCATTCCCCTGTTGGCCACTGGTCCTGTTATCTTTCTGCTCCCCTACTTCATTTTGAGTACATAAGTGCCAGTGGCAGCAGGTGGGTAAGTAATTTTGCCCTACGTTTATGAATGTACAGAATGTATTTCTAAGTAGCATTGAATTGTTCTGTACAAGTGACCAAATATATCATTAATGCTGCTGTAACGTTATGAACATGTTGATAATGAAACCCGTCATAGAACTTTTGGATATGGATTTTGAGAACAGATAGTAAACTAGTTCATTTTAGTAGGCAGAGTGTCTTTATACAAAAAAAAAAAAAAGATACAAATTCTTACATAGATATTACAGGCACTTCTATCACAATTAAAATTCATTGTTTACACCAGACACAACTTTTTTGGGGATGTTGACTTTTCACTTGTTTCTTTTTTTCTTTCTTTCTTTTTTTTCCTGGAGGCTATGATACCTGATTTGGGGCGGGGGGATTGTAGTCATTTTGTAATGGAAATTATTTTGAAAAGATCTCTTAAGTTTAATAGAATTGTGGATTTAGGAAACGAGAACTTTAGGACACCTGTACAGTTGTATCACATTTTACTTTTCAAGTTTGCTTGACAGGGTCAGTGCCGCTTGCTCATTTAATAAAGCCGGACAGCACCCCAGTCAGCATCTCCTCGGTCTGCGGAAAGCCGTCTACAGGACCGTAAGAGCCAACTTCCAAGCAGCAAGGCTAGCTACGCTACACATGCTGAAAAAATATCCTTTTCCGGCTCCATGTGAGGATTAGCAGTATTCCTGAAGTGCTCACTAATATAGCTGCAGCTTGTAAAATTTACAGATTGATTGCCTAGAGATGACTCAGTGGCTGAAGGTGCTTGCTAAAGAGTCTGAAGGCATGGGTTCGATTCCTCAGCACCCACATAAAGCCAGATGTACAAAGCAGCACATGTGTCTGCCATTTGTTTGCAGTGGCACTTGCCCTGGTGTGCCCATTCTCATTCTCTCTCTCATCTCTCTCTACTTCCAAATAAATAAAAGTATAAAAATTTTAACTACAAATTGAAATTGCCTTCTAATTTCCATCATTCTATTTGAAAACTGGAAATGCATTCCAGGAGGAATATAATAAGAGATAAGAAGAAAGTTCTGTCCTTATATGGCTTATTTTTGTCTTTTTATCTATCTATTGTGAAGCAGGGTCTTACTTTGTAGCCCAACTTGACCTTAAACTCATGACTATCCTCCTACGTCAGCTTCCGCAGCACTAAATTATATACATGAGCCACCAGAGCCACCTTACATGGCCTTTTGTTTTTGTTTTTTGGAGGGTTTTTTGTTTGTTTGTTTGTTTTCTGAGGTAGGGTCTCTAGCCCAGTATGACCTGGAATTCACTATGTAGTCTCAGGGTGGCCTTGAACTCACGGTGATCCTCGTACCTCTGCCTCCTGAGTGCTGGGATTAAAGGCGTGTGCCACCACGCCTGACTCATGTGGCTTATTTTTAACAGGGGAAAAAAATATGCAGCCCTGCCCTTCACTGGCCCAAAGTATAAAAAAGACAGAGCCTGGCTTCACTAGATCTGACCTTTTTTAGATCTGACATTTTAAGAAAAATGAATGAACATGGCAAGTTTGCATCATGATGTGATAAACTAGCAACAGGAAATCCTTCCTTTTTCAAAAACCGGTCTCTAGAGTCCGACTGCCTAGTCACATTTTGGCAGTTTCACTTACGACCTTGGTGGCCTTCATTAAGCATTTTTCCCCTCTGTCTGCTTTTCTCATCTTTAAAATGGCAATAATTCTGTAATTTTCTACATTGTGGTGTTGTTAAGATCAGAAGATCTTAATAGAGTTAATACATGTAAAATGGTCACAAAATGTCTAATATATCGGAAGGTCTCAGAGACCACATTACTAGAAGTCTGTCTAATTGGCTAAAGTGGGAAATCAGCTTTGTTAGCCAAGAAATATAAACTCTGTGTGTGTGTGTGTGTGTGTGTGTGTGTGTGTGTGTGTGTGTTTCTGCATGTATGGTGATGATTTATAGATAGTTAAATGTTGAGTTAATAGTCAGGCGTGGCAACACATGCCTTCATCCCTGCACCTGGGAGGCAGAGATAGGAGGATTGCTGTGAGCTTGAGGCCAGCCTGGGACTACATAGTATCCATGCGTTGGTTTATACCTAGCATTATTACATGCCTGCAGAAACCCATTAACTTATATGTGGATTAGCTTTTATGTATATATGCATAAAATAACTTAATGGCTACACAAGGTATGGTAACAAGGATTACTACTAGTAGCCTTTGATTAGGGTAATTATAGCTAAGAAATAAGGTAGGAAATAGTTTTCACTGTACCCCTCAGGAATTTTGAAACCTATATTCCCTATTCAAAAACTAATGGGAAAAAAAATACATTCAGGCCTTTTGTTTTTGTTGTTTTTCAAGGTAGTATCTCAGTCTAGCACCGAAATCTTCCTACCTCAGCCTCCCGAGTGCTGGGATTAAAGGTGTGCAGTACCATGCTTGACAAAGCTAGGTATTATATGCACAAGTAGCCTATAAAATCTCAGTACATTGCATCTTAAGATTAATTTGGGGCTGGAGAGATGGCTTAGTGGTTAAGACACTTGCCTGTGAACCCTAAGGACCCAGGTTTGATTCTCCAGGTCCCATGTAAGCCAGATGCACAAGGTGGCACATGCATCTGGAGTTTGCAGTAGCTGGAGGCCGAGGCATGCCTATTCTCTCTCTTTCTCTAGTAAATAAAATTTTAAAACTTTTAAAAAATTTTATTAACAACTTCCATGATTGTAAATAATATCCCATGATAATGCCCTCCCTCCCCCATGTTCCCCCTTGAAACTCCATTCTCCATCATATTCCCTCCCCCTCTCAATCAGTCTCTTATTCTGATGTCATGATCTTTTCTTCCTGTTATGATGGTCTTGTGTAGGTAGTGTCAGGCACTGTGAGGTCATGGATATCCAGGCCATTTTGTACCTGGAGGATCACTGTTGTAAGGAGTCTGCCCTTCCTTTGGCTCTTTCATTATTTCCACCACCTCTTCCACAATGGATCCTGAGCCATTGGAAGGTGTGACAGAGATATTGCAGTGCTGAGCACTCCTGTCACTTCTTTCCAGCACCATGATGCCTTCTGAGTCATCCCAAGGTCACTGCCATCTGAAAAGAGAAGGTTCCCTACCAAAAGTGAGAGTAGCATTAATATATGGTTATGAACATTAAGAGAAGTGCTTGCTAGGCAGTTTGATGAGCATAGTATATACATTTAGCCAGACAGCAGCAGATGTTACACTCCTAGGGTTCATGACTACCCCTGTTGTAGGTTTTCAGGATCAGGGATGTGTTCCCTCCCATGGAGCGGGCCTCCAGTCCAGGTGTGCCACTATTGCACCCATTGGCTCATTTGGCCTGGCTGGCCAAATATAAGGCTTACAGTGTCCATTGTTGAGTATCTTCACTGGTGATTTCTCTCTCTTCCACTGAACTGCATGCAGAATGGCTTCTTCCAGCTTTCTGTCAGCTGGTCTACATGGAGGAGGTTATCAGCTCAGTTCCAGCAAGATTTCTCAGTGACCTTGCAGCCCAAGTATGTGGAGTCTTCAGCAATAGGGTCTTACCTTCTATTCCTGGTGGGAAACCAAGGGCCTCGGCAATGGCCTATAATGTTTTGGGGGCATCAGAGACCTCCCTGGTCAGCAACTCACTGGAAGGTATCATCCCTGGCACTGAAAATTTTCTAGCAACAATCTACACCTCCTGAGTGTTCCATTGTCCAAAAAAGTAGGTTTCCATATGATTTATTTGTATCCTCTTAGATCTTGATTAGCCCTCCCTCCACCTTTCCTTTACTCAATCTCTTCCCCTGACCTCACTTGGGCCTTTTCACCCCCATTAATCTATTCTTCTACTTATATGTATACAATACCATCCTATTAAGTAACCCCCTCCCTTCCTTTCTCTTCCATTTATATCTCTATTCTAGCTTACTGGCCTTTGCTACTGAGTTTTCTTCCTACTCACACAGAAGTCCAATTATCTGTAGCTAGGATCCACATATGAGAGAGAACATGTGATGTTTGGCTTTCTGAGCCTGGGTTACCTCACTTAGTATAATCCTTTCCAAATCCATCCATTTAGCTAAAAATTTCATAACTTCATTTTTCTTTACCGCTGTATAGAACACCATTTTATAAATGTGCCACATCTTCATTATCTGCTCATCAGTTGAGGGACATCTAGGCTGGTTCCATTTCCCAGCTATTGCGAATTGAGTAGCGATAAACATGGTTGAGAAGGCATCTCTAAGGTAATGAGACAAGTCCTTATGATATATACCTAGGAGTGCTATAGCTGGGTCATATGGTAGATCTATTTTTAGCTGTCTTAGGAACCTCCACACTGATTTCCACAATGGCTGGACCAGATTCCATTCCCACCAACAGTGTAGAAGGGTTCCTCTTTATCCACATCCCCGCCAACATTTATGTTCATTTGTTTTCATGATGGTGGCCAATCTGACAGGAGTGAGATGGTATCTCAATGTAGTTTTAATCTGCATTTCCCTGATGACTAGTGACGTAGAACATTTTTTTAGATGTTTACATGCCATCTGTATTTCTTCTTTTAAGAACTCTCTATTTTTTTTTATTTTTATTAACATTTTCCATGATTATAAAAAAAAAGAACTCTCTATTTAGTTCCATAGCCCATTTTTTAATTGGCTTGTTTGATTCCTTATTATTTAACTTTTTTTGAGTTCTTTATATATCCTAAATATTAATCCTCTATCAGATATATAGCTTGCAATGATTTTTTTCCCATTGTAGATTGCCTCTTTGCTTTATTCACAGTGTCCTTTGCCATACAAAATCTTTGTAATTTCATGAGGTCCCAGCGGTTAATCTGTGGTTTTATTGCCTGAGCAATGGGGGTTATATTCAGAAAATCTTTGCCAAGACCAACATGTTGAAGGGTTTCCCCTACTTTTTCCTCTAGCAGTTTCAGGGTTTCAGGTCTGATGTTAAGGTCTTTTTTTTTTTTTTTAATTTTATTTATTTATTTATTTGAGAGCGACAGACACAGAGAGTAAGACAGATAGAGGGAGAGAGAGAATGGGCACGCCAGGGCTTCCAGCCTCTGCAAACGAACTCCAGACGCGTGTGCCCCCTTGTGCATCTGGCTAACGTGGGACCTGGGGAACCGAGCCTCGAACCGGGGTCCTTAGGCTTCACAGGCAAGCGCTTAACCGCTAAGCCATCTCTCCAGCCCTGATGTTAAGGTCTTTAATCTACGTGATCCTCTACCTTGTGATCTGCTCCTCCGTTGTTCTCTGCTGCTCTCCCTTTATGTTTCTTGAGTTTGTGGAGAGCTGCGGTGTGAGTGGAGAATCCCCTCGCCTGGCTTTTCCTGCGGCTCAAGCCGAGCCTGGCAGCTGTAGCCCCGCAGACCTGGCGCCACCATCGGCCCGTGTGAGCTCTGGATGCTCTGGATCTCTCCTTCTTCTCTGCTGTCATTTTAATTTCTTATACACCTCCCTTTTTAGTAGAAGAGTGTATTTTGCTGGGGTTATTTTGGCTTTTTCTCCCCTCTGCTGCTTTGGCAATGTTCCTATGCCACCATCTTAACCAGAAGTCCCTTAAATTTTTTTTAAAAGATTAATTTGATGTAAATCTTCAGCCAGCATTCAGAATAAAAATTAGTGAATATAGTTTTGGACAATTGCACTATATCTTTTAAGCTTTAACGAAAAGGTGTTCATTGCCTTAACCAGTTTTAACCTACCCCCTGAACTCTGAGAGTGACAATGTTACCAACTACATCTGTGTGGTGCCTTTTAAGGAGCTGGGCCTTGGACTTAGTGAAGAACAGATTTCGGAAGAGGAAGCCCATCACCTTACTGATGGCTTCAGCCTGCCAGCGTTGAAGGTAACGCGTTTGTGGAAGGGAAGGACTGAGGGGACCGACCACTGTGCCTGTGCTTCCCGACCCTGTTCTGTGACCCTTCCTTGTTTGTCAAATGCTATTGTTGCAAGTGGGCTAGTGATGTTTGTGATGCGGCCTTGAAAACCCAGGAGCATCCTACAAATCAGATGAAGAGATCTCTGTATTTTGATGTCTTAATATAAGCGCTGTGGTAGAATAGAGGGATGAATTGTGCCTGAGTTAGCTCAGTTACGAAGATTTTTGTCAAAATTTGGAAAACATGTCTGTTTCCAGTAAAATACTCAGGTGTATAGGCAAACCTAGAACTCTGTTTAGAAGAAAGGAGGGGGCTGGAGAGATGGCTCAGCACTTGTTTGCAAAGTCTGATGGCCCGGGTTTGATTCCCTAGTACCTACATAAAGCCAGAGGCACAGGGTGGCACATGCATCTGGAGTCCATTTGCAGTGGCTAGAGGCCCTGGTGCTGTCTGTTTCTTTTTTTCTTTCTTTCTCTCTCTCTCTCTCTCTCTGCTTGATAATAAAATAAAAATATATTTTAAGCTGGGCATGGTGCCATATGCCTTTAATACCAGCACTTGGGAGGCAGAGGTAGGAGGATTGCCCTGAATTCGAGGCCACCCTGAGACTACATAGTGAATTGCAGGTCAGCCTGAGCTAGAGTGAGACCCTCCATCAAAAAACCAAAATAAATAAATAACAAAAACGAGAAATAGACTTGGGTGGTGGAGCTTTAAGCATTTTCATTCATTTCCAAATTCATTATCACAACCATGCTTTCACTCTATAAAGAGATAAATTTTTAATAGACAATCATAGATTTTTTACTCTTTTATTTTTGAGTTTTTTTGAGGTAGAGTCTTGTTATAACCCAGACTTACCTATGTACCCTCAGGGTGGCCCTGAACTCACAGTGATCTACCTCTGTCTCCAGAGTGCTTGCATTAAAGGCATGTGCCCAGCTAAGATTTTTTTTATTTTTTATTTTTTTTTTTGGTTAATGAATAAAACTGAGCAGAAGTGAGTTTATGGGGCTGGAGAGATAGCTCGGCAGTTGCACTTGTCTGCAAAGCCTAAGGACCCAGGTTTGATTCCCCAGTTCCTACTTAAACCATATGCACAAGGTGGCACATGGGTCTGGAGTTTGTTTTCAGTGGCAGGAGGCCCTGGTGTGCCCATTCTCTCTCTCTCAATAAATAAATAAATAAAATCTATAAAAACAGAACTGAATTTAGGTTTTAATCCTGACTCTAGCCATTTGACCATGAATAAATTATTCTTTGAATTTATCTCACTTGTAAAAATTTACCATTTCTGCTTTTTAAAGTGTTAGGTTAAATTAAGACATGTAAAATATCTAAAACAAAGTTTGTCATAAAATACATAGTTAAAAATGGTTACTGAAGGTTGTGGCCACACGCACTGGGAGGCAGTTGTGAAGAGGTGGAGGCAGAAGGATGAGGAATTTGAGGGGCCAGCTTGGACTACACTTGAAGATGGGTGTGGCGGTTCATGCCTTTTATCCCAGAGGCTCAGGATCCTGGTGACTTTGTGGCTGGCCCAGGTTACAGAGTGAGTTATAGGTCAGCCTAGGCTACAGTGAGACCCTGCTTTCAATCTAGTGACAATAGCAACAGTAATAGCTATTATTCTTTAAAAAGGACTCAGAAACAACTATGATGCTTCTTCATTCTTTTTAAAATTGTGTGTTTATTCATCAAGATATGTCAGTAACTTTCCTTTTTATTTAGGTTTCTGATATTTACTTATTTATTCATTTATTGGGGAGGGGCAGATAGAATCATTGCCCCAGTACCTTTAGCCAAAACAAACAAAATCCAGCTGCATGTGCTACCTGGTTAATCTGGCTTTAGGAGGGTACTGGGGAATCAAATCCTGGTCCTTATAGTTTGCAGGCAAGCACCTTAACCACTAAGCCATCTCGCCAGCCCCTGATGCATTTTCTTAAAAAATATTTTATGAATTTATTTGAGAGAGGGGAGAGAGAATGGGCACACCAGGGTCTCCAGCCACTGCAAACAAACTTCGGGTGTATGTGCCACCAAACCTAGGTCCTTAGGCATCACAGGCAAGTGCCTTAACTGTTATGCCATCTTTCTAGCTCTGATGTATTGTTTTTAAAGGTTGTTAAGTCCTGAATAGTGTTCTAACAGAAATGTGGACAGCAAGAAGAAAAAGTGGACCTGTGAGTCAGACTTAACAGGTTTCCCTCTAGCTCCATGCCCTGACTTCTGATGTGAGCTTAAGCAAATCATTGCTTTTGCATTTATTCAGATAGAGCCATCACAGTGCCTACCTCCGAAACATCAAATAGTCATTGGTCTAAAGCCTAGAGTAAGTAATCAACTTGTTAACTGATTATTTTACTTGCAGCTGATGTGACCTGCTGTAAAATGTGACTTGTTCTTTCCCCATTCTACCCGTCAGTGATATCAGTTATAACGATCCTTTTTGTTACCTATACTATTTTCCAATCAAATTTTGTATTTGTGTATTTTTACATATACCTAGTCTGTAGCCAAACCTGCTATGTTCTGTTGTCAGGATCATCAGCCTCTGAGAGAAGACTTACCTGGAGATCCGTATAGTTTATGAACTGTGACAGTCTCGTGGTAGACCAGCAGTCTTCTCTCTGGGAGCTACTCAAATGCAGTTGTGTTCTCTCTATCTGCCTCTTTCTCTCCCTCTCTAATAAGTAAATAAATAAAATATTAAAAAATTTAAAAAGGAGTTGGAGAGGTGGCTTAGCAGTTAAGGTGCTGCCAGCAAAGCCAAAGGCCCCAGATTCAGTTCCCCAGTACCCATTTAAGCCAGATGCACGAGGTGACACATGCATCCAGAGTTTGTTTGCAGTGGCTGGAGGCCCTGGCATACGCATTCTCTCTCTCTCTCTCTCTCTCTCTCTCTCTGTCTCTTTTAATTATTTATTTATTTGCAAACAAAGAGAGAAGTGAGGAGAGAGAGAGAGACTGTGAGCCCTGCCAGAGCCTCTTGCTCCTGCAAACAAACTCCAGTTGCATGCACCACTTTGTTCATCTGGCTTTACGTGGGTATTAGGGAATCAAAGCCAGGCTGGCAGGCTTTGCAAGCAAGTGCCCTAACTGCTAAGCCATCTCCCCAGACCAATAAATTCATTTTTTGTTGTTTTTGTTGCTTTTGTTTTTCGAGGTATGGTTTCACTCTAGCCCAGGCTGACCTGGAATTCAGTATGTAGTCTCAGGCTGGCCTTGAACAAACTCACAACAATCCTCCTACCTCTGCCTCCCAAGTCCTGGGATTAAAGGTGTGCACCAACACCCCCAGCTTAAGTTTACTTTTTAAAGAAATATGCATTTATCTGAGGGAGAGAATGAGAATGGGCACACCAGGGTGTCCTGCTGCTGCAGACAAACTCCAGATACATGTACCACTCGGTGCATCTTGCTTGTCATGGGTACTGGGAATTGAACCTGGGCTGTCAGGCTTTGTAAGCAAGCACCTTTATCAACTAAGCCATCTCTCCAGCCGTGGAACAGCTAGATAACATCTCCTCTTCCCTTTCCTACAATTTAAAAAAAATATTTATTTATTTGAGAGGAAGAGAGAATGGGTGCTCCAGGGCCTCCAGCCGTTGCAAACAAACCCCAAATGCATGCACCACCTAGTGTATCTGGCTTACATGGGTCCTGGAGAAGTGAACCTGAGGTCCTTAGGCTTTGCATGCAAGCACCTTAACCACTAAGCCATCTCTCCAGCCTTAGCCCCCAAATTCTTTTTTTTATTACTTATTTTTATTTATTTATTTGCAAGCAGAGAGAGAGAGGAGAGAGACACAGAGAGAATGGGCACGTCATGGCCTATAGCCACTGCAAACGAACTCCAGACGCATGTGCCCCTCATGCATCTGGCTTACGTAGGTTCTGGAGAATCGAACCTGGGTCCTTAGGTTTCACAGGCATATGCCTTAACCACTAAGCCATCTCTCCAGCCTCTAGCCTCCAAATTCTTAATCAATGAGTTATTTGTGTTTTTTGAACTTAGACATCGTGTCTACTGTTTTCACTATGTGATGTTTTGTTTTGTATTGTTTTTCAAGGTAGGGTCTCACTGTAGTCTAGGCTGATCTGGAAGATTCACTTTTAATCAATGTATCTGATTCCATCTTGCTTATGCCATTTCCAGGGTAGAATTGTGCTAAATTGTATTTGTGTTCCCTCATATACTGGGATCATAAATTCTTCCTTTTTTTTTTTTAATTTTTAAAGTAGGGTCTCACACTGGCTTAGGCTGACCTGGGACTCACTCTCTAGTCCCAGGCTGGCCTCAAACTCACAGTGATCCTCCCACCTCTGCCTGCCAAGTACCGGAATTAAAAGCATGGGCCACCATGCACAGCCTTAGTTCTTACATGTGGAGACTACATAATTTGGTATAACATCCTTGTCTTACAGAGTTAGTTCATGCTCAGCTATATTCACTATTTCAGGCACATGAAAAGTTTAAACCAAATGGTAACCAAATGTGTACTTTGTTTTGAACATTAACCGATATTTTCCACTGATCAGCCCTCTCTCTCTCTCTCTCTCTCTCTCTCTCTCTCTCAGGTTTTATTCCAACTGTGGGTGGCACAGAGTTCAGAGTTCTTCAGACGCTTAGCCCTGTTGCTTTCTACAGCCAGTTCACCTCCAGGGCCCTCACTGACTGAAGCGCTTTTGCCTCATCGTATTTTGTCTGATGTGACTCGAGGTCTACCTCATGCCCATAATGCCTGTTTGGAGGAGCTTAAGCGCAGTTATGAGTTCCATCGCTACTTTGAAACTCACCACCAGGCTGTGCCCCCGCGTTTACCCAAAACTCAGCAGAAGTCAAGAGAACTGAATAATGTTCACACAGCAGTGCGTAGCTTGCAGCTCCATCTGAAAGCATTGCTCAATGAGTAAGTTGAGAAGCCATCTAAGGAAGTGACCCTGTGATTAGCAAACTTCCTTCTTGTTCCACATGGTTGTGGGCTTGTATCCTAGTTAGAAAGAAGAAACAAAGCCAGGTGTGGTGGCACACACCTTCAGTCCCAGCTCTGGGAGACAGAGGTAGAAGGATCACTGTGAGTTCAAGTTCACCCTGAGACTACATAGTGAATTCCAGGTCAGTCTGGGCTAGACTGAGATCCTACCTCAAAAAAAAAAAAAAAAAAAAAATAATAATAATAATAATAGAAAAGAAGAAATCAAATTGAGACCTTCCACGTGAAGAATGTTGTGTAGTTAGAGATGTAGCAGAGAAGCAATGATTTGTAAGTACAACAGTTTTAAGAGAGTCATTGTAGTTTTTCCTTTTCCTGATTCTAACAGAAAGCCTGAGAAGACAGGGCAAGAGCATTACTCTGAGGGGAATGGAGAGGCTTATGAAAAATGAGCTTCTTTTAACTCTGTTAAGGTAAGGCTTTCGAATTGGAGCCTATAGTCTGAGAGAAGTACCTGCCACCACTGCAACACTATAAGAAGTGTTGCTACATATAGTCAAAAAGTCTAATTTTGTACCACAGAGTAAGCATTTGGCCTCAAGTGAACAGTGTAAAAGTTCGTGTTCACAGTTTATGCTTGTTGGTCTGCTACTTTGCATAAAACTGTGCATGGTAGCACATACTTGTAATCTCTATAATCCCAGACAAAAGGATCATACTGAGTTCAAGGCTTGCCTGGGCTCTATGAGACCCTGTCTCAATAAAAGGAAAGACCGGGCACAGTGGCACACGCCTTTAATCCCAGCACTTGGGAGGCAGAGGTAAAAGGATCACCATGAGTTCAAGGCCACCCTGAGACTGCATAGTGAATTCCAGGTCAGTCTGAGCTAGAGTGAGATCCCCACCTCAAAAAACCAAAATAAATAAATAAATAATTTTTAAAAAGGAAAGTATGCCAGGCATAAATTATTGTATTTATTTTTCTATAATGCTGCCACATAACACCTTCCCCTCCTGTGAGTTTATTTAAAGTTCATTTGTGGATCTTTTGAGGTTTTATTTTTTTTTTAATTTTGGTTTTTTTGAGATAGTACCTTGTTCTGGCCCAGGCTAAACTAGAATTACTCTGTAGTCTCAGGGTAGCCTCAAACTCATGCTGATCCTCCTACCTCTGCCTCCCAGGTGTTGAGATTAAAGGCATGCACCACTTCACCCAGCCTTTTTTTTTTTTTTTTGAGGGTTCTTGAAACAGAATTTTGTGGTGTAGGCTGGTCTGCTCTCAGACTCACAATCCTCCTACCTTAGTTTCTCAAGAGCTGGGGTTCTGGCACTCTCTGCTTGCATTTTTTTTTTAAAGTGATGAAAGCAGTTATAGGGCTGAAGAGATTTCTCAGTGGTTAAGGCACTTGCCTGAAAAGCCAAAGGATCCAGGTCCAATTCCCCAGGACCCACATAAAGCCATGTTCAAGGGAACACATCATCTGGAGTTCCTGTGCAATGGCTAGAGGCCCTGACACACATTCTCTCTCTCTTTTTCTTTCTCTAGCTGCCTCTTTCTCTCTCTCAAATAAATAAAATATTAAAAAATAATAATTGGGAGCTGGAGAGATGGCTTAGCAGTTAAGGTGTTTGCCTGTGAGGCCTGAGAACTCATGTTCCAATCTCCCACATAAGCCAGACACGGTGATGCAAGCATGCAATGTCACACGTGGACACAAGGGGGCGCATGCGTCTGGTGGTCATTCATAGTGGCTGAAGACCATGGCACACCCATTCTCTGTCTGTCTCTTTCTCTCTCTCTGTCTCTCTCTCTCTCAAATTAAAAAAAAAAAAAAAAAAAAAAGTTGAGGCCAGGCATGGTGGCACACACCTTTAATCCCAGCACTTGGGAGGCAGAGGTAGGAGGATCTCCAATGAGTTTGAGGCCACCCTGAGATGACATAGTGAATTCCAGGTCAGCCTGGGCTAGAGCAAGACCCTACCTCAAAAACCCAAAAAAATAAAATAAGTGAGTTGGGATTGTAGAACTGTGACCACAATATCAATTTTCTATTTTACTTTATTTATTTATTTGGGAGCGGGAGAGAGATTGAGGGAGAAAGCAAGCAAGCGAATGGGTGCACCAGGACCTCCAGCCACTGCAAACAAACTCCAGATGCATGCAACACCTTATGCAACTGGCTTACGTGG
Organism: Jaculus jaculus; assembly: GCF_020740685.1. Classification (NCBI taxonomy): domain Eukaryota; kingdom Metazoa; phylum Chordata; class Mammalia; order Rodentia; family Dipodidae; genus Jaculus; species Jaculus jaculus. The sequence continues at coordinate 138,625,628 of NC_059107.1, forward strand.
GTCCTGGGGAATCAAACCTGGGTCCTTTGGCTTTGCAGGCAAACGCCTTAACTGCTGAACCATCTCTTCAGCCCTATATTGGATTTTATCACTTTTTAAAATTTATTTGCAAGCAAAGAGAGGGCAGGGGAGAGGGAGAAAATGGGCACACCAGAGCTTCTGGCCACTGGAAACAAACTCCAAATACATGTGCCACTTGGTGCATCTAGCTTTATGTGGGTACTGAAAAATAGAACCTGGGTCCTTTGACTTTGCTGGCAAGTGCCTTAACCATTGAGCCATCTCTTCAGCCCAGCTATTAAATATTATATATATATATATATATATATATATATATATATATATATATATATATTTGAAAGGCAGTATGTTGGTGGGGGCATCAGGGCCTGTTACCACTGCAAACAAACTCCAGATGCATGTGCCACTTTGTGTATTTGGCTTTATGTGGATACTGGGGAATTGAACCTAGGTTGGGAGGCTTTATAAGCAATTGCCTTTAACCACTGAATCATCTCCCCAGTCTCAGCATTTATTACTTTTGCTGTTGTTGTTTCAAGGTAGGGTCTCACTGTAGCCCAGGGTGACCTGGAACTCACTCTGTAGTCCCAGGCTGGCCTCAAACTCACAGCGATCCTTCTACCTCAGCCTCCCTAGTGCTGGGATTAAAGGTGTGCACCACCACGCCTGGCTCTTTTATTATTATTATTATTATTATTATTATTATTATTATTATTTTATTGACAACTTCCTTGATTGTACACAGCATCCCATGGTAATTCCCTCCCTCCCACCACTTTCCCCTTTGAAACTTCACTCTCCATCGTATCCCCTTCCCCCGTCAATCAGTCTCTCTTTTTATACTTTCTTTTACTTTTGTTTTGTTTTGTTTTGTTTTTCGAGGTAAGGTCTCATTCTGGCCCAGGTTGACCTGGAATGTTGTCTCAGAGTGACCTTGAACTCACAGTGATCCTCTTACCTCTGCCTCCCGAGTGCTGGAGCTATAGGTGTGCACCATTACCAACAGCTCTCTTACACTTTTAATTACTCTCTGTTTCATATTTGAAAATCTTTTAAAAGCCAGTATAGGACTGAAGAGATGGCTTAATGGTTAAGGTCCTTACCTGCAAGGCCAAAGGACCCACCTCCAATTCCCCAGTACCCACATAAAGTCAGATGCACGAGGTGGTGTATGTGTCTAGAGTTCATTGGCAGTGCCTGGAGACCCTGGTTGTGCCCATTCTCTCTGTCTCTCTCTGTCTCTGTCTCTCTCTCTTCCTCCCTCCCTCCTACCCTCCCTCCCCTTTCTTCCCTTCCTCTCCCCTTCCTTCCTTTCTTCTCCCGCTTTCTCATTCTCTCTCTGATAAAGAAATAAAATATTTAAAAAAGAATATTAGTCTTTTTGATTTTTGCTCCTTCTTCTCCCTTGTCCCATTTGCCGTTCTCATTCTCAGAGCCTCCCTGCAGGCCCATATTTTCTCTTTCTTACACCACCATATACTTTTCCCCCTTCTTGATTAAGGTTACTAAAATATATAATTGCAATGGGCAAGTTTCAATAACTTTCTGACCTAATTCCTTCTCTGTAGAATGGAAATGAAATCTTTTAAATTCTTATAATATTGTATTTTATTTATACTGTGTAATTTTCCTAGTTGTTACTTAACTTTTTTTCCCCTTTTTAGTGTTTTGAGGTAGGGTCTCGCTGTAACCCAGGCAGACCTGGAACTCTGTAGTCCCAGTTTGGCCTCGAACACACAGCGATCCTCCTTCCACTGTCTCCCAAGTGCTGGGATTAAAGACATGTGCCACTATGCCCAAGTATGGGCATAAAAAGTTGTTACTTTTTTTTTTTTTTTTTTTGCTTTTCGAGGTAAGGTCTCACTCTAGCCCAGGCTGACCTGGAATTCACTCTGTAGTCTCAGGGTGGCCTTGAACTCACGGCGATCCTCCTACCTCTGCCTCCCAAGTGCTGGGATTAAAGGTGTGTCCACCACCACGCCCAGAAGTTGTTACTTTTTTATAAGTAGGAGATGGACTTAATTTATTCCCGGTATTTCAGCTTAAAAATATGCCTAGCATGTATGTGAAAATTCTGGATTTTCATTGATTTGGAAATTTTCTTGGTGTGGGCTTTTTGCATATTTTGGGCATGCTGACGAAGTACCACAGAACTTTACCCCCAGCCGCATGTAGCATTTTAAGGGTACAGTTAGGTGGCACTGAATATATCTGCGTATTATGCGTTATGTATCATGTATGTGTGTATATAAGCATGCATACCTACATACATGTGCTGTAGTGCAGCTGCCACTACCATTTGTCTCTGAAACTGTTTCCCTTTGTCTGTATTACGCAGAGTAATAATTCTTGAAGATGAACTCGAAAAGCTCGTTTGTACGAAGGAAGCGCAGGAAGTGGTGTCCGAGGCTTACCCAGTACTGGAGCAGAAGTTAAAGCTGATTGAGCCCCATGTTCAAGCCAGCAACAGTTGCTGGGAGGAGGCCATTTCCCAAGTGGACAAGCTACTACGGAGAAATGCAGATAAAAAAGGTACCTGTGGGGGGTCCCTAAGCACATGCTTGTCAGACGTGCCCGGTCCATCTGGCCAGAGGCTTTTTTTATTTTCTTTCGGTTTTTAGAGGTAGGGTCTCACTGTAGCCCAGGCTGACCTGGGATTCATTCTGTAGTCTCAGGGTGGCTTCGAACTCAGAATGATCCTCCTACCTCCGCCTCCTGAGTGCTGAGATTGAAGGCATGTGCCACCACACCCAGCTAAACTATGTTATTTGAATCAGACTTCATGCCTACTTTTTTTTTTTTTTTAAATTTTGTTTATTTTTATTTAGTTATTTCAGAGCGTCAGAGAGAGAGAAAGAGGCAGATAGAGAAAGAGGGAGAGAATGGGCGCGCCAGGGCCTCCAGCCCCTGCGAACGAACTCCAGACACGTGCGCCCCCTTGTGCATCTGACTAACGTGGGTCCTGGGGAATCGAGCCTTGAACCGGGGTCCTTAGGCTTCACAGGCAAGCGCTTAACCGCTAAGCCATCTCTCCAGCCCTCATGCCTACTTTTTAAAAATATTTTATTTTTGTTTATTTGACAGAGAAAAAGGGAGAGACAGGGACAGGGAAATGGGCGCACCAGGGCCTCCAGCCGCTGCAAATGAACTCCAGGCACGTGCTCCCCCTTGTGCATCTGGCTAACATGGGTCCTGGGGAATCAAGCCTGGGTCCTTTGGCTTTGCAGGCAAATGCCTTAACTGCTAAGCCATCCCTCTAGCCCATGCCTACTTTTTTACATTACTACTTTTATTTTGAATGTTTAATATCAGTTTTTTTAACTATGCTACAAACTGATACCATGTTCTGCCCTTGGATCTTTGTTAAGAGGTTCATGAGATTTATGCATTGAATTTGCATTATTGCCAAAAGTAATTTTTATCATCTTGTTAGTGTTTTGTTTGTAACTGGAGTTTTAATATTCTGCTTAATGTCCTTATGAGTAAATCCTTAGATAAGAAAAGTACTAGGTTTTTTCCAAAAAAAAAGGAGTGATACATACACTAGGATAAGTGAATCTTTAATAAATTTTTACTTGTTTGTTTGTTTTTCAGACAAAGTTTTGCTATAATTTAGGCTGACCTTGAACTTACTATATAGCCTAGGTTGGCTTCTAACTCCCAGGCCTCCTGTCCTCCTCCGCTGTATGCTAGGATTATAGGCATGTGCCACCGCACCTGGCATTTATGGCACTCTGAAAATGCCAAAGGAACAGAAAACAGACCAGTGGTTGGTAGGAATTAAAAGGAAGAATGAGTTATAAAGAGGCAATGTTACCAGACTTGGTGTTGCATGCCTGTAATCCTGGCACTGAGAAGGCTAAAGTAGGGTGATTGCAAGTTCAAAGCCAGCCTGGGCTACTTTACAAGAACTTGTCTCAAAAAATAACAAACAAGGGACTGGAGAGATGGCTTAGCAATTGAGGTACTTGCCTGCAAAGCCAAAGGACCCAGGTTTAATTCCCCAAGACCCACATAAGTCAAATGCACAAGAAGGCACACACATCTGGAGTTTGTTTACAGTGGCTGAAGGCCCTGGCATGCCCATTCTCTCTTTTTCTCTCCCTGCCTAATTCTGTATTTGTCTCTCTCTCAAATAAATAAATAAAAACATTTTTTTTAAAAGTTGTAGTGGCACATCCTGGTAGGAAATTGCTAAAGAGGTCAGGAGTTCAAGGCCAGCCTGTACTACACATTGCTGGGTGTGGCGATGCACACCTTTAATCCCAGCACTCAGGAGGCAGAGGTAGGAGGATCATCGTGAGCTCAAGGCCACCCTGAGACTACATAGTGAGTTCCAGGTTAGCCTGGGCCAGAGTGACACCCTACCTCAGAAAAAAAAAAAAAAAAGAGGCAATGTAAGTAAGTTAAAATTTGGGTAATAGAACTTTACAGTATTTTGGTTGTGGTAGTTGTCTATGTATTTGTCTAAATGCATAACATTGGATACCAAAAGGTGAGTTTTTAAAATATTTATTCATGTATGTATTGTTTGTTTGTTTATTTGGGAGAGAGAAAGGCAGGTAGAGAGAATGGGCATGCCAGGGCCTCCAACAAGGACACCACCTTGTGTATCTGGCTTATGTGGGTCTGGGGATTCAGACCTGGGTCCTTAGGCTTCACAGGCAAGCACCTTAACTGCTAGGCCATCTCTCCAGCCCAAAAAATGAGTTTTTGAAGTGAATAAAGTAGCTTAAATTATTTTAGCCACTTGTTTAGTATTTACTTACATTTGTGCATATGTATGTTTGCTAACTTTTTGACTGTTACTCTGAGCTAAGGGTAGTAAGTAGCTGACATAAAATCCCACTATTCCTAAATATTTTTGTGACACCTATTAATTAGTAATTTTCTAGTTTCAGTTTTTCTTTTGCACTCATCATTTCATATTCTACTGTAAGGCAAAATATCCTTTCCCCTGCTTATGTACTTACTTATATCAGTAAAAAAAAAAAAAAAAAAAGCAACAAAACTTAAAGATTCTAATTTTATTCAGTGAATTGTAATTTGTTACTGTTATTATCTTTTTGCTCCGATTATCTAAGACAGGGCAAGAGGGTGCCCATTCAAGCTGTTGTTCCTATTCCCGTACTGCTCTATGGCCTCTCCTCCAAAAGTTTAAAGCTATAAATCTACTGGTGTTACTGTAACTGTAGTGTCTTGATTTTAAAAAAAAATTTATTTATTTATTTGCAAGCAGAAGTGAGGAGACAGTATGGGTGTACTAGGGCCTCTAGCTGCTGCAAACAGACTTCAGATACATGGGCCACCTTGTGCATCTGGCTTTACATGGGTACTGGGGAATCGAACCCAGGTCGTCAGGCTCTTCAGGCAAGCACCTTAACCACTGAGTCCAGTGTCTTGAATTTTTGTAAATAAAAGGTTTTGACCAGAATGATTTGGAAGCTAAGTGTGGTGGCACACATCTGTAATGATAGCACTCAGGAGAATGAGGTAAGAGGATTGTTAGAGGCTAACTTGCCGCTAGAAAGATCTGTCTTAAAAGAAACAAAAACAAGCACACAAAAAGAACAGGTTGGGCCATGAAACTGACAAAATATTTGTGTCAAGGATATTTTTATTAGATATTCACTCATTTCTGTACAGCCTGTTTCTCATTTTTATTCTGTCCCATTCCACCCTCCCCTTCACTCTTTAAAGGCAAGCCTGAAGTGGCGTGTGAAAACCCGCACTGCACGGCGGTCCCTCTGCTGCGGCCTACTCTGCACATTGCAGACGAAGACCCGGTCCCCGAGGAGCAGGTAAGAGTGAAAAGTACTGTTCCTCCCCCCCGCCCCCCGAGAAGAGTTTCATATACAAAGTTTATCTACCCTTGTTAGAGATGATGTATATAATTGACAAATAATTTAATTTCTTCTTTTTTGAGAGAGAAAGAGGCAGATAGAGAGATAATGGGCACATCAGAGCCTCCAACCACTACAAACGAACTCCAGACACACGCATCACCTTGGGCATCTGGCTTATGTGGGACCCAGAGAATCAAACCAGGATCCTTAGGCTTCGCAGTCTCAAAAAGCAAATAATAAAGCCGGGCATGGGGGTGCATGCCTTTAATCCCAGCAGTCATGGTGCCTTAACTGCTAAGCCATCTCTCTAGCCCTGGCTCTAGCTTTGAAATGACTTGCACCACCACGCCTGGCTTTATTATTTACTTTTTGAGACAAGGAATCACCATAGAGCTCTGAGGGCCCTTGAACTCTTAATCCTCCTGCCTTTGACTCTGGAGCTCTAGGATTATAGACATGTGCCACCATGGCCGGCTTCGCAGGCAAGCATCCTAACCACTAAGCCATTTCTCCAGTCCCTCCACCTTACTTTTTTAAAATCTCAATCATTTTTATTTGTGTGTGCGCGTCCATGCCTGGGAACACCAGGGTTACTTCTCAGTGCAAACACCTGATGCTTGTACCCCTTTTTGTATCTTATACCTCACTTGTTTTGGTAAAATATTTTATTTAAACAATTATGAAACTTATTTAAAATTGACAGAAGTTTGCACATGATGCAGTTTCTGTCCATCTTTCAACTAGATTTCCCCCCAGTGTTAAAACTGCATAGCCATGGTATGTTTAGCACTATGACACAACTAACATTTGTATACTATGAGGCAGGTGCTTTAGTTGGGTTTTCCAATTTTGATTATTCTCTATTACCTGGAATGTCTCAAGTACTAATGAAACTGGTAAATGCATATGTAGGCAGTTCAGATATGCTCATGTGCAAAGTTGTAAAATTACCATCTTCAGAGTCTCATGCTCTACTGACTGAGATAATTGAGTTGCTTAAAATTACATTTTTTAAAATATTTTTGGTTTATTTTTATTTATTTATTTGAGAGTGACAGACAGAGAAAGAGGCAGAGAGAGAGAGAGAATGGGTGTGCCAGGGCTTCTAGCCACTGCAGATGATTTCCAGATGTGTGCACCCCTTGTGCATCTGGCTAATGTGGGTCCTGGGGAATCGAGCCTCGAACCAGGGTCCTTAGGCTTCACAGGCAAGCGCTTAACCTCTAAGCCATCTCTCCAGCCCTAAAATTACATTTTTATAGTCTTAAATTCCAGAAACACATTGCAGTTCATGTCCACATCTATGAATCCACAGCACCTGTCATTATCAAAACAAAATGAAAAGTTTAAATTTCCCTTACTGGCCTAAGTTACAGAAGTGTTTGTAAAAACTGTTAGCTGGGCATGATGGCTAAAGAAAAACCCCAGCTTTCAGAAGGCTTGGAGGCCACTTTGGACTACATAGTCAGTTTTAGGACAAGGGAGGGGAAGGGCAGGAAAAGCAAAGTAAGCAGGGGAGAAGGAAGGCAAGGGAAGGTAAGACGAGGAAAGGAATGTCACAGTGGGCTCATCCGTCTGTCACTGCAAGAACAGAGGTTTGGGATCATCTCCAGCATAGAAATAAGGCCTCAATACTTCTGAACCTTTATCCCTGAAAGAATGGATGTGAGTCCTGTCATTCAAATTATAAAAGAAAATCACACCCACCTCATAGTCCAGATAAATGCCAATCCTGCTGGGCTTCTCTGTGAGCTCAAGTGTGACGGGGCCAGTGTGCTCAACCACGTAGCCTCCGCCCTGGCAGCTGCCGCCTGGCCCCATGCCAAACGGTGTCTTTGCAAAGGCCCCCAGCCCATTCGGGCTTGTCATCCACCCGCACCTCCCAGTGATGCCGGCCAGAACCGAATCTCAGTGCCCAGGACGGCTGCGCCACGCACAGAGCGCGCTGGGCTCCTTGGGGACGCCTTGCTCGTTCTTCACGCATCTCACGGACTTTTTATCCACGGAGATGAGCAGAGAAGAGGAGCTGCCATTTCCCGATCCAGAGTACTTGCTTCACCAAACTTCTGTCTAATTGTCTGCAGAGTGGGAAACTGGGGAGGAAGACAATACCCTTGTCTCCTGAACTTGAATAAATAGGAGGCAGGGCTTCATGTTTTCACACCCATCGAAGGTGCTCTTGATGTCCATCAGCAGTTCCATGGCGGGTGTGACGCTCTTCTCCACTCCTGCCTGAGCAGCGCTTCCATTGCATATCTGTGCTTTGCGAACTGCCTCTTACTGCCATGGAGCTTCAGAACCATCTCCCTCTCTCCTTTCCCTAGCCTGGACAGCACTGCCTGCTCTCCTGGTCTGCCAACTGCTTCAAGTGTCTGCACCCAGAGCACAGCTTCCTCCTTTCACTCTCCATCTTCTCTTGCAGCTGTGATTGGCATCTGGCCTGACTGGCTAGCGCATCTGAAACTCTGCCACTTGCCTGTTCAGAGCCTGGATGTAACTGTGGAACCTTCCTCTGTGCTGGGAGGTAGCTTCCTCAGTGGCCCTGGTAGGCAGGCAGCCATGTGCACAGGGCTCGCAGCAGCTCCAGGTCCTCCTCACAGAAAAGGGTCAGGACCTGGCCATGATCCTCACACAGTGACTTCTCCTCCTAGGTCTCACTCAGCTGGCTGTGCAGCTGCCTGCCCATTGCAATGATCCTCCTCAGTTGGAGGTTGCTCATGAGCGGACTGCTTTGCATTGGTATTATTGGCACACGGGACAGGGGAACCTGCCTTCCAGATCTGCCCAGGATGCATGATGCAGATGGAAAAGAAGTTGTGGCCACATTCGATCATGACAGGGTCTGTCATTTCACCCAGACAGATTTGGCATTTGGCTTCTGCCTGGAGATTGGCCAAGGCTGTTTCCAGTGCCATCCAGCTGGGAATGAAGGCCTGGACTGAGGAGGGCTTTCTTCTGACACTGGGATACCTTCCAGGGACAAGTGGATTCACTCTCAGATTGCACCAGTAGTTAAAGTGATGTCTTGGTAGCGTAGGATATGAAGTGAGTGGCCTCTGTGACAGTATGTCCAGTCGAGTTCCACTACAACCTGCAGCTGGTCACAGATGGATTCTGAAACTAGTTGAGAGCATGAAGCCAAGCTCAGCATCTCCTTTGGTCAGCAGCAGTCACCACTGGAAAGTGCCTAGTTGTTCCTTCTGGTTGATGGGACAAAAGTCCCAGCCAAAAGCAGCTGATGGGAGGAAACGGTTTATTCCTGCTTAGAGTCTCGAGGGGATGCTTCATGATGGTGGGGGAAGGGTGATCCCAGAGCAGAGGCTGGACATCACTTCTTGCCACAGCAGGTGGGAGACAGCAGCAAGAGAGTGAGCCACCCGTCACTTTTAAAATCAAAATTTTAGTGGCACATGCCTTTAATTTCAGCATTCAGGAGGCAGAGGTAGGAGGGTTGCCATGAGTTCGAGGCCACCCTGAGACTACATAGTGAATTCCAGGTCAGCATGAGCTAGAGTGAAACCCTACCTGGAAAAAAAAAAAAGAAAAAAAAAAATTTTAACTGCATGTGGTGGCACACACACACCCTTAATCCCAGCACTTGGGAGGCAGAGATCAGAGGATCACCATGAGTTGGAGGCCAGTCTGAGACTACAGAGCAAATTCCAGACCAGCCTGGGCTAGAACAAGACCCTACCTCAAACAACCAAAGAAGGAGCAACAAAATTTGAATGATTGCATTAGTTATGGTAAAGATTTCTTTTGCTCATTCTAAGGAAAGTGTCCTTTCTTTAGGTCATGTTATCTATTCAGTGTTGTTCATTGTAAATGGAAAAGAAAACTCTAGTTAGTTGGACAGACAATTGATTTAAAACTGTTAAGTATCCTGCAGAACATTTGAGAAGCCTCACAAACAGGTTTTCATCAGGCTGGAGCAAAGAGCAACATATCTCAAAGGAGACTTCATTGCTGAGTCACCGTTCACAGGACTCCTGTTCATTCCTTCAGTGCCAAATAGGAAAAAGTGCCACTTCCTCTGGAAACCTTATCTGCTACCATGCGTGCTAGAATGGTGCCTCCTTTTATATTCTTTTTATTGATTGATTGATTCAGTTTATTAGAGAGTGTTGTAGTCAGGTTCACATTACTGGCAGAAATCACCCAACCAGGAGCAGCTTTGGGGGATTAAAAAAAGGGGGGGGGTATTTTGGCACATGCCTTTAATCCCAGCACTTGGGTTGCTGAGGTAGGAGGATCGCCATGAGTTTAAGGCCAGCCTGAGACTACAGAATGAGTTCCAGGTCAGCCTGGGCTAGATTGAGACCCAACCTGTAAAAAGCAAAATAAATCAATAAATCACAAACTTCTGAATCAGAGCAAATGTAAATGCATGACTTGAGCACCCCATATTATTAACTTGAACCTTAACTGCTAGGGAGGCATTGTACCCTGTCTTAGAGATGTGGGGAACCATAAAGTAAGGTAGGCCTTAATCCCAGTAGTATTTGACTTTCAGAGAAGTTAAAAAGAGGCACCGCTATCTAACATATGAATATGTCTAACTGCATCCCCAGACTGATAGCCTTTCCAATTTTGTTGGCGTTGACGTAGCAAGTATTTAACTGTGTTTATATGTTACCGGAGTAGAAAATAGCCATTGGCTGCCAGGTGTGGTGGCACTCACCTTTAATCCCAGCACTTGAGAGGCAGAGGTAGGAAGATCACGGTGAGTTCAAGATCAGCCTGGGACTACAGAGTGAATTCAAGGTCAGCCTATGCTAGAGTAAGACCCTACCTCAAAAAAACCAAAATAAAGAAAAAAAGAAAAAGAAAATGGCCACTGGGCATTGCTAAACTCTTATTCACAACGCTTCTTAGTATCAACTGCTAAGCTCTATGAAAATTCTGATTTACTAATAGAGATGCTTGTTGCTCCCACCACTTGCTATAACATGCCAAAATAAGTTCTCGTCTGTAATCTCAAGGAAGAGAGTACTACTGGAAGATTGTCTGCTTCAAGCGAAGTTCATTCTCCTGTCTTCATTTACAGGAATTGGAAGCTTACGTAGATGACATCGATACAGAAAGTGATTTCAGAAAGGATGACTTTTATTACTTGTCTCAAGAAGACCACGAGAGACAGAAGCGAGGGCAGGAGGAGTCCAAGCGGGTGCTGCAGGAGTTAAAGTCGGTGCTGGGGTTCAAGGCTTCCGAGGCGGAGCGGCAGAAGTGGAAGCAGCTTCTCTTCAGCGACCATGGTAAGCCGAGCCGGCGCCTGGGGCGGAGGGCGGGGGAGGGGGGGGGTCCCCATGGTCCACTGTAGGATGCTGACTGTATTGGTAAGCAGAGTACTTTCTTGTCAAGAAGCAAAATCAATTCGACCAGTACAAGGTAGATATATTACCACACTGGGAATATAAAATCACACGTTTATTGAATTTTTATTTTTTGCTTATTTTTATTTATGTATTTGAGAGAAACAGATAGAGAGGCAGAGAGAGAGAGAGAATGGGCACGCCAGGGCTTCCAGCCACTGCAAACAAACTCCAGATGCATACGCCCCCTTGTGCATCTGGCTAACATGGGTCCTGGGGAATCGGGCCTCGAACTGGAGTCCTTAGACTATACAAGCAAGTGCTTAACCACTAAACAATCTCTCCAACCCCATTTATTATTTTTTTTATAGAAAGGTTTCACACATAGACCCCCCCCCAATTCTGCCGAGGGTCTTTAGTGAGTTGGGAGTTTTTCATCAGTTATTTCACTTTTGATAAATTTGTTTCAGAGTGGACATTAAGTTGCATAATTTGAGGTGGCCATGGTGGTACATTCCTATAATCCCAGCACTAAGGAGGTTGAAGCAAAAGGATCATGGGCTACATAGCAAGCTCTAGACCACCTTGGACTAGAACAAGGCCCTGTCTGGGAAAAAAAAAAAATTAATGAAAAGTGTCTTAGTGAAACACAAAATTAATAGCTGTTTACTATGACAAATGAGTTAAGATCTAGGCCAATTTTGCCAGTTCATTCCAGATGCTTCAGTGATCAGCACACATTAGTAGGTAGAAAGAGAGGAAGGACCCCTCTCTACACTGTCTCCATGCTCAAATTTGGACATGTTTGGAGCTGCTAGTTTCAAAGATTTACCTTAAACTTCTTTTTCATACTTTGTGGAAGGCAGGGGAAGGGAAACTTGATAGTGGCAACATCAGGTTAACTCATTCCTAGCTGAATTAATTCCTATGCAGTTGTAAGAATGTGCTCCCCTTATTTTAGAGTACCATTATGGACATTCAGAAACAACTGCCTGCCTTTCCCTTTCTGCCTGGAAGTGTATAAATTCCCTATTCTGGACAGCTCCTCGCGGCCTCATCATCTCATGAAGCTTCCCTCTCGCTGGCTCACACCTGCACTTCTTGGTGTCACGTTTCCTCATCTTCCCCACTGACTCCCTCTAGAAGGCACATCCCCAGTAGATTATGCCTGTTTTAGCTGGCTTTCATTTCCATGCCTTTCTTCCCAAAAGTATCTGATAAGCTCTTTCTAGACTGTTTCAGGTTGGCCTCAAACTCACGGAGATCCTTGTACCTTGCCTCCCTAGTGCTGGGATTAAAGGTGTGCGCCACCACGCCCGGCTCCATCATTCTTTTTTTTTTTTTTTTTTTTTATTTTTTATTTGAGAGCAACAGACACAGAGAGAAAGACAGATAGAGGGAGAGAGAGAGAATGGGCGCGCCAGGGCTTCCAGCCTCTGCAAACGAACTCCAGATGCATGCGCCCCCTTGTGCATCTGGCTAACGTGGGACCTGGGGAACCAAGCCTCGAACTGGGGTCCTTAGGCTTCACAGGCAAGCGCTTAACCGCTAAGCCATCTCTCCAGCCCCGGCTCCATCATTCTTAATGATTAGCATTGCACTGAGAGCATAGGAAGCCATCATATGTATTGCTACTCTTGCTGATGAAGATACCATCAACTTAAAGTTAGCTAGTAGACTAGTTCCACAAACTCTGCTGTTGTTGTTTTTTTTATTGTTGTTGGTATTTGTTTGTTTTTTGAGGTAGGGTCAAGTCTAGGCTGACTTGGAATTCACTATGTAGTCTCAGGATGGCCTCAAACTCACTTAGATCCTCCTACCTCTGCCTCTCAAGTGCTGGGATTAAAGGTGTGCACCACCATGCCTGACTAAACTTGGTTTTTATTCATAAAGACAGTTCATGCTGATTGCTTTTTTTTAATTGACAACTTCCATGATTATAAATAATATCCCATGGTAATTCCTTCCCTTCCCCCACTTTCTCCTTTGAAACTCCACTCTCCTTCATATCCCCTCCCCCTCTCAATCAGCCTCTCTTTTATTTTGATGTCATGATCTTTTCCTCCTATTCTGATGGTCTTGTGTAGGTGGTGTCAGGCACTGTGAGGTCATGGGTATACAGGCCATTTTGTGTCTGGAGGAACACGTTGTAAGTAGTCCTGCCCTTCCTTTGGCTCTTACATTCCTTCTGCCCCCCCTCTTCTGCAGTGGACCCTGAACCTTGGAAGATGTGATAGAGATATTGCAGTGCTGAGCTCTCCTCTGTGACTTCTTCTTAGCACCATGGTGCCTTCTGAATCATCCCAAGGTCACTGCCATGTGAAAAGAGAAGCTTCTCTAACCAAAAGTGAGAGTAGCATTAATATAAGGGTATGAGCATTAAGAGAAGTGCTTACTGGACAGTTTGATAAGCATAGTATATACATTTAGCCAGACAGCAGGTGTTCATCCCTAGGGCTCATGACTATTCCTGTTGTAGGTTTTCAGCATCAGGGATGTATTCCCTCCCAGGGAGTGGGTTTCCAGTCCAGTTAGAGGGCAGTTCGTTTCCACCATGACAGACATGCCACCATTGTACCCACTGGCTCATTTGGCCTCGCTGGCCAAATATAAGGCTTGCAGTGTCCACTCTTGAGTATTGTCACTGGTGATTTCTTTCTTTCCCATTGAACTGCATGCAGAATGGCTTTTTCCAGCTTTCTGTCAGCTGGTCTACATGGAGGAGGTTTTCAGCTCAGTTCCAGCAGGATTTCTCAGTGGCCTTGCAGCCCAAGTATATGGAGTCTTCAGCAGTAGGGTCTTACCATCTATTCCTAGTGGGAAACCAAGGGCCTCGGCAGTGGCCTATAATGCTTTGGGGGCATCAGGGACCTCCCTGGCCAACAACTCACTGGAAGGTATCCCATCCCTGGCACTGAAAATTTTCTAGTAACAATCTGTGGCTCCATGCTGATCTCTTTACCAAGAAATCTGTCTTGCCCACAAATGTGTCTCTTGGGTGCATCCTGCCCTTCCTCCAGCCCTGCTGCCCCTCCTCCAGCAGTCTTCGCTCGCTCCAGAGGAGCGTGTAGTCGAGAGGGAAAGGAAGCCTTGAGCAGAAAGCAGAGAAGGGAAACGATGAGCTTCCTGGAAGCTGCAGTGAAGACAGAGTTCCTGTAACCTGCTTATTCATAACATTAGAAATTAATGGTTCTACGTCTAGACTATTGTTTTATCAGTATTCAGGATTTTGTCCCTGTAACTAAATTGCTGTTTTCTTAAGTAGGTATGTTTATGCCCCTACAACATTCACTCAGCAACTTACTGATTGAACAAGTAGTTATGAGTACCTAATAAATGCCTGGCAATGTTCACTGCTATTTGTAGCATCCATAATAGACAAAAGTGTCAACCCTCACTTGTCAACTGATCCTCTCATGTATACTCTGTGTCTGCATTTAATTAGCCATGATTAAAAAGCTGGATCTCACTCAACTTCTAACATGTTACATAAGAACTAGCTAATGTAGAAACTAAAATTGTACAGAAATGCTGCAAGTAGGGTGATCTATAAACTTGTATTTTTGTTGTTGCTGTTGGTTTTGTTTTTGTTGTTCGAGTTAAGGTCTCACTGTAGTCCAGGCTGACCTGGAATTCACTATGTAGTCTCAAGCTGGCATCAAACTCACAGCGCTCCTCCTACCTCTGCCTCCCTAGTGCAGAGATTAAAGGTGTGTGCCACAATGCTGGCTCTTTTTTTATTTTGTAGTATTTTCTTCATATAGCTTTAAAATCACCTGCTGACATTATGGTCAATGAGGAGAGAAGTGATTCATTTGCACTTGACAACACAATACTGCTGTGTGGTTTGTGAAGATAAGATCTGCTGGTACCATAAAATGCTTTTCCCATGAAACTTCAGTACTTCTTCCAGAGTTGTTTTCATCTCTGCCTACAGGGGTAAAGTTCGAATGGAATTAGGGAAATTCTACTGGAACCTGCTGTGGCCATGTTTTTTCTCTTGCCGCTTCTCTAGTGGAGTGACTGCAGCATAGGGATGTTTCTTGGAAATGGACATGTTTTAGAAAAATATTTTTTAAATACACGCCTGGTCTTCAAGAAGCTCCTTTTTCCTTCCACCTTGCTTCATTTTTCTATTTTACTAACCTTCATGCTGGGAATGAGACACTGCCTAGCAAGCAACCCACTGCCTACTAACATCAAGAGGGGCTAAATAAAACTCCATTTTCTTTGCAAGGACTTCAGCCATATGGATCTTCTGAGTTATATACTTTGTTTGGTTGTTAGTTTTTAATTCAGATTTTACTTCATTTGTGTTTTTCTATACTACAATGTGTGTGGAAGTGTGATTTACTTCCATTAGGGTTTTACTAGATGTTGACAAGTTGAAGGTGTTA
Source organism: Jaculus jaculus (assembly GCF_020740685.1). Classification (NCBI taxonomy): domain Eukaryota; kingdom Metazoa; phylum Chordata; class Mammalia; order Rodentia; family Dipodidae; genus Jaculus; species Jaculus jaculus. Next base: position 138,641,204 of record NC_059107.1, read on the forward strand.
TAAGTTTGTATGTCAGATTTTTCCATGCTGTTTTATCTTGTAAATATAAATATATATATATATAACATATTAATATATATATGTTGAATTTACCATGTGGATCACTTTAGGCCTTTTACCTTTGCGGTGAAAACTGTACACTGCATGTTTAATAATAGTGAGTCTTGAGCTTAGTGTGTCAGAACCGGTGCCGCGCTGGTAAAGCCCAGCTGGTGCCCGCTGCACTCCCAGCGTCTCCAACTCACTAGGCCCAGATCAAGCCCCAGAACTGGGTTTCTAGCCTTCCTAGGTGGTGACTAATCGTAGTGACCCCGGAACCACTGCCTTTGAGCTTAAAAAGTCTTCAGCAAAGCCCCATCTCATTTCATTTTTTAGGTGTTTTGTCTCCATATAGTTCCCCAGATTTATGAATTTACATTGATTTTACTAGAATGTTTAACTGAGCTTTTATTTATTTTTGTAAGGAGTTTAAATTTTAAAATGATTGCCAGATCCTTAGTTATTATTTTTCTTTCTTTTTTTTTATTTTCTTCCTTTCTTTGTTTCCTTCTTTCTTTTTTTCTTTGAAGCTATGTTGAAATCCCTGTCTCCTGTAGACCCAGTGGAACCTTTAAGTAATCCCGAAACATCCATGAGTTCAGATTCAGGAAAAGTTGCTAACACTGAGACTGAAGAAGAACATAGTCAGCCCTTCCTAAATGGCAGTGAAGTAAGCAGGACTGAGTTCTTATGTGCTAGCCCCCTGGAGGGTGAGACCAGAGACAGCACTGCAAGCGAAGCCCTCCTTGAGGGAGCTGAAGGAAGCGCATGCTGCCACTGTGACAGCCAGGATGGATCTCCCCAGGCGTGTCCAGCTCCCAAGGACTCCTCACAGCCTTCCATCAAGCAGAGGCTGGCCCGACTGCATCTGTCTCCAGAGTTCACCTTCACCGCCGGCCTGGCTGCAGAAGCGGCTGCAAGGTCCCTGTCCTTCACCACCACGCGGGAGCAGACTTTCGGCGACGAGGAAGAAGAGCACATAACTGAAGAAAATGAAAGTGAGCTAGAAGAAAATCAAGAACCAAAATGAAGTGATTTTTAGGTTGTCCCTTTTACAAAGTGTTTGTGCGTGTACCATATAAATAAAGCTAAGATGGGAATTTGCAGGGAGAATCTTGGTCTGAACAACTGATCTGAAATCAACAGACACCTGTAAATGGCAGATCCTTAAAGAATTTAAGAGAAAGGTAAGGGCTTCTCTTGAAGAAACTTGTTTTATTTGTGGCACAACTGATAATCTTCCTAATTCCTTAAGTCATTTTAATAAGAAATGAATGTATCATTTCTTACCAGAATTTGCTACCGTAAAGTGACTAGGATGATTCTCTTGCAAAAATATTAACATTTAGTATGACTCCTTTTTACTGTATCCTTGCAGTTAATAACTGCAGCTACTATGTCAATAACAAGTTGTTTGTATTTTATTTTTGTTGATACCAGTCTCAAAACAAAGGTACAGGTTCTGAATAAAAAAAATAATTTAATTCATACAATTGTTGTGTGCTGGGGTTTGGAACTTAAAAGCAGTTTCAAAAGCATGTGAGCCGTGGCATATGTCAGCACCCCCTTGTTCATCTATGCGCTCTGTAATGCATTTGAAGGTGCATTATAGTCTTTAAAAGAAAGACCTTGTACCGTTTTAAGAAATACCCTTTGAATTGTTTTGTTCACTCCTGTTGCAACTAAAAGAGATGCTGTCAAAGTGAGATCCCTATAATCAAAGGCCCATCGCCAACCTTGAAGACATTTCCTAGAAATAACTGTGTATACTGCCACAAGCAGGTCACCATGCTGCTGTTTTGTAGCCTGTAGCTTAGCAAGACTCAGGAACCTCCTCAGCTTTCTTGGACAGCTCCTTGGTATTTCACTATCAACTACCTCTTAAAGAGACTGCTTTCCAGACTGACCAGTCCCATCTGTTATGTGTTGTGATTGTGCTTTCAAAGAGTGATATTTTCAGGAGTATAGTTTCTGAAACCTGCCACTCCTGTGCACTAACGTAGTTTATAGATATTGTTCGAGAGAAATATAAGGAAAACTCAGTTTATGCTGCTGTCCCAGAAAGGGAAATACATGATGAATCTAGATTATCTTTAGACTTAAGAAACATTCAAATTCCCGTAACTAGTGAGGGATTTTTTAATGACTATTTTTTATCCTAAGGAAAGCCTTCTGCTTTGTATGTATAGCTTTTATACCCTCATTGATTTTTCCTTTTGCCAAAATTCTGCGGCTTAACAATATTAATATCTTAGAAGCAATACTTTAGGTTGGATACTGTTAGAAATAAGTAAATTTCAAGATAAGCTGTGGAGTCCATCATTTATAAGTAACAATGCCTTCTTTTTTATTTTTACTTCTGGAATATTTCATTTATTTATTTGAGAGAGAAAAAATGGGTGCGCCAGGGCTTCCAGCTGCTCCCAACTCCAGATGCATGTGCCACTGTGTACATCTGGCTTATGTGGGTCCTGGGGAATAGAACCTGGGTCCTTTGGTGTTACCTTAACTGCTACACCATCTCTCCAGCTCTGTTTTACTTTCTTAAATGACTTACTTTGCTAACTCCATTTTTTCTTGGTTATTTTTTGGGGGGGGGGAGGGGAGTCTTTTTTTATTTGAGAGAGAGAATTGGTGCACTAGGGTCTCCAGCCACTGCAATCAAACTCCAGACACGTGTGCCACCTTGTGCTCCTGCGTGACCTTGCGCATGAGTCACCTTGTGTATCTGTCTTTTGTGGGATCTGGAGAATCAAACATGGGTCCTTAGACTTCTCAGGCAAGTACCTTAACTGCTAAGCCATCCCTCCAGCCCTCCTTGGCTTTTGAAGAAACAATTATGAAAATTTTTGGCAGTCTCTGTCAACCTGTATCCTAACACACAAAGAATTAGAGTATAATCATTCTTAATTTTTTTACTATATCTTGTTTCAATTATACAAGTTTGAGAGAAATGTGTTCAAAATATTTTATCAGTTTTATTCAGTATTCTCCAAGTGATCCTACTTTTTAATTCTAAAAGTCAAAAATTAAGCAGGAGTTCACAACCTTTCCAACACTTTTTCACTAACTGTTACTTTCATGAAAATACTGCTTATTAAAAATCAAAATGTAAAAGATCTTGGAACTCTAATTGAATGTTCTTTTTAAATGTAAGTTTCAAAATTTATTTCATCTTTTAAAAGTATTTCCAAGATAGACACTATTTTCCTCTATAAATTTCTTGACTAATTTTCTCATATAATACTGTAAGTCGGTGTTCCTCAGTTGTTTTAGTGGATACCTGAATCAGAATAAACTAGAAGTCCTATTTTTTAATGCAGATTTTTTGACCATACTCTGTAATTCTTACTTTGGAATGAGACCTAGGGTAATGTTTATGCCCAATAAACTCTTAAGAATCTCTATTTAGTACTTTGTACTTCTTGTCATGACTGCCTTAGGGTATGTAAACAAACAGGCTAATTACAACACCCAGCAGGTGTTCTTATTGCTTTTTTAAGAATATTTACTTTTTTTTTTTTTCTTTTGGTTTTTCGAGGTAGGGTATCACTCTGGCTCAGACTAACCTGGAATTCACTATGTAGTGTCAGGGTGGGCTCGAACTCACAGCGATCCTCTTACCTCTGCCTCCCGAGTGCTGGGATTAAAGGCATGCGCCACCACAACCGGCACTTGCTTTCTTATACCATGTTTTTAACTAGATTTGAACATCTGCCTTCTACATGTAGACGAAGCCTCTGGAAAAAAACACTGTGTGGGGAACACTTGTAATTGTACTTTCTGACTGTGATGGTATTTTGACAGTAAGATTCTTGTTAGGAGTAGCATTCTGAGTACTTTCTTGAGGTAGGGTCTCACTCTCGCCCAGGCTGACCTGGAATTCACTATAGAGTCTCGGGGGGCCTCAAACTCATGGCGATCCTCCTACCTCTGCCTCCCGAGTGCTGGGATTAAAGGCGTGCGCCACCATGCTTCTGAACTTTTTTTTTTTAATTTTTTTGTTTATTTTTATTTATTTATTTGAGAGCAACAGACAGAGAAAGAGGGAGAGAGAGAGAGAGATTGAGATTGGGCATGCCAGGGCTTCCATCCACTGCAAACAATCTCTAGACACGTGCACCCCTTGTGCATCTCGCTAACGTGGATCCTGGGGAACCGAGCCTCAAACCAGGGTCCTTAGGCTTCATAGGCAGGCGCTTAACTGCTAAGCCATCTCTCCAGCCCTTCTGAGTACCTTTTTTTTTCTTTGTTTTGTTTTTTTTGTTTTTTGAGGTAGGGTCTCACTCCGGTCCAGGCTGACCTGGAACTCACTCTGTAGCTCCAGGGTGGCCTTGAACTCACAGTGATCCTCCCACCTCTGCCTCCCAAGTGCTGGGATTAAAGGCGTGCGCCACCAAGCCCGGCTCTTCTGAGCACTTTTAATACAAACATTTCCAGTTTGTTTTACAAGGAATAATCTAGACTGTGAAGCAAGAATGCATGTGAGAGGCTGTTTAGGTCACTAGTGAAAACAGGGTTTTTCCTCTCTGTCTACCTTCAGATAGGAAAGTCAGGAGAGTACGTGATCTTGTGCCAGATACCATGCCTTAAACCCTTTGTTTCTGCTTTCATGAGACCCTGTTATCTGGCATATCTAGGATCCGACTCTTGGCTGGTCTTTGCTTTATGATACTCTGCTTATTTTCACATATTATGTCATCTGATTTGATAGGTTAAGTCTCCATTAAAACTCAGTGTACTCATAGTATCTGAATACCGTTGGTGTTAGTGAGTGATGCGTGGACTCAAGTGTGAGGTCTTGCCTTACTGGCAGCAAGCAAATGAGAAGCACACGATGCAACATACTTCTAAGAAGGCTATTTAAAAGAACAGGCTTAGAGAAGGGCATGGCGGCTCACACTTATATTCTTAGCGCTCTGGAGGCCCAAGCAGGAGAATCGTAAGAGTTGAAGGCGAGCCCAGTCTCATAACAAGTTCCTGGCCACCCAGGGCTCCCTAACAAGACCTGTGTCCAAAACAAAAAGACGCTGCTGCCAGGCTTTCCTTCTGAAAGGTAGGCTGGAGTTTGAACACCAGACCCTTCATTCAAAAGCTGAGTACTGCCAACTTATTCATGTTGAGGACTTTTCTCAGCAAAACCAAGTTATTTGAATTGACAAACAATATTTGTGATTTCTTCTCAGAAGTTATAAAAAGAAATAATTCTTTTGAGGCTGAAAAATAAGATCAAGTCACAAAGGTAGTAAAATTATTCAAAAAATATAAAACTCAATTTGCTGAAAAAATAGTAATATTTGTACTCATATAATAAAAGATGCAATGCTTTTAATGTTAAAGAACATGAATAATCAACTTCTGACATTTCAAAAAGTATAGGAGAGTGCAATATTGATTAGAAACAACCCAAATTTCATTTTATCCTAGCAACTGTTTTCTTCCCATGGAAAATATAAGACATCTTACTAAATTGATAGACATTGTATGGGGAAAAGTTTAACGGGCATAGTTTATTTACCCAAATAGAAGCAAGGATACAAGACTAAATTTCATAAGACAGAGGTATATAAACCTGCTAAACTGTTGTTTGAACTGAAGTAGATAACATGTTTCTTTTTTTTTTTTTTTTTTTTTTTTTTTGAGGTAGGGTCTCACTCAAGTCCAGGCTGACCTGGAATTCACTATGTAGTCTCAGGGTGGCCTTGAACTCACAGGGATCCTCCTACCTCTGCCTCCCGAGTGCTCTTTCTGTTTTTTTGAGGTAGGGTTTCACTTTAGCCCAGGCTGATCTGGTATTCACTATGTAGTCTCAAAGTGGCCTTGAACTCAGAGCAATCCTACTACCTTTGCCTCCCAAATGCTGGGATTAAAGGCGTGTACCTCCAAGCCCGGCCTGATAACATGTTTCTAACAACAGCCACACAAAGCGTAAAGATTTATTCTTCCCGTAGTAATTAAAGAAGTATATCTGTGCTGTTTATGCTTAGATTAGAAAGTGAAAGTGCAAATATTATGGGAGAGAAAATACAGAAAAATGCATAGCTGTAGTAACCACTTACCTATTGTTATTTACAGGCAATTAATTTGAGTCAGTTCATCTTACAGGTAAATGAGGCAAGTCTATTTAATCATTGGATATAACAGTTTGATAAATAAATGAATTTCTTGTTTCAGTCTTTAGAGTATACAGAATATATTTAACCGTTTCTTTTAAAAATATTTTTATTTATTTACTTATGAGAGAGAGAGAAAAAAAAATAAGAGAGTAGTTATGGGCACACCAAGGCCTCCTGCCACTTCATACAAACTCAAAATGCATACACCACTTTGTGCATCTGGCTTTATGTGGGTACTGGGGAATTGAACCCTGGCCAACAAACTTTGCAAGCAAACACCTTTAACCACTAAGCTATTTCCTCAGTCTTTCCTTCATCATCTTTAAGAGTATCAGTTCTCAGCGGGGCATGGTGGCACATGCCTTTAATCCCGGGAGGCAGAGGTAGGAGGATTGCTGAGAGTTCGACGCCACCCTGAGACCACAAAGTGAATTCCAGGACAGCCTGAGCTGGAATGAGACCCTACCTTGAAAAAAAAAAAAAAGACTTATCAGTTCCCCCACTCATACACACAGCATGCACACACACACACACACACACACACAAAAATACGATCAGGTACTTAGAAAGAATTCACCCTCAGAGATAGCTGAGATACATAATGTCACGTGCTCCCTCACTAGGTAGCTTCTCATCGCTGTGCTCTCTAAGTTATGTCTGTTTTCTCACAGTTCCTCTCCCCGTGTAATCAGCTGTCCCTTTTGCTGCTGTCTTGTGTTCCTGCCTCCTGCACTAGCTCCTTCATTTGCTGCTTCTAATCTGCTGTGGACTGTAAAACCATATTACCAAGCTTGCTAAAGTTGTGTCTGAGCTCAGAGTAAGTAGACTGAAACAAGGCTCGGGGCTTGTCTGCCAGTGAAGTGCATGGACTTTGTAACACATGTCAGCCTGTCAAGTTGTTTTGTTTTGTTTTTTTCTAAGAACTTGGTTGAATATACGACGACCAGATGCTTAAGTATTACTGTGGTTTTTATATATTGATGTTTCCAGGACTTTCCACCGATGAATTCAACTATAGAAAGTGAGCCATCTTTGTATGAGTCATTGTATCTTTCAGGAAAGTGTTAGCTCTTTGTGGTCTTGTTCATTCTTCTTGGTTCCTTACACCGGTTTAAAGTTTATGCATTATTATTGTGAATTATGTTCACTAGGATGTAAACTGAAGAACTGTTAGTTTGAAACTAAATATGGCTCATATAGTAAGAACTGGCTCACTTGACAAGTGGAAGAATGAGTCATTCTAGATATCCCAATTTTCTAATAATATATGAAGTGCATATCAATCTTTTTGATACTTAAGCTATCATTAGTAACATTGCTAAATACCGAGGCTTATTTGTCCCTGACTAAATGCTTCGGGTCCGTTGCACTTGATTTTCATGTCTGCTTTTGATCATTAATTCTGTTTCCCCACCTGATGTCACTGCGTTCTTCGCTGTGCTTTCACATTGTCCCTTTGTTTGCTTCAGTCTTGGGGGCTTAGGTGACTGTGCTAATTAGACAAAAGCAGATAGTGAAAACCTAGTGGTACAGACTGCTTAAATGCGGAGATTTTTTTTTTACTAGTAGCTATTACCCAGTGCCCCCACTGAGTTACTGGGTTAAATACCTGCTAGCAAAAAGGATTGTTAAAAAAATATATAGGTTTGCTTTTGCACAGATGGAGCCATTGTCTTTCATTTTTTCCTAAACTTAGTTGTATACTGTAATTCTTTGGCTGTTGTTAAAACCAGTACCTTTGAGTTGGCATTTTCAGTACATTTTCTCTTTGAATTGAATACCATATAAATACTGATAAGAATATTTTGCATCATGGAAAATGCTAATTAAAAATTTTTTTAAAGAATATTTTGCCTTTTTTTTAAAGGGAAATGTATCTTCATTTCCAAGGCATGAGGTAGACTAGACCCTAGAAAATGATAACATATTTATATTGCTACCACAAAAACCTGAGAAGTAATAGTCATACTGCAAAGAAGTTATTCCTTGATATGCTGGATTTTCATTCAGCTAAATAAAATATGCATTAAAAGCTTACTATAATTTATCCTTGTTGGATATGACGATATTGACAGATTAATTACTAAATGTGAAATAACCAGGCATGGTGGTGCACACCTTTAATTGCAGCATTTGAGAGGTAGAGGTAGGAGGACTGCTGTGAGTTTAAGGCCAGCCTGGGACTACATGGTAAATTCCAGGTCAGCCTGGACTAGAGTGAGAACCTACCTCAAAAAAATAAGTAAATAAATAATACACACAAATGAAATGTAAAATAATCAAGGGAGTTGACTTTCCTTTGAGAAGAAAATATGAAATTGGTATAACATTTGAGAGGAAGATTCAAATTGTCTAGAAGTAGCTGTTGTAGCATTAATTTATTTTTACTGACATTTGGACTATGTTTGGTGACCATGTGTTCATTCCTGCCTTCAGCACACGCGGCGTGACCGGTGTGTCAGTTTCTGGTGTATGAGTCAGCTTCCACTGATCCATGCTACTGGAAGGGAGTTGTGATATTATAATCATAAAAAAATAGATGATCCAAACTGTTCCTCATTGAGACTGCCATTACAAAAGAGATCATGGTGCCATATGTAGTTGGTTTTCCAAGGAGAAAGCTTCTTTGAGTATAGTTTTCAGAGGAGAGTAATTCTACTCAGTATCATTGCTAGAAATCAAAAGAGAATAAATTAATTCCAAGACTCACATATTCAAAGGTTTAGCAGAAATCAAGAGGAATTAATTTCATGCCTATCTTTAAATGTGTAATAAATTAAATGCACATGGTATCTTTTAGATGCTGTAGATTTTAATCTATTTTAACCCATGAGCAACAAAATTAGTTGCATTCTTATGTACTGAAGAACATATCATTGCAAGAGTATGGTATTTAAGCGATGTGGACTTCTAACTATATGATCTTAAGAAATGTGAAAGAATATGAGATGGTTGTAGATATATTTCCTCGCATTTATTTGTTGGGTTTCTTATAACAGTTAATCTTAATATTTTAGGCTCTTTCTTTTTCAGTTTTATATCTTCTACAGGTCAACTAAGTTTATTTTGACTGTTCCAAAATAAGTATGTCATTAACTTTCCTTCCCAATTAAGTTCTTGAGGAAATTGGCCCCATTTCTAAATCAAAATATCTTCTACGCTATTATCACACCACACCATATGTTCTAGTCACACTGTGACTTAAATAATGCTGAATTAGGCACAGCACTAGCATGTGACAATGTTTAGAAAGCTCCAGAAGTGTTGCTCCCATCCTTTAAAGGTTGGCGTATGGTCCTGATCCAGCCCTGGAGGTCCATATGGGTCCAGAAGTCTACCTGAGCTGAAAGCCCTCCCAAGGAGTTTGGTTTTGTTTGGGTTTGTTCTAGGTATGGTCCCAGGGATCCCAGATCAAACCAGGCCCCTGGGCCTATCCTAGAACCAACCTAAACCCATGCATCATTCCTGGAACGTCAAGAGTATGAAGACTGAAGATAACTTGAGGCTGCTCACCACGGTTCACTTTTAATAGACGTGCCTACTATTTAGCAAGTACTAGCTGGGCAATCCTTCTAAAATTAGATGGAAAACATTTGGTAAGAATATAAAATGTCCCCAGACTGATAATATGGTAATTTCTCAGAAACACTGCACTTATTATTAGTTGCCAATGAGGAAACATGTTGTCATGATTTTTGTTATAATAAAATAAAATTTAATGTCTGTTGTTTTGAAAAGAAACAACCACAAAAACAAAGTCAACTATGGCCCCAAAATAGCCCTCAGCCCCCTCCCCTCCAATATTAATGAGTTTTCTTTTCTTCCTTTGTGTATATGTGTGCTCATGTGTGGGGGGTGCACATGTGTTGATGTGGAGGCCAGAGGACAACCTCAGGAACACTGCCTACCTTTTTGTGACACAGGTTCTCTCAATGGCCTAGAGCTCACCAAGTAGACTAGGCTGGCTGCCCATTGAGCCCGGAAATCTACCTGTGTGCTGGGACCACAGGTGGACACTATTCCTGGCTTTTATGTTTTGTTTGTTTGTTTGTTTTTCTTTTTTTTTTTTCTTTTTTCCAAATTTTTATTAACAACTTCCATGATTATAAAAAATATCCCATGGTAGTACCATCCCCCCCTCCGTGTTTGTTTCTTTTTCAAAGTAGGGTCTCACTCTAGCCCAGGCTGACCTGGATTTCACTATGTAGTCTCAGGGTGGCTTTGAACTCATGGTGATCCTCCTACCTCTGACTCCCTCCTAAGTGCTGGGATTAAAGGCATGCACCACCACGCTTGACTTTTTTTTTTTTAAACCTGGAATGTCAAGTGATTTTAAGTTATTTCCAAAGACTAAACTGTTTTTCTTTCCTCTGTTGTTGACTCTTCCCCATCTCACTGTCAGAGGTTTGCTGTGACTCTAAGAACAAGGTAGGGTTACACAGTGGAACTAGACTAAGACCTCATACTTTGCATCCATCATTTCCAGAAGATTTTAATACATTTCTTTATTCTTGTTCCTTGCTCTGGGTTTAAAAAATATTCTGATCTAATACCATCATGCTCAGTCTCAAACCATACCTGGCATTCTGATGATCACCTTCTGTTTAATCTGGAAGATAGGGTTTTTAAAAGGATGAAGGGGACCCCAAGCTCAAAAGTTGTGGTTCACAATGAAAATGTGTGCCTTCGGTAATGCATCTGCAGTAGATTTAAACTGTGTTTCAATAATCCAGAACTAATCAGAAACTCTACACGTGGAAGGAACTAAATTACGCTGGTCCACCAGTCTTTATCACAGCAGCAAATTGAGGTCACTAGGACATGGTTTAAATTTGCCCAGGAGCCTGTGGAGGCTCACCTGAAGGAGTCAACGGTGACATTACCTACATCATATTCACCCCATCTATGCCGTCTTCCAAAGATTCAGTTTTACTCTTCTCCCTCAATGTCTTCTGTACTGTTTATTTCCACTTCAGTGTCCTCATCTGGAAACTCTATTTCTTGATATTGCCTGAAAGGAACATGACTACATTGTTACTTATGGACATTAAAGATGGGAATGCGTAGCCTGTAGGGTCCTTGCCCCCACAGGGCTCTTTCTCCTCTCTCTCTCTCACTCACACACACATTCACACAGCATTAGAAATATCCTTTCAGATATATTTAGTTTTCCTTTTTGGTTATTTACACTTCATAGAAGAACTCCATATTTCCTACCCTAACTGAAGACTTGAGATTATAAATTTTGGTGGGGAACCTTTTTTTATTTTTTATTTCAAGGTAAGGTCTCACTGTAGCCCAGGCTGACCTGGAATTCACTATGGAGTCTCAGGGTGGCCTCGAACTCATGGAGATCCTCCTACCTCTGCCTCCCAAGTGCTGGGATTAAAGGCGTGTGCTACCACGCCTGGCTTGAACTCTTTTTTTTTTTTTTTTTAATTAGGATAAAGCAAAAACCATACATTTTACCATCTTGACTGTGCATTTAACATTGTAATGAAATGGATCTCCAGAACTTTTTTCATCTTGCAAATCTGAAACTCTTAAATGCACTTAAATAACAGCTCCCCTTTCCTTTGCCCATAGCCCCTGGCAACCATGATTCTAAACCTTTCTGTTATATTCTCAAAGTTCATCATATTTTTGCATGTGACAAAATTTTTCTGAAGGCTGAATAATCTATATATTTACCACATTGTGTTGATCTATTCATCTGCTGGTGGATATCTGGGCTGTTATGAATAATGCTGCTATGACCCTTTAAAAACCATGGTACCTTTTTTATAGTCACTTCTGTATTTTATCATGTCAGCTTTTTGTTGGCTGTTTTAAAGAATTTTACAAGAACTCATCAGTAAGCTTGCATTATTATTGTTCTTCCTCAGCTTAAATGCTCTCTAATAAAATCTGTACTTCATATATTTTGTGTCTGCTTTTTGATTCTGTTATTTTAAACATGAACTAATACCTAAAAATTCTTTCTCTTCTGTCTCATTTACTTCCTTTATAGTATTTTCCAGCATTTACTTATATTTATTTATATACTTAATCCTATATATATGTTTGTGGCAGTGTCTGGAAAAGCCCTTGATTCATTAACTCTACTTGGTGTGTTTGATTTGATAATTTACCAGAATGAAAGCAGTAGTTTCATTTTAAAACTTTTTTTTTTTCTTGTTGATTGGAATTTTGGATGGTTTCTATTGATTGCCAGTTTGACAGGACCTAGAGTCACCTGGGAGGGGTTATGTAGGTCAGGTTAGCCTCTGGGCTCATCTGTGAAAGATTTTCTCGGATTAGGTTCATTGCAGTGGGAGGACCCACCCTAACCTAACAGCCGTGGATGCCATCCCATGGGCTGGGTTCTAACGTGAGCGTTAGCTGAGCAGCAGCATTTGCCACTCTGCTTCCTCACTGCGGACTGTCTGACTGACCAGCTCCCGCTTCCTGCCTTCCCTGCCGCGATGGACTGTTCACTGGAACTGCAAGATGAAATACACCCACCCTTCCCTACACTGATTTTTTTTTTTTTAGATTTTATTTTATTTATGTATTTATTTGAGACAGAGAGAGGGAGAATGAGCACTCCAGGGCCTCTAGCCACTGCAAACAAACTCCAGATGCATGTGCCACCATGTGCATCTGGCTTACATGGGAGCTGGAGAATTGAACTGTGTCCTTAGGCTTCGTGGGCATGTGCCTTAACTGCTAAGCCATCTCTCCAGCCCTAAGATTTTATTTTTATTTATTTACTTATTAGAGAAAGAGAGAATGGGCACACCAGGATCTCTAGCCACTGCTGACAAACTCCAGATACATGTGCCACTATGTGCATCTGGCTTACGTGGGAGCTGGAGAATTGAACCTGGGTCCTTAGGTTTCACAGGCATGCACCTTAACTGATAAGCCATCTTGCTAGTCCTCTTACACTGATTTTTGTCAGCTATTTTTATCTCAACAATGAGAAGGCAACTGATAACAGGGAGGTTAGGAGATGGGTTTTATTTTTTGTTTGGTGGATTTTTTTGAGAATGGACTTCACTACATATCTCACTACATGGTGGTAATAGACTTACAGTGTAGCTGAGGCTAGCCCCAGGCTTATCACCACCCTCCTGCCTAACCCTCCTGAGTGCTGGGATTATAGAACAGGATTTTAGATGGGTGACACTACACCTGGTTTCAGTTTAAAATTTTCCCCTTTTATTATTCCCACTGGATGCAGCAGGTTGTATGTGTTGACTGAAGTTACCTTCCTGACAGAAAAAAAACATACTGATGCCAAAGAGGAAGTTGTTTGATGGGTAGATCAAAATAAGTGAATTATTGGTTTATCTACACTCTTGGGGACATTCCTAGGAGCTCCAAAATGGTTCTGAAGACTAAATGCTGCTTAAAGAGAAAGTGGCCCTTCTTGAACTTTAAATAAAAAGATTTGATGCAAAGAATGAATCCCATAACAGCAAGTTTTGAAACTTGGTCTTTGGTCCAGATTTGCTAATTAAAAGTTTGAGATAAGGGTAGGATGTGTATAGGTACTCTACCCGATTCTGAAGTCACTGGGTAGAAAATATCCCATGTTATAGTCATTTCTTGTCTTCACAATTTGCTTTTGAAGGTCTTTAGCAGATGTGCTATAACCATTGAAAACAAAGTTGGCAAAGAGTAATTTGCCTTGAATGTACATCTGTAAAAAACGTTAATAATAAAATATTTTCAGAATTTGGTCACAAGAGATTAGTCCACTTCAAATGTGCCCTTACGAGAAAGTGCTTGTGTGCATTACACATAAAGTGGTCATCAGTACCAGCGCCCAGTACTGTCTGAAGCTGGGAAAACAGGATCAGCAGGTTCTTCAGTCACACATTCAAAGTGGCACAGACAATATCCTAATTAAGTCTAGATATCCCAACATCGGTTCTTAGTCACCATAAGCTGCCTGTGCACGTCTGGTTTTTCAGCTAAGCTCCTTGAGCTAGTACAGAACCCTGGAGTTTGGAAGTCAGCAGACTTGAGTTCTGAACAAAATTCTCAAACTCAGGCAAGTCGCAGAACCAGGCGGAATCACAGTTTCACCAGTGAGAAAAGCACAGTAATTATGATTTGTGAAACTAGACTTCTAAAAGCCTTTCATCCCAGCACTCAGGAAGCTGAGGTAGGGGGATCGTTGCGAGCTTGAGGCCACCCTGAGACTACCAAGTTTTTATTTTAATTGTTTTGTTTTGGGGGGGTAGGGTCTCGCTCTAGCCCAGGCTGTCCTGGAGTTCACTATGGAGTCTCTGGGTGGCCTCGAACTCACGGCGATCCTCCTCCTACCTCAGCCTCCCGAGTGCTGGAATGAAAGGCGTGCGCCACGCCCGGTTTAACTGGTTATTTTTAAAATGTGTACATAGTCAAGCTGGGGTGGCGCACGCCTTTCATTCCAGCACTCGGGAGGCTGAGGTAGGAGGAGGATCGCCGTGAGTTCGAGGCCACCCAGAGACTCCATAGTGAACTCCAGGACAGCCTGGGCTAGAGCGAGACCCTACCTTGAAAAACCAAAAAATAAATAAGTAAATAAAAATAACCAGTTATAATGGCTAGAGTTAAAGGTATGCCAGGCACTGTTCTTAGTGCTTATGACAAAGCAGGAAACTCAAAACAAATGAAAAAAGCCAGGCATGGTGGCACACACCTTCATTCCCAGCAGTGGGAGGCAGAGGTGGGAGGATCACCATGAGTTCGAGACTACATAGTGAATTCCAGGTCAGCCTGGGCCAGAATGAGACTCTGCCTTGAAAAAAACAAAAGCAAAAACCACACTCCTTTTGAGGTCTCTACTTATCTAAAGGAGTTGCTTTCTGGAAGACTCTTGGGAAGTTTGAGATTGAGTGACAAGTTCTTCTAGAGGGAAGTTAGAATCTCTGCTTTCATTTAGTCATCTGGTCAATATTTGGTCACCACAATAGCAAATCAGGGACAGTTTGCTTGTTTTGAGTCCTTTGGTTCCATTCAATTTAATTCCTGGAACAATGTTAAGATGATGTGGTTTAAATATTTAACCACTCACCACAGTCGGCTAGAGATAAACAGGCCAGACTGAATTCCACCCCAGTAGATAATAAAAATTCCTAGTTTACCCAGCGCCTTTGCAAGACTATTTTCTTAGCAATCTGATAAGTAATTAGAATGGCGTAGGACAAAGTGTCCAAAGAAGGGGGACTAACAGCTTTTAATGTCAAGTCGACAATGCACAGGGGGAAGGGGGGTGGAGGAAAGGGGAGTGGGACAGAGGAGGACAAGACAAAGTCAGACTGACCTTGCTTCTGAGGCCTTTACTTGGGACATTGTTTTCTGAGTCCTAAAAAGTCATTATTTTTGGAGTGCATTTTAGCTTGCAATCCCCGCCCATGTATCTTTTAATCCCACAATAATCCTGTGATTCAGATGGTCCCTGTCCTATTTGAAAAAGATGAGGATACCAAGTAAAAAGGAAAAAAAATAGGAAAATTGGTTTTCATCAAGACTTAAAATTTTTGTGTATCACAGGACACTGTTTAGGCTGGGGAGATGGCTCAGCAATTAAAGGCACTTATTTCCAAAGCCTGTTGGCCTAGGTTTAATTCCCCTGTACTCAAATGAAGCTGGATGCAAAATGCCTCATGCATCTGTGATCCCAGGATGACAGTAAGAGTCCCAGCCAGGCGACTCCAAAGCCCCTGGGCCAGCTAGTCTCACGTTCCTTTGCAGTCTGGCACTGCCACGCCACAGCAGGAGTGTGTTTTAGGCAGCAAGTAGAGACTGCACTTAGCACCCGTCCCAGGAGACGCTACAATGTCCACTCACATAAAAACAGATTGAGGAGTATTCCTCGGCTACCTGCCCATGAAGTAAACCCCAATAGTGCGAATGGATGCTTCTGAGCTCACCATTTTGTCAGGCAGTCTGGATTCCTATCTAACCTCTACTCCTTGGCTCTGCCATCTTGTTGCCTCACCTCTACTGAAAGTTTTTTTTTGTTTTTTATTTGCAAGCAGGGAGAGAGAATGGGCGCATCAGGGCCTCCTGCCACTGCAAATGAACTCCAAATACATGCACCACTTTGTGCATCTGTCTTTACATTGGGAATTGAACCCAGGTCATTAGGCTTTACAAGCAAGTGCCTGAACCGCTGAGCTGTTTTGTTTTTCTGTTGTTTGAAATAGGGTCTCACTCTAGTCGAGGTTGACCTGGAATTCACTGTGTAGTCTCAGGGTGGCCTTGAACTCACGACAATCCTCCTACTTCTACCTCCTGAGTGCTGGGATTAAAGATTAAAGAGCCATACCCAATTCTGTTGTTGTTTTTTTAAGGTAGGGTCTCACTGTAGCTCATACTGACCTGGAACTTACTCTGTAACCCCAGACGTCTTGAACTCAGAGTGATCCTCTTACCTCAGCCTCCTGAGTGCTGAGACTAAAGGAGTGTACTACCGTGTTCAGTACTTATCAACATACTTTTTTTTCCCCCCCAGGTATGGTCTCATTGTAGCCCAGGCTAACCTGGAATTTATCATATAGTCCCAAGATGGCTTCAAATTCATGGCAGTCCCCTACCTCTGCTTCCCAAGGGCTGGAATTAAAGGTAAGCCACTGTGCCTGGCTTATCAACATTTTTTTTTTTCGAGGTAGGATCTTGCTCCTACCCAGGCTGACCTACGCCTCACTCTGTAGCCCAGATTGGCCTTGAAGCCATGGAAATCCTCCTTCCTCAGCCTCATGGGTGCTGGGATTAAAGGTGTGCACCACCATGCCAGGCTCAGTTTACAGTTTCAAGAGGAAGGTTCTTCATGGCAAGGAAGCCATAGCAGAAACAGTAAATTGGCTCATATTTTGTCACAGCAGCTGAGAAGAAGCAGCAAGAGAGAGCTTGCTAGTGAAAATCCAGTAGGACTACTAATAATAACTAATAATAAACGTCAAGTTCTTTCCTTAGTGGCACACCTCTTCCAGCAAGGTTTCACCTGCCAAGGACTGTACAACCTTCCCAAGGGGCCATCAGCTAAGAACCAAGTATTCAAAACACATGAGTCTGTGGGGTATGTTTCATTCAAACCACCACATTCTTCCCTTGGTCCCCATAGACCCATGGTCATTTCATGATGAAAAATGCAGTCAGTTCGCCTTCAAAAGTCCCACAGTCTTTACGAGTCCTAACACCATCCAAAAGTTCAAAGTGCCATGTGTAGTGGCTCACACTTCTAATCCTAGTACTTGGGAGACACAGGATCACTGTGAGTTCGAGCCCAGCCTGGGACCACAGAGTAGATTCAAGTTCAGCCTGGGCTATAGGGAGACCTTACCTCAAAACAAAATGTTCAAAGTTCCAAGTCTTATCTGCAGCTGAAGACAGTCTCTCAAATGGGAGTCCCATAAAACCAATACACAAGTTAAATACTTACAACACAAGGTAAAGATTGCCATTTCAAAAAGGGGAATTAGGCATAGCAAGGAAAGACTGGACCAATGCAAGATTGAAAATAAGCAAGGTAGCCGGGCATGGTGGCACATGCCTTTAATCCCAGCACTCAGGAGGCAGAGGTAGGAGGATTACTGTGAGTTTGAGGCCACTCTGAGATTACATAGTGAAATTCAGATCAGCCTGGGCTAGAGTGAAACCCTACCTGGGGGGAGGGGAGGGGGAAGAAGAAGAAAAGAAAAGAAGCAAGGTACAAACCAAACCTGAGGCTCCATGCCCAACATCTGGGACTTGAAACAAAATTTTAGGGCACCAGCTGGGCATGGTGGCACACACCTTTAGTCCCAGCACTTGGAAGGCAGAGATAGGAGAATTGGCATGAGTTCAAGGCCACCCTGAGACTATATAGTGAATTCCAGGTCAGCCTGTTCTAGAGTGACACCATACCTTGAAAAAAAAAAAAAATTAGGGCTCCAAACTCTGCCCCTCCAGCCTTGGATGCTTGCTTTCCAGGCAGATCTCCCCAAGCTAGAGCAGGCAGCTTTCTTTGGTGACGATCCCATAGTTCTGGCATCTCCAAAACTGTGTGGTCTCCACTGCAACCCCAGGTTCATCTTCATGGCTCCATTGTCATGGCCTCACAGGGCCTCCATACAGGAACTACCATCCTACATTCATACCATCCATGGCTGCAACCCATGATCCTATCTCCTGCATTTGTCATACTCCCAAAACCAGTACCAGAGGCTAGACAGATGGCTCAGCAGTTAAAGATGCTTGCTTACAAAGCTTCATGGCCAGGGTTTAATTCCTCAGTACCCACATAAAGCCAGATGCACAGAATGGCTCATGAATCTATAGTTTGTTTGCAGTGGCAGGATCTCTCTGTCTCTCTCTCAAATACATAAATAAAAAATATCTTAAAACAAAATCCAATGCCATGTGGGACAAAGAGGGATAAAGCTGACTTTGAGGATCTGGAAACTCCAACATTCTTCTTTCAGATCCTCTCCTTTCTTTCTTTTTTTAAAAAATTTATTTATTTACTTATTTATTTGAGAGCGACAGACACAGAGAGAAAGACGGATAGAGGGAGAGAGAGAATGGGCGTGCCAGGGCTTCTAGCCTCTGCAAACGAACTCCAGACGCGTGCACCCCCTTGTGCATCTGGCTAACGTGGGACCTGGGGAACCCAGCCTCGAACCGTGGTCCTTAGGCTTCACAGGCAAGCGCTTAACCGCTAAGCCATCTCTCCAGCCCAGATCCCCTCCTTTCAAATGCATCAGCACTCCTCCTCTCGCACTAACGCAGGGCACCAGGCCCAATCCTCAGTGGCGGTAACCTCTAAAACAATTGCACCTGAACCAACTGCAATCTTGGTGCCTGAAACCCAAACCTACTCACATTTCCTCAAACACATCAGTTCGTTTTTAAAAAATACTTTATTTATTTGAGAGAGAAAGAAGGGAGAGAGAGAATGGGCACGCCATGGCCTCCAGCCACTGCAAATGAACTTGAGACACGTGTGCACCACCTTGTGCAGCTGGATTATGTGGGACCTGGGGAATCGAACCTGGGTCCTTAGGCTTCATAAGTATATGCCTTAATCACTAAGCCATCTCTCCAGCCCCATTTTATTTTATTTTATTTTATTTTTTTTTGAGGTAGGGTCTCACTCTAGCCCAGACTGACCTGGAACTCTGTAGCTTCAAGCTGTCCTCAAACTCACAATAATTCTCTTACCTCTGCCTCCCAAGTGCTGGGATTAAAGGTGTGTACAACCATGTCCAGCCAGTCCATGACTTATTTTTTAAATTTTATTTATTTATTTGCAAGCAGAGAAAGATAGAGAGAAGAGAGACAGACAGAGAGTGAATTGGCATATCATAGCCTCCAGCCACTGCAAATGAACGCCAGATGCATGTGCCCCTTGTGCATCTAGCTTATGTGGGTCCTGGGGAATTGAACCTGGGTCCTTTGGCTTTGCAGGCAAATGCCTTAACCACTAAGCCATCTCTCCAGCCCCATTACTTTTAAATTCAATTTTGCTCAAGTTTTACTCAAGCCCTAACATCACACAAACTGTCTTTAGCCCAGTGCCAACAAAGTCTTTTTTTTCTCCTCTGAAACCTCACAAGCCAAGCATCCATAGTCCACAGTTCTGTCTGTATTTGCATCTCTCAAACCCTCACCAGAATGGCAAATCAAGGTCTGCTTTCAGCATTACAGCTTCTCTGGTCAAAAGTTCAAAATCCTTTCCTATTCTACTCACAAACTAGTTCCAAAAGACCAAAAACCTACATGGTCAGGGTCACCACAGCAACAGCCCTACTTCTGAAAACCAATTATTGTTATTATTTTGGTTTTTTAAGGTAGGTTTTAGCTCTAGCCCAGGCTGACCTAGACTTCATTATGTATTCTGAGGCTGGCCTCGAACTCACAGCGGTCCTCCTACCTCTGCCTGGTGAGTGCTGGGATTGAAGGTGTGTACCACCACGCCTGGTTCAGTACTAGTTTCATTTATTTATTTATTTATTTATTTATTTTGTAGTAGTAGTAACCTTCTTGTTGCTGAGACAAAACACTCAATAAACCACAGCATATGGAAGAAAAGGTTTTATTTCAGTGTGTGGTCTCAAGGGGAAGTTTAATCATGGCGGGGAGCACAGAACAAGCAGAAAACTGGCTCATATCTTGTCACAGCAGCAGGGAGGGACCAGCAAGAGAAAGCTGGCTAGTGGCTAAACTAATAATCCTCAGGGTCCTCCCTCAGTGATACCTCCTCACGCCAGACTTCTCCTGCCAAAGGCTCTGCAGCTAATGGCTGGGGACCAGATATTCTACACACATGAGCCTGCGAAGGCCATTGCATTCAAAGCACCACACATTGTTACAATCTACTTCTAGAAAATTACCTGAAAGAAACCCCATGTTTACTAGAGTCACTTTCCATTTCCCTTTCATCCAAAATTTTGCTCCTTAAAAAAAAAAAACTACTTTGAGCCAGGCATGGTGGCGTGTGCTTTGAATCCCAGCACTTGGGAGGCAGAGGCCAGAGGATTGCCATGAGTTCGAGGTCACCCTGAGACTACATACTGAATTCCAGGTCAGCCTGGGCTAGAGTGAGACCCTACTTCAAAAAAACACACACACAAAAAAAAGAAAAAGAAATACTTTAATTTATTTGCAAGCAGTGGGGCTGGGGGTATGGGTTACCGAAAGAAAGGCTTGCTGCTTTTTCCACATAGACTCATCTTTTAAAATTTTATTTAAGAGAGAAAGAGGCAGAGAGAGAGAGAGACCAGGCAAACCAGGGCCTCCAGCCACTGCAAACGAACTCCAGAAACATGTGCCACCTTGTGCATCTGGCTTACATGGGTCCTGGGGAATTGAACCTGAGTCCTTTGGCTTTGCAGGCAAGAGCCTTAACCGTTAGTAAGCCTGGATATGTTGGTACTAGCTAAAAACACGGGACCCTTTCCCTTAGCTCCAAAATCCCATGGTGGGGACAGAAGCAAAACCAGTGTGCTCTGCATCTGACACTAAGGAGGAAGGGGACATGCAGGGCCATAGGGTTAAGAGCAGGCCATCGGGCTGCAGAGACGGCTTAGCAGTTAAGGTGCTTGCCTACAAAGCCCAAAGACACATGCTTGACTCTCCAGGCCCCATGTAAGTCAGATGCACAAGGTGACACCAGTGTGCAGGGTCACATATGCGCACAAAGTGGCACATGCATCTGGAGTTTGCTAGCAGTGGCTGGTGGCCCTAGAGTGCCAATTCTCTCTCTCTCTCTCTCTGTCATTTAAAAAAAAAAAAAAAAAAAAAAGAACGAAAAATTGGGCTGGAGAGATGGCTTAGCGGTTAAGCGCTTGCCTGTGAAGCCTAAGGACCCCGGTTCAAAGCTCAATTCCCCAGGACCCACGTTAGCCAGATGCACAAGGGGGCGCACGCGTCTGGATTTCCTTTGCAGTGGGTGGAGGCCCTGGCGCGCCCATTCTCCCTCTCTCTCTCTCTTTCTTTCTATCTGCCTCTTTCTCTGTCTGTTGCTCTCAAATAAATAAATAAAAATGAACAACAACAAAAAAGTTATGTTACACCAGTGGAGCCCTTGCTCAAATAATATGTGGTATAGCTTTTTGGAGCCGTGGCAGAAACACCAGAGACCCTCATGGCTACTCTAAGGAAGGGAAGTGGAGAGGTGAATGGATTGGGTCACGACTCTAACAAGATAAAGAGCTAAGGGTGTTCCCGGGCTCCTGAGGGTTTGCATGCCCCCACCCCAGTCCTGCTTCAGTGTGACTCTGGGGAAAGGGCAAAAAGATGGAGGTGGGGGTGTCAAGTTGGGAAAAAGTGCCCTGTTCTGCTCAGGTGCATCCCACAAAGTTCTAAACTTTTGTTGCCAAAGGCCTCTTCTCAGAAATTCTCTATCCGGGCTGGGGAAATGGCTCAACAGTTAAAAGCACTTGCATGCAAAGCCTGCCAGTCTGGGCTGGCCTAGGTTTGATTCCCCAGTGCCCACATGGAGCTGGATACACAGGGATGCAATGGTAGGAGGCCCTGGCACTCCCACACTCACTCTGTCTCTCAAATAAACAAAATTTTTGTTTATTTTTGTTTTTCAAGGTAGGGTCTTGCTCTAGCCCAGGCAGACCTGGAATGCACTATGTATTCTCAGGGTGGCCTTGACCTCATCATAATTCTACGTCTGCCCCCCACCCCGAGAGCTGGGATTAAAGGTGTGTGTCACCACGCCCGACATAAAAATATTTAAAAACAAACTATTAAAAAAAATAAATCTTCTTCGAAGGAGAAAGTGGGGGGGGGAGGGAAGGAATTAACACGGGATTTTTTTTTATAATCATGGAAAATGCTAATAAAAATTAAATAAATAAATAAATAAAATAAATAAATCTTCTATCCTCTATTGATGAGATGACTAGGCCCTGTTGGGTGAAACCACAAAGCCCAGGTCAAGTGTAAAACTCCTGAGGAGACTAAACTGTCAAGGGTGCATCTGCCCTCCATAGGCTCATGATGTCGGGCATGGGGAATAAAAGTCAGGAAAGGACTTGGGCGTTCAAAGAACAGACAGAGAAGTGACTTAAATCTCAAAAGTGTGGCACTGTGGCTTCAATGGCCCTTTGTTCTTGTTGTTCAGTGTCTGTGTGAGCCTTAGGGAGGGAAGCTGGGTTCACAGCCTGTTTGTGTTTCTAACCCCCACGGGAGGATCTCACAGCCAAAGCAGGATGTCCCCAGAAAACACTAATGCCTTTTTAGTGTGATTTAAGTACCAAACACCTACCTTCCTTCCTTCCTTCCTTCCTTCCTTCCTTCCTTCCTTCCTTCCTCCCTTCCTCCCTCCCTTCCTTTCTTTCTTTTAGAGAGAGAGAAAGGGTCTCCACCACTACAAAGGCCAGATGCTTGTGCCACCTTGTGGGCATGTGCGACCTTATGCTTGCCTCACCTTTGTGCGTCTGGCTTAAGTGGGGTCTGGAAAGACATGGAACATGGGTCCTTAGGCTTCTCAGGCCAGTGCCTTAACTACTAAGCCATCTCCCCAGGCCCCAAAAAACTTGTTTGTTAAAAATAATAGGTCTGGGGCTGGAGAGATGGCTTAGCGGTTAAGCGCTTGCCTGTGAAGCCTAAGGACCCCGGTTCGAGGCTCGGTTCCCCAGGTCCCACGTTAGCCAGATGCACAAGGGGGCGCACGCGTCTGGAGTTCATTTGCAGAGGCTGGAAGCCCTGGCGCGCCCATTCTCTCTCTCTCCCTCTATCTGTCTTTCTCTGTGTCCGTCACTCTCAAATAAATAAATTAAAAATTAAAAAAAAATAGGTCTGGAGAGATGATTCATCAGTTAAAATGCTTGTCTCCAGACCCTAACGACCCAGATTCAATTTCCCAGTAACCACATAAGCCAAATGTACAAAGTGGCACATGCATCTGGAGTTCGTTTGCAGTGTCTAGAGGCTCTAGTGCACCTGTTCTCTCCCTGACACTCTCTCTCTCTCTCTCTCTCTCTCTCTCTCTCTCTCTCTCTGTACCTCTCTGTTTAAAAATAAATAAAAATATTTTTTAAAAATTTCCTGAAAATACAGAATGAAGTCCAGGTAAGCCTGTGCTAGAGTGAGACCCTACCTCGAAAAAACAAAAATAAATAAATAAATATAAATAAAACCATTTATTATGTCAAATATATTAAAATATAAATATGTTACTTTAGCACATATGGATTGAAGCAAATAACATCAAATAAAACAAAGGAGAAAACCAGGCTTGATGGTGCATACCTTTAATCCCAGCACTCAGAAGGCAGAGGTAGGGGGATCGCTGTGAGTTCAAGGCCAACCTGAGACTACACTGTGAATTCCAGGTCAGCCTGGGCTAGAGTGAGACCTTACCTTGACAAGCCAAAAAGAACAAGAAAAAAAAACCCTAAAGACAGCATTTTTAGATAGTAAAAAGATTTGTGATCTACTTATTTTTTTTATTTACTTTTGGTTTTTCGAGGTAGAGTCTCACTCTAGCCCAGGCTGACCTGCAATTCACCGGGTAGTCTCAGGGCGGCCTCGAACTCACAGCGAACCTCCTACCTCTGCCTTCTGCCTTTCTTTTTGAAAAGAGGGATCAAGTCAGAACCGGTAGACTGATGTAAGCCTGTGACCTGGAGATTGGGAATAACCTTCCACAGTGATCCTTATCAGAGCCCTGTCATGCTTGCGGGCTTGGGTATGAGCCAGTGATTCAGTCCACAGGGGAGGTGAATTTTCAACTCAGCTTTCACAATCCTTTCTGCAAGCTTTTTGCATTCATTCAGTTATTTTTTAAATGTAGCTTAGCCTATGGTGGCAATCACGTCCATCCGCTGCAGCGCAAAGAAACCGAGCCTGCCGTGACAACAGAACAGCTCTGCCCCTCACATTTCCCACTAAATGGTAAGGACAAAACCCATTCTGGCTTGCCCCAGAGCCGCTCCCCGGCTGCCCTCCAAACACCATCTGCCCAAGCCTTTCCATTTAGGGACCTGGTGTTTTCTGGCCCAGGGACAAGACTCATTTGTTTCAGAAGGATCAACACTGTCACCCAGTGGACAGACAGCTCAGCTGGCGGAGGTGTGAGCCTTCTCTGAGCCAGATCTTCAATAGGAACCTCTTTGTTTCCGGGGACCAGGAGAGATGGTTGTTAATCTCCTCTTTTGGGAAACAGAGCCAACTTCAGCTGGCAAGCATTGGACTTGGATGTCATCTGTGAGTACAACTTAAATACATTTTCACTGTCCCCTCAGCCGGCCCCAGACAGTAAATTTTATAAGAAGCATAGGCTGCAAAACAAACAAACAACAACAACAAAAAAAAAAAAAAAAACAAGCTTTCCTGCCAAGACTGCTGGGATCCAAAAGGGAGGCAGGGCCAGGGTGATCATTGGTGACTGGCCAGGTACTATGGGGAGACTCCTGCCACACACAAAAACTCATTGTTCATTGTTTGCACTGTCAGCAATGGGGATTTTGAAAAGAGTTTTTGATTGAACTCTTAAGAAAATAATTTATTTTGGGCTGGAGGGATTGTTTAATGGCTAAGGCATTTGCCTGCAAAGCCAAAGAACCCAGAATCAATTCCCTGGGACCCACACTAGCCAGATGCACAAGGGGGCACATGCATCTGGAGTTCGTCTGCAGTGGCTGGAGACCCTGGTACACCCATTCTCTGTCTCTCTTTCTCTGTCAAATAAATAAAAATAAAATATGTAAAAAAGAAAAGAAAAGAATTCATTTTACTATAGTTAAATCTATGGTTTGGTTTTCTCTATTTTTGTTGTTGTTGCTTTGTTTTTTTTAAGTAGGGTCTCACTCTAGCCCAGGCTGACCTGGCACTCACTCAGGCTGGCCTCAAACTCAAAGTGATCCTCCTACATCTGCCTCTGAGTGCTGAGATTAAAGGCATGAGCCACCATGCCAGGCAATTAAAAAAAAACAAAACAAAAAACTTTCTTTATTCGAGAGAGGGGCAGATAGAGAGAACGGGCAGACCAGGGCCTCCAGCCATTGCAAGCACATGTGCCATCTTATGAATCTGGTTTACGTGGGTCCTGGGGGAATGAAAGTGGGTTTTCAGGCAAGTGCTTTAACCACTAAGCCATCTCTCCAACCCTCATTTTCTAGGGGTTTCTTTCTTCCTTTTTTTTTTTTTGGCAGGGTCCCACTATAGCACATGCTAATCTGGAACTCACTCTGTAGGTCCAGCTGGCCTCAAAGTCTCAGTAACCCTTGACCTCAGTCTCTCAAGTGCTAGGATTGAAGGCATGAGCCACCACATTTGGCTTGAGTTTTTCTGTTATTTTGTGCTTTAGCAGGTGAATGGGGTAAAGCCTCAGTCCAGGCTCATTTGTTCTGAGTCCCTTTCTCTTGTCCCAGACGTCCTCCAGTGCTTCTGCCTAGCCTGACACTCATCCACAAGCTGAAAACTTCCACTGTATATCACTTTAAACTTCTTACACATGTCAGAGTGGCCAGACTGATATTTGCCTTGTGGGAGCTCTTGCAGAGTCTTTCATCAAAATTTACCAATTTAGGGCTGGAGAGATGGCTCAGTGGGTGCCTTCACAGCCTAATGGGTTTGATTCCCCAAAACCCAAGTAAAGCCAGATGCACAAAGTAGCACATGCATCTAGTTTGTTGGCAGCAGCTGGAGGTCCTGGAACACTAAAAGAGAGAATGAGCACACCAAGGCTTCCAGCGCTACCAACAAACTCCAGATGCACGTGCCACTATGCATCTGGCTTTGCTGTGCATGGTTACTGGGGAATTGAACATAGGCTTTGCAGACAAACACCTTAACTGCTGAGCCATCTCTCTAGCCCTAAAATATATATATGTATATAAATACTTAAAGTGGTCTGACCAGCTGACAGAAAGCTGGAAAAAGCTACACTGCATACAGTTCAGTGGGAGCGAGAGAAATCACCAGTGAAGATACTCATCAGTGGACACTGCAAGTCTTATATTATATATCAGGCCCAAAGAACCAACCAGTGCAATAGTGGCATGTCTGTTGTGGGGGAAACCAACCACCCTCTAGTTGGACTGGAGGCCTGCTCCTGATACTGAAAACCTACAACAGGGGTAGTCATGAGCCCTAGGGGTGGAATGTGTGCTGGTGTCTGGCTGAATATATATACTGTGCTCATCAAACTGCCCAACAAGCACTTCTCTTAATGTTCATACCCATATATTAATGCTACTCTCACTTTTGGTTAGAGAAGCTTCTCTTTTCAGATGGCAGTGACCTTGGAATGATTCAGAAGGCATTTTGGTGCTGAGAAGTGACAGAGGAGTGCCCAGCACTGAAATATTTCTATCACACCTTCCAAAGCTCAGGATCCATTGCAGAAGAGGTGGCAGAAAGACTGTAAGAACCTAAGGAAGGGTAGGACTCTTTACAGTGTGCTCCTCCAGGCACAAAATGGCCTGGATATCCATGACCTCACAGTGCCTGACACTACCTACACAAGACCATCATAATAGGAAGAAAAGATCATGACATCAAAATAAAAGAGAGACTGATTGTGAGGGGGAGGGGATATGATGGAGAATGGAGTTTCAAAGGGGAAAGTGAGGGGAAGGATGGAATTAGCATGGGATATTGTTTACAGTTATAGAAGTTGTTAATAAAAAAATTAAATTGCCAGGTGTGTTGGCACATGCCTTTAATCCCAGCACTTGGGAGGCAGAGATAAGAGGACTGCTGTGAGTTCAAGGCCATCCTGAGACTACATAGTGAATTCTAGGTCAGCCTGAACTACAGTGAGACCCTACATCAGAAAACATCAACAACAAAAAATATATGATAAAATTAAATTAACTTAACAAAAAATCTGGTGTGGCCAGGCATGGTGGCACACGCCTTTAATCCCAGCACTCAGGAGGCACAAGTAGGAGGATCGCAGTGAGTTTGAGGCCAGCCTGAGACTCCATAGTGAAATGAAGGTCAGCCTGGGCTAGAGCGAGACCCTACCTCGAATGTGAGGTCTTGCAGTCTGAACCTGTATAATGTTGGGTGGCAAGTATTTTATCCAAGACATCTCCCGAGACCCCAGAGAAGCTTTAATTTAATTATTTGTCAGGAGAAAAAGAAAGAATGAGAATGGGTGTACCAAGACCTCCAGCCACTGCAAACCAACTCCAGATGCATGCTCCTCTTTGTACATCTGGCTTTTCATGGGTACTGGGGAACTGAACCCAGGTCATTAGGCTTTGTGCCTTAACTGCTGAGCAGTCTTTCCAGCCTCCCGCCTCCCCTCCACCCCCGCCACACAGAAGCTTTTAGAAACCACTGTGATATCACCAGGTAGCCTGACAAAAGAATCCTTACTATATGAATCTTTTCAGATGAAATTCTAGAGAAGCGAAACCTAATCCAGAGTGGCAGAAAACAGACCAGTGGATTTCACATTTATTCCATGCCCATGATGTGCCAGGGATTGATATAAGCACTGCACACAATTGCCTCACTGAATTTTTACAATAATTTTATGAGTTTGCTATCATTTCCTTGTTTTGTAAGGGAGGAAACAGGTGCAGAGAGGTTTAATCATTTGCCTAAGGTCAGACACCAACTGGCTGAACCAACATGTGCCCTCAGCTCTGATTGCAGATCTCATTTTTTTTTTTTTTTTCTAGGTAGGGTCTCACTCTAGCTCAGGCTGACCTGGAATTCACTATGTAGTCTCAGGGTGGCCTTGAACTTGCAGTGATCCTCCTACCTCTGCCTCCCAAGTGCTGGGATTAAAGGCATGCACCACCACCCCTGGCTTTCATTATTTTTTTAGATATATTTTATTTATTTATTTAAGAGAAAGAAAGAGGCAGAGAAAGGAGAGAATGGGCATGTCAGGGCCTCTAGCCACTGTAAATGAACTCCAGACGCATGTGCCACCATGTACATCTGGCTTATGTGGGACCTGGAGAATTGAACCTGGGCCCTTAGGCTTCGCAGTTAAACACTTTAACCGCTAAGCCATCTTTCAAGCCCTGCAGGTCTCATTCTTTACTACACCAGGCTGCCTTGCCTGTGATAGTTATTCTATTAGATCACAAAGTAGGTATTTCTATACCCTTATCCCCTCAATCAGCCTATGTGTATAAACTTCTTCAAGTGAGTATTGACTTGCATAGCCTATTATCACCTTCTAGTTGCTGGCACCTGACCAAAAGCAGCAGATGAGAAGAAAATGTTTATTTCGGCTTACAGATGCAAGGGGAAGCTCCATGATAGCAGGGAAAATGTGGCATGAGCAGAGGCTGGGCATTGCCTCCCAACTAACATCAGGTGGACAACAGCAGCCAGAGAGTGTGCCCAACACTGACAAGGGGAATTGGCTGCAACACTAATAAGCCTGCCCTTCAGTAAGGATCCAATTCCCAAATTGCCATCAGCTGAGGATCAAGCATTCAGAACACATTTCTGTTGATGGGGGACACCTGAATCAAACCACCACATTCCACCCCTGGCCCCCTTAAGCTGAAAACGATACATGATGTAAAACACAATGCATTCAGTCTGAATTTAAAGGTCTCCATAGTTTTTATCTATCCCAGTGATGTTCAAATATCCCCATAGTCCAAGATCTCTTAACAGTTAGCCTGTAAAACCAAACTACTACTACTAATAATAATAAAATAGTACTACCAGACTACCGGCAGCAGCATGGGATGAGCATTCACACTGCAAAAGATATCACTGGGCATAGCAAAGAAAGATTGAACCAACTCAAGTTCTTTCTTGTGTGGTTTTTCAAGTTACAGTCTTTTTTTTTTTTAATATTTATTTATTTATTTGAGAGTGACAGTCAGAGAGAAAGAGGCAGATAGAGAAAGAGAATGGGTGCACCAGTGCCTCCAGCCTCTGCAAACGAACTCCAGACGCATGCGCCCCCTTGTGCATCTGGCTAATGTGGGTCCTGGGGAATCGAGCCTTGAACCGGGGTCCTTAGGCTTCACAGGCAAGCGTTTAACTGCTAAGCCATCTCTCCAGCCCCTCAAGTTACAGTCTTGCTCTAGCCCGGGCTGACCTGGAATATACTCTATAGTCTCAGGATGGCCTCTAACTCATGGTGATCCTCCTACTTCTGCCTCCCAAGTGCTGGGATTAAAAGTGTGCACCACCACACACGGCTTCCAATACAAGTTTTAAAACAAACAGGGCAAATATCAAGTTCCATAGCTTTAAATCTAATATCTCTAGCCAATGTCTCTGGAGTTCCAAATCCACTTCTCCAGCTAAGCTGCTCACAGCCTGGGGAACAACACATCTCAAGCTCTCCTTGGTGGCTGTCTTACAGTCCTGGCATTTCAAAAAGTCCTGGAGTCCCCACTGCAATCCACAATTCATCTTCATGGTTCAGTTGGGTCTTCATGCAGAGATTCCCAGCAACCCTACCTCACATTGCCATGGCCATTTTCAAAAAAACAAAACCAGGGGCTGGAGAGATGGCTTAGCAGTTAAGCGCTTGCTTGTGAAGCCTAAGGACCCCAGTTCGAGACTCAATTCCCAGGACCCACTTAAGGCAGATGTACAAGGTGGTGCATGCATCTGGAGTTTGTTTGCAGTGGCTGGAGGCTCTAGCATGCCCATTCTCTCTCTCAAATAAATAAATAAAAATAAACAAAAAAATTTAAAACCATGTTGCAAATCCAAGGACCCTCTCTTTCCTGCATGTGTTATACAACCATCATACCAAGTGGGCTACCAAATTTGTGAATCCGGGGGGGAGGGGAACAAAGCCAAATTTGAAGAGCAGGAAAACTTCAGCATTCAGGCCCCTTTCTTTCAAGAGTCCACATTCTTCCTGCTGGCCCAGTGCAGAAGAGCTGGCCCAATCTCAGTGGTGGTAATCTCTCAAACAATTACAGCTGAATGGACGCTATCTCAAGCCTGAAACTTTCAATTCTCTTTGTGCCATATCATTGTGCTCAAACCAGCCCATTTCTTTGTTTAATTTTTATTTAGAGAGAGCAAGTGACAGAGAGAGAACTGGTGTGCTACAGCCTCAGCCACTGCATGTGAACTCCAGATGCTTGCACCACCTAGTGGGCATGTGCAACTTTGCACTTGCCTCACCTTTATGCATCTGGCTTACGTGGGATCTGGAGAGTAGAACATGGGTCCTTAGGCTTTGCAGGCAAACGTCTTAACTGCCAAGCCATCTTTCCAGGCCACACCAGTCCATTTCTATGCAATACAACCCTGCACAAGATCTCAGGACACTGGTATAACAGCAAACCTTTCACACAAACCACCTTTAGACCAGGACCTTCCAGAACTCAGACTTTTCTGTATACTTTTGGGCCAGAATTCAGATCTGCCTCCAGTGATACCTCCTCCAGCCAAGAGTCTGGAGATTCAAGTTACAAGGTAAATTTTTTAAGGCCTTTCTTTTTTATTTTCTTTCTTCCTTCCTTTCTTTCTTTCTTTCTTTCTTTCTTTCTTTCTTTCTTTCTTTCTTTCTTTCTTTCTTTCTTCCTTCT
Organism: Jaculus jaculus; assembly: GCF_020740685.1. Taxonomy (NCBI): domain Eukaryota; kingdom Metazoa; phylum Chordata; class Mammalia; order Rodentia; family Dipodidae; genus Jaculus; species Jaculus jaculus. The sequence continues at coordinate 138,672,318 of NC_059107.1, forward strand.
TTCCTTCCTTCCTTCCTTCCTTCCTTCCTTTCTTTCTTTCTTTCTTTCTTTCTTTCTTTCCTTCCTGCCTTCCTTCCTACCTTAAGAGAGAGAGAGAGAGAGAGAGAGAGAGAGAGAGAGAGAGAGAGAGAGGCATATATATAGAGAGAATGGGCATGCCAGGGTCTCTCACCACTGCAACCAAACTCAAAATGCAGGTGCCACCTAGTGCATCTGGTTTGATGTAGGTACCGGGGAATTGAACCAGGGTCCTTTGGTTTTTCTGGCTTCTGCTTAACAGTTAAGCCATCTCTCTAACCCACAAGTTTAATTTTAACACCTGAGTTAATGTGAGACATACATTTAAACTGCCACAACATCCATAAGCCCACCCCCAACAACATACCTCCATTAAAGATCCAATTCCTAGGCACTCTCTCCTGTTGCTGTTGTCCATCTGATATTGGCCAGAAGGTGATGTCCACCCTCTGCTCATACTATCATTTTCCTCTATCATCAAGGAGCTTCCCCTCGAGTCTGTAAGCTAAAACAAACCCTTTTATTCCCACAAGCTGCTCTTGCTCAGATGTTTTCTGCCAGTAATGTGAACCTGACTACAACAGTAAAATTGCTGCTAGACACCTGACTATGTGGCTTTTGGCCCTCTGGAACTGATTTTTGAGAGAAATGTGGAAGGATCTGAAACCTTGGCCTAAGAGACATCTTGCAGTGCTGTAAGTACAGCTTGGTGGACTATTCTGGTCAGCGTGCAGCAAGAGCTATGGATGTGAGGTTTGGCTTATGAGGGTGAGAAAGAGCTTTGCTTGCTGTGTTCTGCTTGTCCGTGTCCTGGAAACTTGTGCAGGTGAGCATTGCATAGGAATGGACTGGTGTGAGCAGAGGGATATGGCACAGAAAAAAATGCAATACTGGGCTGAAACTGCCAACCATTAAGCTGCAGTTGTTGGAGAGATCACAACCATTGATATCGGGCCAGCTAATCTGCACTGGGACAACAGGAAGAATGCAGAGTCTTTTGAAGGGGTCTGAATGCTGCAGGAGTGTTCTGTTCTTCAAAGTCTGCTTTATTCCCCCTTGGATTAACAACTTGGTAGCCCACCTGGTAATATGGAGTATAACAAATGCAGGAAAGAGCGGGTCATTGAATTTGCAACATGTATTTTGGAAATGGCCATGGGGAATGTGAAGCAGGCTTGTGGAATTACCTGTATGGAGCCATGAGGATGAACCATGGGTTGCAGTGGAGATGCCAGGACTATGGGATGGCTGCCAAGGAGAGCTGCCAGCACTGGATGAAGTTTTCCAGGACTGTGAGTAGCCTAGCTGGAGGGGTGGAATTGGAACTCCAGAGACCTGTCACTGGTTAGAATTATCAGACTTGGAGACTTGACCCTGACTAGAGTTGTTAGACTTGGAGCTACAGAGTTTAATGTTTGCTCTATTTAAATCTTTTTGTTTGTTTGTTTGTTTATTGAGGTAAGGTTTCACTCTAGCCCAGGCTGACCTGGAATTCACTCTGTAGTCTTAGGGTGGCCTCGAACTCATGGTGATCCTCCTACCTCCCCCCCCCCCCAGTTCTGGGATTAAAGGCATGCGCCACCATGCCTGGCTTCTACTTAAATATTGTACTGATTGAATATTTCTTTGCTATGCCCAATGCCATCTTTTGCACTGTGTTTATTCTGTGCCATTTAAAAAAAATAAAAATGGAAAAGATCCAATTTCCAAATCGGCATCAGCTGGGGATCAAGCATTCAGAACACATGAGTTTAAGAGGGAAACCTAATTTAAGCCATCACATAGACATAACTTTAATTTTGATTTTTTTTTGAGGCAAAGTTTTTTTTATTTTATTTTTTTAATTTTTTTATTTGCAAGCAGAGAGAGAAATACAGAGAAGAGAGACAGACAGACAGAATGAGCATGCCAGGGCCACTAGCCACTACAAACCAGGTCCAGAAGCACATGCCACTTTGTGCATCTGGCTTAGTGGGTACTGGGGAATCAAACCTGAGTCCTTAGGCTTTGCAGGCAAGCACCTTAACCTCTAAGCCATCTCTCTAGCCCTTGAAACTAGATCTTACTATAGCCCAGATTGAAATGGAACTCACGCTATAGCCCAAGCTGGCCTCAAACTCAGTGTGACCCTCCTACCTCAGCCTCCTGAGATCTAGGTCTAAAGGCATGTGCCACCATGCCTGCTTTATGATTGACTTTTAATCGCTTCACTAATCTTTATATAAACTCATAGGGTGGATGATTTGACCACTTCAGTTTTAACCTCACATTTTGAACTGCATCAGAGTGGCAGTTAGGAAGACCTGTGGCCAACAGTTATTTCAGGGGCTAAAGTTGAGCTATCTCTGAATTCTCTTTAGAACTTCTCTTGGCTGAATGATTCATCTGAGTGAGACAAACATCATATACAACACTTATCAGAGCCTTGTATCTCACATCACATACCAGAAAAATTCCTGGGATGATATTATGCCTTTGGACCAGAAGTGGACAGTTGCTGCTTGTAGAGTTAGATGCAGACATGATATTATACTTCAGCAATCGAAAGGGATCCAAACGGCCCTAAAAGCAAAGAAATGCAGGAGGATTGCCATGAGTCCAAGGCCAACCTAGAGCTACAATGAGAGAGACCCTACCTCAAAAAAAAAAAAAAAAAAAAAGAAATGATTTGTCAAGATACTAAAATGCAGACAATAAAACTTTTACTCTGTTTAGCAGAATTTGTATCCTTGAAACTCACATTAAAAAAAAATCTTATTTTATTTATTTGGGAGAGAGAGAGAGAGGGAAAGACGCAGATAGAGTAAGATGGGTGTGCCAGGGCCTCTAGCCACTGCAAACAAACTCCAGATGCATGTTCCACCATGTGCATCTGGCTTTCATGAGGTTCTGGGGAATGGAACCTGGGTCCTTAGGCTTCACAGGCAAGTGCCGTAACCACTAAGCCATCTCTTCAGCCCTAAAACTCACATTTTAGGTTCACCTGTACCACTCTGGTAGAAATGCCTTCAGAATCTCACTATTGCTATAGCCAGTGGACATTTTAAATGATATTTTACTTATTTATTTGCAAGCAGAGATGGGTAGGAGAAAGAGAGAGAGAGAGAGAATGAGCCAGGGTCTTTTGCTGTTGTAAACAAACTCCAGATGCATGCACCACTTAGTGTGTCTGGCTTCACATGGGTAGTGGGGAATTAAGCTGGGGCCAGCAGGCATTTCCACCAAGTACCTCTAACCACTGAGCCATCTTCTTAGCCCCATTTTTATTTTTTTAAGATGGGATCTTGTAGGCTCCCACGATTTCATTACCAGAGAAGAAGAGACATACAAAAACGGGAGGTAGGGGCTGGAGAGATGGCTTAGCGGTTAAGCACTTGCCTGTGAAGCCTAAGGACCCCGGTTCGAGGCTCGGTTCCCCAGGTCCCACGTTAGCCAGATGCACAAGGGGGCGCACGCGTCTGGAGTTCGTTTGCAGAGGCTGGAAGCCCTGGCACGCCCATTCTCTCTCTCCCTCTATCTGTCTTTCTCCCTGTGTCTGTCACTCTCAAATAAATAAATAAATAAATAATGAACAAAAAAATATTTAAAAAAAGAACGGGAAGTAACGCTTTCTAGCTCCTCATTCAGAGAGACTATTTCCCCACCGTGCTTCAGACAGGGGACATCAGGCCTTTAGCAAGGAACGCCGCCCTCCTCAAGAGCTGCTCAGGACATTCGCAGGGCAATGCCCTAAAAGGTAACTCACTGGCTGCAAGAGGCCTCTGCTGTCACACTGCTCAAAGTGCTGAAGGGGCCATTGTGGGGCTATCCGATTCATGTTCTGGGGCGGTTGTGAAGAGCCAAACAGGTAAAAATGCAAACTTGACCCAAAGGGAAGTCCTTACAAGATAGTACGCATAACAACGTGGTCACATTCACGTCTCAAAGAACCTTCTGGCTGGGCGTGGTAGCTCACGTCTTTCATCCCAGCACTTGGGAGGCAGAGGAGGAAGGATTGCCATGAGTTCGAGGCCACCCTGAGACTCCATAGTGAATTCCAGGTCAGCCTGGGCTAGAGTGAGACTCTACCTTGGAAAAAAAAAAAAAGAACATTCTGTAATAAGTAGGACATATCAAAGGGACCAAGACCAGAAGCAGGAAAACCAGTTAGAGAGAGTGTGGGAGGAGATAATGGCCTGGAATAAGCAGAAGCAGTGGGATAGAACAGAGGAATAATTAAGGGGGGAAAATCACCCTGATGAAATCCATAAGAAGGAGTAAGATTTCGCCAGTGGCTACTAAGCTCAATCTGGTAATCGCTGCACGCGCCACTTCGCGTCTCTGGCTTTACGTGTGCACTGAGGAGTCGAACCCTTGCTGTGCCTTTCACCACTGAGCCATTTCCCTGGCCCTACTGTGCATTTTCATTTGTTTGTTTGTTTGTTTTTATTTTGAGGCAAGGTCTCACTTCCACCTAGGCAGACCTAGAACTCACTCTGTAGTCTCAGGTTGACTTTGAACTGATGACAATCCTCCTATCTCAACCTCCTCAGTGCTTGGATCGAAGGCATGCACCACCATGCCCAGCCTATTTGTTTTCAAACAGTGTTCAACACCTAGAACAGGGCTGGAGAGATGACTTAGAGGTTACATGTTTGCCTGCAATGCCAAAGGACCTCAGTTTGATTTTCTAGGACCCACAGAAACCAGATGCAAAAGATGGCGTAAGCACCTGGAGTTTGTTTGCAGTGCCTGGAGGCCCTGGCGTACCCATTCTCTTTCTCTCTCTATCTGCCTCTTTCTCTCTCTCAAATAAATAAATAAAATATATAGTTTTTAAAACATCTAGAACAAATAAAAGTTCATGGTGAAAGAAGTCAGAGCAGTGGTTACCTGGGATTGGGTAGTTTAGCAGGTCTTGACTGGGAAAGGAACCGGAGAGATTTGTTAAAAGAAAAATATTTTTATTTATTTGGAAGCAGAGAGAGATAGAGGGAAGAGAAACAGAGAGAATGGACATGCCAGGGCTTCCAGCCGCCGCAAATGAACTCCAGACGCATGCACCACTGTGCACCTGGCTTTATGTGGGTGCTGGGGAATTGAACCCAGTTTGTTAGGTTTAGTAGACAAGTACTTTAACAGCTGAGCCATCTCCCCAGCCAAGGAGAGGTTGTTTTTTTTTTTTTTAATTTTTATTAACATTTTTCATGATTATAAAATATATCCCATGGTAATTCCCTCCCTCCCCACCCCCACAGTTTCCCATTTGAAATTCCATTCTCCATCATATTACCTCCCCATTACAATCATTGTAATTACATATATACAATATCAACCTATTAAGTATCCTCCCCTCTTCCTTTCTCTACCCTTTATGTCTCCTTTTTAATTTACTGGCCTCTGCTACTAAGTATTTTCCTTCTCACGCAGAAGCCCAGTCATCTGTAGCTAGGATCCACATATGAGAGAGAACATGTGGCGCTTGGCTTTCTGGGTCTGGGTTACCTCACTTAGTATAATACTTTCCAGGTCCATCCATTTTTCTGCAAATTTCATAACTTCATTTTTCTTTACCACTGAGTAGAACTCCATTGTATAAATGTGCCACATCTTCATTATCCACTCATCTGTTGAGGGACATCTAGGCTGGTTCCATTTCCCAGCTATTATAAATTGAGCAGCAATAAACATGGTTGAGCACGTACTTCTAAGGAAATGTGATGAGTCCTTTGGATCTATGCCTAGGAGTGCTTTAGCTGGGTCATATGGTAGATCAATCTCTAGCTGTATTAGGAACCTCCACACTGTTTTCCACAATGGCTGAACCAGATTCCATTCCCACCAGCAGTGCAGAAGGGTTCCTTTTTTTCCACATCCCTGCCAACATTTATGATCATTTGTTTTCATGATGGTGGCCAATCTGACAGGAGTGAGATGGAATCTCAATGTAGTTTTAATCTGCATTTCCCTGATGACTAGTGACGTAGAACATTTTTTTAGATGCTTATATGCCATTCGTATTTCTTCCTTTGAGAACTCTCTATTTAGCTCCATAGCCCATTTTTTGATTGGCTTGTTTGATTCCTTATTATTTAACTTTTTGAGTTCTTTGTATATCCTAGATATTAATCCTTTATCAGATATATAGCTGGCGAAGATTTTTTCCCATTCTGTAGGTTGCCTCTTTGCTTTTTTCACTGTGTCCTTTGCGGTGCAAAATCTTTGTAATTTCATTAGGTCCCAGTGGTTAATCTGTGGTTTTATTGCCTGAGCAATTGGGGTTGTATTCAGAAAATCTTTGCCAAGACCAATATGTTGAAGGGATTCCCCTACTTTTTCCTCTAGCAGTTTCAGAGTTTTAGGTCTGATGTTAAGGTCTTTAATCCATTTGGATTTAATTCTTGTGCATGGCGAGAGAGAAGAATCTATTTTCATCCTTCTGCAGATACATATCCAGTTTTCAAAACACCATTTGCTGAAGAGGCTGTCTCTTCTCCAATTAGTATTTTTGGCATTTTTATCGAATATCAGGTAGCTATAGCTACTTGGGCTTACATCTGGATCCTCTATTCTGTTCCACTGATCTACATGTCTGTTTTTGTGCCAGTACCATGCTGTTTTTGTTACTATGGCTCTGTAGTATAGGTTAAAATCAGGTATGGTGATACCACCAGCCTCTTTTTTGTTTCTCAGTATTATTTTAGATATTCGAGGTTTTTTGTGATTCCAAATGAATTTTTGGATTGTTTTTTCTATTTTCATGAAGAAAGCCTTTGGAATTTTGATAGGGATTGCATTAAATGTGTAGATTGCTTTAGGTAAGATTGCCATTTTCACAATATTGATTCTTCCAATCCGGGAACATGGGATGTTTCTCCACTTTCTAGTGTCTTCTGCAATTTCTCGCTTGAGTGTTTTAAAGTTCTCATTGTAGAGATTCTTTACTTCCTTGGTTAGGTTTATTCCAAGGTACTTTATTTTTTTTCATGCAATTGTGAATGGGAGTGATTTTCTGATTTCATCCTCTGTGTGTTTGTTGTTAGCATATAGGAAGGCTACTGATTTCTGTGTATTTATTTTGTATCCTGCTACATTGCTGTAGGTTTTGATCAGCTCTAACAGTTTGCTTGCTTTTGTAGGTAACTTGATTTTTCTCTCTAACTGCTTTCAATATTTTTTCTTTGGTGTGTGTGTTTGGAAGTTTGATTATAATATGGCGAGGAGAGGTTCTTTCTGGGTTTTGTCTGGCTGGGGTTCTAAAGGCTTCCTGTATCTGCATTGGCACTTCTTTCCCAATTTGGGGGAAATTTTCTTCTATGATTTTGTTGAAGACGCCTACTATGCCTCTGGAATGGAGTTCTTCTCCTTCTACTATGCCCTGAATTCTTATATTGGATCTTTTCATAGTATCCCGAATATCTTGAAATTCCCACTCATACTTTTCTATAAGTTTGTCTTTCTCTTTGTTGGACTGCATTAGGTCTGCCACCTGGTCTTCTAGCTTAGATATTCTGTCCTCTCCCTCATCCATCCTACTGGTGAGATTTTCTACAGAGTTTTTTATTTCACTAATTGTGTTCTTCATTGCTAGTAATTCTGACTGGTTTTTCTTTATTATTTCTATTTCCTTATTTATGTCTTGTATTGCCTTCTTTATTTCATGAAATTGGTGTCCTGCATCTTCTTTGATTCCTTTGATTTCCTCTTTAAGTTCCTCTTTGACTCCTTTGATTTGTTCTGTGACTTCTTTGAACATATTTACAATCATTCTTTTGAGTTCTTTCTCAGGCATTTCCTCTAACTCTTTCTCACTGGAGGACATTTCTGATGCATTAATACTTTTAGGTGGGTTTATATCGTCTTGCTTTTTAGTGTTTCTTGTGTTATAATGTATATATTTTTGCATCTTGGATTAAGTTAATGCTTGGATTTTCTAGCTAGCTGTGTATTCTTAGCTGTATCAATTGATTTGATGTAATATATTTTCAGGGTAGGACCTTAAGGTGTTAGGTGTGGCTCTTAAGACTCTCAGAGTATCTACAAAGATGTTCTTAGGGGTTGAGTTTCCCTGCTATAGGAGTATTCAAGCAGGCTGAGTGGAATAAAATACAGGTAGATTCTAAAATTTAACTAAACACTGTACACATTCAATCAAAAACAGCCCCGAGTATGTATGCAAGAGTAGTTATTATAACGACCAGATCCTCTATCAACAAAGAGGTTAAGATTTCTGGTCTGTTGAGGGATCCAAGTCAGCTTGCGACCAAGTGAGACCCTTCCCTGGTGCAATCCCAGTTACCTTGGATGATTTTGGTCTCAGTCAAGTTGCTGCCTGGGCCGTCGGGCTGCTGTTCTGCTTTCTGGAGCTGGGCACTTGCTTTTCCTGCGGGGCAAACCGAGCCTGGCAAGTGTAGCCCTGCAGATCAGCACCCCTGCTGCTGGAACTGCTGCTGCTCAAGCTGCCCCTGCTGGGACCGTAGCCACTGCTGCTGAAGGTGTTGCTTCTGGACCCACCGCTGCTGCTGCTGTAGCTGCCACTGCTGGAGCCACCACTGCTGCTGAAGCTGCTGCTGCTGTGTCCACTGCCGCTGCTCCCCCTGAAGCTGCTGCTGCCGAGTCTGCCGCTGCTGCCACTCCTGGGTCTGCTGCTGCTGGGGCCGCTGGTACCGGTGCTGGAGCTGCTGATGTTGCTACCGAACTCTGCTCCTGCTTCAGTCCCGCTGTTGGCGTGGCTGGTCCCGGGCTGCTGTTCTGTTCCCCGGAGCTGGGCTCAGGCGGTGGGGGAGGGGAGGGAGCCGCGGCTGCTCTGGTTGTCTCGCTGCTCCAAGCGTTCTTCTACCTCGCAGTCTGCTCCTCCGTTGCTCCCTGCCGCTCTCCCTTCACGTTTCCCGAGTTGCGGAGAGCGCGGTGTGAGGGGAAAATCCCGCACCTGGCTTTTCCTGTGGCTGGAGCTGAGCCTGGCGGCTTTCTGGTGCGCCGCGGCCGCAGCGGTTGGCCGAGCTGCCGGAGCCGCTTTTCCCGCCTGTGCAGGCTCTGGATGCTCTATAACTCTTCTACTTCTCCACTGCCGCTTCAATTTCCTATACACCTCACTTTTTAGTAAAAGTGTGTATTTTGCTGAGTTTTTTGGTCTTTTTTCCCCTCTAGGCTGCTTTGGCGTGGTACCTACGCGGCCATCTTAACCGGAAGTCCAAGGAGAGTTTTTTAACTAATATTTTTACCTCTATTTTACTTTTTTTTCTTCACATCAGGGCCTTCAGCCCCTGCAAAGGAACTCCAGGCACATGCGCCTCTTTGTGCATCTGGCTTTATGTGGGTATTGGGGAATCAAACCCAGGTCATCGGGCTTTGCAGGAAAGCACTGCTGGGCCATCTTTCTAGCCCCAAGATATTTTGTAACTTGATCTGGGTGGTGATATGTGGGTATACACATACGTAAATACTTACTGTGCTATATATCTGTTTTAGTCCGTTTTGTGTTACCATAAGAAAATACCTGAGATATATTGAACAAGATGTTTACTTGGCTCATGGTTTTCATGGCTGGGAAACCCAAGCAGCCTGCTGACATCTGATGAGTTCTGGCTTTCTGGCTGCTTTGCAGCATGGTGGAGAAGCATAGAGACTTGTGCACGGGGCAGCTTCACTTCACAACCACCAGTTTTCATGAGAACTAATGCAGTTGTACAAGACCTTGCCAGAGACAAACATTACTTTTCCCTAGGAGTGGTGGTCCACCGAGCTGGACGTTTCCAACCAGGCACTACCTCTTAACGTCTCTACCACCTGCATAGCAGATCACTGAGGACAAATGAGAGAGAAACCACACCTAAACCATAACAATACCATTAAGATTTGTGACCTTTATGATAGGAATGAAATACCACAATAAACAAGTGGGGCTTGGGCTTGAGACCTGGCTTAGCAGTTAAGGTGCTTGCCTGCGAAGCCCAAGGACCCAGGTTCAGCTCCCCAGAACTCACATGAGCCACATGAACAAGGTGACACACGCACACAAGGTCGTGCATGTGCACAAGATGTGGCACAAGTCTGGAGTTCAACTGCAGTGGCTGCTGGCACTGGCAGGTGGCAGTGGCATGCCAGTTATGTCTCTCTTTCATAATTTTTGTTTTGCTTTGTTTTTCTGTTTTTCGAGATAGGGTCTCACTCTAGCCCAGGCTGACCTGAAATTCATTCTGTAATCTCAGGGTGGCCTCAAACTCATGGTGATCCTCCTACCTCTGCCTCCCGAGTGCTGGGATTAAGGGCATGTGGCACCACGCCCGGCTTCATAATTTTTTTTTAAAGTGGGGGGCTGAAGCCGGGCGTGGTGCCACACGCCCTTAATCCCAGCACTCAGGAGGCAGGGGTAGGTAGGAGGCCACCCTGAGACTACAATAGTGAACTCCAGGTCAGCCTGGGCTAGAGTGAGACCCTACCTCAAAAACCAAAAAAAAAAAAAAAAGTTTTTTAAAAGTGGGGGTGCTGGAGAGATTGCTTAGTGGTTAAGAAACTTGCCTGCAAAGCCAAAGGACCTAGGTTCAATTCCCCAGGATCCATTTAAGCCAGATGCACAAGGTGGTGTATGTGTCTGGAGTTTGCAGTGGCTAAAGGCCTTGGCACACCCAATCTCTCTCTCCATCTGCTTTTCTCTCTCAAGTAAATACTTTAAAAATTAACAATTAAATTAAATTTAAAAGTGGGGCTAAAAGTCCTTCCACAAGCCTTTAATGTTGTAAGGGCTCCAGAGTAGGTATGTAGTTTCGGGGTAGGCAGGACCAGGACGGCTGTAGGATGATCTTATGTCACACCCTGGCCACATCTACCCCAGCTGGCCTTGCCTAGCTCAGCTCCTGGCCCGCTTCAGTTGCGGGATTCAGCCTTTGCCTGTCTCACCTGTCCAGGTGGGGGTGGATTCCTCCTCTGAGCCCAGGCCGATTGATTGGCTGGGACATCTGCTATAGGTGTCCAGGTGTGCTGAGTGGGCACTCAAAAGTGTATCTTCTGGGGGCCCATCAAGAGATTTTCTCCAGAGTAACATGTTTGGGGTCATTGTGCCAGGAAGACTTCCCTCTCGCACCCTGGCACTCATGCCAGGGTGGGAAGGGACACTTTTTAATTACTGTCTTTACTTTTAATCATTTTGGAAATGCACACCTTTTTAAAATCCCTTTTCGTGTGTGTGTGTGTGTGTGTGTGTGTGTGTGTGTTTTAATCTAAGATCCATGCTATGTTCCCTTCCCCAGATCCCTGTGATGTCTGAATAAAATGTGTTTGAAAATCATTTTCTCTAGTTGGGAATTGCCAGTTCTTTGGTTAATTTACAGATATAAACTCAAGCTTGGGGTTTCAGGAAGCACCCCAAGACCCTCATATTTATCCATTACAATGTGACTGAGGAACTGTATTAAGGTGAAACATACAAGCGAACATTCCCACATGTTGTCTTTATACGCGCAACCCTCACCTCAATGCAAGGCATACTCCTAGATCTGTTCAGTTCCTTGTATACGCTGGCCACTCCTTCGATGGCCTCGTCCTTTTCCTCATCGGAGAACACGCACACTACAATGACCTGGTCCACAGAGGAATGCTTGTTGCTTATGAGGTAATCGTACTCCAGGTCTGTCACTTCAGGGATGCTGCGAGAGCTACACCGGCATATGCCCCCTTCCTTCTCCAGCAGCATTCTCCTCAGGACCACAGGACAAACGAGCTGGGAAACCAGCCACACATCCTTCTCTTCAGTGATTGGAGGAAACCTGGAGACAGGATGGTTACGGTTCATGTTAAAGACTGAATGGACAGGGCTAGACAGGTGGCTGAGCTATTATAGCTTGAAAAGACAAAGGACCCAGGTTTGATTCCTCAGGCCCCACGAAAGCCAGATGCACAAAGTGGCACATACGCCTGGTGTTTGTTTATAGCAGTTTAAGGCCTTGATGTGCCCATCATCTCTCTCTCTTTCTATATGCCTATTTCTCTCTCAAATAAATAAATAAATTTTAAGAGGATTCAAGCACAAGGTTGCACATGCCCACTGGCTGGTGCAAGCATCTGGAGTTCAATTCAGTGGCTGTGGCCCTGGTATACCAATTCTCTCTCACTCTCTCTTTTTTGCTCTTGCTCTTGCTCTTGCTCTCAAAAAAAAAAAAAAAGAAAGAAAAAGAAAAAGAAAAAAGAAAAAAAACACAGAGGGCTGGAGAGATGGCTTAGCAGTTAAGGTGTTTGCCTGCAAAGCCAAAGGACCCAGGTTTGATTCCCCAGGACCCACATAAGCCACATGCACAAGGGGGCACACGCATCTGGAGTTCGTTTGCAGTGGCTGGAGGCCCTGGCATACCCATTCTCTCTCTCTCTCTACCTGCCTATTTCTTTCCCTCTCTCTCTCAAACAAACAAATAAAATAATTAAAAATTTCTTTTAAAAAAAGACTGAGCAGGGCATGGTGGCACATGCCTGTAATCCCAGCATTCGGGATGCAGAGGTAGAAGGGTTGCCATGAGTTTGAGATCACCCTCAGACTACATAGTGAATTCCAGGTCAGCCTGGGCTAGAACGAGACCTTACCTCAAAAAAAGGGGGGTACTGCAGAGATGGCTTAGTGATTAAGGCATCTGCCTGCGAAGCCAATGAACCCAGGTTTAATTCCTCAGTATCCACGTTAGCCAGATGCACAAGGGGGTGCACGCGTCTGGAGTTTGTTTGCAGTGGCTGAGGCCCTGGCATGCCCATTCTCTCTCTGTCTATTCTCTATCTCTCACTGTGCTTGCAAATAAATAAATTCAATTAAAAAATAAAATATTAAAAAGACTGAAAGGACATAAATCCATCTCTGAATTGTCATTGATTGTTTTGGTAAGGTATTGAAGTCTAATTCTGGACAGCATTTTATTTGCCAACATGCTAAAATACTTGTCAATACACTAAATTAAAAGAGAGCCTTTTCAGGTCTATAGGTGAAAGATGACAAATTCTGGGCCAGTAAGAATACCAGATGTTAATGGCAGTAGTTTAACACATGTAGGAAGAATACATGAAAGGCTGGTCTGCAAGACATTAACTTTTAGTTATTTTTAAAAATATTTTATTTATATTTATTTATTTGAGAGAGAGAAAGAAGCAGAGAGAGAGATAGATGATAGGCACACCAGGGCTTCCACCCACTGCAAACGAACCCCAGATGCATGTGCCACCTTGTGCATCTGGCTGACGTGGGTCCTGGGGAATCCAACAGAGGTCCTTTGGCTTCACAGGCAAGCGCCTTAACAGCTAAGCCAACTCTCCAGCCTGACATTAACTTTTATTCTCTTACTGTCGGGAAGCCTGAGGCTTATAAACAGGAAAACTGAGACCAATAAATTGACTAAAATCACACAAATATAAATGACAGACTGTAACCTTTGTGTGTGTATGTATATGCATATATATATGTGTGTGTGTGTATATATGTGTGTGTGTGCATGAGCTGTAACCTTTGTGTGTGTATGTATATGCATATATATATGTGTGTGTGTGTATATATGTGTGTGTGTGCATGTGCGTGTGTGTGTGTATGTGTGTACATATATATGCATGTATTTTAATACATATGTATATATTTTTTTATTTTTCCAGGTATGGTCTTGCTGTAGCCCATGCTGACCTGGAATTCACTATGTAGTCTCAGGTGGCCTGGATCACTCGGTGATCCTCTGACCTCTGCCTCCTGAATGCTGGGGTAAAGGCGTGTGTCACATGCCCGGCCTGGGTGTTTATTTTTGTCTGTTGTACTTCTTCCATCTCAGTGACTCCTGGAGATGAACTAACTATCTACACTACACTTCTGAGTTCCTTTATTTTAAAGTCTATTAATAGACTGGATAAGCCATGTAACTTAATAACTAGACTGGAAATCAGAAAGCTAAATTCGAGTCTGTCATCTGTCACTTGTCATGTGACTGTAAACCCTCTGACTTCTTTGTGGCTCAGTAAGGAAAGCAGATTAAAATGGTCACTCCTAAACCATGCCTGCTCACAGAGAACTCTTGTGCTAAGGATCCTAGTAATGTAGAAGAATGAATGAAATATTTGTCTACTGCTCTGTGCGGCACAAGCCAGACTGAATGAATGGTGAGGATAAACGAGGCTGGTTACCCGCAGGGCTGAATGATGGCTGGGGTCACGCGGTGGCGGCGGCGGCTCTGGCGCGGGAGGCGGAGGTGGGGGAGGCGGAGGCGCGGGAGGTGGAGGCGCGGGGCAGGCTTGCAGGTGCCCTTCCCTGTCCCGAAGGGCGTCGATGTGAGGAAGGTCTGCTGGTTTTGAAGGTGCTCCTGCACGTCATTCTCCTTTGCATGTTGTTTCAGTGCAATTGTTGCTAATGACACCCTTGGTTTGATGACCATCTTTTGTGGAATTTTGGGCATTTCACAAATGTCCAGGGATTCTAGTCCTGAAATGAAAACAGAATATATTTCACTAAATATCCAAGGCACCTGTAGGCTGAGCTGGATGGATTATGCTGGCTGCTCTAGCTTCAATGCTCCGTCACCATTTATAGATGCTTCTTTTTCTTTTAGGTTTATTTTATTTTATTTTACTTATGAGAATGATTGGGCTCTCCAGGTCCTGTAGCCACTGCAAAGAAATTCCAGACACATGTGCCATCATTTTCATCTGGCTTACATGGGTACTGGGGAATTGAACCTGGGTCCTTAGGTTTCACAGGCAAGCACCTTAACCGCTAGACCATCTCTCCAGCTCTAGCTGCGTTTTTCTGTAGGTTCTTTGATTTCACAGGTACCTCTTGGTCTGTTCAGGGGATACTTGGCATTTATGTAATAAATAAGAAAAACTTAGCAAATTAGCAACTCCAGTATGTGGGAGTTTGTGTTTATCTTGCACCAATTGGACCTGGAGTTCACTATGTAGTCTCAGGCTGGCCTTGAACTCACAGTGATCTTCTTACTACATACTCTCTTTCTTTCTTCTTAAGATTTATTTTAATTTATTTATTTATTAGAGACACGGAGAGAGAGATAGAGAGTGAGAATGGGCACAACAGGGCCTCTAGCCACTGCAAACAAACTCCGGATGCATGCTCCTCCATGTGCATCTGGCTTACATGGGTCCTGGAGAATCAAACCTGGGTCCTTAAGTTTCGCAGGCATGTGCCTTAACCGCTAAGCCATCTCTCCAGCCCGCTACTCTCTTTCTGATCCCTTGAGATGTGACGAGTTCCAGTCATCTAGTCCCACTGCTGTGAACTCTGCCAAACCTTCCTTGCCATGATGGATCCCATTCTTTCAAATCATGCGGTAAAATAAAATTTTTTTCCTACAAGTGGTTTTTTGTTAGGTCACAAAAATGAGAAGAGTAACTCATACACTAACCTCATGTTTGTGGAGACTTTATCAAACCTAACTTTTACAAGTAATAAGAAGCTATGTCTCGTTATCAGTTAAGAGCTCAGACTGTGTTAGGCATAGTGGCGCACGCCTTTAATCTCAGAACTTGGGAGGCGAGGGTAGGAGGATCACCATGAGTTCAAGGCAAGCCTGAGACTACATAGTGAATTCCAGGTCAGCCTGGGCTGGAGAGAGACCCTAACTTGAAAAACAAAACAAAAAAAAACCCCAAACAAACAAAAAAGGACTGCAATTGTGACAGGCTCTGTAATTAAACACTATGAGGGTGTGCGTATTCTAGCCTAAGGCCTGACTCAACACACGTGAGCAAAAGACATAAACAAGGAGTGAGGTTCTGGTGGGGAGATTGAGGAACTGCACTTGAAGAGGTAAGAGTATTTCCTGTTTTTGTTTTGTTTTGTTTTTGCTTTTGTTTTTCAAGGTAGGATCTCACTTTAGCTCAGGCTGACCATGGAGCTCACTCTAGTCCCAGGCTGGCCTTGACCTCATGGTAATCCTCCTACCTCTGCCTTCTGAGCACTGGAATTAAGGGCGTTACAATGCCTAGCGAAGTGTATTTTTTGATTAAAAGAAAAATAAGCATGGGCTGAAGAGATGGCTCGGTGTTTAAGGCGCTTGCCTGCAAAGCCTAACAACCCTAGGTTCAATTTCCCAGTACCCACATAAAGTGGCATATGTCTGGAGTACGTTTGCAGTGGCCAGAGGCCCTTGTGTGCCCATTCTCTCTCTCTTCTCTCTATGTCTTTCCCTGCTTGAAAATAAATAAATGAAGCTGGGCATGCTGGTGCACACCTTTAATCTCAGCCCTCAGGAGGCAGAGGTAGAAGAATTGCCATGAGTTCGAGGCTACCCTGAGAGTATTTAGTGAATTCCAGGTCAGCCTGAGCTAGAGTGAGAACCTACCTCGAAAAGCCAAAATATAAATAAATATTATATATATATATGTGTGTGTGCATACACACACACACACACACACACACATATATACAGTAAGTATCAAAGCACCTCTTTATATGCAAAAGGAAATAAAATCAAAAGTCATCATCTGGGGCTGGAGAGATGGCTTAGCGGTTAAGCACTTGCCTGTGAAGCCTAAGGACCTTGGTTCGAGGCTTGATTCCCCAGGACCCACGTTAGCCATATGCACAAGGAAATGCACGCGTCTGGAGCTCCTTTGCAGTGGCTGGAAGCCCTCGCACGCCCATTGCTCTCTGCCTTTTTTCCTCTCTCTCTCTCTCTCTCTCTCTCTCTCTCTCTCTCTGTCGCACTCAAATAAATAAAAATAAAACATAAAAAAAAAATTTAAAAAAAAGTCATCATCTATTTTCCTGCTGTGGCCAATCACCTGAGTCCATGGTAGGAATCTATATGCCTAGGAATTTGCAGTTAACAAACTTGAATTCTATGAACTCTGAAGGGGGCAGGGTTTAAATGTTGGTTTTGTGGAAGTCTGAACTGTGAGAACTGGTCATGTAGAACAACACGAGGGATTCTAGAACTTACCCAGTGTGGACCTGTAGTAATCCAACCAGTGGAGGAGGATGTGCTTAGCCTTCATCTGCAGTCTTCTTAGTATTATAGATGTCACAAGGTCATGCATAGGGCTTATGTCCATGGGTGCACTAAGTGTTTCTTGATTCTCTGGCTTTGCTAAACTTGAAAGCTTTAAACAGGAAGGTAGATACACATATCAAAATTTATTACACACATACATGGCGGGTTGGGGTGGGGGAACGGGGCATGATTAGCAAAAGTTAACCCTAGGTTTTAAAATGTTTTGATTTACTTGAGAGAGAGAGAGTAAGCAAGAGGCAGACAGAAAGAGAGTGAGTATGGGTGCTCCAGAGCTTCCTGCCACTGCAAACTCCAGATGCATGCTCCACTGTGCACATCTGGCTTTACATGGGCATTGGGCAATCAAACCCAGGCCATCAGGAGTTGCAAGCAAGTGCCTTTAAGAGCTGAGCTATTTCTCCAGACTATAGACTTTAAAATATATAGTTGTCAGCCGGGTGTGGTGGCACATGCCTTTAATCTCAGCACTTGGGAGACAGAGGTAGGAGGATCACCATGAGTTTGAGGACACCCTAAAACTACATAGTGAATTCCAGGTCAGCCTGGGCTAGAGTGAGACCGTACCTTGAAAAACAAAACAAAGAAGAAGAAGGAGGAGGAGGAGGAGGAGGGGAGGAGGAGGAGGAGGAGGAGGAGGAGGGGGAGGAGGAAAAAAGAAATCAAGCAATTAAAGTTGAGCCAGATATGGTGGTGCACATCTTCAATCCCAGCACTCATGAGGTAGAGGTAGGATGATCACTGTGAGTTTGAAGCCAGACTGAGACTACAAAGTGAATCCAGGCTAGCCTGGGATAGAACAAGACCCCACCTTGAAAACAAGAAACAGAACAAGGCTGGAATGAGAGCTCAGAGGTGAAGGCACTTGTCTACAGAGCCCACTGACCAGAGTTCAGTTCTCCAGTACCTATGCAAAGCCAGATGCACCAAGTGGCACATGGTGGTTGCAGCAGCTAGAGGCCCTGGTGTGCCCATTCTCTCTGTTTGTCTCTCTTCTATCTCTCTCTGCTATCAAATAAATAAATAAAAGTATTTTTGGTATTTTAAAAATATTTTTTATTTTTATTTATTTATTTACTAGAGACAGAGACAGGGAGGGAGGGAGGGAGAGAGAGAGAATGGGCACACCAGGGCCTCTAGCCATTGCAAACGAACTCCAGACGCATGCGCCACTATGTGCATCTGGCTTATGTGGGACCTGGAGAATCAAACCTGGGCCCTTAGGTTTCACAGGCATGTGCCTTAATTGTTAAGCTATCTCTCCAGCCCGGTATTTTTTTTTTTCTTTTTGTTTTTTTGAGGTAGGGTTTCACTTTAGCTCAGGTTGTCCTGGAATTCTTTATGTAGTCTCAGGGTGGCCTTGAACTCATGATGATCCTCCTACCTCTGTTTCCCGAGTGCTGGGATTAAAGGCATATGCTACCACGCCTGGCAAGCCTGGTATTTTTTTCAAAGAAGGAGAGAGAAAAAAGATATGCATAGAGAAAAAGAGACAGAGAATAGACCGCCAGGACGTCTAGCTACTACAAATGTACTTCAGATGCCTGTGCCACTTGTACATCTGGCTTACATGGCTCCTGAGAAATCAAACCTGGGTCCTTTGGCTTTGCAGGCAAGAGCCTTAACTGCTAAGCAATCTCTCCAGCCCAAAAGTATTTTTAATTAAAAAAAATTAAAAAATTTGAGACCTCAGTTTGCATTGTGGAAAAATTAACCACATCCAAACGATATGGATTTGAAGTTGCTTATCATAAAGACTCCAAAAAGGACTCAAAGAAACCATTGATGACTTTTATAACAATCACCTGAAAACGTGAGCCTCAAAGGCCATGTGCATTTAGTCTTTGCAACTTTTTTTTTTCCTTGAGGTAGAGTCTCACTCTAGTCCAGGCTGCCCTGGAATGAACTATGTAGTCTCCGAATGGCCTCAAACTCATGGTGATCCTCCTACCTCTCTGCCTCCCAAGTGCTGGGATTAAAAGCATGTGCCACTATGCCTGGCTAACCTTTTTTGAAGCCTAATTAACATATAATAGATGGCAGCCAAATGGTGGCATGTCTGTATGAGGGAAAGCAATGGCTCTCTGATTAGACTGGAGGCCTGCTCCATGGGAGGGAATTCATGTGGTACTGAAAACCTAATCAAGAGCTTATGGCTGGGGAGGTCATAGGCCCTAGGGAGGAAGCTATTACTGTTGTTTGGCTAAATGGATATATTATGCCCACCAAAGTAGCCTCTAATCATTTATGTTTATGCCATATATATTTTTTAAATATTTTATTTATTTATTTGTTTGTTTGTTTGTTTATTTATGGGAGAGGAAGAGGCAGAGAGAAAGAGAGAATGGGTGTGCCAGGACCTCCAACCACTGCAAACAAACTCCAGATGCATGTGCTACATCATGCATCTGGCTTACATGGGTACTGGGGAATCTTGGGTACTGAGGAATCAAACCTGGGTCCTTGGCTTCACAGGCAAGCACCTAAACTGCTAAACCATCTCTCAAGCTCTATGCCCATATATTAATGCTATTCTCCCTTTTGGTTAGAAAAGCTTCTCTTTTCAGATGGCAGTGACCACTTGGGAGACTCAGATCTCATCAAAGTGCTGAGAAGAGACAGTGACGTGTTCAGCACCGAGACATCTCTATCACATCAAGGCTCAGGGACCACTGTGAAGGGGTATCAGAAAGAATGTAAGAGGAGTGCTTTGCAATACCGCCTTCCACACAAAACGTCCATGGCGTTCACGACCCCACAGGGGCTGAGCCACCTGCACAAGACTGACATAATAGATGATGATGACATCAAACTAGACCAGGGATTAGTTGGAAAGAAGAAGGGATTCAGTGGAAGGAGGGAGAAAGGACGGTTGTGGGAGGGGATTATGTTTGTGGTATATTGTGTATATGCCCAATGGAGGTTGTCAATAAAATGTTAAGGAAAAATAGGTGCTGGAGAGTTGGCGCAGAGGTTGAAGGTGCTGGCTTGCAAAGCCTGTTGGCCTGGGTTCATTTCTCCAGTATCCCACATAAAAGCCAAATGCACAAAGTGGCACATGTGCCCAGAGTTTGTGTGCAATGGCAAGAAATCCTGGTGCACCCATATTAATATATATATATATTTTTAAGAAAAAAAAAAGATGGCATCCTTTAGCGTGGATGGTGGGATGGATTTTGACTTTGTATAAGTACTACTATAATCAAGATGTAGTACATTTTTCATTGACTCTTAAATTTTCCTCCTTTGTAGTCCTTAGGTCTTTTCTACAGTTGCACCTAATTGGAGTCACACCATGCATATGTACTCGTATGGCCTGGTTCTCTGGCTTAGCTGAATTTTTTTTATATATGTGGAAGAAGAAAATTTATTATTATTATTTTTCCTTAGGAAGGAAATCATTTCCAAGGACTTTAGAACTGCATTATTTCCTCCCAGTTAGAGCAGGAACCCAAGTCTGCTTTGGGCTGGAGGGTCTGAACGATGTAGCCTTATCTAATAACCCTGGGAGCCAGCAGTTTTTAACAGCTTCAAGAACCCCAATGCTAATGCATTGGTTTCCTTTAATAGAATTTCTCTGTCGAAGAACAGTGCTCAGTAGAGTCCACCCTTCCATCTTAACCCACCAGAAGACTGTTTCTTTCCAGTTGAGTTCCATTCATTTCTGGTTGAATAGGTTAAGCAAAGACTAGCTGAATGTTTTTGATTGATCTTTGTTTATTTGTTTGAGACAACTTCTTCCTATAAAGATCAAGCTGTCCTCAGGTTTACTATCCTCCTGCCTCAACCTCCAAGTGCTGGAATTAAAGGGATGAGCCATCACACCTGGCTGAGTTCATTTGTTTCAGTGTCTTATGAGGGTCATCACTTTTCATTAGCAAGTGACACTAAGCTTATACTTTGTTCAACCACTCATGAATGAATGGGCATTTGAGTTGTTCCCAGTTTGGGGTATTTTGAATAAAGAAGAAATTCATTGTTTTTTATTTTTTCAAGGTAGGGTTTTGCTCCAGCCCTGGCTGCCCTGAAATTCACTGTGTAGACTCAGGCTGGCCTTGAACTCACAGCGATCCTCCTGCCTGTGCCACTCTGAGTGTTGGGATTAAAGGTGTGCACCACCACACCAAGTTAAGAACATTCATACGTAAGTCTATGAAAATACATGTAAATAAATAAATACCTAGGGGTAGAATAGAATTTGCACATACTTTTCATGTCAGACCACAAAGTAAGTCAATCATAAAAAATGTTTGGTAGGAAAAATGAACCAGACATTTATCTATGAACTATGTTTCAAAAGGTAGAAACATCAGCTGTATACTTATTATAATTGTTGGCTCTAACTCTGATATACCAAAAACACCATCAGAAATTCACGTGAAGGGCTGGAGAGATGGCTTAGCGGTTAAGTGCTTGCCTGTGAAGCCTAAGGACCCCGGTTCGAGGCTCGGTTCCCCAGGTCCCACGTTAGCCAGATGCACAAGGGGGCGCACGTGTCTGGAGTTCGTTTGCAGAGGCTGGAAGCCCTGGCGCGCCCATTCTCTCTCTCCCCCTCTATCTGTCCTTCTCTCTGTGTCTGTCACTCTCAAATAAATTTAAAAAAAAAAAATTAAAAAAAAAAAAAGAAATTCACATGAAAGCTCAAGTTTTTGGGAGGAAGGGAAACAAGCCAATCCTCCCTGCAAATGTCAGGTCTTAACATTTTCCCTCAGAAATATGAAACATCTAAGAAAACCCCATAACTCAAAAAAATTGAAAAAAAAAAAGAATTGTCATAGTAGAGAAGTTAATTCATCATTCTTGCTCAAGTAACCTTGGGTTGTTTTCATTTTAGAAGAGGGACTTCTGGGACAACTGTGGATTGTAAGTCATGTACAGAAGCTACAAGAGACTTGGGTGATGGCTTCGTGCCATTTGGGAATAGAAAGACAAATCTATTAATCTTGGGCTGGAGAGAAGGCTTAGTGGTTAAGCGCTTGCCTGTGAAACTTAAGGACCCTGGTTCGAGGCTCGATTCCCCAGGATCCAAGTTAGCCAGATGCACAAGGGGACGCACACGTCTGGAGTTCATTTGCAGTGGCTGGAGGCCCTGGTGCACCCATTCTCTCTCTCTCTCTCAAATAAATAAAATAAAAACAAAGAATTTTTTTAAAAAAAATCTATCAAACTTTATCAAGAACATAGCACAGGAAGGCTTTCACACATGGGAGAAGAGTGTCCTTATTCAGAGAGTTGTTGGAAAGTGACAGATTTCATGACAGGAAAGAGCGTAAAAGACAGCAATCGAGCCCTCAGAACTGCAGCTCTGGGCTGGGGCTGGGGCCCACTGGTAGAGTCCTGGCTTCATTTGTTCTCAGCCCTGAGTTTAATCTTTTTTTTTTTTTAAATTTTTTTTTGTTTATTTTTATTTAGTTATTTGAGAGTGACAGACAGAAAGAGGCAGATAGAGAGAGCGAATGGTTGTGCCAGGGCCTCCAGCCACTGCATATGAACTCCAGATGCGTGTGCCCCCTTGTACATCTGGCTAATGTGGGTCCTGGGGAATAGAGCCTTGAACCG
The DNA here is from genome assembly GCF_020740685.1 of Jaculus jaculus. Taxonomy (NCBI): domain Eukaryota; kingdom Metazoa; phylum Chordata; class Mammalia; order Rodentia; family Dipodidae; genus Jaculus; species Jaculus jaculus. The sequence goes on from NC_059107.1 coordinate 138,694,853, forward strand.
GGGTCCTTAGGCTTCATAGGCAAGCGCTTAGCCACTAAGCCATCTCTCCAGCCCCCTGAGTTTAATCTTAATACCGCAAAACTTCAAGACTAAAACCAAAACCAAAAGCCTGTTTTAAATTTCAAAACTGATATACTCAATGCAAAAATTTAGATGTGTACCCTTCCAATCTCTGAAAATACATAAATGAGAGTTGGGTGTGGAGGCGCACGCCTTTGATCCCAGCACTCGGGAGGTAGAGGTAGGAGGATCGCTGTGAGTTCGAGGCCACCCTGAGACTACATAGTGAATTCCAGGTAAGCCTGGGCCAGAATGAGGCCCGACCTTGAAAAACAAAAACAAACAAGCAAACAAAAACCATAAATGAGAATATTTTCATGTACAAAATCATATCACACATGCAGCTTTGTCAATGGCATCATTTACATACACTTGATATCATCTGTGAGTATTCTTTGTGATTCTATATTAACTTACACGATTGTACAGAAATTAAAAGTCATATTGGTTCTGAGATGTTAAGCTTAATTTCTTCCCATTTGCATAGGGGTAAGGCACTATCTTAAATATGTAAGGTCATGTGACTACTAAAACTAATAGTCTCTCTGTCTGTTTCTCTCTCTCCATATATATGTTTTTGTTATTTTATTTTATTTATTTGTGAGGGAGACAGAAAGAGAATGGGCACACTAGGGCCTTCAGCCTCTACAAACAAACTCCAGGCGTGTGTGTCATCTCGTGTATCTGTCTTATGTGGGTCCTGGAGTATTGAACTTGGGTTCTTTGGCTTTGCAGACAAGCACTTTAACCACTAAACCATCTCTCCAGTTCTGTTTTTTGAAGTAGAATCTAGCTGTAGAGCAGGCTGACCTGAAATTCACTATGTTTTCTCAGGCTGGCCTCAAACTCACAGCAATCCTCATACTTCATCCTCCTAAGTGCTGGGATTAAAGGCATGCACCACCATGCCTGGCTTGAAACTAATAGTCTCTAAATAATAATTTCCCAGCCAGATGTGGGGGCAGATGCTTTAAAAAGTTTTTTAACTTTTTTATTGGTAGCTTCTATAATTATAGACAATAAACCATGATAATTCCCTTCCCTCCCCCACTTTCCCCTTCACAGATCCACTCTCCATTATATCCCCTCTCCCTCTCAATTACTCTCTTTTATTTTGATGTCTTCATCTGTTCCTCCTATTATGAGGATCTTGCATCACTTGGGAGGCACAGGTAGGAGGATCGCCAAGAGTTCAAGGGCAGCTTGAGACTACATAGTGAATCCAGGTCAGCCTGGGCTACAGTGAGACCCTACCTTGAAACCATCTCCCCCCCGAAAATTTGTCAAACGAACCATCAGCTTGTGCTTTTGGTGTGTATGAATTTTCCTGGGGAGACAAACATCTCTCTGTACTCAAGTCTAGCTTGGTGAACTAGTGAGTTTAATTAGGGCTACTTAGAGGGGCGTGATGAGGGGTGACTTGCAGGAGGGGGTACACTGCCAAAGAAAATGACTCTCCCAGCAACATTCACAGCTGATATACCCTTAGGGAGGAGCGTAGCCTCATGCGGTCCCCTCCCCTTCTGTGATGGAATGTAGTTAGGCACATGATTGGGTGGGTCCAAGTGTCCTGCTCGTCATCATAGCTGCTGAGAGCTCAAGAAGTCAAAAGCATGTCATGGGCTGGAGAGGTGGCTCACAGGTTAAGGCTCTTGCCTGCAAAGCCTAACAACTGGGTTTGATTCCCAGTACCCACGTAAAGCCAGATGCACACTATTGCATGCATCTGGAGTTTGCAGTGACTAGAGGCCCTGGCAGCCCATCCTCTTTCTCTCTCTCTCTCTCTCTCTCTCTCTCTCTCTCTCTCTCTCTCTCCTTGCAAATTAAAAAAAAAAAACATGTCATACCCAGAGTTCAGTGTACCATTCATTATGTGAATGGGCCTATCTGTGCCCAGTGGCTTCACTCACTGGGTCTCTAAAACAAACCCAAGCTATGTTGAAGTTGAAAACTAAAATGCTGCTTGGCCTGCAAGCTAGAAGCAGTGAGTACCCCCCACTTACGTCTTGGTTGTGTGTTGTAGATTCCAGTTGCTTGCACTGTTTCTTACTGTTCGGGAGCAAATTCCTGCCTTCTCTGGAGCCACAGCAGATATCAGGGAAAAACTGAGAGAGAGGTCAGCTCTTTTCAGAAGTCATGGTAAGACCCAGGGGAACAAAACAGCTTGTTAAAAATTCACTAATTAAGGCTGGAGGGATTGCTTAGTGGTTAAGGTGCTTGCCTGCAAAGCCAAAGGACCCAGGTTCAATTCCCCAGGACCCACGTAAGCCAGATGCACAAAGGGGCGCATGCATCTGGAGTTCATTTGCAGTGGCTGGAGGCTCTGACGCGCCCATTCTCTCTCTCTCTCTTGCTCTCACTCTCTCTCCCTCTTGCTTTGGCTAATAAGTAAATAAAAATAAAATATTTTTAATAATTCACTAATTAATTTCAAAATTTCACTAATAGCAAAGTTACATAAATTCACTATATTCAAAAGGAATGTGATTCTAAAAAGTGAAAATAAAGATATTTTGTATGTATGCATATACCTGTGTAATAAGTGTACCATTCACATAAATACAGTCCAGATTTTTTTAAGTTTCTGAAGTTTGGTCAAAATCAGTTAAGCCTGCTAACTGATTAGCTATTATGAAAGTTGTTTTTTGTTGATTTTTTTTTTTTTTAATTTTTGAGGCAGGGCCTCACTATGCACCCAGACTGGTCTGGAGCTTACAATCCTCCTGCCTCAGCCTCCTGAGTGCTGGAATTACAAGCATGCAGCACTATAGCTGGCTAATGATATGATTAAAAAACCTTTGGACCTACCTTGTCAGGTAAATCTGGAGACAAATGCTTGTGTTTTGTAGGTGCCAGTGACAGTGTCAGGCTTTGGAGATGCCATTTGTAGACCAAGGTGACAGCAAAACGTCCAGAAATAGTCACAGTGATGAACTTATTTACCTGGGGCAACAGAAAAGGTCATTTTGGGGCACAGAACCCATCCTTCAAAGTCAGGTGGAAGTCTGATATTGGCACGATGTGAGGGAGATGTGAGACTCACACCCTAAGACAGCTTCCCTCTCAGCTCTAGTAGTTCAGGAAGAGGCTTGTAGTAATGGGTTAAAAAAGTTACTGCATGGGCTGGAGAGATGGCTTAGCGGTTAAGTGCTCGCCTATGAAGCCTATGGACCCCGGTTCGAGGCTCAGTTCCCCAGGTCCCACGTTAGCCAGATGCACAAGGGGGCGCACGCGTCTGGAGTTCGTTTGCAGTGGCTGGAAGCCCTGGCGCGCCCACTCTCTCTCTCTATCTGTCTTTCTCTCTGTGTCTGTTGCTCTAAAATAAATAAATAAAAAATGAACAAAAAATATTTAAAAAAAAAAGTTACTGCTTGCTGTGGTTTATGGAGGGCAGGAAGATGAGTGGGTAGAAATGATTTTGTGAGTCATGCAGTCATTATTTTGTCATAACATTTTACAAAGATGGCTGACCACATTTTACATTAAGACTTTATGCCTACTTCTGAGAACTCATTCCAGCTCTGGGATACAGCCTGCCTCTCTTGTATGATAATGTGGTGGTTGGCACCAGCTGTCCTCATAAACTCATGAGTTTTCAATGTTTAGTCCTCAGCTAGTGGTAATTGGGGGGGGGGGCGGGGCTCAGCCACTGCTTGAGGAGGTGCATTGCTAGAGCAGGATTTGGGGTGTCATAGACCAGCTCCCCCCTTGCCAGAGGTCAGCTCACTCTCGTATTGCTTTCTGTCAGCTGCTGTGGCAAGAAGTCCAGAGATTGTATTCCAACCAGTGTATGGTCTGCAAAAGGAGAGTCAGGGCAGATCCTCAATGCTTCCAAGGGAAGCCACATGGTCAGCACGGCCCTGACTCATCCCAGCAGAAGAGACAAATGCTAAAGGAGTCATGGGGTCCTCCCAGGTCCTAAAAATCTCTCCTAAAGAGCTGCAACTGACACCCGCACACTCACACGTAAATTTTTTAGTCACCTACTTGGTCTTAACACCCAGCAGTGAAGTGTAAGATGGGAAAGTGTGTAGAGAGAGCTTCTGACAGGCTCACAATAACTCAGAGAAGCACCTGTGCCATTGTCAAGGTTAGATGCTGTGTATATATCCTTGGTAACTCTACGCATGTTTCATCTGCTTCCCAAGATTTCCAAAGAAACAGATTGAGACTTCATCAAATACCACTATGTCATTTGGCTAACAGAGTTAACTTCTGCAGAGTGAAACTGAGGGAAGATTTTCACCTTGAACATTGTATATTTCCCTACGTTAAAATATATTTTTTTTCTAGTTTTTCAAGGTAGGGTCTCACTCTAGCTCAGGCTAACCTGGAATTCAGTTTATAGTTTCAGGGTGGCCTTGAACTCTAAGCAATCCTCCTACCTCTGCCTCCCGAGTACTGGGATTAAAGGTGTGCACCACCAAGCCCGGTTCTCATTAAAATATTTGAGAGCAAGCATCACAAAGTTTTTCTCAGAACAATAATCTTTATAAATTGCTGTTTAAACCAAATGCTGCTTAACAAAGACAAATCTATTAAGAAAGGGTCCAGGGGCTGGAGAGATGGCTTAGTGGTTAAGGTGCTTGCCTGCAAAGCCAAAAGACCTTGGTTCAATTCCCCAGGACCCATGTAAGCCAGATGCACAAAGTGGCACATGCATCTGGAGTTTGTTTGCAGTGGCTGGAAACCCTGCTGCGTCCATTCTCTCTCTCTCTCTCTCACTTTCTCTCTCTACCTCTCTGTCTCTCTCAAATAAATAAATAAAAACAAAAAATATTTTTTAAAGAACAGGCATTTTTCTTTTTAAACATTTATTATTTATTTATTTATTAGAGACACACAGAGAGAGAGAGAGAGAGAATGGGTGCACTAGGGCCTCTAGCTACTGCAAACGAACTCCAGATGCATGCACCACCTTGTGCATCTGGGCTTACATGGGACCTGGAGAATCAAACCTGGATCCTTAGGCTTTGCAGGCAAGCGCCTTAACCACTAAATCATCTCTCCAGCCAAAAATAAAATATATTTAAAAAGGGTCAAGGGGTGGGGTGGGGTGGCAGGGAGATGGCTCAATGAAGAGAGTACTGGCCACAGAAGTATGAGCACCTGAGTTTGGATCCCCAGAGACACATAAAATCAGACACTGTAGTGCTAGCATCTGTAATCCCAGTGTGCCTACAGGGAGAAGGGGGCCGAGACAGGAAAATCTCATGGGCTAGCTAGCCTGTGAGTGCATGGTGAGTGATGAGAGACCCTGCTTCCAGCAAGGTGGACGGGGACGATCAACACCCAAAAGTTATCTCTGAGCTTCATGTGCATGCGTGTATTTGCATGCATATTTCCCACATACAAGAAAGGAAGAAAGAAAGGAAGAAAGAAAGAAAGAAAGAAAGAAAGAAGGAAGGAAAAAAAGAAAGAAAGAAGGAAGAAAGGAAAGAAAGAGAGGAAAGAAAGAAAGAGGTCTAAGTGGTTAAGGCACTTGCCTGCAAAGCCTAAGGACCCAGGTTCGATTCCCCAGTACCCACGTAAGCCAGATGCACAGGGAGGCACATGAATCTGGAGTTTGTTTGCAGTCCCTAGTGCTGCACCCATTCTCTCTCTCTCTTTCTCCCTCCCTCTCTCTCTCTCTCTCTCACTCAAATAAATAAATAAAATGAAGGAAGGAAGAAATAGAGGAAGGAAGGGAGGGAGGGAGGGAGGTGAAACAAAAAAGCCAAGGGCTGAAGAGATGGTTTAGCATTTAAGCTCTTGCCTGTGAAGCCTAAGAACCCCAGTTCAAGGTTCGATTCTCCAGGACCCACGTTAGCCAGATGCAGAAGGGGGTGCACGTGTCTGGAGTTTGTTTGCAGCAGCTGGAGGCCCTGGCGCGCCCATTATCTCTTTCTCTCTCTCTCTATCTCTCTCCCTCTTTCTCTGTCACTTCCAAATAAATAAATAAAAATCAACAAAAAGTTTTTTTTAAAAAAAAGCCAAGAGAAAAGAAAATCTGAAAGATGTCATCATGTCAATTGATTAGAACAGACAACTAAATGGAGTAACTTAGTTTCAATCATCTTTTCCTGTAACAACACACTTCAGTTTAAAGTAAATGATCATGGCATGAAAAATAATCATTAGAACAATAAATTTTAAAGTAATACCCCAATTTCAATTGGCTCTTCCAGTTTTCCCTTTGAAGGCCATATCCATTCCCTTAAGATGTTTCCTTTTCTGGTGATCAGTATGCCTCCATCCTGATTAAACATCATTGCTATTATATTCCTGTAACAAAGACAGAAATGGGGCCCATTTAGAACAAGAGTCACGGACTTACCGATTTGGCTGTGGCTGTGGAATCTACCAAGATGCGGCCTTTCAGATCCTGCTCCTGGAGGATGGAGACATGGCTTAGCGGTTAAAGCGCTTGCCTGCGAAGCCTCAGTTTGACTCTCCAGGTCCCACGTAAGCCAGATGTACAAAGTAACTCAAGCACACAAGGTCACACACAAGGGGGCACACATGAGTGGAGTTCAATTGCAGTGACTGGAGGCCCTGGCATGCCAATTCTCTCTCTCTCTCATTAAAAAAAATAAAATAAAAAAAGTCCAGCCTGTTGGGTTTGCCTCAGGAAAAAATAAAAATAAAAAGTTCCTATCCTGGAGAATGGCCACTCTGCTTCTGCCTCAAAGCTTCCTGGGAGGGAAAGGTGGTTCAGTTTATTTCGCTCAGTGGACCAGGTGCTCTCTTTGGCGACACACTGCCATTCTATCCTTCACCCTCATTTACATGGGCACACAAATGAACCATGCCAAGTTCAATCATCGTTATCATGTGGCCCTCCAGTTTTAGCTGTGGTTGATTGAATCAGGGGTGGATATTTGACTCAAAGATGGATGTACCAAACTATGATGAAGGAAGACATAGGCATAGCTCACTCAAGGAACTGGAAGAAAGCCAGTCCAACTACAGTGAAATCAGGAGTGACTGACAGGCAGGGCCCCGATGCTCAGGAATCCTAGGCAAAATCACCAGTCTTTTAAGGACAGAGGCACTAAAGCATTTTAATAACAAAGTAAGGAAGTGACATGATCAAATGAGTTGGGAAGTGTGGTGGTTAGACTCAGATGACCCTCCTCAGAAACTCATGTGATTTTTTTAAATTTACTTATTATTTAGTTATTTCAGAAAGAGAAAGAGGCATATATAAAGAGAGAATGGGCACACCAGGGCCTTCAGCCGCTGCACACAAACTCCAGGCGCATGCGCCACTTTGTGTATCTGACTTATGTGGGTGCTAGGGAGTTGAACCTGGATCCTTAGGCTTTGCAGGCAAGCGCCTTAACCACTAAGTCATCTCTCTAGCCCAACTCATGTGTTTTGTATGCTTGGTCTCCGGCTAATGGCAACTTGGGAGGTGGAGTCTTTCTGCAGTGGTGTGTCACCAGAGGGGTACAGCCAGCTCCCCCTTGCCAGAGCTCAGTCACTCTCCTGCTGCTGTTTTCCCCCTGCTGTGGCCGAGGTGATATGCAGCCTCTGCTCCACCATCTTTTCCCTGTCATCATGAGGCTTCCCCTTGAGACTGTAAGCCAAAATAAATCCTTTCCTCCTATCAGCTGCTTCTAGTTGGGAGTTTTGGCCCAGCAACATGAAGGTAACCACAGCAGTGAGGCACTGAGCTCACACTAGCAGACTTGAAAGGCTAAGGACCAGTGAAGTGGTCCAGGAGAGATAAATCATTAGTTAGACTCAGATGTGGGCGAGAGATGTAGAGACACAAACATATATTCAAGAACCGTGTAGGGGGCTGGAGAGATTGATTAGTGGTTAAGGTGCTTGCCTGCAAAGCCTAAGGTCTCGGGTTTGATTCCTCAGTAGCCACATAAGCCAGATGCATAAGGAGGCACTTGCACCTGTAGTTGGTGGCTAGAGGCCCTGGAGCGCCCATTCTCTCTCTCTCATAAGTAAAATAAAATAAATAAATTAAATTAAATAAAAATAAGAATGCAGTTGTCCCCAGGTGCCTGCAGAGGGTTGGTTCCAAGGATCCACTCGCCATGGATATTAAAATTTGTGAAGCTTAAGTCTCTTGAATAAAATAACATAACCACACGTAATCTATACACATCCTCCTATTACCTTAAGTGATTTCCAGACTGGTAATAGTACTAAATACAACATAAACACTATAGGAATAGTTGCTGCATTGTATTGCTTAGGGAATGGCGCTCAGTACAGATACAACCTTTGTGGTCCGAGCTGTATGTCTGGTCCATGGTGGGGTGAATCAACAGATGTAGAACCCAAGGGTATGGAGAACCAACAGTATTATAAACTGTGCAGTTTATAGTATAAAAGGCATGCCACAATCCAGGCTGGTAGAGCAAAGCAACCAATCCAGTGGAAGAAAAGCAGAAATAGAAATCCCACGCACTGGACACCCATGGGACGGCCCTTTCTTGAAAGCTTGCATTTTGTCTGGGTAACTGAGGAATCAAACCTGGGATGTCAGGCTTTGGAAACAAGAATCTTTAACCACTGAGCCACCTTTCCAGCCTCTCTTGTGGTTATATAACAGCTCTATTGTGATATAACTCATGCATTATACTATTTACCATCTAAAGAACATAATTTGATGGCTTGTATAATATTTAAAGAGTTATTAAACTATCAAGTTTTGAATATTTTCTCACTTTCCCCTCCCCACAAAGAAGCCACGGACCCATTAACAATGACGCCCATTCCTCCTCCTTGGCCAGCTACAGCCACTTACCGACTTTCTGTTGTTCAGTCTGAATAGATTTACCTAGACTGGGCATGTTCTTCCTCCCTCCCTTCTTCTCTCCCTCCCTTTCTTTCTCTTTTTCTTCAATTTTTTTGGTTTTTGTTTATTTGTTGCTTGTTTTTAGACAAAGACTACAAGTAGAAGATTCCTTTTTAAAGTTATGAAAATGTCCTAAACTCTGTAAACATACTAAAACCAATTGGATTGTATGACAAGTGGGTAATTTTTATGAAATTCAAATGATATCTCAATAATGTTTAAAACAGCAAGAAAGAGATGTTTGCTCTGGGGAGGTAGCATTTAAACTGAGATCTGAAAGATAAGAAAAAAGTTCTTCATGCAAAGAGTTGGGACAAGAGTGTTCAGTCATAGGAACAATGTGTTCAGCGGCAGTAAAGAGAGACAGAGGCCAGAAAAACAAGGGGTTAGTCATGGGACAGGAGTTTGGAAAGGTACCAGAGTGGGTAGGATCTTGTGAAATTCTCAAAGTGACCAAGTTCCATGTGGCCACACACTACTATCAGGCAACATATTTCACGAGGAAGTTGGCAAAAAATCTTTAAGAGTAAAATCCTCAGATGAGGTATCAAGTAGAGACTTGCTAATCCCAATTTCTACAGCTACAAACCACCTGACTATAACATCATCAAATTTTAAAAGGGAAAAGATGGGCTGCGGAGAAGGCTCAGTGAGTGAGAGAATTTGTGCATGAGAATCTGACTTCTATTCCTAGCACCCATGTCAAAAGCCAGGCATAGGGCTGGAAAGATGGCTTAGAGGTTAAGGTGCTTGCCTACAAAGCCAAAGGACCCAGGTTTGATTCCCCAGGTCCCATGTAAGCCAGATGCACAAGCTGGCAGATGCATCTGGAGTTTGTTTGCAACAGCTAAAGGCCCTAGGGTGCCCATTCTCTCTCTATTTGCCTCTTTCTCTCTCTCTCTCAAATAAAATTTTAAAAAGTTTTAAAAAAATATTTAAAAGGGGGCTGGAGAGATGGCTTAGCGGTTAAGGTGCTTGCCTACAAAGCCTAATGACCCAGGTTCAATTCCCCAGTACCCATGTAAAGCCAAATGCACAAAGTGGTGCATACATCTGGAGTTCATTTGCAGTGGCTGGAGGCCTTGGCATGCCCATTCTCTCTGTCTCTCTTTCTATCTCTATTTTCAAATAAAAAAAAATTTTTAAATTTTAAAAAATGGATTACAAGTACAAACGTAGGAATAACTGAGCAGAAGTCAGGCAAAGCGATGCTTTCTTTAACCCCAGTATCCAGGAGGCAGTGGCAGGAGAATCGCCATGAGTTTGAGGCCAGCCTGGAGCTACAAAGTGAATTCCAGGTCAGCCTGGGCTAGAGTAAGACCCTGCCTGAAAAAAAAAAAAAGTCCTTACAAGTTTTCATCAGTGTCCTTGGATAACAGATTAATACTGGCCTGGTCATCTGTCTTTTATGTATTTACACTTCTCAAAGTCCATGGTATATGATGGAACAAAACAGAACTAACTGGAAGGGAAATGAAGCAGAGGGGAAAGAGAGAGAGAGTAATTTCGATTTCGATGTCTCCTTTATAGTTGGTTGCAAAAGAACAACAGAAAGGCAGAAAGATTTCACAGTGTTTTTCACTCCCTGAACCTAGATTTGGTCACATGACGTTTTGGTGGATGAATCATTACCTAACGTGAGGCTAAAAGAGGCTTGGAAAGTGCTTAGGAGACTCAAAACTTATCAATGTGTGGAGAATAAGTGACTGTTGATAAGAGAAAGTGATCAGAGGAGATACATAATCAAAATACATTATATATGTATGTGAAAATTGTCAAGGAAGTTTGTTTCTTTTCTTTCTTTTCTTTTTTTGAGATAGGGTCTCTCTCTAACCCAGGCTGACCTGGAATTCACTCTGTAGTCTCAGGGTGGCCTTGAACTCATGGTGATCCTCCTACCTCTACCTCCCCAGTGCTGGGGTTAAAGGCGTGCACCACCACACCCGGCTTAAGATTTTTTCTTTTCTTTTCTTTTTAAAATTTGTGTATGTGAGTGTGGGTATGCACATGCCACAGTGCATGTTTGAAGGTCAAAGAACACCTTTCTGGTCGGTGCTTGTCTGTTCAGGCAAATGCCTTAATGGCTAAGCCATCTTCTCCAGCCCCTCACTCTGCTGTTCTTTTTTTTTTCCCAAAAAATTATTTTATTTATTTTTAAGCAGAGAGAGACAGAAGAGAGGCAGAGAGAATGGATGCACCAGAGCTTCCAGCCATGGCAAATGTGCCACTTCCTGCATCTGACTCCATGTGGGCACTGGGGAATTGAACTCTGGTCATTCGGCTTCACAGGCAAATGCCTTAACCACTGATCCATCGCTCCAGCCTACTCTGCTGTTCTTTACTGAGCTCTTTACCACGAGCTTCCTCTCTCACTATCGGTGTCAGTGCCTGCCATGGCTTCCAGCTTTTTATGAATGGAACTTGGGCGCTCCACCGTGAGCAGCAAGTGCTGTATCCATCGAGCCATCTCCAGCCCCAGAAGCACTTTTTAAAACTTTGTCTTTATCGGGGCTGGGGAGGTGGCTTAGTGTTTAAGGCGCTTGCCTAAGAAGCCTACAGACTCAGGTTCCATTCTCCACTACCCACATAAGCCAGATACACTGAGTCGTGCATGCAGCTGGTGTTTGTTTGCAGTGGCTGGGGGCCCTGATGTGCCCGTGTTCTCTCTCTCTCTCTCATAAATAAATAATTTTTATTAAAAAAACAGTGCCAGGCAGCCGGGTGTGATGTTGCATGCCTTTAATCCCAGCACTCAGGAGGCAGAGGTAAGAGAATCACTGTGAGTTTGAGGCCACCCTGAGAACACAGAGTTAATTCCAGGTTAGCCTGAGCCAGACTGAAACCCTACCTTGAAAAAAAAAAAAAAGTGCTGCTGAAGGCAAGTGTGGTGGCGCACACCTTTAATCCCAGAACTCTAGAGGCACAGGTAGGAGGATCATCGTGAGTTCAAGGCCACCCTGAGACTAGTGAATTCTAGGTCAGCCTGGGCCAGAGTGAGACCCTACCTTGAAAAACAACAATAAGAAAAGTGCTTCTAACTGGGCATGGTGGTGCACGCCTTTGATCCCAGCACTCGGGAGGCAGAGGTAGGAGGACCACCGTGAGTTCGAGGCCACCCTGAGACTCCATAGGGAATTCCAGGTCCGCCTGCTTCTACACTGGGCTGTCTTCTCTCTTGCTACTTTGCTATTCACCACCAAGTGAGGCGGCCTGCGACCCAGTGTCTTGATGCTCCAGCCGGAGGCAGATGTCAGTGATGTCAACCCCCAGCCCATGCTCATCACGTCTTTACTGCTATTGTCATGACTCATTATTGCTCCAGCATGTACTCAGCCCTAGATTTTTGTCTCTCTCAACATATTAAAGGTTGAAAAGGAGAAAATCAGCATTGAAGCAGAGACTAAAAACTTTCAATGCTTTTCGCTTCCTTGTGATCTTGGGAAAGGTATCCATCTTCTCTGAGCCTCAGTTTCCCCAGCTAGGAAATATACCTATCATAGGATTCTTGGGAAAATTAAACTGTAACTGAAACTAACACTATAAGTAAGCATACTCTCTCCACTTAAATTGATATACATTAGCAATTAATAAGAATTAGATTTTAAAATTTTATTTTCATTTATTAGAGTGAGAGAGAATGGACATGTAAGGACATGTCTAGCCACTGTAAATGAACTCCAGATGCATGCACCACCATGTGCATCTGACTTACGTGGGTTCTGGGGAATAGGGCCTGGGTCTTTAGGCTTTGCCAGCAAGGGCCTTATTCGCTAAGCCATCTCTCAAAGCCTCAAGAATTAGATATTTTAATCAAGCTTGTCAGAAAATGTTCCAAGGACACAATTTTAGCAATTCTTGGGTGAACTGGAGTGGTGGTATATGCAAGTTATCTCAGCACTTGGGAGGCTGAAGGAGGAGGAGCATGGAGTTTGAGATAGCCTGGGCTACATGGAAACTTTAGGGTAGCCTCAGTTCTATAGACCTGTCTCAAAAACACCACCACCAATAACAACAACAAAAACAAATCTTGAAAAGTGAAGGGCTGGAGAGATGGCTTAATGGCTAAGCACTTGCCTGTGAAGTCTAAGGACCCCGGTTCGAGGCTCAATTCCCCAGGACCCATGTTAGCCAGATGCACAAGAGGGCACACGCGTCTGGAGTTTGTTTGCAGTGGCTGGAGGCCATGGTGTGCCCATTCTCTCTCTCTTTACCTGCCTCTTTATCTATTGCTCTCAAATAAACAAATAAAAATTAAAAAGAAAAATGAACTGAGATCATTTGTTCTTTGGGAATACTTTCCTGCTTTGTCTACAGTGCCCCAGAATAAAATGTTCAATTAAAATGTCATAAACTTGCATCCATGCTTTCTAACCTTTCTTTCAAAACGTTTTAGCTAGTACCACTGGGAGACAATGACACAATCTTTTTGTTTTGTTTTGTTTTTTTCAAGGTAGGGTCTCACTCTAGCCCAGGCTGACCTGAAATTCACTATGGAGTCTCAGGATGGCCTCGAACTCACGGCGATCCTCCTACCTCTGCCTCCAGAGTGCTGGGATTAAAGGCTTGCGCCACCGCGCCCAGATTACAATCTTTTGATAGTGCTTTCTCAGCCTTTGAAGTGATTTCAAGTCCTGTCAACTTTGCTTCCTGTCAAGTTCAGAGTTGGGAAAGATTCTTCCACGCCGAGGGCAGACGTCTACATGTGGGGCGCCCAGCCGCTTTCCTGGCCATCACGCTAAGTCCCTCGAAACATTTGCTTCGTCACAATGAAGCGTCGTGCATCTGTTATTTCTGTTGGCTTTCTGCTGACCTGGCCTGGCTTTGCTGGCAAGCTGCTGGCACATGTGGACAGGTGACTCGTGTCAGCAGCCAGGGAGGGAAGCAGGTTTCACCAGCAGTGTGGTTAAGCACCAGAAAGTGCTACACTTGGCAGAAGCGTAGGGATGTATGTTGGCAAACTTGCTGAGAGAACAAAAAAAAAAAAAAAAAAGGGTTTTGCTCTCTTTGTATGACCTGTTTCTCAAGTCCCATGTCCTGAAGCCAGGAGGAGTAAAAATGGAGGACCTGGAAGATACAATCTGGCTTCTTCAATAAAGTGATGTTCAGCAAACTTGGAGGGTAATGTCATGCCCATGGTGCCTTAGTTCACTGAAGGCGGCTTTATGGATGGACTACAGTGATGTCATCTTCCTAAAGCTCTAGGAGCCAGAGAACATTTTGCTTGCCTAAATCTACATTTGAAACTTTCTGTGTTTGATATACTTACATATTTGCAGTTCCTTTTTTTACCAATTTTCCACCTAAGTTGCTTTAAATATGTCAACCACTAAACTGAGGCTGCACACATGGAGGAGGAGGAGCGGGCGGAAGTGCAGGGAAATGCAACGCCCCAAGGAGGAGGAGATACAGGAAAACAGTATCACAGGCTGGGGAGATGGCCAGCAACGAAAGATGTTTGCTTCAAAGCCTGCAGGCCTGGGTTTGAGTCCGCAACACTCACATACAGCGAGATGCACGAAGTGGTACATGCGCCTGGAGTACATATGTGGTAACAAGAGACAGTCTATCCCTTATAAATAAATAAAAATATTAAAAAAAGAAATAGTAATCACAGTCAGTTCAATTCTGTCCCCCCACCAACTCACCCCTCCGAACCTCAGAATGTGACTGCTATTGAAAACATAGCCTTTGTAGATATAATTAAATAAGAATATCAAGATAGGGCTAGAGAGATGGCTTAGTGGTTAAGGCGCTTGCCTGCAAAGCCTAGGGACCCAGGTTCGATTCCCCAGTACCCATGTAAGCCAGCTGCATAAGGTGGCGCATGCATTGGGAGTTTGTTTGCAGTAGCCAGGGTCCCTAAGGCACCCATTCTCTCTATCTGCCTTTCTCATAAATAAATAAACAAACAAATAAATAAATAAAATATAAAAAAAGAATATCAAGATGAAAGTGTCCTGGGTTTAGAGTGGGTACTAAATCCAGTGACTGGTGTCCATATCTGAGGAGGAGAGGTCACACAGAAAGAAGCAGAGAAGGAAAAATGGGAGGAAGGAAGCAAAGGTTGGAATGAGCTGTCTGTAAGCCAGAGAACGCTGTGGGCTGCCAGCAGGCCGAAGGAGCATGGAAGCTGGGCGTGGTGGTGCACACCTTTAATCCCAGCTCTTTGGAGGCAGAGGTAGGAGGATCGCGTGAGTTTAGACTACACAGTGAATTCCAGGTCAGGCTGGGCTACAGCAAGACCCTGCCTCAAAAAAACAAAACAAGCCGGGCGTGGTGGCGCACGCCTTTAATCCCAGCACTGGGGAGGCAGAGGTAGGAGGATCGCCGTGAGTTCAAGGCCACCCTGAGACTACAGAGTTAATTCCAGGTCAGCCTGGACTGGAGTGAGACCCTACCTCAAAAAACAAAACAAAACAAAACAAAAAAACAATAACAACAAACAAACAACAACAACAAAAACCCAGAGGGAACAGGAGAGTGGCATGGGGCAGTCTCCCTCAGAGCCTAATGCTTCATCTCTCTAGCCCTTCATCTCTTTTAGCCCTTTTTCTGGGGGAAGGATATATTTCTGTCATTTAGGGCCACCAGTTTATGTTAGTTTATAAAGACAGCCTAGGAAATGAACAGTAGATTAACACCTGCTGTCAGGCAGTGGACCTCCCGCAGCTGGCATCCTGGTTGAGTGTCACATTTTCACATTCCCAAGGGACTCTTCAGCCCGTGTTTGACCTTACCCTGACCCTACGCTCACTGACATTTATAATGTTTTTTTAATTTTGTTCATTTTTATTTATTTATTTGAGAGTGACAGAGAGAGAGAGAGAGAGAGAGAGAGAATGGGCATGCCAGAGCCTCCAGCCACTGCAAACGAACTCCAGACAAATGCGCCCCCTTGTGCACCTGGCTAACGTGGGTCCTGGGGAACTGAGCCTCGAACTAGGGTCCTTAGGCTTCACAGGCAAGTGCTTAACCGCTAAGCCATCTCTCCAGCCCCGCTAGCTGACATTTAATTTCATTCTTTGCCCTGCTCTCCTTCCTGAGCCTCAGAGCTATGACATTAGGAGGAGTTGAGTCAGGCCATGGGGCACAGTGCAGATCAGGAGGCTCTTTGGATCCAGCAGGGATTAGAGTTATGGTTAGCATGCAGGTACGCACGCACAATGCATGCACACACACACGCACGCTTCATTTTCCTTACCTGCCTTTCCAATTAGATTGACAGCTTAAAAGATGATTTCTCTGTGCTGGCATTTGTTGGCGTTTAACTCTCTCCCCACTTGTCTGCTTACCCGCACGTTTTAGCTTAATTGGAATCTTGCATACCTATTCGGAAAAGACAGGCTACCACATCCAAAGGGCGTGAAGGTTCCCAGGATGTCAGGATTTGGCCAGTCGCTGAATATGTTGGTATACATGCCACCCCAACGGAGGTCAGCGTAGCTCTGGCAGACAGCTAGGCGGCCAGAAGGATAGATGAGATCTGGGTTAAGGAATTGCAACAGGGATGCCAATAATTCTTCTGTCGAAAGATGTTAACCTTCACACACATTCTAGTTATTTTTTATGAAGTTTTATTATTTATTTGCAAGAAATAAAGAGAGAGAGAGAAAATGAACCTCCTGCCACTGCAAACAACTAGACACATATGCCACCTTGTGCATCCAGCTTTATGTGGGTACTGGGGAATCAAACCCGGGCCTCTAGTGCCTTAAACACTGACCCATCTCTCCATCTAATTAACCATTGCTCCTATTTAACTGACTTTTTTTTCTTTGGTTGTGCTTTTGAGGTAGGGTCTTACTCTAGCCCAGGCTGATCGGGAATTCACTATGTAGTCTCAGGCTGGCCTCAAACACAGCAATCCTCTTACCCCTGCCTCCCGAGTGCTGGGATTAAAAGTGCACGCCACCACACCTTGTGAATTGTTAATGTTATTTACAGAGCTGGAGAGATGGCTCAGAAGTTAAAGAAGCTTGCTTGTAAAGCCTGCTGGCTCAGGCTCGATTCCCCAGTGAAAGCCGGATGCTTGAAATAGTATACACAGGCAAAAGGCCCTGAGGCTCCCATACTCTCTCAAAAAAATATTTTAAAATGTTATTTGTTTATGTATTTGTGTGTGTGTGTGTGTGTGTGTGTGTGTGTGTGTGTGTGTGCACTCTCAGGTGCATCAGGGTTTCTTGACAGTGTAAACAAATGCCAGATATGTTTGCATCAAATTTTGTGTCTGGCTTTATGTGGGTGCTTGGGAGGTCAGCAGGCTTTGCAAGCAAGTGCCTTTAACTGCTGAGCCATCTTCCCAGCACCAACTGATTCATTTTTTGAGACAAGATTTGGCCATATAGCCTAGGCTATTCTTGAACTCATGATCCTCTTGCCTCAGTTTCCCAAGTACTGGAATGCAGGCATGCAACACCACATCTGGCTCTGCTATTTTATCCTCTTCATAAATTTTTTATTTATTTTTTTGCAAGTGGAGTGAGACAGAGAGAGAAAGAGAGAAAGAGGGAGAATGGGCGTTCCAGGGCCTCTAGCCACTGTAAACAAATTCCTATGCATGAGCTACTTTGTGCATCTGGCTTATGTGGGTACTAGGGAATAAAACCCAGGTCATTGGGCATTGCAAGCAAGGGCCTTAACCCTTGAGCCATCTCTCTAGCCCTATTATATGTATTTCTTTTCTTCCTTCCTTTCTTTCTTTCTTTCTTTTTTCTTTGTTTGGTTTTGGTTTTTGGTTTTTTGAAGTAGGGTCTTGCTCTAGCCCAGGCTGACCTGACTCACTATGTAGTCTCAGGGTGGCCCTGAACTTACAGCAATCCTCCTACCTCTGCCTTTCTAGTACTGGGATTAAAGGTGTATGCCACAACGCCAGGCTATTTTATCTTCTTAATCAGTAAATTTTGGATAAAGTAATAGGAATGCAGACAGGGTGACTCTTCCCACAGCCACGGAGCATGCGGATGGATGGCAGCACATAAAATTTCTGACTTCTGGCTCTGCACGTGCTCCCCACAGGTTCACATTCCTGCACTCTCATTAACGCTCACAGTCAGCAGGGCGTGGTGGCGGACGCCTTTAATCCCACACTCAGGAGGCAGAGGTGGGAGGATCACCATGAGTTCAAGGCCATCCTGAGACTACATAGTGACTTCCAGGTCAGCCTGAGCTACAGTGAGACTCTATCTCAGGAAAACAACAACAAAAACCCTCACATTCTTTCAAATGGATCTGTGAACACTAACAGGGGAGTATGGTCAGATGGGTAGTTTCTAGATGCCAAAATAGACTGTGTATTAGTACCCAGTGATGATCGTCATCCCAGCACAGAGTCAAGGACGGCTGATGGGTGACTGCGGATCTGTGAATCATTTTACCAGGCTGATCTGCACCATCATTGGCAAGATGGCCTCTGATGGCCTTCATTTTGGAATGATAGGACTTGGTTCCTTCTGTTGAAGTCAGGTTCTCTAGATGTTCAGTCCCCTAGTAGTTCTCACCATCAGAAAAGTGAAGAAGCAAGGAAAATTCATTTTCTCAGAATCATATGAGCCCTCAGGTACCCAACAAAAATATCAGCACCAACTAGAGGTTCCCCAAACAAGAAGGAAGGTTTGGAAACTGGGAGCTTGTTCCCACCTCTCTTTTGGGTTTTCTTCTCCTGGCCTACTATGCAAGAACATGGAAGCCTGGCAGAAAAGAATTGAAAACCACAGGCCTCTTCCCCCAAGGCTCCCTGGGACTGATTTTCTGCTGAATGGGACCCCTACCTGTCAGCTCCGTCCACCAGGTCCTAATCTGCCTTTCTCCAGGGCATTGCTGGAGGATATTAGGTCAGAGAGGACCCATCTACCAGGGCATAGTGGAACTTCTTCCTCTCGGGGTTGGCTGTTCTGACAATTGGCATCTGTGGTTTCTTCTTCAGAAAATCCATCCAGAAAACCTGGGAATCAGCCTCTTGGGAAGTGTGGTGGGGGTCAACCGTCTCCCTGTTGTCTTCAGGATCATTGTAATGGCGCAGGATCAGTTGTTTGTTGAATCCCTCGCTTTTAAGCTTAGCTTCCTCCTTTTTTCTGTTTAAATGAAAAGAAGTTAAGACATGACTAATTTCTTGGTTTTATCTAGCTATTGACTCAGAGGCTGCTATGGCCTCGTTGTAACAAACCAATGTAATAAATTGCTTGTAAAGTCAGGAGAACTGGGTTTTGAAATAGAGTCGCCCCAGTCCTTGCCAAGTTTTCATTGAGTGCTTTCTGTTCTTAAACAGTTACTAAGCATCTCGCGGGCGCTCACTGTGCCGGAGGCTGTAGGACTTGGAAGGCGGCTAGGGACTGAACACCCAGGGGCAGCCAGATGCAGAAATGAGAGCTGCGTTTCCATGGGGCAAATCATTAAACTCCGCTAAACTTTAGTTTCTTGAACTATAAAACAGGGATAATATAACCTCATAGAAATGTAAGGATTCTCATGAACGAACACAAAGCTCTGAGAGTACACAATATAGCATGCATTCTAGAAACACTGCTTGTACTTGTTACACCTTAGTAGGGAACATGCATGTGTTATTAATAACAAGGTAGTTGAGGGAAAGGGGGAGAGGAAGAGAAAATCAGCTCAAACTGAGACCCTGAATGAAAGGACCGCCTCTTAGAGCATTCAGGTGATTGTCCACAAGTGTTCATCAGCATCTTCTATAAGTAAAACTCACGTTCTTAGAAGAAAGGCACCTATTATCTCCATTCTAAAGAGAATACCTGAGTCACAAGCTACATGCGAAGCTAGGAGCCGATGTCTAGTGCATGAACTACTAGTGTTTTGGATCTAATGATGAGCCAGTGAAAAAAGACCTCCTAAGTTCTTGTCCAGCCCAGCTTCCCCACCCTCCACACACAGATATGAGTCTGTGCACTAATATTGATACAAGTAGGCACATGCACACATCCCAGTCCCCAAGCATGCCAAGTGTTAGCTGTTGGCAATATGCGATAAGAAGCAGCCAGAAGTTGAGCTGACAATGCAGTGGTCATATAGTAAAAAGACCTTTAGCTGGGCATGGTGGCCCATGCCTTTAATCCTAGCACTTTGAAGGCAGAGGTAGGAGAATTGCTGTGAGTTCGAGGCCACCCTGAGAATACATAGTGAATTCCAGGTCAGCCTGGGCTAGAGTGAGACCCTACCTCGAAAACCAGAAAAGAAACCGAAAATAAAAACAAAACCTTGGGCTGGAGAGATGGCTTAGTGGTTAAGTGCTTGCCTGCAAAGCCTAAAGACCCAGGTTTGATTCTCCAGGTCCCACATAAGCCAGATGCACATGGTGGTGCATGTGTCTGGAGTTTTTTTGCAGTGGCTAGAGGCCCTGGTGTACCCATTCTCTCTCACTCTCATAAATAAATGAAAATAAAATTTAAAAAACCACCTTCACAGCTCTCATGCTGACCAATATCACTGTTTAATATCTGCATGGTCTGGCTTGCCTCCACTCCATGGAGCAATGACCATGGACAACTGCCAGGCTCCTTGTGTATTAATTGTTTTTTTCAAGGTAGGGTCTTAACTAGGCTAACTGGAAGTCACTGTGTAGTCTTAGGCTGGCCTCGAACTCACAGCGATCCTCCTACCTCTGCTTCCCGAGTGCTGAGATGAGAGATGTGTGCCACCACGCCTGGCTCCTCAGGTATTAAGACCGTGGAGATGGAATTAGACACGTCCACCAGCAGAGCTTGAGAAGAAGCCGAAATGCCAAGACTCTCATTAGAAAAAGTAGGAACCCACTTAGAGAAGAGTCAGCATTTTCAGTGCAGAAACAGGGTGGGGCTCAAAACAAAGAAATCTTAGCAAACATAAGAAAGAATGTCTAAGACCGCTCTCTGCTAGTCCCTTCAAACTCAGAGTGCTTTTGATCAGGAAACCCTGACATTTTCCTTCTAAGGTGCGCTTGAACTTTTCCTAAAATGGAACTGACAAGTCTCAGAGGCTCTTGGAGTGTTTGGGAGAATTGGGATATGTGTGTTCAGGGTGTGAATTCACACATATTTATTGCATGAGTGAGCTGATTAGTAAAGGAGAGAGAGGTTCTATAACAGCAACACCGTTGTGGGGAGGGACCCGGAGCCATGAGCATGGGTGAGAGCCAAACGTGTCACTTTGTAGCTGGAAAAATAGAAATGAGGGCTGGAGAGATGGCTTAGTGGTTAAGGCGCTTGCCCGTGAAACCTAAGGACCAGTTTTGATTCCCCAGTACCCACATAACGATGCACAAGGTGGCACATGTATTTGGAGTTCGTTTGCAGTGGCTAGAGGCCCTGTAATAAGTAAATAAATAAATAAAATATTTTTTTAAAAGAAAAATAGAGGGCTAGAGAGATGGCTTAGCGGTTAAGCACTTGTCTGTGAAGCCTAAGGACCCTGGTTGGAGGCTCGGTTCCCCAGGACCCACGTTAGCCAGATGCACAAGGGGGTGCACGCGTCTGGAGTTTGTTTGCAGTGGCTGGAGGCCCAGGCATGCCCATCCTCTCTTTCTCTATCTGCCTCTCTCTCTCTCATTTAAATAAATAAATAAAATAAAAATTCGAAAATAAACTGTTCTGTCATGTTGAGACTTGTATCCCTAGCACTGTGGCTAAGAAATGGCAAGGTTGGGGTTGGAAGGAAGCCAGCCATCTCCAGACCAGTGCCTTGCATCATCACCATGCTCCGATAGGAACAAGGGGCAAAGCCAGAGCACCAACATCGGTTCATTGTAGCCCAGAGGCCGGAGTCGCAGGGCCCAGATGCTAGAGCCACGTGGAAGCTGTCTAGGGAATGTGCTCTTGTTAGCAAGTGCCTGGGGAGCTGGTCTGGGACAGACTGTCAGACCAGACTTCCTGTGATAAAGCCACACACTGACCCACTGTGGACATGCCACCACGACTAAAGCAAATTCTACCTTTCTTCCTGCTCTCTATTTCCCTGAGCCTCCTGGTCTTAAACTTCTATGATGTTTTCCTTTTCTTTTCTTTTGGTTTTCCGAGGTAGGGTCTCACTCTAGCCCAGGCTGACCTGGAATTCACTATGGAGTCTCAGGGTGGCCTGGAACTCATGGTGATCCTCCTACCTCTGCCTCCCAAGTGCTGGGGTGAAAGGCGTGCACCACTACGCCCAACTATAATGTTTTGTGTTGAACAATTATGATGGGAAAGAAGAAAGTTCTGACTTGTCTAAAACTGCAGTTCTTTCAGCAAGCATGCGATATACTCCATGCTTCCAGGAGATGTTGGAATTTGGCTGTTTTCCTACAGAAGTGTTTTGTAATACACATATTGTAAAACTACATGTGCTTTTTTTAAAAGCTGGCACTCTATATATGACAGATTCCTTGGGAGTTAATTCAAGCAGCTTTAGCAATTCTCATTATTAGAACAATGTTCCTTGACACAGCTCCCTACATACAATAGTAGGTCTCTTACTCATTCCTGCTTCTGCTTGTTTCCTGAACTCTCCACTTCCAAGCCACATCCTCTCTTGTTTATTTATTTATTTTTATTTCTTTATTTGAGAGGGACAGACAGACAGAGAGAAAGAGGCAGAGAGGGAGAAAGAGAGAGCGAATGGGCATGCCAAGACCCCAGCCACTGCAAACGAACTCCAGACTTGTGTGCCACCTTGTGCATCTGGCTAACGTGGGTCCTGGGGAATCGAGCCTCGAACGGGGGTCCTTAGGCTTCACAGGCAAGCGCTTAACTGCTAAGCCATCTCTCCAGCCCCCCATAGCCACGTTTTCTAAACCCAATTGTTTTAGCTTTTTGTTTTGTTTTGTTTTGTTTTGTTTTGTTTTGTTTTGTTTTGTTTTGTTTTGTTTTGTTTTGTTTTGTTTTGTTTTGTTTTGCTTTTGCTAGGTAGGGTCTTGCTCTAGTCCAGGCTGATCTGGCACCCACTCTATAGTCTCAGGCTGGGCTTGAATTCACAATAATCCTCCCATCTCTGCCTCCTGTGGGCTGGGATTAAAGGTGTGTGCTACCATGCCATTTAAACCCATTCATTTGAAAAAGTCACCCTTGGGCTGGAGAGATAGCTTAGCAGTTAGGGTGTTTGCCTGCAAAGCCAGGTTCAATTTCCCAGTACCCACATAAGCTAGATACACAAGGTGGTGCATGTGTCTGGAGTTGGTTTGCAGTGGCTAGAGACCCTGGTGCACCCAGTCTCCATTCTTTCCTCTCTGTGTGTGTCTCTCTGCCTGCTTCCTTCCTTCCTTCCTTCCTTCCTTCCTTCCTTCCTTCCTTCCTTCCTTCCTTCCTTCCTTCCTTCCTTCTTTCTTTCTTTCTTTCTTTCTTTCTTTCTTTCTTTCTCTCTCAGTCAAAGAAATAATTTTTTTTTTTAAAGTCACCCTTCTGCCAGGTGTGGTGGCACACACCTTTAATGCCAGCACTTGGGAGACAAAGGTAGGATTGTCATGAGTTTGAGGCCACCCTGGGATTACATAGTGAATTTCAGGTCAACCTGGGCTAGAGTGAGAACCTACCTTGAAAAAAGAAAGAAAAAAAAACCTCACCCCTAATAGGAGACATTTTTAAAGTCTTGCTAGCTAATTGATTTAACTTCTACAAAGCATATTTATGGAAATTGTGTTGATTTCAGCTGTACACAGCTATTGTCCCTACATTCCTGGCAACGCTGAGGTTCAGGGAGCACAAGTGAGTTACACGAGGTCCCCTACCTGCTGACTAATGACCCTGAGTGTTCTGAAGCAGGCTCATGTTTTTCTTCTTTTGAATAAACACACATACAGAGAAAGATAGAGAGAAGGAAAGAGAGTGAAAGACTATTTCTAGAGCAGTTTAAAGTTCACATCAAAATAAACATTAAGGGCTGGAGAGATGGCTTAGCGGTTAAGTGCTAGCCTGTGAAGCCTAAGGACCCCGGTTCGAGGCTCGATTCCCCAGGACCCATGTTAGCCAGATGTACAAGGGGGCGCATGTGTCTGGAGTTCATTTGCAGTGGCTGGAAGCCCTGGCTCCCCCATTCTCTCTTTCTCCCTCCCTCTCTCTTTCTCTCTCTCTCTATCTGCCTCTTTCCCTCTGTCACTCTCAAATAAATAAATAAAAATGAACAAAAATAATTTTAAAAGATAAACATTAAGTACAGAGTCTTCTTAAACCATCCCCTAAAAGTTTGACTTCCTTTTCATTAAAATAACATAGTGCCTTACACAAAACAGTTACTTTATAAACTTTTTTATTGGTACTCAGTTCTGACATCCAGCTATCATTATCATTGCCAAGGGAGGAATAAAGCTGTAATCTTACCACTTTACACCCTATACACACAAAGTAAAAAGAATGAAAAGGGGCTGGAGAGATGGCTTAGTGGTTAAGCGCTTGCCTGTGAAGCCTAAGGACCCCGGTTCGAGGCTCGGTTCCCCAGGTCCCACATTAGCCAGATGCACAAGGGGGCGCACGCGTCTGGAGTTCGTTTGCAGAGGCTGGAAGCCCTGGCGCGCCCATTCTCTCTCTCTCCCTCTATCTGTCTTTCTCTCTGTGTCTGTCTCTCTCAAATAAATAAATAAACAAATAAAAATTAAAAAAAAAAAAGAATGAAAAGGAAAAGGTCTATCCAATCCCAGAATGAAAGGAAAACTCTTGGTTTAAAAATTTTTTTTTAATTGAGACAGAGAGGGAGAGAGAGAAAGAGAGACAGAGAATGGATGCACCAGGGCCTCTAGCCACTGCAAACGAACTGCAGACACATGCACCACCTTGTGTATCTGACTTATGTGGGTAGGGAATCGAACTTGGATCTTTAGGCTTCGCAGGCAAGCGCTTAACTGCTAAGCCATCTCTCCAGGCCAGTGGGAAACTCTTGACACTGATGATTATACAGCTTGTAAGAGTTAAAAACATGGGCTGGAGAGATGGCTTAGCGGTTAAGCGCTTGCCTGTGAAGCCTAAGGACCCCGGTTCGAGGCTCGGTTCCCCAGGTCCCACGTTAGCCAGATGCACAAGGGGGCGCACGCGTCTGGAGTTCGTTTGCAGAGGCTGGAAGCCCTGGCGCGCCCATTCTCTCTCTCTCCCTCTATCTGTCTTTCTCTCTGTGTCTGTCGCTCTCAAATAAATAAATAAATAAAATAAAATAAAAAAGAGTTAAAAACATGTTAAGTAGTAAGCAAATTGAGAAAGTAAATACTTTTTACAAATAACAAAGAATTATTATTATTATTATTATTAGGCTTTTTGAAGTAGGCTCTCACTCTGGCCCAGGCTGACCTAGAATTAACTATGTAGTCTCAGGGTGGCCTTGAACTCATGGCGATCCTCCTACCTCTGCCTCCCGAGTGCTGGGATTAAAGGCGTGCGCTACCACACCCGGCTTAAGAATTAATATTTTCATGGGCTGGAGAGATGGCTTAGCGGTTAAGCGCTTGCCTGTGAAGCCTAAGGACCCCGGTTCGAGGCTTGACTCCCCAGGACCCACGTTAGCCAGATGCACAAAGGGGCGCATGCGTCTGGAGTTCGTTTGCAGTGGCTGGAAGCCCTGGCGCGCCCATTCTCTCTCTCTTCCTCCATCTGTCTTTCTCTCTGTGTCTGTCGCTCTCAAATAAATAATAAACAGAATTAATATTTTCAGTATAGGTAAAATGTTGAAATCCACAGAAGTGAAGGAGGTACACAGATTAACAATACCTGGTTCAAAACAGAATGAAAAACATTTTTTTCTATTTACTTATTTTCAAGCAGAAGTGGGGCAGGGGGGAATGCCAGAGATTGCTATGCTACAAATGAACTCCAGATACATACACTACATTGTGCATCTGGATTTATATGGATACAGGGGAATCCAACCTAGGCTGGTAGGCTTTGCAAGCAAATGTCTTCAACTGCTAAGCCATCTCCCAAGTCACAAAACTTTTTAAAATTTATTTTTATTTACTTATTAGAGAGAGAGTGAGAATGGGTGCACCAGGGCCTCTAGCCACTGAAAACAAACTCCAGACTCATGCACCACCATGTGCATCTGGCTCACGTGGGACCTGTAGAATCAAACCTGGGTCCTTAGGGTTTGCAGGCATGTGCCTTAACTGCTCAGCCATCTCTCCAGCCCCCAAGTCACAGACTTTGTTTTTGAAAGGAACAAGAAATACATTAAATGTTAAATCTCTCTATCAAAGAAATGTGTTAAGAATAATTTTTGCCTGTCAACTTAGCAAAGTTAAATGGGCATAATAACTCCACTCAGTGCTAAGAACAATGAGAAGCAGGTTCGCTCAGCCATCATCCTCGCAGGTCTGTGGACGGGATTGTTCTGGAGAACAAATGGCAGTAAGTATTTAGAGCCTTAAGAAGATTTGTATCCTGTTAGCAAGTTCCACTTCATCCTATCTAACTTTAAGAAGGACCCATAGAGCCAGGCATGAGCAGTGGACAGGCAGAAGGATCACGTGAGTTCAAGGCTAGCCTTGGACAACAGGACAAGTGTCAGGTCATCCTGGGCTGCAGTAAGACCCTACCTCAGAAAAACAAAATCTTTGAAGTATAACATTTGCAATATACCCACAAAAGCAATGTGGCTACTCTCACACCAAGGACAAGGTGAGGGACACTAGGCAAGAATCAGTCATGGTGCATTACAGAACTGTGGAGTCATACAGGTCTGGGTTTTACCTCTCGCTCTGCATTTTAGTAGCTATAAAACGGTGAACAGATTGCCACACTTTCTGGTTTGTTAATGTGAGGTAGTGTTAACCTCTCCCATAGGGCTCCTGGGAGGAGTGTGGGCGGAACGTGTAAGCATCAGATTGCCCATCTAGCACAGAGTAATGATTTCCTCAGTTGTTTCTTCTAGTCGTGAGATGTATCCTCTATTGACTGTTAATACCCTCAAATGTTAGGTTTGCTGTAGATGACAAGGTCCTTGAACATTGTTTTTATTTTAATCTTTTTTTTTAACTTTTATTTATTTATTTGAGAGCGACAGAGAGAGAGAGAGAAAGAGATAGAGACAGAGACAGAGAGAAAGGGCGCGCCAGGGCTTCCAGCCACTGCATACGAACTCCGGACGCATGCGCCCCCTTGTGCATCTGGCTAACGTGGGACCTGGGAAATCAAGCCTCGAACCGGGGTCCTTAGGCTTCACAGGCAAGTGCTTAACCGCTAAGCCATCTCTCCAGCCCTATTTTAATCTTTAAAACGTTTTATTTATTTTGAGAAAGAGAGAGCAAAAAAAAAAAAAAAAACAGGCTTGGCAGGGCCTTCAGCTGCTGCAAAGGAACTCCAGATGTGTGTGCCCCCTTGTGGCGCTTGTGCAACATTGCATGCTTGTGTCACCAAGTCTAGCTATGTGGGACCTAGAGATTTGAACTTGAGTTCTTTGGCTTCGCAGGCAAGCGCCTTAACTGCTAAGCCACCTCTGTAGCCCTTGAACATGGGTTTTATGTTTCCTTATGTTGCAGTCAGGTTCACATTGCTGGCAGAAATCACCCGATCAAGAGCAGCTTGTGGGAAAAAGAGGTTTATTTTGGCTTACAGATTCAAGGGGAAGCTCCATGATGGCAGGGAGAAATAATAGCATGAGCAGAGGGTGGACATTACCCCCTGGCCAACATAAGGTGGACAATAGCAACAGAAGAGTGTGCCAAACACTGGCATGGGGAAATTGGCTATAACACCCACAAGCCCACCCCCAACAATACACTCCCTCCAGAAGGCATTAATTCTCAAATCTCCATCAGCTGAGAACCTAGCATTGAGAACACCTGAATCTATGGGGGACACCTGAATCAAACCACCACAGCTTAGGATGATGCTTTCCCCTCAGCTGCTTTTTCTTCCCTCTTTCTCCTCCACCTTTTTGGCATAATATCCTGTACATGTAACAAGGCTGATTGACCAGTTCAGGTACCACACTGTGATTTTCCAATGCATCGCACATATGCACACATGCACACACACAACCATTCACATACAGACAGGATAGACAATGTGACTAAGTGAAAGGGTGACTGGTCCAGGGTGCCATAGGCTCTTTTTCTATTCTTGCCTGCCATGCCATATGCCTTATACAAGTATATGATCATACTCCAGCAGAGGCTCCCTACATTTGAAATATGGCTGCTTGCAGTCTCTCCACAGCAGTACTGAGGACTCTCTTCCACTTCAGCAAATCCATGTTTGAGTAAGGATAAAAGATCCAACCTTAGAAAAGAAGACACACATATTGCATACAAAAGGGATACTTCTAAGTCTACACCATGTCAGAATACTGGCTGGGTAAACCCTGCCCAGCCACAAGTCTACTGCCTATTTGAAAAAGCAGCCATCACCATTTGTATTAAACTATGCATAGTTTTTTTCCACTTAAAATGATTATTTATCAAAGGGGCTTACCCTGAAATGCAAATCTTTAACCCAAACTAATTCAGTATCTATAGTGTCATCTGAAATATTAGAGAGTGTATAGTTTGAATATGTCCCCCATAGACTCAGGCGCTTTATTAATGCTTGTAACTTAGGTCTCCAGCCACCTGGCTGGAGGAGGTTCATTGCCTGAACTATATAGCCATTGGCTATATCGTGCCTGAGCTCCAGGGGTAGGCAAGCTTCTCTTCTAACAGCTCATATGTTACCTACAATGTGAGCTTATTCAGATTTCTGTAATCATAATACTCTGCGGAGCATCCCCTTAGTAACATTTATACAGTTTAATTTAAGAACAAAAGTTTGCCTTTAAAGCTGTTCGTTATGGCACACATCTTCTTTTGTTTTGTTTTGTTTTGTTTTGTTTTGTTTTGTTTTGTTTTGTTTTGTTTTGTTTTTGAGGTAGGGTCTCACTGTAGCTCATGCTGACCTGGAACTCACTATATAGTCTCAGGGTGGCCTTGAACTCATGGTGATCCTCCTACCTCTGCCTCCCAATTGCTGGGATTAAAGATGTGCACCACCATGCCCAGTGAATGGCAAACATCTCTAATCCCTGCATTTGGAAGGCCTAGGTAGGAGGATTGCCATGAGTTCAAGGCCAGCCTGGTGCTATAGAGTGAGTTGCAGGTCAGCTTGGGCTAGAATGAGATATTACTTCTGAGAGGAGGGGAGTTTGCCTTAGAATACTCAAGCTTTTGTTCCTGGTCTGGAGTGATTAGACTTTATAATGAAAGGATCCTGGGCCTCTCTTGCCATTGCCACCAAACCCGACTTCTCAAAACCATGAAGGAAAAGCTTCCAGGGGGTAAAACAGAGAAATCAGAGATGGCTGGGCCAGAGGAGATGGCTTTGAATAATTGGACTTAGACTCTGTGAACTAAGTAACTGGCTCTGAATGAGGACACAGTAAGAGGATGGCTTGGAGAAAGATACTGTACTGGGGAACAGAAGCGACCCCCACTCTGGTTTCTTAGCAGAGTTTACTCTAAGGGGTAATGAGTCTTACCATTTTGTAAACAGGTCTTGGATGACAATGAGAAGTGAAGAACAAGAGATGTGCAGCTCTCCTGGGAGCTGTTGGAACCATGGATACTACTGAGAACTAAAAGGAAAAGAAAAAGGAATATTAGGGGGATGAAGGGAATGAGAAGATGAAGAGCATTTTACTAGACCAATAGAAAATCAAATAGTATTTAATATTCTTACCAGGATATTAGCAAAGATTTACATAAACACCAATAATAATCCTTAAAATGTTTTCATCATAAATGAATCATTTTTTTAAACTGAAGCTCTTCTGCATAAGTAATTTCTTGATCTATTTTTGAAAGACTGTGATTATATGTATGATATATATGTATATATTAGATATAACAGACACACACACACACAGAATGAGTTTGGGTATTCCAGGTCACCCTGCCACTGCATAGGCACTCCATAATACATGTCAGAGTGACTAAGGGAGGTGAGACGAAGACACCCAGCATCAATCTCTGGCCTCCACATGTATGCATGCGTGCACACACATGCAAAATAAATAAATAAATAAAACGTGGATAATCCAAAAAGAAAAATATTTAAAGCTGGGCATGGTGGCACACACCTTTAATCCCAGCATTCAGGAGGCAGAGGTAGAAGGATCGCCATGAGTTCGAAGGCAGCCTGAGACTACACAGTGAATTCCAGGTCAGCCTGGGCTAGAGGGAAACCTTATCGTGAACAAAAAAAATTAATTAAGAGGCCGGGCATGATGGTGCACACCTTTAATCCCAGCATTCGGGAGGCAGAGGCAGGAGGATCATCTCGAGTTTGAGGCCACCCTGAGAATACACGGTGAATTCCAGGGCAGCCTGGACCAGAGTGAGACCCTCCCTCAAAAAACAAAAGCAAAATTTAAGAGAATCTCAAAGACATTCTAAGGCAAGACCTTCATATCACATGAAATCTAGGAAGATGTCCAATAGATGCTTTAATGGAAAATGCTATCATTTCTTCTCTTTCTCCTAACATTCATGAATTAGTTACTGGAATGATTATTCCAAAACCAGTAATACTAATACAATATTCTATTAATATTGCCCTTGTTTGTTGTTCTTGTGCATTTGTCTCAGAGCGTAACATGCACGCAGCCGGGAACTTCAACTTACATGTTTTCTCTGAACATTTATTTGAGGCAACATTGTTTTTTGCTTTTGCTGGATGCGGCTTGTCATGCGATGCTTTTCTTGAATCGCCGCTGATTTTGCGTTCCTTTAGGCTGAAGATGCTGATGGTTGTGGACTCCTTCCGTGATGTGTCATCTTGCTCCAGTATTTTATTTTTAAATGCATGCTTATAAGAATCTTCAACAAGATCTTGCCAAGTGTAATTCATGAGATTGGAGATTCCCACAGGGAAAGTGATGTTATTTTCAACACATTTCTTCAACATCATCTCAAGTTCATAGAGTATTTCAGGAGCAGTGAGTTTGTATTCTTCGAATAGGCTCTTTTGCAAGTGCATTTTGGAGAATTTAAAATTTTCAGGAAGCTCTGATATGTTGAGTCCAGGAAGCAGTTCAGGTACGTTAAGTGAGGGAGGCTTGTCTTCCTTCTGGGGTGAAACCACTTTATTCACTTTGGCTTTCTTTGATCCCTGTGGCTTTTCTACTTCATGACTGTAAAGAACACGTGAGAGCATTAAAGATATCTTATATTCCTTAGCCAAATATGATTTCTAGAAATCCATCTTAAAATAGCATGAAAGAGCTGGGCGTGGTGGCGCACGCCTTTAATCCCAGCACTCGGGAGGCAGAGGTAGGAGGATCGCTGTGAGTTCAAGGCCACCCTGAGACTACATAATTATAGGTCAGCCTGGACCAGAGTAAGACCCTACCTTGAAAAAAAAAACCATGAAAAATGTATAACATTGGTGTACACAATGTTCTACTGTAATATGTTTACATTCTTTTTTATTTGAGAGAAAGGGAGAGGAAGAGGAAGAGGCAGATAGAGAGAAAATGGACACACCAGGGTCTCCAGCCACTATGAATGAACTCCAGACACATGTACCACCCTGTACATCTGGCTTATGTGGGTACTGGGAAATTGAACCTGCTTCCTTATGCTTCACAGGCAAGTGTCTTAACTGCTAATCCATCTCTCCAGCCATATAATGCTTTTTGTTGTTAGAAAAATATTTGAAACAGAGGTTGGAGAGATGGCTTAGTGGTTAAGGTGCTTGCTGCAAAGCCTAAAGACCCAGGTTCCATTCTCCAATATCCATGTAAGCCAGATATACAAGGTGGTACGTGTGTTTGGAATTCGTTTGCAGTGGCTGGAGGTCCTGGCATGCCCATTCCTCTCTCAAATAAATTAATAAATATTTAACACAGTCCAGTAGTTCATAGGGACATAAATAAGTAAATAATACCATAACTGCACAATAACTCAGCAATAAGAATTGCTTGAAAAAATCACGCTTAATAATTTGGGGAAAAATCTATAATGTTACATTACAAGTATACGTGACTGTATATGTAAAATAATCATAAATATAAGATAATATTCCAAACTTTATTTTATTTTTTTGAGGTAGGGTCTCGTTCTAGCCCAGGCTGACCTGGAATTCACTATGCAGTCTCAGGGTGGCCTTGAACTCATGGCGATCCTTCTACCTCTGCCTCCAGAGTGCTGGGATTACAGGTGTGCCCCACCACACCCTGGTGTGCCCCTTCTTAATCTGTCTCTCTCTCTGTCTCCTTCCTGGCAAATAAAAATATTTAAAAGCTTGGTTCCCGGCACGGACCTGTTGGAAAGTGGTGAAACCTATGAGAAATAGGACCTAGGAAACAGTCTTTAGGTCACTAAACAACATGAAATAATTTCTTTGTTTGTTTTTTTAGTTTTTCGAGGTAGGGTCTCACTCTAGCCCAGACTGACCTGGAATTCACTATGTAGTCTCAGGGTGGCTTCAAACTCACGGTGATCCTCCTACCTCTGCCTCCCGAGTGCTGGGATTAAAGGCATGCGCCACCACGCCGGCATGCTTGGCACTTCTTATGAAACACCTTGAGTTCTCACAGAGGTTTTTTTATAATAGGAGCAAGCCTATCTATCTCTTTCCTGCCTTCTCTCTGCTCATAGTTTGAGAATCAATCACCTGCATGTAATCACCATTGCTATGACGTGACACAGCTGAGAACTGAGCTGATTCAGAACCATGTCCTTAAAGCTACAAATGTCCTGTGAGCCATCTCTCCAGGCCCTAGAATCCTTTTTGTAAAAAAATAATTTATTTATTTGAGAGCAACAGACAGAGA
Organism: Jaculus jaculus; assembly: GCF_020740685.1. NCBI lineage: Eukaryota > Metazoa > Chordata > Mammalia > Rodentia > Dipodidae > Jaculus > Jaculus jaculus. The sequence continues at coordinate 138,727,404 of NC_059107.1, forward strand.
GAGAGGCACATAGACAGAGAGAATGGGCACGCCAGGACCTCCAGCCACTGCAGACAAACTCCAGACGCATGCACCCCCTTGTGCATCTGGCTAACGTGGGTCTTGGGGAATCAAGCCTTGAACCAGGGTCCTTAGGTTTCACAGGCAAGCGCTTAACCACTAAGTCATCTCTCCAGCCCAGCCCCTAGAATCCTTTTTATTTCCATTTTGCATGTAAAGAAATTGCAATGATTGGGGGTAAAAACATTTTTAAAAAGTGCTCTGCAGACTGCTAGGGAAGAGAATTCATCAGTGGCTTGGACCAGCAGTGGACCCTGCAAGCTACATGGCTCTCCAGGCAAAACGTGCTAACTGGTGTAGTGGTGGAATAACTTTATAGGGGACCAACTACTCTCTGGTTGGATTTGAGACCTGTTCCACAGGAGGGAATTCATGCTTGGTACTAGAGTCTTCATCAGTGGTCTATGGTTGAAGGGGCCATAAGCTCTAGAGCAGAGCAGCGGGAACTACTATTGTTGTTTAGTTAGATGGATATATTATGTCTACTAAATTGCCCACTAAATATTTATATTTATGCCCATATTGGTGCTAGTCTCTCTTTTAATTAAAGAAGCTTCTTTTTTCAGATGGCTGTGACCACTGAGGAGACTCAAACTCATTAAAGTGATGAGAGGACAGTGGAGGTTCAGCACTAAGTGAGACATCTCTATCACACACATTAAGGCTCAGGGACCATTGTACAAAGTTGGCAGAAAGAATGTAAGAGCCAAAGGAAGAGGCAGAATCCATCGGAATACTGTCCTCCAGACATAAAGTGGCCATGGCATTCATTACCTTATAGTGGCTGATGCTACACAAGACCTGCACAATATGAGGGCAATATATATTAGGAAGTCAAAATAGAAGAAAGACTATTTGAAATAAAGGGATCCAGTGTGTCAGGTGTGGTGGCACACGCCTTTAATCCTAGCAGTAGGGAGGCAGAGGTAGGAGGATCATTGTGAGCAGTCTGAGCTAGAGTAAAACTCTACCTTGAAAAATCAAAATAATAATAGTAATGGATTCAGTGGAGGGAGGCAGGAGAGGGGGGAAAGGGAATGGTGGGAATATTATGACTAGGATACGTTGTGCATATTATAGAAGTTGTCAATAAAAAAAAAATTTAAGGCTTGAGAGATGGCTTAGCAGTTAAGGTGCTTGCCTGCAAAGCCTAAGGATCCATGTTTGATTACCCAGTACCCATGTAAAGCCAGATAGACAAGATGATGCATGCATCTGGAGTTGATTTATAGTGGCTAAAGGCCCTGGCATGCCCATTCTGTCTCTATCTGTCTTTTTAAATTCTTTCACAAATAAATAAATGAAATGAATAAGATATTTTTAGAAAGCTTTTTAAAAGTGGAATGACTAGCTCTATTATTTTAGCCAGTTTTTTAAAAAGATTTCATTATTTATTTATTTATCATAGAGAGAGAGAGAGAGAGAGAGAGGGAGAGAGAATGGGCATGCCAGGGCCTCTAGCCATTGCAAAGGAACTCCAGATGCATGTGCCACCATGTGCATCTGGCTTATGTGGGACCTGGAGAATTGAGCCTGGGTCCTCAGGCTTCGCAGGCAAATGCCTTAACCACTAAGCAATCTCTCCACCCCTATTAAGTGTATTTGCTATGCCAAATACTAACTGGGGGACTGGGGATGAAGCAGTGAAGAGGCCTACACAAAACTGCCCTAAAATACCTTGCAGCCTTCCTCTTCGGGGGAGAGAGGGTAAACAAACGACTGAGAATGTCTTTTAGAACAACACTAGGAAGCGCTCAATACAGCATAAATATTCGTAGAGGAGATAGGAGTGCTTTGGTAGGAATAGAGCAGAAACCTCAACTAAGGAAAGCCTTACCACAAAGGTGCTACGTAACGCAAGAGCTGGGGCACAGGGAAGAGAACCAAGCAGAAAGCAGAGGCAGGGTCTCCGCGGATGCCCTCGGGCATGAGTGTGGGATTGGATTGTTACTCAAGAGTGAGGACACCAAGGTGAGTGGCTAGTATGACCCGTATGCTCAAGTGAACCACCGGCTGGCCTCATTCTCAGCTCTGGAATGGTAGTTCCTGGTGGAGGCGAGGGAACGAGCATTGTGTAATTAAGCACTGTGTAAGCCTTTGCAAACACAAAGTGACAAAAATCCAAGAATTCCAAATATCTTACCCATCCTTCACACTTGGCTGCACAATGTGTATACATGTTTCCTTTCTCCATTTTTTCACTTTAGGTGTAAACTAAAATGTAAGAAAAGTTTGTGATTAATATGTGGAGAACAAAAATGCTGATTAAAGGTGAGGTTTTTTTTTTTTTTTTTAAGTAAATTATGATTTGGTGAAATAGAGTAATGTTGCTACCTGATCAAAGAAATAGAGGGGCCCAGAGTCCAAAGGTGTCTCTTCAACAAATTCCTCCATTCTGCCATAAGATCTAAAAAGGAGAAATTGGAAGTTTGAAAAAAGGTAACATGTCTGTAGGTGCAAAATACTTTATTATTTTTATATTATTTATTTGAGAGAGAGAGAGTACAAGTGGGCCAGAGCCTTCTGCTGCTGCAATTAAACTCCACATGCACGTGCCACTTTGGGCATCTGGTTGTACATGGGTACTGGGGAATTGTTGCAGTCAGCTTCTCATTGCTGGCAGAAGACACCTGACCAAGAGCAGCCTGTGGGAGGAAAGGGTTTGTTTTGGCTTATACACTCAAGGGGAAGCTCCATGATGGCGGGGAAAACAATGAGCAGAGGCTGGACATCACCTCCTGGCCCACATAAGATGGACAATATCAACAGAAGAATGTGCCAAACACTGGCAAGGGGAAACTGGCTATAACACCATAAGCCTGCCCCCAACAATACACCACCTCCAGGAGGCTTTAATTCCCAATTGCCATTATCTGGGGACCTGGCATTCAGAACATATAAGTTTATGGGGAACAACTGAATCACCACCATATTCTGCCCCTGACCCTCAAAAACTGATAACCATTCGTGATGTAAAATGCAATGCATTCAGTCCAACTTTAAAGATTCCCATAGTTTTTATCAATTCCGATGATGTACAAACATCCCCATAGTCCAAGATCTTTTAAGTGAGCCAAATACCAAAATAATAATAATAATAATAATAACAATGATGGCACAGAATAAATATTCACGCTACAAAAGATGGCACTGGGAATATCAAAGAAATATTCCACCAATACAAGATTTAAAACAAATATGGGAGACTGGAAGATGGCTTAGTGGTTAAGGCACTTGCCTACAAAGCCAAAAGGCCCTGGTTCGATTCCCGAGGACCCACATAAGCCAGATGCACAAGGGGGCACATGTGTCTGGAGTTCATTTGTAGTGGATGGAAGCCCTGACACGCCCATTCTCTCTCTCCCTCTTTCTGCCCCTCTCTCTCAAATACATAAATAAATAAAAATAAAGTTTAAAAAAAAACAAACAAGGCCAGGCGAGGTGATGTACGCCTTTTTTTTGTTTGTTTGTTTTTTGAGGTAGGGTCTCGCTCTAGCTCAGGCTGACCTGGAATTCACTATGGAGTCTCAGGGTGGCCTCGAACTCTCAGCGATCCTCCTACCTCTGCCTCCCGAGTGCTGGGATTAAAGGCGTGCGCCACCACACCCGGCAATGCACGCCTTTAATCCCAGCACTCGGGAGGCAGAGGTAGGAGGATTGCCTGAGTTGGAGGCTACCCTGAGACTCCATAGTGAATTCCAGGTCAGCCTGGGCTAGAGCGAGACCCTACCTCAAAAAAAACAAAAAAAGAAAATAAAAAGACTGTCTTTTTGGTGAGGATTAAATCATGAGGGAAAATGAGATTATCACCCTTATAAAGGAAGCCAAATGGAGTCCTGTTCCTTTTCCTGCCACTTGAGAAGCAGGAAGCAAGACTGCAGATGCTGATGGGCCACATCCTGGCCGAGGACTTCCCAGCTTCCACAACTGTGAGCAGTGCATTTTTGTTCTGTATAAATTAGTTAATGCCAGATATTATTGTAGTTGTCCAAATCAACTAAGATTCTAAGCAACGGCACTCCTACAAAAATAGATGCCATTTTTTGCATTAAGAGAAATGAAAACACACCCACACCATAACCTGCACAGAAATATTCATAGCAGCATTATTTTTTAATTAGTTTTCATTAGTTATTTTTTATTATTAGAGGGGAGTAGATAGAATGGGTGTACCAGGGCCTCCAGTCACTGTAAACAAACTCCAGATGCGTACACCACTTTTTAAAATATATATATATATTATTTATTTATTTAACAGAGAAAGACAGGGAGAGAGAGAGAGAGAGAGAGAGAGAATGGGTGCTCCAGGGCCTCTAGCCGCTGCAAACAAACTCCAGACCCATTGTGCCCCCTTGTGCATCTAGCAAACGTGGGTCCTGGGGAATTGAACCTGGGTCCTTTGGTTTTGCAGGCAAACACCTTAACCACAAACCCATCCCTCCAGCCTTCATGTACCACTTTTTGCATCGGCTTTACATGGGCACTGGGGAATTGAACCTGGGTCATTAGGCTTTGTAGGCATGCATCTTAGCCACTGAACCATCTCTCTCTAGCCCAGCAGCTTTGTTTACAATAGCCAAGCAGTAGACACAATCCAAATGCCCATCAACTGATGAATGGGCAAACCAAATGTGGTATGTTCATACAATAGAGTAATACTCAGCCTTAAGGTAGAGGGAATTTTAATGTCTTTGCATGCGGTGTGCATGCATGTAGGTAAGCATGTACAGCACATGTGTGTGCAGGTGCATGTGCACATGTGTGGCCAGAGGTTGGCTTTGAGTATCTTCCTCAATTACTCTCATTTTCCTGAACCTAGAACTCATTGATTTCCCCCAGTATAGTTAGCCAGCAAACCCCAGGCATCCTTCTGCTTCTGCCTCCCATGGACTAAGATTACAGGCATGTGCTACCAAGCATTTGTTTTTAAATAATTTTTTTCTTTGTTTATTTATTTGAGAGCGACAGACAGACAAGAGAAAGAGGCAGAGAGAGGGAGAGAGAGAATGGGCCCGCCAGGGCCTCCAGCCACCGCAAACAAACTCCAGACACATGCACCACCATGTGCATCTGGCTTACATGGGACCTGGAGAATCGAACCTGGGTCATTAGGCTTCACAGGCAAGCACTTAACTGCTAAGACATCTCTCCAGCCCCTACCCAGCATTTCGATGTAAACTCTGCGGATCTGAACTCAGGTCCTCCTACTTGAGTGGAAATCACTTTACCAACCAAACCATCTTCTCAGCTCTAGAAAGAATTCTTTTTTCTTTTTTTTAAGGTAAAGTCTAGCGCTAGCCCAGGCCAACCTAGAATTGACTTTGTAGTCTCAGGGTGGCCTTGAACTCACAGTGATCTCCTACTTCTGCCTGCCAAGTGCTGAGACTATTATTTATTTATTTATTTTGGTTTTTCAAGGTAGAGTCTAGCTCTAGTCCAAGCTGACCTGGAATTTACTCTGTAGTCTTGAACTCACACAAATACACCTACCTCTGCCTCGTGAGTGCTGGGATTAAAGGCGTGCACCACCATGCCTGGCTAGAAGGAATTCCTGACACATACTACAACATGGATAAACTTTGAAAATTATTATGCTAAGTGAAAGAAAACAAACACAAAAGGCCACATATTGCATTATTGTATTTACATAAAATATTCATAATAGACAAACCCTAGAGAAATAAACTAGATGACTGGTCTCAAGTAGCCCATGCTAGACCTAAACTCACTATATAGACAAGGTTGGCTTTGAACTCCTGATCCTCCTGCGTTCACCTCCCAAGTGCGGGGATCACCACCAAGTGCCACCATGCCTGGCCTCACTATGCTGTTTCTTTTGAGAACAATGAAATGTTCTATAGTCACATAGTCGTGATGAGGTTATGATTAATGGCTGCTAAAACTTACAGAACTATAGATTTTAAATATGAATGACAGGTGAATTATATTTTTTTAAAAAGTTTTTTTTTTAATTTATTTATGAGAGAGAAAGAATGGGCACTCCAGGGCCTCTTACCATCATAAATGAACTCCAGATGCACGTGCCACTTTGTGTATATAGCTTTATGTGGGTACTGGGGAATTCACCCTGGCAAGCAGGCTTTGCAAGCAAGTGGCTTTAACTGCTGAGCCATCTCCCTCCCCAGCCCTGTATTATCATTTATTTTTTTAGGCAAGCCCACACAGGCTGGCCTTTTTTTTGTTGTTGTTGTTGTTGCTTGTCTTTTTTTAAGACTTTTCATTTTTATTTTTATTTATTTATTCGAGACAGAGAGATAGACAGTGAGAATGGGCACGCCAGGGCTTCCAGCCACTGCAAATGAACTCCAGATGCAGGTACCACCATGTGCCTCTGGCTTATGTGGGACCTGGTGAATCGAACCTGGATCCTTAGGCTTTGCAGGCATGTGTCTTAATCATTAAGCCATCTCTCTAGCCCACTTTTTTTCTTCTTCTTTTTTTAATGTGAGAGAGCAAGAGTGGGAGTGAGAGTGAGTGAGGGAGAGAGAGAAAAAATGATGTGCCAGGGCCTCCAGCCACTGTAATCAAACACCAAATGTGTGTGTCACCTAGTGCATGCGTGCCACCTCGCACACTTGTGTAATTTTACACCTGGCTTACATGGGACCTGGAGAGTCAAACATGGGTCCTTAGGCTTCACAGACAAGTGCCTTAGCCACTAAGTCATCTCTCCAGCTCTTACACTTTTAAAGGAGCCAAGAGCCTCAGCTAGTTCTAGCTTCCATCTATACCTGCCTGGAGATAACCCTACTGGAGATCAAGTCCTCAAAAATTTCTGAGCACCTGTGTTTGTTGGCTGGGGATGTAGTTCAGTAGTAGAGTACTTGCCTGGATTTCACAAGGCTTGGGGTTCAGTCACCAGAGTCACAAAGACAAATAAATAAGTAAATAAATAACAAATAAGGGAAACAACCTACCTTCTGCCTCATCAGCCTCAAGTTTTCAGACCCAAAGAATATTAGAGATCTGATAGTTCTGACCATAAAACACCACCATACCAGAGTTCTATTCAGAACTTTCAGGCCAGTTGATTCCACACATGATTTTTTTTTAAGTGGAAGCCAGGTTTGGTAATGAACATCTTTCATTTATTTATTTGCTTATTTTTAGAGACAGGGAGAGAGAGATAGAGAGTGAGTGAGAATGGGCATGCCAGGGCCTCTAACCACCGCAAACGAACTCCAGATGCATGCGCCACCATGTGCATCTGGTTTACGTGGGACATGGAGAATTGGACCTGGGTCCTTAGCTTCGCAGGCATGTGCCTTAACCACTAAGCCATCTCTCCAACCCCCAGCCATGACTTTTTTAATCTCAGTCATCTAGTCAGTGGAAAAGTAAGACTGGAATTTCTGGACTGAAAGGCCAACGAAGCATGTGTGCTTTTCTTCTTGTTCCCAGAACTTTACTCCTTAATGAAATGATAAAGGTACGGCAAGGAGGGGTGGGCAGTAACAGTCCACTATAGCACATGGAATAGCAGCAAGGCTTCAAGGAGCGTGAATCGTAACACTTCTGAACGAAGTGTAATGACACAGGGAAGGACTCATGATGAAGGCTGGGAGAGGATGAGAGCCAATGAGCCCAGAAAACCCTCAAGGAAACGCAGAACCTGTAAACACTAAAGATGTCTGAGAGTAGGATGTGGGGCCTAAAATGGAAGGATTCACTTAAAGTCTATACTGGGAATTAAGTCAGTAACTCTACTCTTGTAAATATAATACCTAGAATCTAGATGTCTCACCATGGTGCTAGTTTGATTCAGGTGTCGCTAATAAGATTATGTGTTCTGAATGCTAGGTTCCCAACTGATGGAGATTTGGGAATTAATGCCTCCTAGAGGCAGTGTATTGTTGGGGGCAGGTTTATGGGTATTTTAGCCAGTGTCCCCTTTCTAGTGTTTGGCACACTCTCCTGTTGCTATTATCCACCTTATGTTGGCCAGGAGGTGATGGCCACCCTCTCTGCTCATGCCATTGTTTTCCCTTTCCATCTTGGAGCTTCCCCTCGAGTCTGTAAGCCAAAATAAAACTATTTTTTTCCTCAAAGCTGCTATTGGTCAAGCGATTTCTTCCAGCAATCTGAACTTGACTGCAACAGTAATAGTTGGTACCAAGAGTGGTGTTGCTGCTAGACACCTGACTGTATGGCTTGAGACTTTTGGAGCTGATTTTCAAGACAAATGTGGAAGGATTTGAAACCTCGGCCTAAGAAACGCTTTGCAGTGCAGTAAATACATCTTGATGGACTATTCTGGTCACAGATGAAAGACCTGAATGCAGTAAGAACTAAGGACTGTGAGGTTTGACTTATGAGGGTGAGAAGGAGCTTTGCCTGGCCTGGGCTAGAAGCAATTTGTATGAGAGGCTTGCTGTTATGTCCGTGTCCTAAAAAGTTGTGCAAGGTTGCTTTGCATAGAAACGGACTGGTGGGTGCAGAGGGATATGGCACAGAAAGAAATCTTTGGGCCAAAACTTCTGCCTGTTTAGCTGCAATTGTATGAGAGATTACAACCATTGAGGTTGGGTCAGCTGATCTGAATTGTGACAACAGAAAGAATGCAGTCTTTTGAAGGGGCCTGAATGTTGAAGGAGTGTCCTGTTCTTCAAAGTCTGCTTTATTCCCCCCTGGATTAACAAATTGGCACCCCACCTGGTATTATGGAGTGCAGAAATGCAGGAGAGGGTCACTGAATTTGCAGCATGGTCTTGTGCTTTGGAAAAGGCCATGGACAGTGTGTGTGAAGCAGGTTTGCTGGATATCTGTGTGGATACCTGATGGAGTCATGAGGATGGACCATGGGTTGCAGTGGAGACCTAGTGGAGATGCCGGGACCATGAGATGACTGCTAAGGATAGCTGTCAGCATCAGATGAAGTTTTTCAGGATTGTGAGTAGTCTAGCTAGAGGGGTAGAATTGGAACTCCAGAGACTTGTTGCTGGTTAGAATTATCGAACTTGGAGACTTGTCACTGACTAGAGTCATTGGACTTGGAGTTACATTTGCCTTGCTTAAATCTTGTATTGGTTGAATATTTCTTTGGTATGCCCAATGCCATCTTTTGCAGTGTGAATGTTTATTCAGTGCCCTTATGGGTTGTTGTTTTTTGTGTTTTTTTTTTTTTTGAGGTGCAATTTTTGGCATTATCAGTTAAAAGACCTTGGATTATGGGGATGTTTGAACATCATTAGGATTGATAAAAAATATGGGGACTTTTAAAGTTGGACTGAATGTATTGCATTTTACATCATGGCTGGTTATCAGTTTATGGGGGTCAGGGGTGGAACGTGGTGGTTTCATTCAGGTGTCCTCCATAAACTTAGGTGATCTGAATGCTGGGTTCACAGCTGATGGAGATTTGAGAATTAATACCTCCTGGAGGCGGTGTATTGTTGGGGGCTGGCTTATGGGGATTATAGCCAGTTTCCCCTTGCCAGTGTTTGACACACTCTCCTGTTGCTATTGTCCACCTTATGTTGGCCAGGGGGTGATGGCCACCCTCTCTCTGCTCATGCCAACTTTTTCCCCTGCCATTGTGGAGCATCCCCTTGAGTTTGTAAGCCAAAATAAACCCTTTTTCCCCAAAGCTTCTCTTGGCCAGGTTATTTCCACCAGCAATGTAAACCTGACTGCAACAACCATCTTTCAGGACCAAAAATAAATTAAAACTAGAGGGTTTTTCTAGCTGGGTGTGGTGGCGCATGCCTTTAATCCCAGCACTTGGGAGGCAGAGATAGGAGGATTCCCGAGAGTTTGAGGCTGCCCTGAAACTATATAGTGAATTCCAGGCCAGCCTGGGCTAGAGCAAGACCCTTCCCCCCTCCCAAAAGAGTAGAGAGGGTTTTTCTTTAAAGAAGCTGAGCAAATGACCTGGAAGACAGTGAAGTCAGAAAGGAATTAACATTTAAACACCAAGACCCTTACATACTAGAGTGTGTAATGACTAGGGTGACTTACCTATAAGTATCAGAAATTTACATTTTTGCATATAATGTAGGTAGCAGGGGAATTGAATCCAGGCTGTTAGGCTTTGCAAGCAAGTACCTTTAACTGCTGAGCCATCTCCCCAGCCCAATAATTTCCATTTTAACAATATGTGTTACCATACAAGTTTGGAGGTAGTGTGACTAGGATTTTCTAAGTGCTTTCTGATTGGATTTGAGGCTTATACCACAGGAGGAAGGGACTTGATGGTTGATACTGTAAACCTAGTGAAAGCCCATGATTGGAGAGGTCATAGTCCCTAGGGAGGGGTGTCTTATGTCCATGTGATTATTTTCTCCCTTTTCTCTGATCATTCCTTTACAGTTTCTAATAGATTTTTTCTCACACTCCCCACACAAAAATAAATACCTCCTTTTCAGTGCCAGGGATGGGATACCTTTCAGTGAGTTGTTGGCCAGGGAGGTCCCTGATGCCCCCAAAACATTATAGACCATTGCTGAGGCCCTTGGTTTCCCATCAGGCATAGATGGTAAGACCCTATTGCTGAAAAATCCACATACTTGGGCTGCAAGGCCACTGAGAAATCCTGCTGGAACTGAGCTGATAACCTCCTCCATGTAGACCAGCTGACAGAAAGCGGGAAGAAGCCATTCTACATGCAGTTCAATGGGAGAAAGAGAAATCACCAGGGAAGATACTCAACAGTGGACCAACCAGGCCAAATGAGCCAATGGGAGCAATAGTAGCATGGCTGTTATGGGGGAAACCAACTGCCTTCTAATTGGACTGGAGGCCTGCTCCATGGGAGGGAATACATCCCTGATACTAAAAACTTAAAACAGGGGTAGTCATGAGCCCTAGGGATGTAACATCTGCTGTTGTCTGGCTAAATGTATATACTATGCTTATCTAACTGCCCAGTAAGCACTTCTGTTAATATTCATACCCTTATGTTAATGCTACTCTCACTTTTGGTAGAGAATCTTTTCAGATGGTAGTGACCTTGGGATGACTCAGAAGGTATCATGGTGATGGAAAGAAATGACCGCAGTGCTCAATACTGCAATATCTCTATCACACCTTCCAAGGCTCAGGGTCTAATGCAGAAGTGGCAGAAAGAATGTAAGAGCCAAAGGAAGGGTAGGACTCCTTACAATGTGCTCCCTCCAGACATAAAATGGCCTGGATATCCATGGCCTCACAGTGCCTGACACTACCTACACAAGACCATCATAATAGGAGGAAAAGATCATGACATCAAAATAAAAGAGAGACTGATTGAGATGAAGAGAGGATGTGATGGAGAATGGAGTTTCAAAAGGGAAAGTGGGGGAAGGGAGGGTATCACCATGGGGTATTTTTTATAATCATGGAAGTTGTTAATAAAAATTTGGAAGATTGGGGCTGGAGAGATGGCTTAGTGGTTAAGTGCTTGCCTGTGAAGCCTAAGGACCCCAGTTCGAGGCTCGATTCCCCAGGTCCCACGTTAGCCAGATGCACAAAGGGGCGCACGCATCTGGAGTTCTTTTGCAGTGGCTGGAAGCTCTGGCACGCCCATTCTTCCTATCTCTCTCACCCATTCTCTCTCTCTCCCCGTCTTTCTCTCTGTCTGTCACTTTCAAATAAACAAAAAACAAAAAAATTTTAAAACAAATTTGGAAGACAAAAAAATTAAAAAAAAAAAAACACCTCCAAGGGCTGGAGAATTTGTTTGCAGTGGCTAGTGGCCCTGGGGCACTCATTCTCCCTTTCTCTGTTTCTTTCTTTCCCTCTCAAATAAATAAATAAAATACTAAAAATAAATAAACAAATAAAGCCAGGCCAGGTGTGGTAGCGCACACCTTTAATCCCAGCACTCAGGAGGCAGAGGTAGGAGGATAACCATGAGTTCGAGGCCACCCTGAGACTTCATAGTAAATTCTAGGTAAGCCTGGGCCAGAGTGAGACCCTACCTTGAAAAACAACAAAAATAAATAAATAAATAAATAAATAAATAAATAAATAAATAAATAAATAAAATAAAAATAAAGCCAGGCATAATGGTGCATGCCTTTAATCCCACACTTGGGAGGCAAAAGTAGGATGTTTTCCAAGAGTTTGAGGCCATCCTGAGACTACATAGGGAATTCCAGGTCAGCCTGGGCTAGAGGGAGACGCTGTCTCAAAAAACCAAAATATAAAAATAAACACTTCCAAAACATTAGTGTCCTTCTGAATTGTGTTTTGGCCTTGGTCTTTTTCTCTTCTCCTTGAACTGCATCACTACTCAAGTATTCTACCCCACTTGGGCCCTCTTGTTTATATCTCTAAATCCACATTTTGAACTGACTATTAGATATCTCTGCATGGATACTCTGCAGGCATCTCAAACTTGGAATGACCACAGCTTATCTTTCACTGCACCAAAGCCTCCTTTCCCTCCATTTCTTATCGTCCTGAGTGGTACCACACTCCACCCACAACCCCAGCCACAAGCCTGGGTGTCATACTTAGTTCCACCTCTTCCAAAGGTCAATACACTATCACGTTCTCTTAATTCTAACTCAGTCTCTTTTCTCTAGGTCCCAACTACAGTCCTTGCTTAATATCAGTCACTTAGTAGGTCCCCCAGCCTCTCACCCCTCCCATTCTTTCTGTACGAAGACTTTAGACTTAATAATGTTATTTTTTTTGCTGTTGTTTGTGGACCTAGGTTTGATTCCCCAGGACCTACATAAGCCAGATGTATAAGGTGGCACATGCATCTGGAGTTCATTTGCAGTGTGGCCATTCTTTCTCTCTCTCTCTAAAATAAAAATAAATTAAAAAAAAGAAATTTGAAGAAAAGAGTGTTATTCTTTTTTTAAAAATACTTTTATTTACTTATTTGTAAGCAGAGACAGAGAAGAGAGAGAGGTAATGGGTATGCCAGGACCTCTAACCACTGCAACTGAACTCCAGACACATGTACCTGCATCTGGTTTTATGTGGGTCCTGTGGAATCAAACTCAGGTCATTAGGCTTTTCAGGAAAGTGCCTTAACCACTGAACCATCTCTCTAGCCCCAAAATGTTATTTTTAAAAAATTTTAATGATTTTGAGAATTGATGTAGCATTGCTTTCTAGACAAATTGTCATTAGTCAGGTGCCACGGTGCACACCTTTAACATCCTGGCACTGGGCAGGCTGAGATAGGAAGGACACTATGAGTTTGAGGTCAGCCTGGGTCTACAGTGAGATCCTGCCTTCAAACAAAAACAAAAAAATTGTCCCGGCTCAAAAAACATCATCTCGGGGGCTAGAGAGATTGCTCAGCAGTTAAACAAACATGCTAAACAAACATGCAAGAATGAGAACCTAACGGGGTCCTGAGACTGTCTAAGTTAAAATCTCCAGAACCAACAGAAACTGCTGAACATGGCCACAAATGTCAAACTCCAGTCCTGTGGGAAGTGGAAAGTGGAGAATTGCTGAGGCTCACCAACAGCAAGCTCCAGAATCAGTAAGAGACTCCATCGCAAGCTAAAACTAGGCAGGGCTGGAGAGATGGCTCAGTGGTTAAAGGCACTCAATTGCAAAGCCTGATGACTTGGGTTCGCCTGCACCCACATAAAGCCAGATGCACAAAGTGGCACATGCATCTTGACTCCTTTTACAGTGGCTCTGGTGTTCCTGTTCTCCTTTAATAAATATTTTATTATATTTTATAATATATATTTGTTATATATATATAAATAGTTTAATAAATATTAAAATATAGGCTAGGTGAGTGATGGAAGAGGATCTCATGTTCTCCAGCCATTACAGGCAAGCCCCCAGGACCTGCATGAGCATATACATGTGCATACCACACATACCACCCACAAACATACACTATACACAGAGAAAAAACCCCAACATCCAGCCAGGTGTGGTGGCTCATGCCTTTAATCCCAGCACTTGGGAGGCAGAGGTAGGATTGCATTGAGTTCAAGGCCACCCTGATACTACATAGTGAATTTCAGGTCAGACTGGGCTAGAGTGAGACCCTACCTCGAAAAAAAAACCAAAAAACAAAAAAAATCTTCTACTGTCATTGTCATTTCATAATGATAAAAGGACTGTTTAACTTCAAAAAATCAAAAGTCTCATACATCCAAAATAAAAGATAGGATCCATTGGTATGAGAACCCTGGTTTAGTTAAAATCTAGACCTTTGCTGGGTGTGGTGGTGCATACCTTTAATCCCAGCACTCAGGAGGCAGAGGTAGGAGGATCGCTGTGAGTTTGAGTCCTCCCTGAGACTACATAGTGAATTCCAGGTCAGCTTGAGCTTGAGTGAAACCCTACCTCAAAAGACCAAAAAAAAAAAAAAAAAAAAAAAACAAAACCCAAAAAACCTAGATTTTCATCAGAGTGATATTTCACAAAATGATCAAATCATGTTTGGCTTAAAGATACCTGCATCATATAAACATTTAAATTTATCCATATAGTCTATATATTCCTCATTGTGATAGCTGTATAATATTCATCATTTGGGCAGGCTATAGTAATTTTGTTGTGTTTTGGAGTTTTTTTGTTGTTTTGGTTTTTTGAGGTAGGGTCTCACTCTAGTCCAGGCTGACCTGGAATTCACTATGCAGTCTCAGGATGGCCTCGACCTCACGGCGATCCTCCTACCTCTGCCTCCTGAGTGCTGGGATTAAAGGCCTGCGTTACCACGCCCAGCTTATTTAGTTGTCTTCTCACCATTTTTTTTCTTTGTTTGTTTGTTTTGTTTTTAAGTTAGAGTTTCACTCAAGTCCAGGCTGACCTGGAATTCACTCTGTATCCTCAGGGTGGCCTCGAACTCATGGCGATCTGCCTACCTCTACCTCCTGAGTGCTGGGATTAAAGGCGTGCACCACCACACCTGGCTTCTCAGTATTTTGATCATTTTGCATTATGCTTTTGACCCTAGTGTTAACAGCCATCTGAAAGGAGAAGCTTCTCTAACCAACATTGAGAGTAGCATTAATATATGGGCAGAAACATAAGCGTTTAGAGGGAGGTTTGGCAGTCATAATATATGTATTTAGCCAGACAACAGCAGTAGTTTCCCCCTTAGGGCCATCTCTCCGGCCCCTGTGACTGGTTTCTAACTCTCTGTGAGGGGATGTATATGATGAGGAATACACAAGTACATACATGTACACAGAGATTGGCATGTCCTTCAGATGAGAGGACTGTTTCTCGCTGGCTTTCTTGAAGCCAGTTTTTCTGCCATGCTTGATGCTGCAGAGAGGTCCATGTGCCAGGAACTGAAGATGACCTCCAGCTGAGAGCCAGCAAACACGGATGCTATTGCAGTCAGGTTCACATTTGCTGGCAGAAATCACCCGACCAAGAGCAGCTTGTGGGGGAAAAAAGGGTTTATTTTGGCTTACAGACCCCCAGGGAAGCTCATGATGGCAGGGGAAAACGATGGCATAAACAGAGGGTGGACATCACCTCCTAGCCAACATAAGACGGGCAATATCAACAGTAGAGTGGGCCGAACACTGGCAAGGGGACACTGGCTATCCCATCCATAAGCCTGTCTCCAACAATACACTGCCTCCAGGAGGTGTTAATTCCCAAATCTCTATCAGCTGGGAACCTGGCATTCAGTACACCTAAGTTTATGGGAGACACCTGAATCAAAGCACCATGTTCTGCCCATGACCCCCATAAATTGTTAAACATCCATGATGTAAAATGCAATGCATTCAGTCCAACTCCCAAAACCCCCACACTTTTTGTCAATCCTAATGATGTTCAAACCTCCCCATAGTCCAAGGTCTTTTAACTGAGCCATGATACAGAAAAAAAAAAAAAAGAAAAAGAAAAAACAAACACTCAAAAGCCACAGAATGAACATTCACACTGCAAAAGATGGCACTGGGCATAGCAAAGAAATATTCAGCCAATACAAGATTTAAAACAACCAGGGCAAACATCAAACCCTGTAGCTTCAAGTCCAACAACTCTAGCCCGTGACAAATCTTCCAAGTCCAATAATTCTAACCAGCAACAAGTCTCTGGAGTTCCAATTCCACGCTTCCAGCTAGGCTACTCACAGTCTTGGAAAACTTCGTCCAGGGCTGGCAGCTTTCCTTAGCAGCCATCTTGTGGTCCTGTCATGTCTATTGGTCTCCACTGCAACCCACAGTTCATCCTCACAGCTCCATCGGGTCTCCATGCAGTCAATCCTGCTTCACCCTGCCCATGGCCATTTGCAAAACACAAGACTGGATTGCAAATTCAATGACCCTCTCTTTCCTGCATTTTTTATAGTTCACAATACCAGGTAGGGTGCCAATTTGTTAATCCATGGGGGTAAAAAGCAGACTTTGAAGAACAGGATACTCCTTGAGTATTCAGGCCCCTTCAAAAAAGTCCACATTCTTCCACTTGCCCCAGTGCAGGTCAGCTGGCCCAATCTCAAAGGCTATAATCTCTCATACAATTGCAGCTGAACAGTCAGCAGTTTTGGCCTAAAGATTTCTTTCTGTGCTATATCCTTCTGCTCATACCAGTCCTTTTCTATGCAAAGCAACCCTGCACAAATTCTCAGGATACGGGCATAACAGCAAGCCTCTCACACAAATTGCTTCTAGCCTAGTCCAGGCAAAACTCTTTCTTACCCTCACAAGCCAAACCTGACAGTCCATAGTTATTACTGCATACAGGTCTTTTAACTCTGACCAGAATAGTTCATCAAACTGTACTTAGAGCACTGCAAGGTTTCAAATCCTTCCACATTCCTCTAGAAAATTAGCTCCAGAAGGACAAAGGCACACAGTCAGGTGTCTAGCAACAGCATCACTCTTGGTACCAACATTACTGTTATAGTCAGGTTCACATTGCTGGCAGAAATCACCCAACCAAGAACAGCTTGTGGGGAAAAAAAAAAGGTTTATTTTGGTTTAAAGACTCGAGGGGAAGCAGGGGAAAATGATGACATGAGCAGAGGGTGGACATCACCCCCTAGCCAACATAAGGTGGACAACAGGAACAGGAGAGTATGCCAAACACTGACAAGGGGACACTGGCTATAATTCCCATAAGCCTTCCCCCAAAAATACGTTGCCTCTAGGAGGTGTTAATTCCTAAATATCCATTGGCAGATAATCTAGCATTCAGAACACCTAAGTTTATGGGGGATACCTGAATCAAACCACCACAGTATCTCACCATTGGCACTGAATTTTTTCTATAAAAAATTTTTAAAAAAAACTATGGCTTCTGGGCACATTACCCACCTTCACAAGTTACTTCAGCCCAAACTCTCTCTTTTAAAACACACAAACACACACACACACACACACACACACACACACACACACACACACACATAATTGCTTTCTATATGGCTTATGCATAACATCTTAAATTATATTTTGTTTTGTTTTTTGAGGTAGGGTCTCACTTTAGCCCAGGCTGACCTGGAATTCACTATGTAGTCTCAGGCTGGCCTCAAACTCACAGTGATCCTCCTACCTCAGTCACTAGAATGCTGGGATTAAGGTGCAGGCCACCACACCTGGCAGAGAGGGAGATATTGGGTGCACCAGGACCTATAGCCACTGCAAACGAACATTGGATGCATGTGCCACTTTGTGTATCTGGCTTTACGTGGGTACCGGGGAACTGAACTTGAGTCATTAGGCATAGCAGGCAAGTGCCTTAACTGCTGAGCCATCTCTCAAGCCCACATCGTAAATTTTGATTGAGTCTCACTCCCTCCTCTCTTCCGTCCCCTCTCCTTAGACCATTTCTCCCCCAGTGTTCTTACCCCTCTACTTACATATCTACTATGCCCTCCCCCCAAGCCCTCCCTCTTCCCTCCTTCATAGCCCCTTTCTAGATTCCCGGCCTCTACTTCTGACTTTCATTCAAACTCACCTACAAATATAAACATTTGAATCGAGGGTCTACATATGAGAGAGAACATATGGTGTTTGTCAGTTTCGATTTTAATGTCTCTCATTTGTGACACTTTTCTCAATGACACTAGCAGTTTTGTCACAATCTTACATACACATCTGCCCAAGTAGTCATAGCAGAGCGAGAGGAAAGACCTTATTTAGTTTGTCTCTGTGGCATTTTGTATTTATACCTGACACGTAAGGGGTACTCAGTGAGACTCTTGTTGAACAAATGAACAAGGTGTCTATTGTGTGCACATTTTGAGAGAAACAGGAAACAAAACCATCAAGATCATTTAGAGGACTGGAGAGATGGCTCAGTGGTGAAAGGCACTTTGCTTGCAAAGTTTGCCCACCTGACATACAATTCTCTAGCACCTACATAAAGCTGAACGTACAGTGGCACTTGAATCTGTGATCTCAACATACCCTCTGACAATGGAAAGCAGAGCCAGGAGAATCCATTTGCAGTCTTGAAGTGCATGCACATTGTCAACAGATCCTGTCTCAAAGAAGATGGAGCTCCGACACCTTCAAATTGTTCTCTGACCTCCATATGCATACTGAAGCACATGCACCCCCCCCAGAAATAAGTAAAAATAAATCATTTAGCCTAATCACCTTGTACAATCCCCTTTTTAACATTTTTAGGGTTTGTTTGTTTGCTTGCTTTTTCTAGGTATGGTTTCACTCTTGCCCAAGCTGACCTGGAACTCACTGTGTAGTCTCAGGGTAGCCTTGAACTCATAGTGATCCTCCTACTTCTGCCTCCCAAGTGCTGAGATTAAAGATGTGTGCCACCACACCTGGCTTTAATTTTTTTTTATTTATTTGTTTGAGAGAGAGAGAGAGAGAATGGGTGTGCCAGGGCTTCCAGCCACTGCAAACAAACTCCAGATGCATGCGCCACCTTGTGCATCTGGCTTACGTGGGTCCTGGGGAACCGACTGAGGTCTTTTGGCTTTGCAGGAAAATGCCTTACCGCTAAGCCATCTCTCCAGCCTGGCTTTAATCTTTTTAATTTTTGCTTTATTTTACAATTAAGCAGCCTGTGGTTCAGAAAATATCTGATTTGAGTTTGTAGGGAAAGTTACAGCTAAATACCTGCTCTAAACTAGAGCTGATGTTGACCCTTTTAAATAGTGTATAATGAAGCCCTCCTTACTTTTTGCTGACTATACCTACCTTTCCTTTCAATATTCTGTTTTTATTTTTATTTTTTTATGTTTTTGAGATAGCGTCTCGCTCTAGCCCAGGCATGCACCACCATGCCTGGCATTGCCCCCTTCTTTCACTCTGGCCACCCTCAAATCTGCTCTGTACATTGCAGCCATGAGGGCCTTTTCCAAATCTGGTTGTGCTGACTGCAAATATTGTCAGGTTAACTGCCTTTTGCCCACTGAAATACTTATTGGTTTTTATTATTCTTTGGGCAAAAGACAGTGTCCTTTGTATGGTCTAAAAAGGCTCTGCAACCTCTCCTCACCATTTTTCTTCTTCCAAGGCTCCAGCTTCATCACAATTTCTCATTTACCTGTTTGCATTCTAGTTATTCTTTTTTAAAAAAGTTATTTATTTTATTCATTTATTTGAGAGAGAAAGAGGAAGCTAGAGAATGGACTTGCCAGGGCCTCTAGCCACTGCAAACAAACTCCAGATGCATTTGCCACTTTGTGCATCTGGCTTATGCAGGTCCTAGGGAGTCGAACCTGGGTCCTTTGACTTTGCAGACAAGTGTCTCCAGCCCCATTCCAGTCATTCTTATCAATTTTTAAACAATATTTATTTGCAAGCAGAGTGTAAGAGAGAGAGAAAGAGACAGCGACAGAGAGAGAGAAGGGCAGGCAGGGGCGGGAGGGTGAGAATAGATGTGCCAGGGCCTCTTGCCACTGCAAATGAACTCCATATGTATATGCCACTTTGTGCATCTGGCTTTAAGTGGGTACTAGGAAACCAAGCCTAGGCAGTCAGGTTTTGCAAGCAAGTGACATTAACTACTGAGCCATCTCTCCAGCCCAATTTTCAGTTTTTAAAATGTACAATACTCTTTGTTTGACAGATGAGACAATCAAGGCGTGAAAAATCTGGTATGAGCTGGGCTCAGTGGTGCAGGCCCCAAACCCCATACTTGGGAAGTAGAGGCAGGAGGATCAGGTGGCCAAGGTCATTCTCAGCTGCAAGTCATCTTCATCCTTGGTCATAGAGCAAGTTGTTTAAAGCCACTCTGGGCTATATAAGGCCCTGGCTCAAAAAGAAGAAAAAAGATCTGATATGGAGCCAGGTGTGATGGTACTTGCCTTTAATCCCAGCAATCAGAAGGTAGAAGTAGATGGATTGCCAAGAATTCAAGGCCAACCTGGGCTACCTCAAATTCCACCCCACCATCTAATATGAACTATTTTGATTTTTTTTTTGTTTGTTTGTTTGGTTTTTTTTTTTCTTTTTCAAGGTAGGGTCTCACTCTAGCCCAGGCTGACCTGGAATTCACTATGGAGTCTCAGGGTGGCTTTACTGGAAGCAACACTCATTAATATGGTCTCACATCACTACTTGTAAATTTATCCCTGTGTGCATCACTGGTGTCTGCTTTTTGTTAATTGGCTCTGTGATGATATGGACTCTTGTTTCTGTGTCTGTATACTGCAGACCCAGGCACCTATTAGGTCTTGAACTCATGGCGATCCTCCTACCTCTGCCTCCCAAGTGCTGGGATTAAAGGCGTGCACCACCACGCCCGGCATGAACTATTTTGAGACCAAAGTTATAAATGACCGCTTTAATACTGGTATCCTTTGGCTGACCTGGAACTCACTCTGTAGTCCCAGGCTGGCCTTGAACTCATCTTACCTCTGCCTGCTGAGTACTGGGGATTAAAGGCGTGCACCACCACAGCCAGCTGATATCCTTTTTTAAAAAAGTATTTAATTGTTTATTAGAGACAGAGAGAAAGAAGAGAGAGAGAATGGGCACACCAGGGCCTCTAGTCACTGCAAATGAGCTCCCGATGCATGCGCCACCTTGTGCATCTGGCTTACATAGGACCTGGAGAATCAACCCTGGATCCTTGGGCTCTGCAGGTAAGTGCCTTAACTGCTAAGCCATCTCTCCAGCCCATGATATTCTTTTTTAAAGACAGGATCTCATATAACCCATGCTGACCTCAAACTCACTATGTAACTGAGAATAAAACTCCCCATTCTCCTGCCTCTACACCTGAATGCTGGCGTTATAGGCCACGCCCAGTCACATCTCCTCTTTTAAATCTGATGTCTCTTCACTCTCCCTTGCCAAGAATGCCCCCTGTAAACCTCTCCTCTTCCTCTTGCATGCTTGTCCTTCAGATCTCAGCTAATTGCTACCTCACCAGGGAAGCTTTACTGGAAGCAACACTCATTAATATGGTCTCACATCACTACTTGTAAATTTATCCCTGTGTGCATCACTGGTGTCTGCTTTTTGTTAATTGGCTCTGTGATGATATGGACTCTTGTTTCTGTGTCTGTATACTGCAGACCCAGGCACCTATTAGGTCTTGAATGGCTGGATCAAAGGATGAATGAGTATACATCAGCTAGCAAAAGGGCAGTCCAGATGGAAGGGATAGCACTGAAGGAACACTCCAAAGACAGAAATAACTTTGAGATCTGGAGCTAGAAAGAAAATCAAGAAACTAGGTAAGTAGGTAAGGTTTTGATGATGGTAGGCAACTGTAAAGATTTTGGATAGTTGCTAATTTTTTGGTACTGTTTGGCCTACTACTCACTTTTATATTGCTGGTTATTAACCACAGAAAGCAAGCTGAAATATGAATCAAGGTATATTTAGGGAGAAAAACTAAAGATATGAAAAGGAACAAGCATGATTTTAGAGGGATTGGATAGGGACTGCCTGAACCTTTGAGATGGATAATATACATCTTTTTTTTGGGTGTTTTGAGGTAAAGTCCTCCTACAACAGTCCTCCTACCCCTACCTCTGCTGCCTGTGTGCTGGGATTAAAGGCGTGGGACATCACACCCTGCACAGATCTCTTTTTTTAGTGGTAGGGATTGAGCCATGCCAAAAATGGGCTGTTCCACTGAGTCTCACTCCTAGGCCCCAGATTATGCAATTTTATGTGGCTATGGTCAAAGCTTGTATAAAATGCAATAGAAATCCAGGCTGGATGAGGCGTGGTGGTACATGCCTTTAACTGGAGGAATGCCATGAATTCGAGGCCACCCTGAGACTTCATAGTGAATTCCAGGTCAGCCTGGGCTAAAGTGACCTACCTCAATAAACAAACAACAATACTAACAATAATATAAAACCATTAGCAAGGAGGCCCTTAGAGACACTTTAAAAGCTGTTTTTGACAACTCTCATACATATACATATACATATACATATACATATACATATACATATACAAACTTCCTTTTGCCCCCCTTTCTAATTTGCTGTACCCTTTTTTCTTCCTTCCTCCATTATTCATGACATGTTGAGAGGCCCAATATCATGCAAGTCTTGTGCAGGTAAGGACCGTGGCTATGAAGTCATAAATGCACCTTTAGAGCAATTTTGACATCAAAAAGCTTTGGCACATGGAAACAGAGGAGTTTGTCCAAATAACCCATCGCAACTTCACTTTCGGCAGTGGTATAAATCACAAACTGCGGTTTGAACATGAGGCTCTCATAAAAAAAAAAAAAAAAAAAGACTAGAGGTCAATTCACTAACAATCTGCTGAAATATCCTAAATGCAAAAAGTAATTGTAAACTGCGAAACTGAAGCGCGAGCTTTTGCATTAATGGGAAAGCCCGTGTCTCTGTGTCTCTCTTCGTCAGAATATGTCATTCTTGTCACCAACTAGACGATGAGAGGCGCGCATGAGGGAATCCCATCTTGAATTTTGGACAAGCGTACGTGAAAACCCGAAATCCCAGCTTCCACAATTATCCCAAGTGCCGAGACAGGTTTTTCATGAGCCGTGAGAATTCAACGCAGTCCTTGTGAGTCACCCCAAATGGGATGTGTGCGATGAACACTTTTTTTTTTTTTTTAATTTGCAAGGGTGGGGGGGAGGGAGAGAGGGGGGAGGGAGGGAGGGAGAGAGACAAGAGTAGAGAAGAGAATGGGCACACTAGGGCCTGTAGCGACTGCAAACGAACTCCAGACACATGTGCTTATGCACCTGGCTAACGTCGGTCCTGGGGAATCGAACCTAGGTCCTTGGCTTTGCAGGAAAACGCCTTAACCGCTAAACCATCTCTATAGCCCTTTTCTTTCTTTCCTCCCTTCCTTCGTTCTCTTTTTTTTTTTTTGTTCCTTAGCGCCCCCCCCCCCCACACACACACCGCTTCCCGTAAGGATTTTGAGGAACCGGGAAGATGAAATGTTTCAGTGCCGGCAAATGCGCCTCGTTGCAGGCCTTCCACTCCGCAGGGCGGGCTCAGGCAGGCGTCTTCAGCTCATTTTGCAGCGGATGACAGCCCGTGCCCCCGCATCCCCGGCCCTGCAAGGGGAAGGGCCGGGAGCTTGGGCGGTCAGAGAAGCGCCAGGTCCCACTCACGCACAACACGGCCGGGAGCGGGGCGGGGACTAGCGCGCCGGAGTCCTCCGCCGTCCCAGCATGCCCTGCGCCGCCTCACCATCGAGAGCGGCTTCCGGCGTCGCGGGCGGAGGTGCGCGAAGGAGGTGCGCGAAGGAGGAGCGGGCCCCGTCGCCGCGCGCTCTCACGCCGTCGCGCTCTCTCGGCCAACATGGCGGGCGTGGAGGAGGAGGCGGCAGCTGCCTCCGGGAACCACCTGAACGGCGACCTGGATCCGGACGACAGGGACGAGGGAGCGTCCAGCACGGCCGAGGAAGCGGCCAAGAAGAAGAGACGGAAGAAGAAGAAGAGTAAAGGGGCTGTCTCAGGTGAAAAGGGAGCCGTGTTTGCGCGGAGCGCTGCCTTGCCCGGGGGGGAATGGCCGAACGACGTGGCTCGGGGACGCGTCAGGGAGAGTCCCGCACGGAGCTGCGCTCCCAGGCCCGCTCCAGCCGCCCAGGAGTGGCGGGGAGAGGCCGCTTCTCCTCCCGCGGTGGGACGCGCGGCGGGAACCGGGGCGCGTGGGGTGGGGATAGAAAAAAAGAGTGTCGCCCGGCTGCGCGTGGGGCGGCTCCGGCCTCGTCGACCCCGCGCCGCCGTCCTGCCCGGGGCTCTCGCTCGGCTCCCACGCGCGCCGGGGCGCGGACACCTCCCCAGGAGCCCCCCCACCCCCGCCCCCGGGCCCGTGTGCTCCTCGGGCTTGGCGCTCTCTACCTGGGACGGAGCTTCCAGGGTGGGGGTGGGGCGGACCGGTGCGTTGCGTGATCTCTTTGCCCCCCCCTCCCCGAATCCGCGTTGACTTTCGGGGTTTTGATGTTGACTGCAGTTTGGGGAAGGGTGTGTGTGTAAATGTCCTTGTGCCCCGTCTGCTCTTGGCTCTGAGAATGCATGGTGATGGTGCGTATTTTCGCTTGCTTAATAACCAAGCATCCTTAAGCTTTAGGGCCTGCGGATCTGAATTACGATGCCGCTTTGGAGTAGTGTAGACAAGGTGTTTGGGGTCTGGGAGTGGAACTTCTTAACTGGTTACCTCTGAATTCCCTGATAAGGCCAGGAAAACAGCCAAATGTTCACAGTTGAGCCATCTTATGAACTGGGAAGCTTAATGCTTTACCTTGAGAAGTCTTGTTTTTGTTTCACAAGCCTCCTTCATTTTAGCAGAACGTACCACCCCCCTCCCCGCCCAAACCTTTCTTAAGATCAACCAGAGAAAGAATGAGAGAAAACATGAAGAGGTCAGAATGATTGACATGGAGTTGAGAAAGCTTGGAGAGGACTTCCATGTATTTCTGAAATTTATTAGATAAGAGTGGAAACTAAAGAGTTGTAGCATTGCAGTTCTCTTCCAGAGCAAAATTTTATCTTGGGACATACCCTGGTGGTAGTTACTGGCTTTCAGATGAACTGTAAACTCTGCGGTTTGCCCTTGAAGGTATGCAGCAGACTGGTCTTAATATTTTTAACAGTTTTATGTCTCAGTATAAATCCTCCAGTAATCAGAATGTGATAGTATCACTCTCTTACACACACAGAGCTCTTACGGCTAGATTGCGATCACTTCCAGATGTTTTAAGATTTTGTATTTTAGTGGTGAACTATCTTACGATTATTTTGATTTTACCAAGCCCAAGACAATCGCTTCAAGAAGCTGAAGTATTCCACATAAATTGTCCTCTTCCTAAAGCCTTCAGCATTTATTACTTACCTTAAATAACTGTTAGTAATTAAAATATTTATCATAGTCTAATTGTTGAATACTTTTAAAGTTTAAACTGCGTAAGAATAGGGACCAACTTACATTTGTATTTGTCCAACTAATGATAGCATGTGTAAATGGAGATTTTGCAGAATGAAATGAATAGGCAGTATTACTTAGGTATGGAAGGTTTTCCGTGCTGTTTAACAACTTACGTTGACAATAATTTTTTTTTTTCCCTTGAGTACTTACAAGGCAAAGATTTGCAAAGTGTTAAGAATTGTTAGAACATGTGGGAAAGTATTACATTTGACTTGTGTTGTTTATTTGAACTGCAGCACAACAGGAACCGGATAAAGAATCAGGAGCCTCGGTGGAAGAGGTAACAAAACAGTTGGAAAGACAAGCATTGGAAGAGAAGGAAAGAGATGATGATGATGAAGGTAAATGGTTCCGTTGATATGACTAGAAAAGAAGAAATTGTGACAGTCTTTAAACAAAATCTGTTTTATTTGCCCATGTAGTCTGTTGTCTGCCATTTTATGTATTAAAACTTCACTCAGAGTCACAGATACAAAGGAAAGGATATTTATTAGCAACTCTGGCTCTGTTGACTACTTGCTCAGATAACAGTGTCTCAACTTCTAAAAATGTACTTTACACAGGGCTGGGTAGAGTGCCTGCCTAGCATGTGCCACATAAATGAGGTGTGGTGGTGCATCCTGTAATCCTAACATTTGGGAGATAGAAGCAGAAGGATCAGAAGTTCAAGGTCATCCCCAATATGAGGCCAGTTTGGACTATTGGCCCATCTTAAAAAGAAAAGGCTGGGCACAATGGCACATGCTTTTAATCCCAGCACTTGGGAGGCTGAGGTAGGAAGAATGCTGTGAATTTGAGGCCATCCTGGGGCTACAGAGATAGCTCTAAGTCAGC
Organism: Jaculus jaculus; assembly: GCF_020740685.1. Lineage (NCBI taxonomy): Eukaryota > Metazoa > Chordata > Mammalia > Rodentia > Dipodidae > Jaculus > Jaculus jaculus. The sequence continues at coordinate 138,753,541 of NC_059107.1, forward strand.
CTGGGCTAGAGTGAGATGATACCTCAAACAAAACAACAAAATACTTCATAGAGGGCCTGGTTGTTACTGAAATAAAATTGACAAGCTGTTTATTTTAATAATTTCTGAACAACTGCTATGCTAGGCACTACTCTAGGATACGTCATCTGCATTCTCATTCTACTTCACAAACACATCTGAAGTAGTTGCTGGTCTCTTTTGTAGATAGAAAAATGGTGGTCATGTGAGTTGCCTCAAGTGATATAGATGATAGATATATGTAAATTAGTGCCAGAGTTTGAAACCTAGTACCTGATCCCAAGTCTGACTCAGTTACAGTCTATACCACATTTCTTTGCTCTTTCTCAGACATGCATATTGGAGTGCTTCTAAACTTGTATAAATTCCTTGACCTTAAGCTCCTTGAGTATTTGAATGCCATTTAAAACAATGGTTGCTAGAATTCTAGTAATTGATGCTATCAGTAAGATGAATGGAGAAAGGATTAAGTAAGAACACTTACTATTTTACAGCTTGTTTTGGCACAGAAGAAAATGGGGCTTTTCCAGTTTTTGTATTTATGGTTCTCTATGCCAGGAACTGTTGCTGCACCTCAGCACTGTCTACCTAAGGTTATATGCCTCAACTATTATGGTAGGGTAGTTTACTTTTTCTTTAGAAAGCTGTGTTCATGTCCTTCAAGAAGCTTGCAGTAAGTATTTTAAAAAAATTGGGGGGGGGCTGGAGAGATGGCTTAGTGGTTAAGCACTTGTCTGTGAAGCCTAAGGACCCCAGTTTGAGGCTTGATTCCCTGGGACCCATGTTAGCCAGATGCACAAGGGGCCGCATGCGTCTGGAGTTCGTTTGCAGTGGCTGGAGGCCCTGGTATGTCCATTTTCTCTCCCTCTATTTGGGTGCCGTGATCCTTCCCTCCTCTTATGATGGTCTTATGCAGGTAGTGTCAGACACTGTGAGGTCATGGGTATCCAGGCCATTTTGTGTCTGGAGGGAGCATGTTGTATGGAGTCCTGCCCTTCCTTTGGCTCTTACATCCTTTCCGCCACTTCTTCCGCATTAGACCCTGAGCCTTGGAAGGTGTGATAGAGATATTGCAGTACTGAGCACTGTGGTCATTTCTTTCTATCACCATGATACCTTCTGAGTCATCCCAAGGTCACTACTATCTGAAAAGAGAAGATTCTCTACCAAAAGTGAGAGTAGCATTAATATAAGGATGTGAACATTAGCAGAAGTGCTTACTGGGCAGTTAGATAAGCATAGTATATACATTTAGCCAGACAACAACAGACGTTACACCCCTAGGGCTCATGACTACCCCTGTTTTAAGTTTTCAGTATCAGGGATGTATTCCCTCCCATGGAACGGGCCTCCAGTCCAATTAGAGGGCAGTGGTTTCCCCCATAACAGCTGTGCCACTATTGCATCCATTGGCTCATTTGGCCTGGCTGGCTAAATATAAGGCTTGCAGTGTCCACTGATGAGTATCTTCACTGGTGATTTCTCTTTCTCCCATTGAACTGCATGCAGAATGGCTTCTTCCAGCTTTCTGTCAGCTGGTCTATGTGGATGAGGTTATCAGCTGAGATCCTGGTTTATGCTTTTTAAAGCTCTGAACAAGAAAGAGATTTGTAAATTCTAGGTAATTTAATAGGTTGGTGTAGATTTCACCGTGTATATAAATTTATAGTGTAAATCTTGAAGTATGCTTTACTCCATTTCACTTACAACACCTGGATGTCTTAAAGGAACATTTTGTATGCTGGATCAGAAATATTCAGTGTTCTAAAGAGGATTTTAAGACTATTAGTACTTCTGCTGGGCATGGTGGCACATACCTTTAGTAATCCCAACACTTGGGACGCTGACGTAGGAGGATTGTAGGAGGATTGTCGTCATTTCCAAGGCCAGTCTAAGCTACAGAGTGATTTAAGTCAGCTTGAGGTAGAGTGAGACCCTGCTTTAAAACAATTAAAACCAAAAAAGGATACTGGTGTTTTTCTCCAATTTGAATTACTTGTCAAGTTTGTTTTGATAATCAGAATCTTCTTGCCTCTACCTCCCAGGTGCTAGGAATAAAAGTGTTTGCCACCACACTTGACTAACTTGTTGTCATGAGTGTGCTCTGGAGGGGATGGATAACCAGTACTTTTTAATTTTTCTTTCAAAGAAAAAATGTTGGGAATAGTAGAGCAAGACAAAATGTAGAGTCAAAAAGTTAACTCTGATATGAATATTATAATTTGCAGTGAAATTGGTGCTAATGCTGAATGAACACTCAATTGGAAGGATTAGGACTTGATTAATACCAAATAGAAAACACCGTTTTTGAGTAGGGCTAGTTCTGAGAAGGTAGTGAGTGGTGCAAATGACAGGATTCGTTAAAGGATCCTTAGGAGGACATGTATAGGAAAGGCAAGGGATCATTTGGAAGCTGGTGGCAGTAAGCAATGCATGTGGTAATGAAGACTTAAACTCGTAGTCCTAAGTAGGAATGGAAGGTAGAGTTGAATAGAACGTTAATGGAAACTGAATCGATGAGCAGAAAGATGAACAGGCCTTCGTATATACTCAGGAGGTTTGAACTTAGGTGAGTGGATATTGGTGCTGTTAACTGAAATAATAAAGTTGGGCAAAGAGATTAAGGGAGGGAGATTGCATCAAAGGTGTTGAATTTAATTTTAGAGGCATTAAACTTGAAATTGGGACCTATGGCTTAGCATTCCAAGGCACTTGCTTGCAAAGCCCGATGGCCTGAATTCAGTTCTCTAGTACCCACTTAAAGTTAGGCCAACAAAGTGGCACATGCATCTGGAGTTTGTTTGCAGTGGCAAGAGATGCTAGCATATCCTTACTCTATCTCAAATAAGTAAATAAAAATAGTTTTTGTAAAAAAAAAACTTGAAATTGGCTAGAGAGATGCCTTAGTGGCTAAGGTGTTTGCCTACAAAGCCAAAAGACCTCAGCTCGACTCCCTAGGACCCATGTAAGCCAGATGCACAAGGTGGTGCATGTTTCTGGAGTTCGTACCTCTCTCAAATTTTAAGTTGGGCTTAGGAACTTATAATTTGTTCAAAATAATTAAGTATGTACTTTGGGCCAGGCGTGGAGGCACACATCTTTAATCCCAGCACTCGAGAGGCAGAGGTAGGAGGATTGCTGTGAGTTCAAGGCCATCCTGAGACTACATAGTGAATTCCAGGTCAGCCTGGGCTAGAGGGATACACTGCCCCGAAAAACTAAAATAATAATAACTATTATTATTATTATTGTACTTTGGGTTTAGACACATTTGGGCAATTGTGTCAACAAAAGTATAGATGATTTCATTTAATTCTATCTCCACCAAATGTTTTCTTTTTGTTGTTTTGTATGCAGTGCACTTGTGGTATTTTTCTCTATAGTTTGGCCTCTTCTAGAATATATAATTATCTAGCACTCAGCTTTTTGTTGTTGTCTATCCTGTTTTACTTAATAATTTTGAGCCATCCAATGGTTGCATCTCTTTTTAGGAATTAGTGCATTCCTTTTTATTGCTAAGTGGTGTCCCAAATTTTGCTAATTCATTACTAGTTGAAGGATATTTGTGTTTCTGGTTTTTGTCATTTATGAGTTAAGATTCTTCTGAACATTTGTTGAAAGGTCTTTTTGTAGACATATGTTTTCATTTCTTTGAGTAGACACTAAAGAGTAGGTCTCCTGCTCATTTGGTGTGTGTTTAACCTTGTAAGAAACTGACAAACTGTTTTCCAAAGTGTCAGTACCACTTTGCATTTGTGCCAGCAATGAGTGTGTTCTTTAGTATCCTTGTAAGAATTTGTTGTTGTCAATTTTTAAATTACAGCCTTTCTAATAGGTGTGTAGTGGTAAATCATTATAGTTTTGACTTTTACTTTCCTAGTGATATGAGCATCTTTTCATGTTTTTATTTGCTTTGCAGCTACCATTTTGAAGTATTCCTTGAAATTCTTGGTTCTTGTTTTATTAGATTATCATTGACTTGTAAAATAGTTCTTTGTAGCTTTTTGTCAGGTGTATGTCTTACAGATAATTTCTCCTTGCTATGGGATGACAGTTCAATTTGCTGATGATATAGTTTGCAGGGCTAATTTAATTTTATTTATTATTTATGAGAAGGAATGGGCACGCCAGGGCCTCTAGCCACTGCAAACAAAACTCCAGATGCCTGTGCATCTGGCTTATGTGGAACCTGGAGAATCGAATCTGGGACCTTAGGTTTCACAGACATGTGCCCTAACCACTAAGCCATCTCTTCAGCCTGACAAATGTAATTTTGATGACATTTCAGTTTATGCTTTTTTTTAATTTTTACATGATACTTTTTTACATAAAATTATTGTTTTCAAGGCTACTGAGATTTTCTTTTAAGTTTTTATATATATTTTAGCTGCTGCATTTATGTCTGTTATTTCTGTTTTGTTTTGTTTGTATTTGAGGAGGGTGTTGCTCTAGCCCAGGCTGACCTGGAGCTTACTCTGTAGCCCAGGCTAGCCTCAGACTCACAGCAATACTTCTACCATAGCTACTCCAGTCTTGGAATTATAGTTATGAGGCACCATGCCTGGTGAGGCCTGTGAGTGTTCCTTTTCTTTCTTTTTTAAAAAAAATATTTTTATTAATTAGTTTATTTATTTGTGAAAGGGAGAGAATGGGCACACCAGGGCCTCTTGCCACTGCAAATGAACTCCAGGTACCTGTGCCACTTTGTACACTTGGCATTACATGGGTGTTGGGGAATCAGTTTCTGATCGTAAGCCTCCATGTCTTGAGTGTTGGGATTACATGCCCCAGTACACCTAGTTTATGTGGTGCTGGGGATTGAACCCAGAATTTCAGTATGTTAGATAAGCACTCTACCAGTTCAGCACATCCTCAGTCCCTGAAGTTCTCTGCTTTTCTCCCTCCATGTCTCTTTTTGCATATGGATATCCACTTGTCAATCAACAGGTACCCATTAGTTTGGGTATAGTATTAATAATGAAACAAATATGAGTCTTTTAGGAATATCTTGGGATGCTGTCGTACCAGTCAGCTTCACATTGCTGAGATGAACTTCCACACCAGGCATAGTGTGGCAGAAGGGGTTTATTGAAGATAGAGGGGGGGGGAGTTCCATAATGGCAGAAGCTGGCCTGCTTTCACAGGTCCGTGCTGAAAGAGACAGAGGCACACAGAGAGAGAGACACAGAGAACACAAGCCACCACCCACAAGCAAGCACACTTAGGAGAACTCAGGTACTCTGCATATCTTTAGACTGTAATTCCAAATCCACCATGGCTGCATATCTAAATTGTAAACTTTAAGAAAATTCATTCAAACTACCACAGCTATGAAAGAAAAATATGTGAACATGTAAATTGCTGTTTGGGTTGATGGAACTGTTGATGGGAATTGAAGAAGTGGAGGCAGGGGTATCAGTAGTTCAAGGCCAGCCTAGGCTACACCTTCGATATGAGAGATGACTCAGCAGTAAAATGTATTTGCTTGTAAAACTTACTAGCCCAAGTTTACCACGTAATGCCAGATGCAAAGTGGTTCATACATATGTGGCCCCCAAAATGCTTATAAAAATGGGAGACAAAGCCAGCAGAATGCAAAACTCACAGGCCAACTTGTTCAGACTTGTGCAGTCTGGCAGTTTGTTTGAAGTACTATGAGACCTTGTCTCAAAGAAGGTGGCACACACTTGACAGTTGTCCTCTGGCTCCATATGCATGCTGTGGCATGAGTGTACACCTACCCACACATGTTAAAATATAAACTGAAATGTGGTATAGTGCTTAGAACCATAAGCATTATAGTTTAATATTCAGATTCTTGTTCCAGTGCCATCCTTGAAACCAAGAGTATAGTAAATGGCTATTTTCTGTACTGAATCACATTAGGCAATAAATAAGGTAATTAGCTTCCAAAGAATGATAGGGTATTAAAGATCTTTCATTATCCCATTTAAAGATTAAGAAGCTGTTTAGAGAGATGCTAAATAACTCCCAAAGTCACGCAGCTGTAGAGTTTTAGTATATATTTAAAGTTGTTTATGTATCTTAGGACATATAGGTTATAGCAGTATATTAGACACTGAGTGTTTTCCCAAATCAGAATTACCTTGTTTACTCTTCTGTTCCTATTTCTTGCACTTAACACACTTACGATTTAAGATATGAAAGAGGTGACTAATTTACAAAAAGTGCTAGCAAGATGGCTTAGCAGTTAATGCATTTGCCTACGAAGCCTTAGGACCCAGGTTCAATTCTCTAGTACCCACATAGCCAGATGCACCAGGTAGCACATGCGCCTGGAGTTTGTAGTGGCTACAGACCCTGGCATACCCATTCTCTCTATCTGACACATACTCACTCTTTCTCTAAATATAAGTAGTTTAAAAATTAAATTTTTATTTATATGTATATGCACATGCATGAGCTATATTACATGGGTGCTGGGGAATTGAACGTGCACTGGCAGGCTCTGCAAGTAAGCAACTTTGACCACTAACTTATCCTCCCAGCCCAAAGAGGTTTCTGTTAAAGTTGTAGTGCAAAATATGTTCATTTTATTTTATGATGCCTGGGGAACATTGAAAATTGCATTTTTCAAAATTTTTCCATACTAGGCTTTTGAACCCCTATTTGTATTTTTGCTATACTCTGTAATTGGTGTGATTGAACATTAATTTTGCCAGCAAGAAATTAACAAATACTGACATTTTCATGTTCAGTACATGTAACCCTAGATTATGTCCCCCCCCCCTTCTTTTTTCTTTTTTTCATGGTAGGGTCTCACTCTGGCCCAGGCTGACCTGGAATTCACTATATAGTCTCAGGATGACCTCAAACTCATGGCAATCCTCTTACCTCTACCTCCTGAGTGCTGGGATTAAAGGCATGCGCCACCATGCCCGGCTTTATTTTCTCCCTTTTTGTTAAACGACTGCTTTCTCTTATTTAAGTAAAAGAAAACAAATAAACTAAAAAAAAAAAAAAAAAAGATTTTCATTTTTTAGTAGACTAAAGAGTCACCACATTCTTATCAGTATGTTTAGTTTAACTAGTCTTCAGGAAGTCCACAGGTGAGTAGGAGTCAGAGTAAGCCAGTGACTGTAATCTTGTGTGATAACTTACAGATCATAGAGTGGTGAGAGTGCTTTTCCCCCATGGCTCCTTATTAATCTGGACTAAAAATCACAACTCATTTGACATAGGTAGATTTCTAAAGTTCGTGATAAGGTCGTCCCACTAGGTGGAACTTAAAAAATTACTTACCAGGGTGAACACACTACTAGACTTTCAGCTTCTCTCTCTAGAATAACATCGTATTCATCCCTGTTTCATAGCATTGTGTTTTGTGGGTAGATATGGGTCCTTTCCAACATAGTTCTTAAATCCAGTTTTTGAATTCATTGGGCTTTTAAAATATATTTTGTATTTTGAGGTAGTCTCACTAAGTAGCTCAGCCTGATCTCAAACACAAAAACATTCTGTCGTAGCCTCCCAATTGCTGAAGTTACAGACACATACCAGCACACATCACACCCTTTTTGAGGCTCTTAGAAATATGAGCCTAGGAAAGGCATGTATCCCATTGACTTTTGCATATAATTTGATCCAGGAGAATTTTTTTTTTTTTTTTTAAGGTTTTCGTAGTAAGTTCTCACTCTGGCCTAGGCTGACCTGGAATTCACTATGTAGTCTCAGGGTGGCCTTGAACTCATGGCTGTCCTCCTACCTCTGCCTCCTGAGTGCTGGTCTTAAAGGTGTGCACCGCCACACCTGACAAAACATTTTATTTTATTAGAGTAATTTGGAATACACTTTGCTAGTATTTTTTATTTGTTTGTTTTTGTTTGTTTTTGAAGTACAGTCAGTATCCTAGACTGATTTGGAACTCTGTTGCCTAGGATGGTCTCTAACTCATAGTGATCCTCCTACTTCAGCTTCCAGAGTGCCAGAATTAAAAGAGCCACCATGTGCGGCTTGCTAGTGCTTTTGATTACATAAGATAAACTGATGCTTAAAGGCTAGGAACATACAAAAAATTAAAGAGTACTGGGTAAACTTTGTTGATGTTATTAAAAGACATTGTTTGCATAAATGCTCATATACTTGCTTCCTTGTATTTGTGGTATCTCTCTGCTTGTGAAGCTTAAATAAATATGTATTTGAAATTGTGTTTTTCTTAGATGGAGATGGTGATGTAGATGGAGCAGCTGGAAAAAAGAAGAAGAAGAAAAAGAAGAAGAGGGGACGTTAGTGTTTTAATTTTATTTGATAAATTGATAATTATTATTATAATCAGTGTGTTTGAAGAGTAGAAGTTTTATATGTCAGGGAAATAGACCTTAAAATTTGGATTTAGTTACGCCAATAATTTTGATTTAATGATCTTTTGGTACTTTTAAAGCTTTTTTTTTTTTTTTTTTTTTTAAATAGAGTTTCACTGTAGTCCAGCTGACCTGGAATTTTGTAGTCTTAGGGTGTCCTTGAACTTATGATGATTCTCCTACCTCTGCCTCCTGAGTGCTGGGATTAAAGTCATGCACTACCACATGGCTTTATTTAGCTATTTTCCAAGCTAGTAAATGGTAATGGCTAGATTCACTCTGATGTATACATTCTGGTCTCCCCCCTCCCCTTTAATTTGACATCCTTTATCATTCCTTAATTTTGTGAACAATATAGAAGTTTCTTTTTAAAAATTTTTTAAAACTTTATTTATTTGAGAGAGAGAAGAGTAGAGTGTGGGTGATCTAGGATCCCTTGCTGCTGCAAATGAATTTCAGACACATGGACCACTTTGTGCATCTAGCTCTTACAGTCAAGTACTGAGTCATCTTCCTAGAAGCCCACATGGAAAGATTTTTTTTTTTTGGTGGGGGGGGGCCATATAACAACCATTAGAATCAAGAAATTGGGGCTGGAGAGATGGCTTAGCGGTTAAGGCCTTGCTTCCAAAGCCAAAGGACCCAGGTTTGATTATCCAGGACCCATGTAAGCCAGATGTACAAGATGGTGCATGCATCTGGAGTTTGTTTGCAGTGGCCAGATGCCCTGCTGTGCCCATTCTCTCTCTCTTCCTAATCCTCCCTTCTTCCCTCCCTCCCCCTTCTCATAAATGATTAAAAAAAAATCAAGAAATTGGAATAATTGCTTAATTTGACTTTTAACTATAGGAGTTTAATACTTTATTTGTATCTCACAGCAAAAGTTCAAACAGATCCTCCCTCGGTTCCAATATGTGACCTGTATCCTAATGGCATATTTCCCAAAGGACAGGAGTGTGAATATCCACCCACACAAGATGGGTAAGGACCATCAGATACCTTCCAATTTGACTGTTGTACTTTGTTAGTAAGGAAATTTGATTTTTCTCAGAACTTTACTCCACTATTTTATTAGTTTGTGATTTGTTACAAAGAAAATACAGTAGAAGTCCTCTTATCCAAAATGACTGGGACCAGTAGCAGGTTAGTTAACCAAAAAAGTTTTAAGTGGAAACATTAAACAGATTTGTTTCTCACTTCCTAATCTTCCAGCATGAATTTGTGTTGAGTCCAATTTTTTCTCCATAAACCATTCATCATGCTTTATCTGTGATTTTTCTTTTTGATTTCTGTGAAGGAAAGCAAAACCAAATGGTGTGAGAATTAATGTGTGTAACTACATTTTTCTTATCTTAATTTTAAGAAAGTGATTTTGATGATTCATTTTGATTTAAACTTATTAAGAGTAGTTTTCATGGAGTTGTTTTATATAACATTAAATTACAGAGTAACAAGAACAAATGATATAAGTGGGTTTGGGAGCTACTCACTTGGTTCTTAGAAGTGCTTTGCATGGATACCATTCAGCTGTCAGCAGAAGCTCTTAGCATGTTACATGGGCTGAGTGAAGCAGACACGTGACAGAACTCCGTGAGGATGGATAATATGTGTCAAGCACGTAGACCATAGAGCTGTACACTAAAAGTGAAGTTAGTTACTGTTATCAGAATGGTAACCTGTTGGCTACTATTTTGCAGGACACAGGAGCACTGGTTAATCCAGTGGTTGTAATACATGGTTAAGAAAGCTTCTGAAAATTTTAAAAAAAAAAAAAAAAAAAAAAAAAGGGCTGGAGAGATGGCTTAGCGGTTAAGCGCTTGCCTGTGAAGCCTAAGGACCCCGGTTCGAGGCTCGGTTCCCCAGGTCCCACGTTAGCCAGATGCACAAGGGGGCGCACGCGTCTGGAGTTCGTTTGCAGAGGCTGGAAGCCCTGGCGCGCCCATTCTCTCTCTCTCCCTCTATCTGTCTTTCTCTCTGTGTCTGTCGCTCTCAAATAAATAAATAAAAAATTTTAATAAAAAAAAAAAAAAAAAAAAAAAAAAAAAAAAAAGAAAGCTTCTGCTGCTCTGGAGAGATGGCTTAGCAGTTAAGGTGCTTGCCTGCAAAGCCAAGGGATGCGGGTTCAATATCTCAGGACCCATGTAAGCCAGGTGCACAAGGTGGCATATGCTTCTGGAGTTCTATATGCCCCTTCCTCCCTCTCCCCCACCCCAACTCAAATAAACATAAGTAAAAATAAAACATTTTAAAAAAGGAAAGAGCTGGCCATGGGAAAATGGCTCAACAGCCTGCTGGCCTGGGTTTAATTCCTAAGTCACACACTAAAAGTGATGTAAATGTTTGTTGTAACATCACGAAGTCTACCCCCTGCCACTTACTTACTTTCTTTTTTTCAAGGTAGGGTCTCACTTTAGTCCAGGCTGACCTGGAATTCATTATGCAGTCTCAGGGTGGCCTTGAACTCACAGAGATCCTCCTACCTCTGCCTCCCGAGCACTAGGATTAAAGGTATAAGCCACCATATCTGGCAAATATTTAGGGTTTTATTTCCCGAGTCTCTCTTTTTCTCTGTTTTTTGAAGGTGGGGTTTCGCTGTAGCCCAGGCTAGCCTGAATTCACTATGTAGTCTCAGTGTGGCCTTGACCCTTCTAGTTCTTCCTCCTAAGTGCTGGGATTAAAAGCGTGCATTACCATGCCTGGCTCTTGGAATAGCTTTTTAAAAATATTTTACTTAGTGGTTAAGGCATCTGTTTGCAAAGTCAAAGGACCTCGTTTTACTTTCCCAGGACCCATGTAAGCCAGATGCACAAGGTGGTGCATGCATGTGGAATTTGTTTGCAGTGGGCTGGAAGCCCTGGTGTGCCCATTCTCTCCCTCCTTCCCTCCCCCCCCCCCCGCCTCCTTTCCTCTCTCAAATAAACATAAATAAAATATAAAAACAAAAATAATTTATAGGATTTCTAGTTTTTGCTATTAGTGCAGGTCATGTACACATTTCTTTTTTCATTTATTGAAGAGAGGTTGGGGGTCAGATAGAAGAATAGCTATGCTAGGGGCCTACAGACTCTGCAAACACACTCCAGACACATGTGTCACCTTGTGTATCTGGCTTACATGAGTGCTGGGGAATTAAACCTGGGACTTAGCTTTGCAGGGAAGCACCTTAACCACCCAGTCTCTCTCTCCTCTCTCTCCCTTAAATAAATAATAAAGTATTTAACATTTTGGGCTAGCCGGGCGTGGTGGCGCATGCCTTTAATCCCAGCACTGGGGAGGCAGCGATAGGAGGATCACTGGGTTTGAGGCCACCCTGAGAATACATAGTGAATTCCAGGACAGCCTGAGCTAGAGAGACCCTACCTCGAAAAACCAAACAAACAAACCAACAAAAAAATTGGATTAGAATAGTATAATGCTTGGCCCAGCATGCTCCATGCCCTAAATTCAATCCCTCAGCATTGTAAAACAAAAACAAAAAGATTGAAATGAGTGAAAATGATCTATGTATAGAAATGTTGGTGTCTTAGTTCCCAGGAAAGCATTTTGAATTAGCGAAGAAGAAAAGGTTGGGTTACAGCTAGAGAGAGAGGTCAGAAGATTGTGGTGCCTTTATAACCTGCTAACTTGCACACTCACAACCCAGCTTGTCTGTTTTAGCATTGAGTAGGCAATTCTAAGTGCATTGGAAGTTAAGTGGAAAGAACTGAGGCACCTTTTGTGAATCCTCTCCATGTGTGTGGGTGTGCACATGCCATAGCACTTGTGGAGGTGTGAAGACAAACTAGACACAGGACCTCCCTTTTGTTTTTGCTGCTGTGTGCTTCATTCTAGTTGCCCAGCAAGCTTCTGGATTCTCCTGGCTCCATCTCCCGTTACTGTAGGCTTATTGTGGTTATAGATTTATGTATGACCTTGTGTCCAGATTTTTTTAAAATTATTTATTATTTGAGAGAGATAGAGACAGTCAGTCTACGGAGATGCCAGAGCCTCTTGTCACTATGGACGAGCTCCAGATGTTGTGCCACTTTGTGCACCTGGCTTTTTGTGGATGCGGGGGAATTGAATCTAGGCTGTCAGACTTGTAAGCATGTGCCTTTAACCTCTGAGCCATCTCTCTACCCAAAGGTATTACTTTCTTATTTAGTTTTTGTTTTTCAAGAAGACTCAAAGTAGCCTCAAACACATGGTGCTACCTTTGCCTTTCAAGTGCTGGGATGAAAGGTGTGTGTGACCATGCCTAGCCCTATTTTACTTTTTTGGTTTTTTGAGGTAGCATGTCAGGCTAGCCTCAAAGTCACCACAATCCTACCTCAGCCTCCCAATGTTGGGATTAAAGGCATGTGCCACCACTCTCAGCATAGAGAGAGAATGGGTGCGCCCAGGGCTTCCAGCCTTGCAAACAAGCTTCAGACACATTTGCCACTTGGTACATCTGGCTATATGTGGGTAATGGGAAATCAAACTTGGGTTCGGTTTTATTGGCAAGTGCCTTAACTGCTGAACTACCTCTCCAGTCTGTATATTACTGTATATTACTGTATATTCTGTAAGTTTGAGTTAAAAACACACAACCACAGAAGCTTTACAGTACTGAGCAGTTTTATAGCAAACACAGATCCTCGCACAGTCATCTCTACTTTACCTCTGGTGGCAGAGGTACTATGAACGCAGTTAGTTCTGTCCTGCGGCCTATTTGGTCAGCATGAGGATGTGCTGGAGCACAGCAGGGCAGTTCTGGGGAACCACAGCAGCAGTAGTTGGTGAATGGTTGTGCATAGAACTGACTTGAAGGCTCACACTGGAATAGTCCTATAGACCAGGCACACACACTGACAGACGGAGAACATCACTTCTATTGACAAGATAACCTGTTACTTATGTTTCAAGTTTAAAACTCCAGGGCACGTTAAAAGCAGAAGATACACAAGGTGCTCTAATTCTTGATGCCATAACCTATTCTAATAGTTACCTGAGAGTCGATAACATTGAGGACCACTCACAAGCTTTATGAAGTCAACTTCAAATATAAAAGTACTTAGTTTACCAAAATCTAGTTACATTGGTGACATGTTATAGTAAAACTTACCTTTTGAGAAAAATTTAGAAAGCAGTATCACTTTTTTATTTTAGTGATCTAGTGATTACTGAATTGTGACTATACATTCATTATTAATTTGTTGCAGGATTTGGGGGCTCAGGAGGCATCCCCCCAATGTATGAACCCCACATTTTGGGTTCTGTCTTACCTTTATTTATTTATTTGAGAGGGAGAAAGATACAGAAATAGGCAAGTAGAGAGAGAGAAAGAATGGGCACGCCAGGGCCTCTAGCCACTGCAAACGAATTCCAGTTGTGTGCATCCCCTTGTGCATCTGGCTTACGTGGGGGGTTATGGGGAGTCGAACCTGGATCCTTTGGCTTTGCGGGCAAGTGCCTTAACCATTAAGCAATCTCTTCAGCTCATCTGTCTTAACTTTACCAGAGAATTGATAAAGACAGACTCAAGAAGGATAAACTCTGAATTACTAAGTTTATTGAGGGGAAATCACATGAGGTTTAAGGGAGATTTCCTGAGTCCTTGGGCTTTGCAGGGAAGTACCTTAACTGCTAAGCCATCTGTCCAGGCCTTACTAATTTTTTTTTTTTTTTTTGAGGTAGGGTCTCACTCTAGCTCAGGCTGACCTGGAATTCACTATGTAGTCTCAGGGTGGCCTCGAACTCATGGCGATCCTCCAACCTCTGCCTCCCGAGTGCTGGGATTAAAGGCGTGTACCACCACACCTGGCTGTCACTTCTTTTTGTTAGTAGGGTATTAATTAGTGTCTCTGACTAAAGAAATTGTAGCCTATTGTTCATTTCCTTGTAAGAATCTTAAAAAGGTTAAACTTGCTTTGTATTGATTGCAAGTGATGTTGATATGACTGTTATAGAGAAACTGATGATGGACTTTTATTTAAAATAGTTTATAAGGCTTAGTTTGTTTTTCTTTCCATTAGCTTTTACATTCCAAGGATTTTTTAGACTCACACTATGCTGTCTATACCTATTCTAAAGGCGAACAGCTGCTTGGAGAACTACAAGTGAAGAAAAGAAAGCACTAGATCAGGCTAGCGAAGAGATTTGGAATGATTTTCGAGAAGCTGCAGAAGCACATCGACAAGTTAGAAAATATGTCATGAGCTGGATCAAGCCTGGGATGACGATGATAGAAATCTGGTAAAAGGAATATGTTTTTGTAAGAACATGTTAAAATTATTTTAGTACTCTTTAATTATAATATTTGGCTTTTATTACTCTGTTGCCAGTAAAATTTTGTTTAAGTATTTATTCTCTAAATATCTCCTGAACTGCTACAGCACTGGTGCAGTGAGGAAACCATTGAGGGAGCACACATCTGCACCTTAAACACGCCCTTGTGTGCGCATGGACACTTAGGTGTACTTGGCGCTAAATCCTGACCATAATTTTCCTATCTAGAAATGGTTATTTTAGTATTTAAAATTTATGTTACGAAATAAAGATCACTGGAATAGGAGGCTGTAGCAGGAGGATTGTTGTCCAAGGCCAATCTGAGGCTACAAAGTAAGTTCCAGATCAGCCTGGGCTAGAATAAGATCCTACCTTAGGGAAAAAAAGAGCGAGCAAACTGTTTTCTCAGATTTCTAGGGGATTTAATTTCCTTGTCATTTACACATAAGCTATTTTCATAGCATTGGAGAAGTATTGTTTGTGTGCATAAATATATACATACATATACATATATATACATATATAATACATATATTTGTATATGTATATACACATATGTGTGTGTGTATGTATGTATAATTTTTTTTTTAATTTTGGTTTTTTGAGGTAGGGTCTCACTCGAGCCCATGCTGACCTGGAATTTACCATGGAGTCTCAGGGTGGCCTCAAACTCAAAGTGATCCTCCTACCTCTGCCTCCTGAATGCTGGGATTAAGGGCATGTACTACCACGCCCCACTGTTTATATCTTTAAAAATACACAGATCTTTCCTAAAAAGTAATTACAGGTTTTTAGTAACGTTTTGGGAATCGGTAAGCTATAAGATGTTTAAAGATAAGAATATAAAAGTAAGCAAATTCTTTTTTCTTTTAGTGAAAAGTTGGAAGACTGTTCACGCAAACTGATAAAAGAGAATGGATTAAATGCAGGCCTGGCATTTCCTACTGGATGTTCTCTCAATAATTGTGCTGCCCATTATACTCCTAATGCTGGTGACACAACAGTATTACAGTATGATGACATCTGTAAGATAGACTTTGGAACACATATAAGTGGTGAGTTCATGGAAGTAGTTCCTACCTTCTGCTCTTATCCCCCACCTCTTGTGTGTATCGGAGATACCTGATTTTAACATTTTACTTCAAAACATTCTACTGAAACTTAAAAATGTAAGTAATTGAAGTCTTATTTTAAGATGTGAAAATTATACTTTTAGGCATGGTGGTATATACCTTTAGTCCCAGCACTTGGGAGGCATAGGTAGAATTGCTGTGGGTTCGAGGCCATCCTTAGTCTACATAGTGAACTCCAGGTCAGCCAGCCTGGGGTAGAGTGAGACCCTACCTCAAAACCAACAAAAACTATAATGACGTTTTGGGCTAGAGGGATGGCTTAGCCGTTAAGGCATTTGCCTGTAAAGCCAAAGGAGCCAGGTTTGATTCCCCAGGACTTACATTAGCCAGATGCACAAGGGGGGCCGCACATGTCTGGAGTTAATTGCAGTGGCTGTAGGTCCTGGCCTGCCCATTTTCTCTTCCCCTCCCCTCTTTCTCTGTCAAATAAAAATAGAAATCAAGAAGAATTGTACATTTTTTTCCAATCAGGTCATTGTTTTATGTATCATTATTTAAATTAAAAAGACTTGTCAAGGGCTGGGGCTAGCTCAGATAGTAGAAAGCTTGCCTAGCATGCAGGAAGTCCTGGGTTCCATCCCTAAACTACATAAACCAGGCATGGTGCATACCTTTAATCCTAGCACTGGGGAGGTACAGGCAGGAGGAACAGCAGTTCAAGGTCGTTTTCAGCTACATTGTGAGCTAGAGGCCAGATTGCCATACATGAAACTCTGCCTCAAATAAATAGAAACATTGATCCAGTTTACCAATTTGTGTATATGTGATTACTTTTTAAAAACTCTCCTTAAGGGGCTGGAGGGATGATTTAGTGGTTAAGGCATTTGCCTGCAAAGCCAAAGGACCCAGGTTCAATTCCCAGGACTTATATTAGCCAGATGCACAAGGGGGCGCACGCATGTGAGGTTTGTTTGCAGTGGCTAGAGGCTCTGGCGTGTCCATTCTCTTCCTCTCCCTCTCTCCCCCCCTTTCTCTGTCAAATAAATAAATAAATTATTTTTTTAATTCTCCTTAAGTTCCCTGTACTTTTGTACTTAAAAAATTTTTATTTATTTGAGAGAGAGGGAGAGAGAGAGTGGGCACACCAGGGACTCTAGCCACTGCAAAGGAACTCCATTGCATGCACCCCCTTGTGCCTCTAGCTTAGGTGGGTTCTGGAGAATCGAACCTAGGTCCTTTGGCTTTGCAGGCAAATGCCTTAACCAGTAAGCCATCTCTCCAGCCCCTTCCCCCCCCCCCCCCGTGCTTTTTTAAAAAATTATTTATGTATTTATTTGAGGGAGAGAGGGAAGGAGGGAGGGAGAGAGAGAACTGGTGCGCCTGGGCCTGCAGCCACTGCACATGAACTCCCGATGCATGAGCCCTCTTGTGCTTACATGGGTCGTGGAAAGTCGAACTGGGGTCCTTTGGCTTTGCAGACAAATGCCTTAACTGCTAAGCCATCTCTCCAGCCCCCCACCCCTGTACATTTTTTTAAAATCTTATTTAACAGGTAAGAAAGACTTACCTAAAATTTTAAGGTTTTATTAAATTGGATAAATGACATTACATTTCAGGCCTTGTGGCCCTATACATTTTCTTTGCTCTATACTGCTATTTCATATGTCAGTTTTGTTGCTTTTATTTATTTATTTTTGTTTATTTGTGTACATAATTGCTTGGGAGAGTATTGAATTGATAAGAACTTAAGAGTAACATACAATGACCTTTAATTTTAGGTTTCATTTGAAACCTTTCTTTTTTTTATTATGAATACTCTGGGGACTTGAATTCTCCTTTTGTGCCCATCACTTGGCCTTGAGCTAGCAAGGATAATAATGGTATAAATGCTATGAAGTAGCTAAATTGACTAACTGGTACATAAACTCGAAAGATGATTTTTTTTTCTTTCAGGTAGAATAATTGACTGTGCTTTTACTGTTACTTTTAATCCCAAATACGATACATTATTAAAAGCTGTAAAGGATGCCACTAATACTGGAATAAAGGTATGTGAACTGTAAGTGCTATTTAATTGAACATGTTTTGAACACTGGTAGCTTGTCCTAAGGTCTGGGAGTAGTTAAAATGAATTTTTGTTAGTTGGGTAATGGTAATACAGTGTATCAAGAGCTTTCAAAAAAATTAACTTTACTAATAATTATTTAAACAGAACTTGGGTTTATTTTTGCTTGTGAAATCCAACCCCTTCCCCCCCCTCCCTGGAAGGTTCTCACTGTAGCCTAGGCTGGCCTGGAACTTACTTTGTAGTCCCAGGCTGACCTTAAACTCGTGCTGAACCTCCTACCTATGCCTCCTGAGTGCTGGAATTAAAGGTGTGTGCCACCGCGCCCTGCTTGGCAGTTTATTTTTGTTGTTTCTAGATTGTTTATTGGCCTTTTTTTTTTTTTTTTTTTTTTAAAGAACAGTTTCAGGTTTATCTCAAAAGTTGAGCAGAAGGTAGGGAAATTTCCCATGTAAACCTGTCTTCACACTTGCACTACTTTGTCTCCTGCCAACACCCATACAAGAGATCCATTTGTTAAGGTCATCTCACCAACACTGGCACATCCTAATCATCCAAAGTCCACAGTCTGTGTTAGGGTGTGCTCTTAGTTCTGTGGGTTTTGACACATGCATAGTGGCGTGTCTAGCCGTGTTGTACGGAGCCTTTGCACTGCCTCCCCTCCAAGCCCCTGTGCTCCGCTGCTTCACCTTTCCCTCCCTGCTAGGTTCTGGGCCACCTGGCTTTCCCTCACCTAATTTTTACAATACACGTTGTGTAAAATTTGCTGTCTTAACATGTATAATACATGTTTTTAAGTTCTTTTAAAGAGCAACTGCCATACTATTCAAAGTGGTTCTGCTGTTTACATTCCCACCTGCTGTGCACCATTTCTCTGAACCCTCACTGGGACTTAATTTCTAGATTTTGTTTTATAAGAGTCATGTTAATGTGTATGAGATAGTTTTTCATTGTAATTTTGATTTACAGTTCCATTATTAGTAAAGGAACATTTTTTCTTGTGTCTCTTTACCGTCTATATATCATCTTTGGAGAGTTGTCTATTTGTCTTTTACCCACGTTGAATTGGGTGGTTTTGTGGTTGAGTTTCAAGAGTTCTCTATTATGGCTATCAGTCTCTTACCAAGTACATGATTTACCAACCTTTTCTCTTTGTGAGTTGCCTGTTTATCGTGTTGATGCTATGTTTTAATGCATACAGTGTTGTAGTCATATGAAGTGCAACATAGTCTTTGCCTTTGCCTTTGGTGTCATCTCTAAGAAATCATTGTCAGAGTAGTATCATGAAACTTTGCTCTACGTTCTAAGAATTAGAGTTGCAGGCAGGTCTTATATTTAGGGTTCTGATCCTTTGAATTAATTATTACCTATGATGTTAGGGAAGGGCCTATCTTTGTTCTTTTTCATGTAGATCTCCAATTACCCAGCCCTGCTGTTTCATTGAAAAAATTGGCTTTTTTCTATTGAATATTCTTTGACATCTTTGCCAATATCATTTGACCCCAGCTATTGTAGAATTGGCTGTTATTCCCTTTAGTTCTTTCAGTTTTGCCTTCATATGTTTTAGTTCTGTTACTATGTGTGTAAATGTTTATAATTATCACATCTTATTGCTCTGTTCAACCTTTTGTCAAGATATTATGTTCTTTTATTGCTTTTTTTAAATTTCAAATTATTATCTCAGATTAATATAGGCAGCTCTGCTGTTTTGTTAAAATTTGCATGAAAGTGTTTTCTACTCTTTCAATTCAGTTGTATATTTGTACCTAAAGAGATTCTCTGGATATATACCATGTAGTTGGATTGTGGCTTCTTATATATTCTGCTGCTGATCTGTCATTTCATTTGAGTTTGATACCTTGCACTTGCTGTGTAGCTGAGGATGGCTTTGAGCTTCTGATCACCTAAGCTACCTATCCCAAGTACGTGTCAACACACCCCTCGGGAGCTTATTCCCTTTATATTTACTAATAAGGAAGGAAGGCTGTCATTTTGCCATTAGTGTTCTTTATAACCTGTGCTCTTTTGTCATCTGTATTGCTGTCTTTTATGTTTTTATCTTCGTTCTTTTTATGTTTATTCTAGGTATTACCACAGTGGGTTAAATTTAGTATCCTAAAGCAAAAACCTTAGCTTGAATTTATGTTAATTAAGTAATTCAAAAAACCCTGACCCCTTTCAGTTGTAGATGTCACACAATTAACTTTTTTAACATTGCCTGTAAACCTCAGGCAATGAATCTATTAAATGCATTAATCTCCACCAGATGTACTATTTAGCACACATGTAGCCCCTGCTACTTGAGGGGCTGTGGCAAATGGTTTACTTGAGCCTGGGATGTCCAGGACATCCTAGCAAACATATTTAAAAAACATAATTTAGCCAGGTGTGGTGGCACACGCTTTTAATCCCAGCACTTGGGAGGCAGAGGTAGGAGGATCACTGAGTTTGAGGCCACCCTGAGACTCCATAGTGAATTCCAGGTTAGCCTGGGCTACAGTGAGACCCTACCTCGAAAAACCAAAGGGGGGGACATAACTTAGTATCTTCCTCCTTCCCTCAAACTTAGTAACATTTCAAACCAAAGATAAAAATAACACTGCCATTTAGAATAAAACTGTATTTTTAAAATTGGCTTTCATTCTTAAATCACAAAATGAACAAAAAGTAGAGTTTAGAGGGGACTGGGAAGATGGCTCAGTAGGTCAGAGGCAAGTATGAGGGCTGTAACAGAGGGCCTGACTCTCTCTTGAGTTTGATTCCCAAGCACTCATGTAAAAAGCTGGGGGTGGCCACGTGTATTTGTAACCACAGTTCTGTGTGAGCTGAGACTTGAGAATCATCAGTGCTTACTGGTCATTCTGACTAGAAATGGCATCAGGGTTGGTCATTGAGAGACTCCATCTCAAGGAAACACAGAAGAGCAATAGAAAAAGGGGTTGTGGGCTGGAGAGATGGGGCATTTGCCTACAGAACCAAAGGACCCAGCTTCAATTCCCTAACACCCACATAAGCCAGATGCACAAGGTGGTGCATGCATGTGGGGTTTGCAGTGGCTGGAGGCCCTGGCATGCCCGTTCTTTTCTCTCTTTGTCTCTTTGTCTCTTTCTCTCAATCTCTCTCTCAAATAAGTAAATAAAACTATTTTTAGAAAGGAAAAAGGGGATATATATGTGCACGCACACTTGCATAGACCATACACACAAAAGTGGAATTAGAAGCCATTGTTCAAATAGTCCATGTATTTATTTTTATTGAGATCTTTAGTTTTTCAGTTTATATAGTTTTTGCTACATAGTAGTAGTAGTGAGAATAAAACCCTTTGTCTCAGCATTTATTTATTTATTTATTTTTTCCTAGGTAGGGTCTCACTCTAGCCTTGGCTGACCTGGAATTCACTATGGAGTCTCGGGGTGGCCTTGAACTCACAGTGATCCTCCTACCTCTGCCTCCCGAGTGCTGGGATTAAAGGCGTGCGCCACCATGCCCGGCTTGTTTTTGTTTTTTGAGTTAGGGTCTTACCCAGGTTGATCTGGAATTCACTATGTAGTTGCCTTGAACTCACAGAAATCCTTATTTATTTAAAATATATATATATCTTATCTGTCTACCTATCTGTCAAGAGAATGGACTCACCAAGGTCTCCTGCTATTGCAAACAAACCCTGACACACATGCCACTTTGTGCATCTGGATTTATGTGGGCACTGGGGAATTGATCCTGGCCATTGGGCTTTGCAAGCAAATGGCTTTCATCTCTGAGCCATCTCTCCAACCCTCTAATTTTTCAAAATATTTTTACTTAGTTGAGGGGGGGGGGAGAGAAGGAATGGGCACACCAGGGCCTCTAGCTACTGCAAACAAAATCCAGATGCATGTGCCTACCTTTGCATTTGGCTTTCTGTGGGTACTGGGGAATCAAACCAAGGTCCTTTGGCTTTGTAGGCAAGTACCTTAACCACTGAGCCGTCCCTCCAATCCCCTCTAACTTTTTTTGTTGTTATTGTTTTCTGAGACAGATTCTCACTCTAGCCCAGGTTAACCTGGAGCTCATTCTGTAGCCGTGGCTGGCTTCCTGCCTTGCCTCCCGAGTGCTGGGATTAAACGGTATGCAGCACTAACAAGTGTTTAGTTGGGAATGTCTTCATTTCCCCCATTTATCTCTTTCTTCCTCTCTTTGGAGAGCTAGGATCTTGCTACAATATACCAGCCTGGCCTGAAACCCACTATGTAGTTTAGACCGGCCTTGCGCTTGGGTTCCTACTGCTTCAGCTTCCTCAGTGGTGGGATAACATGTTCAGCTCTCCCCCTTTCTTATTTTTTATTTAGCTTTTAAATACTTAAGTTTATTTATTTGCAGAGAGAAAGAAGCACACCAGAACGTCTTGCTGCTTCAAATGAACTCCAGACACATATGCCACTTTGTGCACTTGGCTTTATGTAGATACTGGGGAATTGAACCCCGTCCTGCAGGGTATTTTTGTTTGTTTGTTTGTTTTGTTTTTATAAGGTAGGGTCTCCCTCTAGCCCTGGTTGACCTAGTGCTCACTCGGTAGTCCCAGGCTGGCCTCCAGCTTATTGCATTCTTCCTTCCTCAGCATCCTGAGTGCTAGGACTAAAGGCATGTGCCACTGTGCTTGGCTTGCACCCTAAATGTTTTTTTTGAACTCAAGTTTAAGGCATCTTTAAGTGAACCTTGGAAAAACAATCTCCCTTTTTTTTTAAAGGACAGCTTTTGGGTATGTCAGGTCCTGTATACACCAGGATTCTTGGTTGATAGTTTGTTAGCACTTTGAATAAATCAGCTCATTGCCTTCTGGCCTCCAGCGTTTCTGGTGATAAATCTACATGTAATCTAATTGATCCTTTGTATGTGTTGAATGCCTTTCATCAAATTTGGGAAGTTTCTAGCCATTATTTTTTAGATAATCTCTTGGATCTTTTCTCTCTCTGATATTCCTATAGCACATATGTTGGTGTAGTTGATGGTGCCCTGTCCTATAGGTCCCTTTATTCACTCCTGTTCAGTTTTTCATTCTTCCTGAGACTTAAGCTTTTATTACGGCTTAGAGTTTTAGGAGGGAGAGCTTCAAGAAGAGGAGCTTAATTAAACCCAGAACATGGGCTGGAGAGGAGGCTTAGCAGTTAAGACACTAACCTGCAAAGCCAAAGAATCCTGGTTCGACTGACTCTCCAAGACCCATGTAAGCCAGATGCACAAGGGGATGCATGCATCTGGAGTTCATTTACAGTGGCTGGAGGCCCTGATGTGCCCATTCACTTTCTCTCTGCCTTTCTCTGAAATACGTAAATAAAATATATTTAAAGAAAACAACCCAGAATACTCAAGAGGAAGCAAGGCAGAACTCTTGCCCAGGGAGGCAAGAGGGGGTTTAAGAAGCCCCTATCCAGTCTTTTGAGTTTACAAATTGTTATAAATTTCAATTACTGAACTCTTCAGGTCCAGAATTAAAAAAAAAAATCTTTAGGTTTTTTTTTCTTTTTAAAAAAATTTTATTTTTATTTATTTGAGAGAGAGAAAGAGAATGAGAATGAGAATGAGAGAATGAGCATGCCAGGGCCTCCAGCCACTACAGACGAACTCCAGACACATGTGCTGCCTTGTGCATCTGGCTAACATGGGTCCTGGGGAATTAAACCTGGGTCCTTTGGCTTTTCAGGCAAATAGCTTAATGGCTATTCCTCCATCCTCATATTTACTTATTTGAGAGAGAGAATATGGGCATGCCAGGGCCTCTAGTCACTGCAAATGAACTCCAGACACGTGTCACCTAATGCATACAGCTTTATGTGGGTACTGGGGAACCTGGGCCCTTTGGCTTTGCAGGTTAGTGCCTTAACTGCTAAGCTGTCTCTCTAGTCCCCTTTAGGTTTTTTCTAATATGTTTGTTGATATTTTATGTTGATGTCGATTTTTACCAATATCTAATATAGCTCTGGAAATCATTTTTCTGCATGCTTTATTTTTTGTTTGTTTATTTGAAAGCGAATGGTATGTGTACTAGGACCACTTGCTGTTGTAAATGAACTCCAGACAAATGTGCATCTGTCTTTATGTGGGCACTATAGAATCAAACCTGGGCTCACTGGCTTTGCAAGCAGGCACCTTTAACTGCTGAGTCATCTCCCCAAAACCTCCCTTTTTTAAAAAAATTGCTTTTAAGACTGTCAAGAATTCTCCTGAGTTGTAAACATAACATCTTTTCAAGTCTTGTTTTAATTTTTCTCTCACCTCTGTGGTTTTTAGTTGTCATAATCCTCATTGTTTAACTACCCAAAGAGGAAAAAGACAAAACAAAACGGGGGTCAGAAAAGGGTAAGCACTGGCCTTTTAAGTGTCCTGAAGTCATTTTAGCCAGAGGTAGTTAGGCATTTGTAACAGTAAGGGAAGATGCAGCAGGTAGTAGCCTCTTTCAGAGGTTGTAGCACATATTCCAGATAATTGTTTCCCTCTTCCACCAAGGTGTGTGTGGTGGTTATGCCAAGGGGTAAGATTGATTGAAAATAACTCTACCGCCTGATGCAGAATCTATACATTTTAAGCCTTAAGTAGACCCCAGAATTCCCAAAAAGCCACATCGGATGAATTCTGCCAATGTAATCATAGTCTAAGTGGGGATAGATTCCTGGTATAGATTACTGATTATATATAATTTTTATTCCTTACATTTCTCCAAAGCAAACAAACCACACTGTAAGTCCTATTAGAGCCAAAGAAAATTTGGTCTACTTCTGGTGCTTATTATTCTATCATTCTAGAATTCTACTTGGTCTTTTTTATAGTTATTTATAATGTAATTTTTTTTTCTGGTTGTCCTTTATTTGAAAATATGTTTAAAATTAGGCTATTGTAAAGTTTTGCACTTTGAAAAACAAAGTATATATCATTCTGTTTTGCTTAGTGTGCTGGGATTGATGTTCGTCTCTGTGATGTTGGTGAAGCCATCCAAGAAGTTATGGAATCCTATGAAGTAGAAATAGATGGGAAGACATATCAAGGTATGGTCTTTTAAAATGTATCTCTACTTTGAAATTAATTTCACAAACTAATATTAATTTCATCTTTTGGATCAGCTATTTTAGAGAAAACCTATGAAATTATCTTAAGGTAGCCAAAATTTAGACTCTTATGCTTCATCAAGTCAAGGTTCAGAAACCCTTTCCATTGGTTATTTTCCAACTTTTTTATTTCTTTGGAGGTACATTCAGAATTTAATAACCCTTGTATGTTTGTTTGTTCCATTATCAGGCCCCTTCTAGTCTTCCAGGTATTACTTTAGGTAGTGTCCCCAAGTCACCTGTGCTTCCTGTTGCTCTACATTTTCATCAGTTCATTGGTCTAATTTCTAGGTCTGTCTTATCCCCCCAACATAATCTTTCTTCCTCCTCTTGCTGTCTTTTTAACTCTGTTCTAAAAAACTTATATAACTTCTGTTGACATTCTGGTTAGCTTCACTGTCTGTGTGGGCAATCCAGTTAATACCTAGGCATTACCAGTCATCCAGCCAACTCACTCTCGCCTCTATAACATTCCTTTTCTTTGTCACTAGTCTTAACATTCTTAGGCAGCTGCTAGCTTCTCCCTCATTCCCCCCTCCTCGCTCTTTTACTGTTTGTTTACATCTTCTATTTTGTTTCCTGACATGAAGGTGCTCTTGGGATGGGTGTGTGGCTTAGTAGTAGCGTATATACTTTTACACATGCATGAGGACATCGGTTCTGTCCTCAACACTGCCAAGAAAGGAGAATGTTTCCCCAATGTACTACTCTTGTGGTTATATTTCTTTTCTCCTGATTAATATCGATGCCAATGATAGTTAATTCTACCTTCAACTTCCTTGTTACTTTGATTTTGAGATATTCATGTTTAAAAAAAACAAAAATACTTTATCTACTTTTTCTAGATTGCTGTTCTTTGAAAAATATCTCCAGTACTTTTGTTTTTGTTCATTTTTTTTTACATTTTTCAAGGCAGAGTAAGTTCCAGGTTAGCCTGAGCTAGAGTGAGACCCTCCCTTCAAAAAACAAACAAAAATTGTGTCGTATAACTTAGACTGACAATGCATAAAACATAAAATCTTGATTGCCTTTGAGAGAAAAGTATTCCCAGCATTCCAGGAGCCCTCCTTTCCTTTGTCTTTGTCTTCATGTGCTGCTGCAACAATACCTGAAATAGTGCCAGAGTTCTAGTTCTCAGTTTTGGAAGTCCAAGGGTTGCTGTATGGCAAAGGTCTTTTTGCTAATGCAAAACGCATCCTCTGACTAGGAATCCACTTCTGGGATATTGGCATGAGTCCATTAACTCCCCAGTTGTAACAGCTTTCCTCTAGTGAACCAGATCTTGAGTTCTGAGGTATATGTGCTTGCCTGTCTTTACTAATTGTATATCCCTTAGTTGAATTTTGCTATAATTTTGAACTTGTGTACATATGGAATTGTACATGTGTTGCAGTCAGGTTCTCATTGATGGCAGAAATCACCTGACCAAGAGCAACTTTTGGGAGTAAAGGGTTTATTTTGGCTTACAGGCTCGAGGGGAAGCTCCATGATGGCAGAGGAAAATGATGGCATGAGCAGAGGGTGGACATTAACCCCTGGCCAAGATAAGGTGGACAATAGCAACAGGAGAGGGTGCCAAACACTGGCATGGGGAAACTGGCTTTAACATCCATTAGCCCGGCCCCAACAATACACCGCCTCCAGGAGGCGTTAATTCCCAAATCTCCCATCAGCTGAGGACCTAGCGTTGGGAACATAAGTTTATGGGAGACACCTGAATCAAACCACCACATTCCGCCCCTGACCCCCATAAACTGATAACCCTCCATGATGTAAAATGCAATGCATACAGTCCAGTTTTAAAAGATCGCATATTTTTTATCAATCCTAATGATGTTCAAACATCCCAATAATCCAAGGTCTTTTTTGTTGTTGTTGTTTTGTTTTTTTTGAGGTAGGGTCTCACTGTAGCCCAGGCTGTCCTGGAATTCACTATGGAGTCTCAGGGTGGCCTCAAACTCATGGCGATCCTCCTACCTCTGCCTTCCGAGTGCTGGGATTAAAGGCATGTAGCACCGTGCCCAGCCATAATTAGCTGAGCCATAATACCAAAACCCCCCAAAAAAAAACTCTTAATGGCACTGAATAAACATTCACACTGCAAAAGATGGCATTGGGCATAGCAAAGGAATATTCAATCAATACAAGATGTAAACAGGGCAAACATCAAACTCTGTAGCTACAAGTCCAACATCTCTAGTCGGTGTCACATCTCCAATCCGATAATTCTTTTTTTAAAAAACATATTTTATTTATTTATTCAAAGATAGAGAGGTTGGGCATACCAGGGCCTCCAGCCACTGCAACCAAACTCCAGATGCATGTGCCCCCTTGTGCATCTGGCTTACGTGGGACCTGGGAATTGAACTGGGGTCCTCTGGCTTTGCAGGCAAACGCCTTAACGGCTAAGCCATCTTCTCCAGCCCCAAGTCTGATAATTCTAAACACTGACAAGTCTCTGGAGTTCCAATTCCGCTCCTCCAACTAGGCTACTCACATTCCTGGAAAACTTTATTAAGAGCCAGCAGCTTTCCTTAGTAGCCATTTCATGGTTTCAGCATCTCTGCTGGGTCTCCACTGCAATCCACCATCCATCCACACAGCTCCATTGGGTCTCCATGAAGGCATCCAGCAAAACTGCTACACACTGCCTATGGCCATTACCAAAACACAAGTCTGTGTTGCAAGTCCAAAGACTGACTCTCTCTTCCATTTATTATACTCCACAATACCAGGCAGGGTGCCAACCAATTTGTAAATCCAGGAGAGAATAAAGCAGATTTTGAAGAACTGGACACTCAAGCCCCTTCAAGAGTCTACAGTCTTCCTGAGGCCCCCCAGTACAGGTCAGCTGGCCCAGTCTCAAAGGTTGTAATCTTTCATAATTGTAGCTGAATGGGCAGAGTTTCAGCCCAAAGATTTCATCCTTTTCTGTGCCATATCCCTCTGCCCACACCAGTCTGTTTCTCCACAGTGCAACCCTGCACAAATTTTCAGGACACAGGCACAGCAGTAAGCCTCTCAAACAAACTGCATCTAGCTCAGTCCAGGCAAAGTTCTTTCACACCCTCACAAGCCAAGCCTCACAGTTCATAGTTTTTGCTGCATTCAGGTCTTTCGTCTCTGACTAGAGTAATCCATCAAGCTGTACTTATGGCAATGTAAGGTATCTCTTAGGCCAAGATTTCAAATCCTTCCATATTCCTCTTGAAAATCAGCTGCAGAAGGTCAAAGCCACACAGTCTGGTGTCTAGCAACAAATGACACCACTCCACGGTACCAACATTACTATTGTAGTCAGGTTCACATTGCTTGCAGAAATTACCCAACCAAGATCAGCTTTTGAGAAAAAAAAGTGTTTATTTTGGCTTACAGGCTCAAGGGGAAGCTCCATGATGGCAGGGAAAAACAATGGCATGAGCAGAGAGGGTAGACATCACCCCCTGGCCAACATAAGGTGAATAATAGTAACAGGAGAGTGTGCCAAACACTGGCATGGGAAACTGGCTGTAACACCCATAAGCCCGCCCCCAACAATATACCACATCCAGGAGACATTAATTCCCAAATCTCCATCAGCAGGGAACCTAGCATTCAGAATACCTGTTTATGGGGGCATCTGAATCAAACTATCACAACATGTATGTGTAATTGTGTCTTTTCATTTCTTCATCTTAATGTTTATTCTGTCACTGATTTGAGGAAATGAAATTTTAGGAATTCTAGCCTTTGAAATGATGTAACAGTATTTTTTAAATAAAGTTTTATAGTGATTCATTCTTATAGTCTTCCCACTTTCATATTTTATTTTCTATGGCCATACAAATGTATATATTTTCAGGTTACTAGTCATTTATATGCATGGCATTTTTAGTAATGATTCGTCATAACTTCTGTCATTTTTCATTGTCACTGCAGTGTATTCTGTCATTCTCCACTGAATGTGTGTGTATATAATCTGTATGTGTTTATATATGTTTTTGTATGTATGTATATATGTTTTCAGATTTCTCTAAGGTAGAATCTCTGTAAGTCCCAAGCTGGTCCCAAACTCAGCCTTCCCCCTAAACTCTGCCTACAGTGTGCTGGGATTAAAGGTTGTGTGCCACCACACCCGACTCCTTTTTAATATTTATTTAATAACAACAGACTTCTCTTCAAATTCCACCAGAATCATTTGACTGCCTTAGTGAGAATCTTTATCTGGTTTTGATAGAAATGCTTAATCTCTTGCCAATAGGCCAAGAACCTCTTTAACTTTCTAGAAATCCTAACGTCTGTTTATCTGTTATAACAGTGAAACCAATCCGTAATCTAAATGGGCATTCAATTGGACCATACAGAATACATGCTGGGAAAACAGTACCCATTGTGAAAGGAGGAGAGGCAACACGAATGGAGGTATGTGTGGTTAAGCGCTTGCCTGTGAAGCCTAAGGACCCCGGTTCGAGGCTTGATTCCCCAGTGCCCACGTTAGCCAGATGCACAAGGGGGCGCACGCGTCTGGAGTTCCTTCTCAGTGGCTAGAGGCCCTGGCGTGCCCATTCTCTCTCCCTCTCTCTGCCTCTTACTCTGTCTGTTGCTCTCAAATAACTAAAAATAAAAAATTTGAAGAAAGAAGAGAAAAAAAATGGAGGTATGTGAGTTGTCATTACTTAAAAGCTTTTGACTCCAAGGTGCTCTGCCACTAACCCCCTCCCCAACATACACACAACAACTTAATACTTAAGACTTATTTTTATATTCCAAACTAAAATCCATGATATTGAAGTATATGGTATGTTGAGCCAGATAAGTTGCCATTTATATTTTTTCCTGAACAGAAATTGGGATATATAGACAGACAGTAGTGTTTATTCAGCAGTCAAAGAATGCTTATTAATACTTTCTCCTATGTGCCAGTCTCTTTTAGTAAGTATTAAAGCAGTGGACAGAATTCTCTACCCATGTATAACCTACATTCTGATAAGGGATTAAACAGTGACTAAAAGGTGCCCAAGGAGAGAAGACAGAAGTTAAATAAAGACTGTTGGGGGATGGGGAGGTGGAAATCTCTTCTTTATTTTTTATTTTTATAGGTAGGGTCTCACTGTAGCCCAGGCTGACTTGGAAGTCACTATCAGTTTCAAAGTGGCCTTGAAACTCAGAGTGAACCTCCTATCTCCGCCTCCAAGAGTGCTGGCATTAACCATGCCTGGCTCTTATTTTGAGGTAGGTTCTCACTCTAGCCCAGGCTGACCTGGAATTCACTATGTAGTCCTAGGCTTCCTGTGCCTGAGTGCTGGGATTACAGGTGGATGCCACCGCATGTGGTTTATTGTAACTATTTTCATCAGGAAGTTGTGATTAGTTCTCAGTTGCTCTCTTCCCTTGTTGCTTATGTACTTTTGAAGGAAGGCGAAGTATATGCTATTGAGACGTTTGGAAGTACAGGAAAAGGCGTTGTTCATGATGATATGGAGTGCTCACATTATATGAAAAATTTTGATGTTGGACATGTGCCAATAAGGTGAGATATTGTTAATTTTTTGACTAATGAATATCTCTTCCCAGATACTAGATGGGACAAACATGTAAGGTGACATATAAAACGTAACAAGTTCTGTGGGTTTCTGTAATATAGCCAGTTAAAAGTTTGAACTGGATTGAAAATTATATAGGAAAGTATTCAAATCCAGTTTCTGATCATTATGTCAGTAATAGTTTTGCTAGCATTTCATAGACTTTTGGTCTTAAATGTTTTTGTGTTGGTAAATTTATTATTTCACTTTACATGGTATGTTTTACCTTTTATAGAGGCTGATTATAATTGGATTTATGCCTTCTTTTACATGTGGTCTTCAATCTTGGTGTACAAAAATACTGATGGGTCTGTTGTGTAAATTGAAGACATACATGACAACATGATATTTTGATTCTGCTGGTTTCCTACACAGCTGACATCTATAGGGATGGGCTGTTACACATGCCAGCATTTGATGATTGAAAAACTAACTAGAATAGTTTGTTTTGTTTTTTTAAGGTAGGGTCTCGTCTAGCCCAGGCTGACCTGGAATTCATTATATAGTTTCAGGGTGGCCTCAAACTCGGCGATCCTCCTACCTCTGCTTCCCAAGGGCTGGGATTAAAGGTGCGTGTCACCATGTTCGGCAATTTTTTTTTTAAACCAAAAAAAACAAAAATAAAAGTAAAGTATTTTTTATGGGGCTGAAGAGATGGCTCAACAGTTAAAAGCACTTGCTTATAAAGCTTGATGGCCAGGGTTCCATTTCTCAGAACCCATGTAAAGCCAGATGCTACTGCAAACAAACTCCATCACATGTGCCACTTTGTGCATCTGGCTTAATGTGGGTACAAGGGATATGGACCTGAACCAGATGGCTTTGGAAGAAAGTGCCTTTAGGTGCAGAGCCATCTCCCCATTCCTACAACTTTTGAACTTGAATTTCAAGTGAAAGCACCACCAAGGTTTGCATTTTGCATAATGGGAGAAGTTAATTGGTTACTATTGACAACCATTAATCTTTGATTTTTATCCTCTTAGGCTTCCAAGAACAAAACACTTATTAAATGTCATCAATGAAAACTTTGGCACCCTTGCCTTCTGCCGCAGATGGCTGGATCGCTTGGGGGAAAGTAAATACTTAATGGCTCTGAAGAATCTGTGTGACTTGGGCATTGTAGATCCATATCCACCACTATGTGACATTAAAGGATCATATACAGCGCAATTTGAACATACCATTCTATTGCGTCCAACTTGTAAAGAAGTTGTCAGCAGAGGAGATGACTATTAATCTTAGTCCAAAGCCACCTCAACATTTTTATTTTCTAAGCATTGTTGGAGTACATTATATCAGAATTAATTTGCAACCTGTTGTCTGTTTTAACAGTGGACCTGTGTAATACCTTTATCCATGTCTAAAGGAGTTTGATCAGAGGCAAACTGTCTAAGTGTAATTAACCAAGGAAAAAAGCTTTCAAGATTTTTAAATATTAACTGTTTATTCCCTGTCTTAAGAAATGCTGTAAAGCTCAATTTAGTTAGGAATGACATTTTGTTTTGAAGACCTAAGAGATGCTTTTTGGATATTTATATTGCCATATTCTTACTTGAGTGCTTTGAATGACTACATACACCCCGTTCTGCACCTGTGCCCTCTGGTATTGCTTTTTAACCTTCCTGGACTCCATTTTCTAAAAAATAAAGACATTTTCAGATCTGAGAGCTACATTTTAATGTCTGTGGTTGTAATTCTAAACAGCAAGTAGCTAAACACACAACTCTTATCTGTACTATAGACCTGTACAGATTTTTCTTTTGACGTAGTGGCTACAGGCTCTTCAAATGCATAAAGTGGGGGCGGAAATGAATACATGGTTTCAGGAATATTTTGCTTTTCTTTATAGAACCATATTTAGTACTTGTCTTTAATTTTTCCTGCTACTAGAAAGATGTTTTAATACAAACATTGTGCTAACTTAAACTGTGATTTAGAGGGTTTAAATTATCTAGTCCATTAATTCAGTGGTGGTATTTTTATTAGGAAAATATTTACCTTACTCAAAAAATCGAAAGGAAATTAAACCCATAAAAGTAAATAAGTTTCTTTGTATCCTTACCACAAGTTATTTCAGGAATTGAGGCTTTCATTATCCTTTATAACAGCTGTGTTAATTCAAACATTTGAACATACAGCACTGACTTGTTTGAACTGGGCGCTTCCCGCTAATGATGCTTTAATTGATGGAATTCTTTGTGAGTTGTTAGGAATGTGCCAAGGTAAAGCCTTAATTTTTTATGCTTTCCACAATGAAATTTTATTGCCTTTGGGATGCTGTTCAGTTTGTATTTTGTTGAACGTTTTGTCTTAGAAGAAACCTATGGCTTATCTAGATCATTTGTTATATTGAATACCTGTTCTGTCTGCATTAGAGGTAGAATTCAATGTTCTCTTTGGGGAAAGTCTTAATTTTTAGTTGTATTAACTATGTTTTTATGGTGCTAATATTCAGTAGCTACCTTTGAATAATTTCTGTTTTCTGTGCACTACAAGCAGCTGGGCTCACCAAGCCTGAACGTAAAAGGCTTGGACTTGGCTCCTCTGGGGTTTGAATCCATGTTTAGTGGGATGTAAAAAGTAAAGAGCTTGATTTCTAAGTCCATGATTTGAAAAGCTGACACCCCCCCCCACCCCCCAGAGAAGAGTTAAGTTTTCTCTTAAGACCTTGTAGCAGTAGTGATCTCTCCTTATAGGCTCCAAGCTCCTTTCCCAGAAAACTGGAGGCAGCAGCATCACTGTCCCTGGAAGGAATCTGATCTTGTAAATAGAAAAGCTGTCACTAAAAGAATTGTACTGTTTGCCTACTAGCCATGTATCTTGAAATCATTTTGTTATGTTTACAGTAATGTACCTTTTACTGGTAACCAATTATTAGTTTAATGTTTAACAATAGTGCCTTTAGTAAATTATTTTACAACCCACACTATGTTGTTTTTTTTAGATCAACTTAAAAGAATATAGAAAAAGTCCATGTTGAGATTTGAGATACTTGGTAAGAAATCTGTTTCTGTTCATTTAGGTTTTGTTACCTTAATGCTATTCTTTTAAGAGCAGTTTTAATATTCATAGCAAAATATAGTGGAGAATACTTCAGATTTTCCACCTAAAACACTTTTTTTCCTATAGAGTTGTAAAAGGGGTCATGTGCTATGGAGCCCCCCTTTTAATCCTAGCACTCGGGAGGGAGGCAGAGGTAGGAGGATCTCCATGAGTTCAAGGCCATCCTGAGACTATATATATAGTGAATTCCAGGTCAGCCTGAGCTACAGTAAGAGCCTACCTCAAAATAACAATAATAAAAACACATAAAAGGTAAAAGACAAGGCCACTATGGAAATAAATACATGCAGCTATGCCATTACAAACTATAGAGCTTTGAGTTGTTTAAATAGCCACTAAAATTGTGTTTTAGGTGTTTCAAAGTGTTGCATTTTAAAAAGGGTAGACTCAGGAACTTTTATCATGTAAATGTTTAATATTAACAGCAAATGGACATTTTCAGATTAAACATTTAGCTGTCTAAAACTCCAGCTATATTTTTTGGCATAAATGGTGTGTGCTTAGTTATAAGCTCCCATTGCACTTTCCTATCAGCTGTTTCAGATGACATTGCTTTAAAAAAAAATTATATTTCCAAGGAGAGAGAATGGGTTCTAGTGACTGTAAATGAACTCCATCCAGATGCATGTGCCACTTTGTGCATTTGGCTTTCCATGGGTAGTGAGGAATGTTAGTCTTTGCAAGAAGGTGCCTTAACTGCTCCACCATGTCTCCAGCCCCAACATTGGTTTTGAAACTAAAAGTGTGCTAATAGATATTCATTTCTAGTTTCTACTTAAGCTTTGTGT
Organism: Jaculus jaculus; assembly: GCF_020740685.1. Classification (NCBI taxonomy): domain Eukaryota; kingdom Metazoa; phylum Chordata; class Mammalia; order Rodentia; family Dipodidae; genus Jaculus; species Jaculus jaculus. Next base: position 138,787,758 of record NC_059107.1, read on the forward strand.
TAAGATTTTACATCCCTACAGGTTAGTGGAGCCTTCCTCTGAGTAAGTTAAGTTAGGCCAAGCATGACGTTGCATGCTGAGCACAATGCTGCCAACCCAGCATTCAGGAGGCAGAGGTAGGAGGACTGCTGTGATTTTGAGGCCCTCCTGAGACGACATAGTGAACTCCACATCAGCCTGGGCTAGAGTGAAACCCTACCTTGAAAAACAAAACAAAAAAGTAAGTTAGCAGGGCTTCTGAGAGACTTAGTTGAGATCATTAGGAGGGCAAAAGCAGTGTCTTTCACTTTAATAAAACGGAGAGAGAGTTTGGCAGTTAAGACACTTGCCTACAAAGCCTAATGACCCAAGTTTGATTCCTCAGTATTCATGTAAAGCCAGATACACAAAATGGCACATAATATCTAGAGTTCGTTTGCAGTGGTTGGAGGCCCTAGTGTACCCATTCTCTTCCCCCCTCTCTGCAAGTTTAGATTACTTTTAGTGTTCATTTAAAGGCTATCCTGTCCCCCATGTTTATATAAGAGGCTCCCAATAGTCACTTGGGTTATTGAGAAAAATGAGATAACCCAGTTGCTTTTTTTTTTTTTTTTAGTTGGTTAATTTTATTATGAGGCAAGTTGATAATTTTATTATCAGGTGCCTCTGTGACCTTTTTTTTTTTTTCTTTTCACAATTTTTATTAACATTTTCCATGGTAATACCCTCCCCCTCCCCACACTTTCCCCTTTGAAATTCCATTCCAGTTGCTTTTTTTGTGAGACAGTGGCAGACACAGAGTATGAATACACCTAGGCTTCCTGCCACTGCAAATGAACTACAGATGCATGCACCACTTGGTGCATGTGGCTTTATGTGGACATTAGGTTATTGAACTTTGGTCCTCAGGCTTTGCAGTTAAGTGCCTTAACCTCTGAGCCATCTCTCCCCAGTTGCTAGTGTTTTAAACAATTCTCTGTCCTGTGTGTTCTTGTATTCATTTGAACTAAAATTTTCAAGCAGTCAGTAAATTAATAGTGGGCTGGAAAGATGGCTTAGCAGTTAAGGCCTGTGAAGCCTAAGGACCCATGTTCAATTCTCCAGATCCCACATAAGCCAGATGCACAAGGCAAGGCAAGCACAAGAGGTGGCACAAGTGTCTGGAGTTCAAATGCAGTGGCTGAAGCCCTGGCATGCCAGTTCTCTCGTCTCTAAAATAATAAATGATGATGATAAACCTAACATTTAAACATACTAACAGTGGTGGGGAGATGGCTCAGTAGGTAAAAAACACTTGTTGCTCAGGCATGATGGCCTGATTGACCAGAGTTCAGTTTTCTAGCACTCCTATAAGTAAATGGCCATGGGCCAAAACCTGTAACCAACACTACTGGGGAACAGAGACCTGAGAATTATTGGGGCTGGCTGATGAGCTTGTCTGATGAAAAAACAGCAGCTCTAGGTTTAGAACTCCCATCTCAAAGGAACATGCAGATGAGTAAGAGGGAGACGCCAAATATCCTCTTGTAGTGTTTGCACACATATACACATACACCACACATAGCTCACAAAAATACACACATGAGGAGGAGATGGGGAGATGGCTCAGTAGTTAAAGGGACTTAACTTACAAAAACTGTCTGCTGGGGTTCAATTCTTCAGTACTCCTATATAAAGCCAGATGCACAAAGTGGCACATGCATTTGGAGCTTGTTTACAGTGGCAAGAATTCTTGGTGTGCCCATTCTGTCTTGCTCTCTCTCTTTCTGCTCACAAATAAATGAAAATATTTAAACTCAAAACATTTTAAAAGTTGCTTAAAAAATTGGTGCATGCCTTTAATCCCAACACTCGGGGTACAGAGGTAGGAGGACTGCCATGAATTAAGGCCACCTTGAGACCACATAGTGTAGGCCGGGTCAGCCTGAGCTAGAGTAACACTGACCCTACCACAAAAAATAAAAATAAAATAAATTCATACCTAACCAAGATGAACTCTTAATTGTTAGTCTCCTTTATTAAAACCTTTTTGCTGAGAAAAAGTCCCATTTTTTTTATGTCTGGTTCATAAGTAAATGCCAATTAAGATTTACTGGAGCCTCAGGACTAGCAGTGAATGACTGCTGAGTAAATGACACCTTGATATTTCACGTATGTGCTCACCTGCAACAAGGCAGCAGTGACTTCAGTATACAAATGGCCTACAAGAAATGCTTTCTCCAGCCGGGCATGGTGTTACACACCTTTAATCCCAGCATTTGGAAGGCAGAGGCAGGTGGAACTCCAGGTCCTCCTGGGCTAGAGCAAGACCCTACCTCAAAAAAAATTATTTTTTTCCTTTTTGGTTGAGACAGTTTGTAATGAAAATATCTTTTCCATTTATTCAGAGTTTGTACAGAAAACAGCTACAAAAGATAAATAATAATGCATATAAAAAGATGATGTCACCTGAATTTCTTTGGTAGATTGCACAAATTCATGATTTGAGGCAATTAGACATCAAAATATAGAAGGTAATACAGTATGAGGTAAATACTAAAAGTATAAAACTAAATAATTGAAACGTTTAGTCCCCTACAGTTGGTATGCACACATTTATACTTTGTCTATAAAAAATTTTGTTGTGAATATAAAATGTATAAACATAGCATACACTGATCATAATTAAAAATAAAAACAAGGAAGCTCAAAATTGTAAGCCAGCCCATTTAAAAATTATATATACAAATAACAAGAAGAAAGCCCAACTGTCTGTGGATCAGCTAAGGACTTCATTAGAAGAGGTATCGGTTTCTTCACTGGCATGTTGGCCATTAGACAGGAGTTCGGGAGGCAAGAGTTTGCGATGTCCGTTCTCAGTAACTCTCCGAGTATAAAACAAGATATAAGCTTGGGCCTTGCGTACTTCATCCATAGTGCACATGCTTAGCTTGGAGTCATTGCAGTGTACCCAGAACCCTAGAGAGAAGCAGCATAGAAGGTGCTTATTAAACATTCAGATGTTTCATTTCCTGAGAAAAATTTTTTTTTAGCTAATTCATGTTTCTTTTCAATGAGAAATAAAGCTTAGGTGGTATGTCTGTGGAATTACCTCCTTTCAGGCTAGCAGTCAGAAGATAACCGATTCTGAAGAGCATACTTGACACTTGAGTGTAATGCACCAGGTAATGTTTCCCACACACACAGCAAAAAAGCATATACAGTTGACTCTCAGTGTTTAGTGTTGAACTCCTTTGTGGACTTCCTATGTTTGTGTGCATATGTGTATATGGATTTTAACTCTGCAGTGGTTAGATACCAAAATGGAAAATAAAAGCCCCAGTTCAGTCAACTGTGTTGGGACTAGGTTGACCTGGAAGGATTATAGAAAGACCAAATGAAAAATGATTTTTTTCTGTTACATTTGAACTCAATTTATTTGTGATCTCAGTCCATTATATGTGGCCTACTCTTTTATTTTTGTATTTTGGAGGTAGAATCTCCCTCTAGCCCAGGCTGGCTCTGATGTCAGTGATCCTCCTGACTCTGGCTCCCAAATGTTGGGATTAAAGGCATATTGCTGCCACACCTGGCATTATATGTCCTATTCTTTTAAAACAATAAGTACAATAAACATAGGGTTTACATCTTTTGAAGTATGTCTTTAAGAAAACTTGACTCTTGTCAACTATTGTCTTTATGTTGTCCCCACACATTCCATTAGTTAGAAGTATTCCAATTCTACAGAAAAATGTTATTTTCTGAACTCTTCCCACTTAAATTGACAGTACTGTAGAAAAGCATTTGTGTGGGGGGAAAAAAACAACAATGGTCTAGTGAGCTATGCTTAAAATGATTTAGTAGCCAACTTGGGAATCGCTGAAACCTGAGCACAAACTTCCCAGTCTACTTAACCCAAGATAAGCATTTGTCTATACCTCCTTCAGAATTGTAGCAGAAGGCAGTGTAGTGTCCTGAGCCAAATCCTTTCCCATGGTGCATTACTACAGCAGATAAGTCATAGATATAGCTTTCTGGTCTGAGGGACTTCAGGGTCTCCCTGCAGCAATAAGGCTCCATGTTTAAGATCTCCTCAAAGACAACATGAACACCAATCTTGTCTCGGTTATTACGTCCCGACCACCTGCGAACAAGTCAAAACAAAATCATTAGCAAAATTTGCAAAGGGAAGTTGCCACAAAGCTGCCTCAGTGCTTAAAGACACTTTCTTTTAAAGTGAGTTTAATTCCCCAGTATCCATGTGAAGCCAGACCTACAAAGTGGCACACACCTCTGGAGCTCCTTTGTAGTATCAGGAGTCCTGGTGCAACTATATTGACCCAAATCAATCAAGAAAAAAATTTTAGGTTGCCATTTAGTAGGTCTAGATAGGTGTCATGACAAAAGAAATATTTATGTCCATACATACATAAAATTCTTTCAATACTAAGTTGGCTGTACATAGAAGGATTTAGGCTTATTTCCCAAACAGATCCAGTCAAGCTTGTATTTATTTTTACAGTATTAGTAATCAAGTTCAGGGCCTTGGACATGCTAAGCAAATGTTCTATCACTGAACTACAGCCCAAGTCCTTACATCAGGGTAATATAGATACCAAATATATATGTATATTTAGTCTTTCAAGGTAAGTATTTCGCTCTAACCCAGACTGACCTGGATTTCTTTATGTAGTCTGAGGGGTGTCTCCAATTCAGAGCAATCCTACCTCTGCCTCCCAAGTGCTGAGATTAAAGGCAAGTGCCACTATGCCTGGCACATCGGGCTAATTTTTAAAGCACTTTTTTTTTATTTGCATGTATGTGGGGGCAGAGTCTCTTGCTAGTGCAAATAAAAACCAGATGTTTGTGCCACGTTTTGCATTTGGCTTTACATGGATATTAAGAAAATATCAGTGCTAGGGTGGGATACTTCCCAGCAAGCTGTTGGTCACGAGGGCCTCTGGTAGCCCCCAAGCAGAGGGAAATTGCCAAGGCTCTTAGTTGCCCACCAAAACTATACGATAAGACCCTATTGCTGAAGCTGCCACATGTTTGGGCTGCAGGAAACAAACGAGCTGAACTAGAAGCCTTCTTCCTGCTGATTAGCTGGCATGGTGCAAGAAAGTGCTATATAGCTTGTTGGGGGAGAGATCATCTCTGTGGTGTTAGCCAGCAGTGGACCCTACAAGCTTTATGATTGGCCAGCTAGGCTAACACTGCCAGCTGGTGCAATGTCTGTTATGGGGGAAACCAACTGCTCCCTGATTGGATCTGAGGCCTGCTACACAGAAAATTCATGCCTGCTACTGAAAACAATCAAAAACCCATGGCAGGGATGGTCAGAAGCCCTGCGTGGGGGCACTACTGTTATTTGGCCCACCAAACTGCCCTCGATATAACAAAGGAAGGTGATGGGAGGGGATTATGATCAGGGTACATTATGTATGTATAGAGGTTATTAATAAGTAGTTTTTAATATATATATATTTATGCCAATATATTAATGCTACTCTCCTTTTTGGTTAGAGAAACTTTTCAGATGATGCTGACTACTAGGGAACTACAAAACTCATCAAAAGTGCTGAGAAGAAGGGACAGTGGATTATTCAATACAGTTAGACATCTCTACCAAACACTCCAAGGCTAAGGCCTGCAGCAGAAGTGTGGCAGAAAGCATGTAAGAGTCAAAGGAAAGGGAGGAGTGCTTTGCAGTACTGTCTTCCAAACACAAAATGATCATGGTATTCATGACCTCACGGTGGCTGCTGATGCCTACACAAGACTTGCATAATAGGTAGGTGAAACGTGATGACATCAAAATGGACCAGGGGCTAGCTGGAAAGAAGGGGTTCGGTTGTGAGGTAACAAAGAAGGGTGACAGGAGGGGTTCTGATCAGGGTACATTGTGTATATGTATAGAGGTTACCAATAAAAAGATTTTTCAAAGCCAGATATGGTGGCACACACTTTTAATCCCAGTACCCAGGAAGCAGAGGTAGGAGACTGCTATGAGTTTAAAGCCTGGGCTAGAGTGAGACCCTATCTCAAAAAAAACAAGAAAAGAAAGAAAAGAAAAAAGGAGAAATTAAGAGCTAGGCATGCTGGTGCAGGCCTATAATCTCAGCATTCAGAAGGTCAGCTTGGCATACAGGAAGCTTCAGGCCAGTCAGTGTGATATAGCAAGATGTATCTCAAAACAACAAAGGACTGAGTACCCATTGAATCCTGAGACCTCATAAAAAAAAAATCAGAATCTTCTGGGCATGGTGGTGTATGCCTTTAATCCCAACACTTGGGAGGCGGAGATAGAGGATAATTCCAGGACAGCCTGAGCTAGAGACTACCTTGAATAACCCCCCTCCCCCCACTGCCAAAAAAAAGGCTGGAATTCATGCCAGGCTTTTGTAGTCCTAGTGTGTAATCCTAGTGAGATGGGAGGCAAAGGCAGGAGAATTTCCCAGAAGCTTGTGGCACTGGCAGCAAAGAGCAGCAGTGAGAATCCAGAAGAAACTTCTCAATGAGGTGGAAAAGTGAGGATCAACCCAAAAGTTTTGTTAAGACCACCGCTGTAGTGTGCCTGTACTAAGACTGTTCACATACACACTGTGCTCTCCCAAACACATATGTAAAGTTTAAGAGAACAAAAAAAGCACAGCTATAATGCTGAACTTCAAAGCAGCAACAATGATGGAGTTAAAGTAGCAATCATGAAAAATAATTATTCAGTAGTTCATAGTAGCCAATTAAGTATCAACGGAAGTCCTCTCAGGTCTATTTTACACACAAAGGCAGGCCTCGCCTTACTCACTAAGACTTTCAAAACCTGTGCGCATGTTCTGTCTGCAGTGTTCCTCCTGAACATACACATGTATTCACGTAATACTAAAGTGCTCCTCCTCCTCAACATCCCTCTATTGACTCAATGCTTTCAGTCATAATGTATGGAGCACAATTCTTAGCTGTGAGATACAAGATGAAAAAGGCTAAGCCATTACTGAGTATCTGTTCAACTGGTGGGAGAGAAATAAATAATTGTTAGTGCATTGCAGATAATAGTTTTTGCCATTAAGCAAAAGTACAGTATTATTACAGTTAAATAATAACTTCAAATAGGACTTCCCTAAAGATATGGCCTATGAACCAAGACTTGAATGATACAGGGTCCCAAGTGCCCTGAGAAAGGCTTTGGGAAGTAGGATTAATATTCACCATTATTCCTGTACATGCTTTCCTATATTCTTTAGGAAAATACCTTACTTTATATCCCTCAATGAAACACAGAACATTTTGTACAAACAAGCATTCACAAACTATTTGCAGACAGCAACTGAATGGCTATGACAAATAACTGAAAATTAAACAGGCAGTTTTACTTTATTTCTCTAATATAGTACTTGCTTTAAAATGAAAAACACATGTTCTTTTAAGTCAGCACATCTTCAGCGGTATCATTCTTTGAGAACAACAGCCCTTGTGTTAGCATCGTTCATGAAAAATATGGAGCAATTTGCTCTGATTAACCAAGAGATTTTGCAAGTAACTCACATGACAAAATATTTCAGAAGTCGAAGTTTGGGATTTTAAGAAACGTCTGAATTGAATTGCTATACATACCTCTGACCACATATTTTCTGAGCACAAAGCAGTTGGATCAAATACTAGTTACAGATCATATTAAACACTATAAATAAATTTAAGTCCACAAATATTTAACAGCTCACAATGCATTCTACAAAGGAATGCTAGTCAGGTTAGTTACTAAGCTGGGTGTGATGACACACTCCTGAGACCCAGCACTCTGGAGCCTGAGCAGGAGGATAAGGGGTTTGAGGTCTGTCTGGGCCACATTATATAACAAGTGGTAGGCCATCCCGACTCTAAGAAACAACAACAAAAACATCTCAAGTTACTGAATATGGATGATATCTCTGGTGAAGGCATAAGACTGACCAGAATTTTTTCCTTAAAGTATGTCATCTCCTAAGTATATGGTATTAAAATTAAATTCAAGCTGGATGTGGTCACTGGAACCTTTAATCCAAGTACTCTGGAAGATGAAGGAGGACAACCACTGTGAGGTCAAGGCCAGCTTGGACTAGAGTGAGACTATGCGCCAAATAAACAACAACAATAAAAAAATAACCCAAAGCTGGGGCATGGTGGCACATGCCATTCATCCTAGTATTTGGAGGCAGAGGTAGGAGGACTGCTGTGAGTTCTAGGCCAGCCTGAGAATATATAGTGAATTCCAGGTAGGTCTGAGAGACCCTACCTCAAGAAACAAAAAAAAGAATATATATATATATATATATGTATGTATGTATGTATGTATATATGTATATGTATATATACGTACATACATATACATACACACACACATACATACATACATACATACATACATTTATTTTAAGTTTTGAAGCATTCCCAGAGGAAGGAATGATGAAATTACAGGTAGACAATTGGTAGGCGACTGGTACTACTACTAACCTGAATCGTTTGAGGTGAAGTCTGAGAACCTGAGGTAGGTGGCATATCATAAGCTGTTTTTGTGCTTCTGTGAGTACAACTGGTTTTGATGAAAACTTTCTCCGCTTTGCTAAAATATCAAAGAATGAAAATCAAGTTTAAGGATACAAGGAAAAGATAAACTTTTCAATATAAGTGAAGCGTGAAATGATACAGCACCTATTGGGATAGACTGTATTGTGCTAGAGATAAATAGACTTTGCCCAAGAAACTTACATTGCAGTTTTAAAATCGTAATTACAAGGTCTAGAGAGAAGCCTTAGTAGTTAAGGCACTTGCCAGCAAAGCAAAAGGACCCAGATTTGATTCCCCAGTACCCACATAAAGCCAGATACACAAGGTAGCACATGTGTCTGGAGTTCATTTGCAATGGCTAGAGGACCTGGCACACTCATTCTCTCTGTTAAATAAATATTTAATAAAATATTTTTTAAAAAAATCACAAAACCTAGCTTTAGTAACTAACCTGACTAGCATTCCTTTGTAGAATGCATTGTGAGCTGTTAAATATTTGTGGACTTAAATTTATTTATAGTGTTTAATATGATCTGTAACTAGTATTTGATCCAACTGCTTTGTGCTCAGAAAATATGTGGTCAGAGGTATGTATAGCAATTCAATTCAAAGACATTTTTTAAAATCCCAAGCATCCAAGTCAGGCAGGAAAATAAGAACAGGAATTGATAATTATGCCAATTAATAGGAAAATGTTAAAACTGCCATAAACATACTTTAACATATATTTCCCAAACTCTAAAAATGTGTGCTCATGAGGGCTGGAGAGATGACTTGGCAGTTAAGGCACTTACTAGTCTGCAAAGCCTAACAACCTGGGTTTGACTCCCCAGTACCCACATAGAGCCAAATGCAGAGGGAGGCGCATGCATCTAGAGTTCATTTGCAGTGGGTATTGGTCCTGGTGTGCCTGCCCATTCTCTCTCTGTGTCTGCTTGCAAATAAATAAATAAAATAAAATTTTAAAAAACTTGTGCTCAGTTCATTTACTAATACTAAGGCTAATCTGCACTGTCCAGAACACACATTTTGCACCCTTCCTAAACCACCCTCTCTCTGGTGAATGGCTTACATGGGCCTTAACCAATCTGCATACAAGGGCTTCCTCACTCAGTGCTCTCTTGCTCTTTTAGCAAGTAGGACCTGGCATCATTCTTGTTGCCCTCTACCTTTCTACAGTCTACCTGGTGATTGAGGCCTTGTGTCCTAGAATTTCTGGCCGGACGGCTCACCACCAAGTCTGCTCTTGATATCTAGGATGGTCCTTTCACTTGAACAGCACTGCTGCTTGTGTAGGAGGCTCTAAGCCAGCTTCACTGGCCACCAGAGCTTTTCCTCCTGACCAATAGTACCTGAGATTCAGGGGTCCAGCTGTTGCTGAATGCCTTGTCCTTATTTCTGGAATGTCCCCAAGAGCAGATGGTACATGTTTACCTACACAAAGGATGTCTACACCCTGCCTTCAACTTTTCATTGTGTGCTTGTGCATATACATGTGTGTGTAGAGGTCAAAAGACAACTTGGATGTTGTTCCCAGTTGTCATCCACCTTATTTGAGACCGGGTCACTCACTAGTCTGAAACTCAACTAATTAGGCTGCCCAGTTAGCTGGTGGTCCAGCAGACCCTAGGGATCCACCTGTCTTTGCCTCCCCAGCACTAGAATTTCAAGTGTGCACTGCCACTATACCTGGCTTTTAATGTGGGTGCGAGGGAATCAAACAACCCAGATTTAATTCCCTGGTGCCCACATAAAGTCAGATGTACAAAGTGGGATGTGCATCTGGAGTTTGTTTGCAGTGGCTGGAGGACCTGTAACACCTATACTGTTTCTTTCTCTCTGACTCTCAAATAAATAAAAATCTTTAAAAAAAAAAGGGGGGGGTTCTGGAGGCATGGTTTAGCGGTTAAGGTTTTTGCCTGCAAAGCTAAAGGACTCAGGTTTGATTCCCCAGGACCAACATTAGGCAGATGCACAAGGGGGCACACATGTCTAGAGTTTGTTTGCAGTGGCTGGAGGCCCTGTCTCTCCCCTTCTTTCTCTGTCAAATAAATAAATTTTTTAAAGGGGGGGGGGAAGATACTCCAAACAAATGACATTCTACATTCATATTTGTCTACCCCCAAATTTGGTAATGAAAACATTAGAACTATTCACATTTCTGTTCAGTATGTCACCATAACAAATCGGACAAGGGGCTATTTTTTTTTCTAAAAATTTAGGCTAGAGGCTGGAAAAATGGCTCAGCAGTTAAGGCACTTGGTTGCAAGGTCTGGGTTCAATACCCAAGTCACCCACATGAGCCAGGTGAAAAAGTGGCAAAAGCATCCAGTGTTCATTTGTAGCAGCAAGAAGCCCTGGCATGCATGCATGCACACACACACATTTTTTAAAATACATTAGGCTACTTATAAAGCTCACATAAGACAACACTCAGAACAAATGAGACTAAGTGTTCCTAGAAAAGCACCACTCTGCTGGGCATGGTGGTGCACGCCTTTAACCCCAGCACTCAGGAGGCAGAGTTACGAGGATCACTGTTAAGTTCAAGGCCAGCCTGGACTACAGAGTGAGTTCCAAGTCAGACTGGGCTAGAGTGAGAACCTATCTCAGAAAAAAAAAAGGGGACGGGGAACCATGTAACATCTCTTCAGTACTGGAGCAAATTTCTTTTGTACTAAGTTTACTACTAAGCTGGAGATGTAGCTCATTGTTCAGACACCTGTCTGGTCTGCATGAGGCGAGGCCCTGGGTTTGAACTCCAGCAATGTAAAAACGTTTGTGCCTTAAGTTCTAGAGCTACTGAGACATAGAAATTATGGTGAATACTTGAACACACATTAAAATGACAATGGTGTACCATATATGTAGAGAGAAGACGGGTTAAGGACATGGTAGATCTGATGTGTTTGGTTATATGCGCTACCTACTCAGGAGGATGCAGTCTACTGCACCCTTCACTGTGGGGTCCTATGTGCCTTCCCTAAGAGAATGTACACTGAACTTAATTCTGTTTCCTCTACAAGCAATGTGAACATTTTGTTCTATTTGTTGTGGGTAAAGGTAAGACATTTACAATGAGCAAGACAAGGGAGAGGATGGTTTTGAATAAATCTTGGGATCTTATTATTTTTAATTTTTTAAGAATATTTTACATATTTGAGAGAGGGAAACAGGCAGAGTGAGAGAGAATGGGTGTACCAGGGCTTCCAATCACTGCAAATGAACTCCAGATGCATGTGCCACCTTGTGCATCTGGCTTACGTGGGTACTGGAGAATCGAACTGAGGTCCTTTGGCTTTGCAGGCAAGTGCCTTAAGCACTAAGTCATCTCTCCAGCCCAGAATCGTAATTTTTAAGAAGTCAACCTCTGGGCCAGGTATGGTGGCACGTTTTTAATCGTAGCACTCAGAAGACTGAGGCAGGAGGTGTACCATAAGTTCAAGCCCAGTCTAGGCTACAGAGTGAGTTCCAGGTTAATTTGAGTTAGGAAAGAAAAAAAAAAAGCCAAATTCAACTGTATAAGAGTACAAATTTATAACTTCCTAATAAATGAGTTTGTAAATTCATACATACTATCTAGTTTTGATATGTATCAAAATAATTTCATAGGGCTAGAGAGAGGGCTTAGTGGTTAAATGCTTGCTTGTGAAGCCTAAGGACCCAGTTCAAGGCTCGATTCTCCAGGACCCATGTTAGCCAGACGCACAAGGTGGTGCACGTGTATGGAGTTCATTTACAGTGGCTGGAGGCCCTGGCATGCCCATTCTCTCTATCTGTCTCTTCCTCTGTCTGTTGCTCACAAATAAATAAACAAAAAAATTAGAAAAGACAATATTTTCATTAATACTACATTTCCTTACTCCTTCTCTTTGCTACTTTATTCTGTTACATATAGCAGTTATTTAAATTCCATGCTTTGTGTGTGGAAGTAGAGATCAAATCCAGGATCTTATCCTTGTTGGGAAAGTGCTCTGCCATGGAGCAACACTGCCAGCCGTAATTTCTTTCTATTTTGGGGGTCTCTTCTTTCCACATTGGACAATAAAATTTAATATCGGGCTCAACAGTTAAGTCACTTGCCTGAAAAACCTAACAACCCTGGTTCAATTCACCAGTACCCATGTAAAGCTAGAAGCACAAAATGGTGCATGCATCTGGGGGCCCTGGTAAACCTATTCTCTCTGCTTGCAAGTAACTAAATAAAAATTTACTTTACCACTGTGCTAAATCCCTAGCCCAAGTGTAATTTTGAGTTTGAATTTCCCTCTCTTAAAGAATACATGGGCTACGAGGTCACTGAGAAATCCTGCTGGAGCTAAGCATATAACCTCCTCCATGTAGACAGCTAACAGAAAGCTGGAAAAAGCTACACTGCATGCAACTCAATGGGAGACAGAGAAATCAACAGTGGACACCGCAAGTCTTAAAAATGGCCACCCAGTCCAAATGAGACACTGGGTGTAAAAGTGGCATGTCTGTTAAGGAGGAAACCAACTGTCCTCTAATTAGACTGGAGGCCTGCTCCATGGGAGGGAATACATCCCTGATACTGAAAACCTACGACAGGATTCGTCATGAGCCCTAGGGGTGTAACACCTGCTGGTGTCTGGCTAAATGTATATACTAGGCTCACCAAACTGCCCAGTAAGCACTTCTCTTAATGTTCATACCCATATATTAATGCTACTCTCACTTTGGGCTAGAGAAGCTTCTCTTTTCAAATGGTGGTGACCTTGGGACTCAGAAGGCACCATGGTGCTGAGAAGAAATGACAGAGTGCTCAGCACTGAAATATCTCTATCACATCTTCCAAGGCTCAGGGTCCATTGTGGGAGAGGTGGCAGAAAGAATGTAAGAGCCAAAGAAAGAGTAGGACTTCTTACAACGTGCTCCTTCAGACACAAAATGGCCTGGATTTCCATGACCTAACAGTGCCTGACACTACCTGCACAAGACCATCATAACAGGAGAAAAAGATCATGACATCAAAATAAAAGAGAGCCTGATTGAGAGGGGAAGGGGATATGAAGGAGAGTGGAGTTTCAAAGGAGAAAGTGGGGGTGGGAGGGAATTGCCATGGATTATTGTCTACAATTATGGAAGTTGTCAATAAAAAAAAATTTTTTTTTAAGTGAGCCTGAGCTAGTGACCCTACCATGGGGGGAAAAAATTGCTATTTCAGGTGCTGACATAAATGTTTTATAAAAAATTTTAATATTGGGCTGGAGAGTTGGCTTAGCGGTTAAGCGCTTGCCTGTGAAGCCTAAGGACCCCGGTTCGAGGCTCGGTTCCCCAGGTCCCACGTTAGCCAGATGCACAAGGGGGCACACGCGTCTGGAGTTCGTTTGCAGAGGCTGGAAGCCCTGGCGCGCCCATTCTCTCTCTCCCTCTATCTGTCTTTCTCTCTGTGTCTGTCGCTCTCAAATAAATAAATAAATAAATAAATAAATAAATAAATAAAATTTTAATATCAATAAGGCAAAACAGTTCATAACTGACTGTAAAGTAGACATATTCAGTTCGATTTAAACTTTGTTTTTGTTTTTTGTTTATTCAAGGTCTCACTCTAACCCAGACTGACCTGGAATTCATTATGTAGTCTCAGGGCGGCCTCGAGTTGATGGAGATCCTACCTCTGCCTCCCGAGTGCTGGGATTAAAGGCATGTGCCACCACACCTGGCTTAAATTTTCATTTATTTGTTTGAGAGAGAGGGAAAAAGAGAAAGAGTATGGATGTGCCATGGCTGATAGCCACTGCAAATGACCTTGACGCACTACTTTGTGCTTTTGGCTTTATGAAGTAGGGAATCACACTGGGGCTGGAAGGCTTTGCAAGCAAGTGCTTTTAGCCACTAAGCCATTTCCCTAGGTCTTATTTTTTTTTTTATAACTAAAAAGCAAAGTTTCATAGTTAGTATTTATATAATTTCTTTCAGTTTCCTCTCATTTGTGTTTTTCTTTATTCATCTTAGGAAAGCATAGAAAACATACTGTCTCTACTCACAGTTACACTGGTCACATACGTAGATTTTTCCTTCTAAGGCTTCTGTTTCTGTAAATTTGGCCAACATTTCAGTCACCATACATGGCTGCGAGGCAGTATCTTTTCCATTGCATTGGTATCTTTCTGGAAATTCCAGTGACAAGTCCCAGAATGGTTCTATAGTATTTGATTTGTTGTTACATGCAAGACATGTAACCTGCAAATAAAAATATTCCTCTGATTACAATCTTTCTATCAAAACATAAACTCCTTTGTATAGGTCACTGCCATTAAAGAAACTTCTTCTGAAAATGCACAAGTAGAATTCTGAACAATGAGTTTTATGTTCTTGTCTGCAAAGTAATTTTTCTTCCAAAAGACTCATGAAACCCGCTATAAATTGATGAGTTTCAACTACTGGGCATTGAGAAAGCTCCATTATTCAAATCTAGAACTTAAGAAATAGACTCAGTTAATAGATAAATAATTGTATGTGTATGTACACATAATATATATTCATATGCATTTTATTGTACTGGTGCCATTAGACTTGAAGTTTGTCATATTTTCCTTATCTTTCACTAACTTTTTCTCTTACCTAAAGTCCTATAGCCCTTTAACCCAATCCATGCTTTTGCGAGGGTGGGGGTCGCTAGGGATCTAAACTAAGGCATCTCACATGACAGCATACACAGTACTACTAGCCCCTCAAT
The DNA here is from genome assembly GCF_020740685.1 of Jaculus jaculus. Classification (NCBI taxonomy): domain Eukaryota; kingdom Metazoa; phylum Chordata; class Mammalia; order Rodentia; family Dipodidae; genus Jaculus; species Jaculus jaculus. Next base: position 138,802,960 of record NC_059107.1, read on the forward strand.
CTACCCTCTTTTGGTTTGTTTTTTGAGTGTGTGGTTTGTTTTGATGATTTTTTTTTAAAGATACGGTGGTCTGGAACTTGGAATCCTCCTGCCTCATCCTCCAAAGTACTGGAATTACAGGTATATGCCAAGCTCATTCCAATACCTTTAAACCACAATATAAGCAAAGTGTATTTCCCTTAGACAGATTTCAAAGTCCTAGCAAGGGAACATATTTCACAGTTATGCCATATTCACAATTAAATATCATCACAATAAAATGCTTATCTAAGGAGTTGGAGGTTTAATTTAAAAGTAGAGCAACTGTCTAACAAGAATAAGGTCTTGGGTAAGGTTCCCAGTGCAAAGGAGAAAAAACTATCAAAATCTAAAAACATGGAAGCAGGGGGCTGGGGAGATAGGTAATGGGTAAAGTGGTGGTTTTGCAAACATGGGGACCTGAGTTCAGATGTTCAGAATCTGCATAAAATGCTGGGTGTAGGTGGAGGTGTGTCCCTCAAATCCTACAGCTGAACAGGCAGAGACAGGTAACCTTTAGGGCTCACTGGCTAGCTCTGTTTGTTTAGCAAGAGACCTTGTCTCAAAGAATAAAGCAGAACAGTGATTAAGGCCAGCCAGCCCACACCAATCTTGGCCTCCATACAGACATATGCACACACACCAGACACAAGAAAACAATGGAACAGCTAGGAATATAGATACAGTTCAATGGCAAGAGGCTCTGAGGCTCTGGGAGGCTCTATGAATTCCAGAACTCTCCTTAAAAAAAAAAAAAAGCAATTCTAAGAATTTCTAGAGGCAATGTAACTACTACAGTATTTATGTATTTTTAATTACTTATTTGCACATGTGGGGGGGGGCACATCAGGGCCTCTTGCCACTGAAAATAAAATGCCAGATCCTTGTGCCACTTTTTGCATCCAATTTAGGTTGGTGGCTTAGAAATTGAACCTAGGATGGCAGGCTTTGTAAAGTACCTTTAACAGCTGAACCAACTTCCCAGCTCCTGCAATTGGGGTATTTAATGTTATCAACCCAACACATACAAAATTGTAAACACTATAAGCTAATAATTCACACGTAATTATGAAATATTGAAGAGTAACTTTCATAACTTTCTGGGGCTGGACAGATGGCTTGGTAGTTAAGGTGCTTGCCTGCAAAGCAAAAAGACCTCGGTTTGATTCCCCAGTACCCAAGTAAGCCAGATGCACCAAGTGGCACATACATCTGGAGTTCGTTTACAGTGCCAGGAAGCCCTGGTGTGCCCATTCATTCTCTCTCTCTCACTCTGCCTCTTTCCCTCTCTCAAATAAATATATAAAAACAAATTAAAAAAAAAAAACAAAAAACCCTGCATTTCTGGCACAGGCAACAAAATAAGCCAGTTCCAATACAGATTTTCTTTTCCCCATTTTTTGAGGTAGGGTCTCACTCAGGCTCAAGCTGACCTAGAATTCACTGTGTAGTCTCAAGGTGGCCTCAAACTCCCAAGTGCTGGGATTAAAGGCGTGTACCACCACGCCCAGCTTCCAATACAGATTTTTGATGGAACAAAACCAAAAAGAACCCTGCTGGAGGTAGTCTAGGAACTCTGTAACAGGTGGCCTGACCTTTTAAGAGTGGGATGAAGGTGCAAGTTTGATCCCCAGTGCCCAGATAAAAATGCTGAGTGTGCAGTGTAATCCCCGCACTAGGAGGCAAACAAAAGCAGCTCCCTGAAGCTCTTTGGCTAGCCAGTCTAGCCTAACTGGTGAGCTCCAAATCATTGAGAGACCCTGTCTCAGAGGAGGTAGATCGCATTCATGAAGATGGTACGAGGTGTTTTGTTGTTTGTTTTTTCCCCATATAGGGGTCTCTCTAGCTCAGGCTGACCTGGAATTCATCAGGCTGGCCTTGACCTCACAAGTGCTGGAATTAGAGGTGTGCCCGGCTGAGGTTGTTTTTTGAACTCCACACTCACACAAATTCCAGCAACCATATGCATATCCTAAAGACCAGTTTCCTGGTTTATTACATGCTTAACGCAGGCTGACCTGGAACTCACCATGTAGTCTCAAGGTGATCTTGGACTCACAGCCATCCTTCTACCTCTGCCTCCTGAGTGCTGGCATTAAAGGCGTACACCACCATGCCTGGTTCCCTTTGACTTTTTTTTTTTAAGCAAGCTCAACAAACTGGCCTTTTTTTGTTTTTTAAATGAGAGACAGAGAGAATTAGCATGTCAGGGCCTCCAGCCACTGTAATTGAACTCCAGATGTGCACTTGTGCAACCTTGTGCAAGCATTACTTGTGCATTTGGCTTACATGGGATCTGAGGCTTTGCAGGCAAGCTTCTTAACCATTAAGCCATCTCTCCATCTCTCCCTTTGATTTCTTTAAAATTTTATTTATTTATTATATAGAGAGATGCTCTGAGCTTGAGGCCACCCTGAGAATACATAGAGAATTCCAGGTCAGCCTGGGCTAGGGTGAAACCCTACCTCAAAAAAATAAAAAATTTTAAAAAGCCGGGTATGGTGGCGCACGCCTTTAATCCCAGCACTCGGGAGGCAAAAGTAGGAGGATCACCATGTGTTCAAGGCCATCCTGAGACTACACAGAGAATTCCAGGCCAGCCTGGGCTAGAGCAAGACCCTACCTTGGGGGAAAAAAAAAAAATGAACAGGAAATACAAGATATTGTCTATAACTATAAAAGGCTAGGAAGCTTTTTTTTTTTTTTTTTTTTGGTTTTTCGAGGTAGGGTCTCACTCTGGCTCAGGCTGACCTGGAATTCACTATGTAGTCTCAGGGTGGCCTCGAACTCTCGGCAATCCTCCTACCTCTGCCTCCCGAGTGCTGGGATTAAAGGCGTGTGCCACCACGCCCAGCTTAGGAAGCATTTTTTAAACAGAAGGAGTTGTCTCTGGACATATAGCCTGTAGAAACTTATAAATAATACAGAAGAAACAAAATTGAAAACAACTTAAGATATTCTTTTGATGGTCTAATGGATAAACTAAATGTGATGTATCCAACTGGTGTGAGTAGTGTATAGCAGTTAAAAATAAGTAGTATGCAATGCATAACATGGATAGTTATCTAAAACTGTGTTGAGTGAAAAAAATGCAGGTTAATGGTGAAATGTTGTATAATGTATCTATGTAAGTTGGAATTAAATCACTTATGAAAAACATACTGTTTTGTTGAAATATTTGCATATGTATATAAAACTATTTAAAATGGCTTATTATATATAGAGAATGGGCTTGCCAGGGCCTCCAGCTGCTGCAAACAAACTCCCAATCATGTGCCACCTTGTGCATCTGGCTTACGTGGGTCCTGGGGAATCAAACCAGGTTCCTTTGGCTTGCAAGCAAGTGCCTTAACCACTAAGCCATCCCTCCAGCCCCCTCTAATTTTTTTTTAAATAGGAAGTCTCAGGACTACCTTACTCCATGGTCTCTAAACTTATAAGTGTACCACATCCATTCACAGTATAGGAATATCTTCAACTCTGTTCACTCTAGGATTAAATTCCCTTTTCTTGGTTCCTCAGAGAATAAATACAGTTAAACCTAGGAAGGTGTTCCCTGATTCCTTGTCCCTCTCAAAAGGCTTCTGATGCCATGAAAGAACAGCCATTTCCAATGATTCGTGAAGAACTGCAAATGAGTGTGTTTTTATAAATTTATAAAACTTACACATTTTGACCTGAAAATAACACAAGCTTTCTCACAGAATATACATGTACAGGTTGCACTTTCATGACTTCCCTAAGATGAATAAATAAAATTAGAAATCCGTACCTGACTAAGAAGTTGTCCATGAAAAATGTTATTAACAACATTCAGAACTTGTTCAATAAGTTTCCTTTGAGAAGAGGGAATAAGAGCTGGTAACTTGGTACCTGTTGTTTCTAGTTCATGTTGTATTTTATCCAGAAGTTCACAAAGAAATTCCTGAGCATCTTGTTGGGCATAACCACGAAAAGCAGGGATCAGTTTCCACACAGAGTGTAGCATAGCAAATGGCGAGACCAAGGCCCACTCTCCAGACCACATAACTTGGAACAAAGTATGCAATTCATGACAGAGAGAACTGTACTGTGAACTTGGCTCTCTCGGCTGAATAAGTTCCATATGTCTACCTTTTGACGCTCCGCCACTTAGGCCTGATGATAAGCCTGCATATCTGGAGTAAACAAAGCCTTTTTCTTTTTCTTGGTCTTCCTTCACTTGATGCAGTACCGTTTCTGGAACAGGTGAATGCTTATAAGCTCTTGACTTTTCACTAGCAGTCATGAATAGCCATTGGTTCAGATCAAGCTTTAAAAAGCACTGTCGAAAAATAAGCAAATGACTCAACACTTGAAGAATAGAATTCATATAACAAGTGTTTCCTAGATTTCTCAGTCCTGTGACACCAGGAGTTAGCACAGGCCTTCGTTTCATGGAAGAATCAGTTACTTTTTTAAATTTCACATCTTCTGAGGTAGATAGCACCTTCTCTTTTGTGGGTGATGCTGGCACCTGAACTGGGACGATTTCTATCGTGGTAGACTCAGTGAGGCCTTGCAAACGTGAACTCTTCCTTGGAGGTGTACCTTCCAATTCTGCTTTCACCTGGCATTCTAATTCTTGCTGTCTTTTCTTCACTTCTCTTTTTCCTATTTTTTCATCAAATTGTTCTTCCTGCCTTTTTCGTCCAATGAGTGATTGTTTAATCCATGTTCGAAAGATTTTACCTAGGAGAATCCTTCTCCTGTGCCAGAGGGCAGTGCAGATCTGATCTTCCTTTTGTGGCTCAGACTGGTCGCCAGTGTGCAAGAAGAAAGACTCATCATCTGTATCCACGGACTGTAAAACTCTTCCACTCAGGGTGGTACAGTGGTAATCTTGACTTCTGATTGCACTTAATGTATCCCGCAGTGACTTCAGGTCTCCCGTTGCATTATCATTCAGTACATAGTCGTTACAAAAGTAACAAAAAGCATACATCTCATTCACCTCCAGGGCGAGAGGATGCTTGCTTGCCTGAAAGTGCTTCAGGGCATGCTCTTCAATGTACCGTCCACAGGCAACGTGGGAGCAGCTGAGACAGGCCCAAATCGACTCGGTTGAACTGCAGTCCACACAGTGCCATTTCTGAGGGTTGAGGACGGAATGGTCTTGCGCAAGCTGCAACTGCCAAATGTGTTTGCATTTATCCATTGTTAATATTGATTCAGTCCATCTGAGAAACACATAATCCAAACAAATCTCTGTTCATGACATCTGAAGCATCTGAAAACTGAAGAAAACAATGTCACTCTTTTAAACTTAAAAAAAAGAAATTAAGGAGGGGGGAGTAGAAAAAGAATGCTGACACCAGGGTCTCCTGCTACTACAAACTAACTCCACATACATGTGACACTTTGTGCATCTGGCTTTAGGTGGACCCTGGGGAATTGAACCCAGGCCATCAGGCTTTGCACACAAGTGCCTTTAAGCTTTTTTTTTTGAGGTAGGGTCTCACTCTAGCCCAAGCGGACCTACCTGAAACTCACTCTATAATTCTAAGTTGGCCTCAAATTCACAGCGATTCTCCTACCTCTGCCCCCAGAGTTCTTAAACTTTTTTATTGACAATTTTCATACATGTGTTTTGATCGTAATCCTCTCCCATTCCAAGTTTTTTTTTAATATAAAGGAACTTTTAATATTTTCCTAAAAGTAACATTAATTTCTTCCTTCCACTTCTAATTTTTGGGCTGTCTGTCACGATACTAGAGGCAGTTCTGTCTTCTGCTTTGTTTTCCTTACTTCTCACCCACCTTACTCTTACATAGCATACACCTCATTTTTCTCTAGTGGGCCCTCTTTAAAAACCTTGTTCTAAGCCAGATGTGACAGTGCCTGCCTATAGTCCCAGGAGAGAGAGATTGAGGTGGGAGGATCACTGTGAGCTTGAGGCCAGCCTGAGACTACATAATGAATTTCAGGTCAGCCTGGGCTAGAGAGTGAGACCCTCCCAGGGGGTGGGGAACTTTTGTTCTAAGTAAGTGCACGTCTTTAGTCCCAGCAGGAGGAAGCCTGAGGTGGGAGGACTGCTATGAGCTGGAGGCCAGCCAGGGGCTCCAAGTGAGTTCTAGATCAGCCTAGGGCTACAGTGAGACCCTGCCTTGAAAACAAAATAGGAAACCCCACTTTTGTTTTCAGATTTCTGTCACCATCTAGTTGTGAAATAGGTAGTGGCAACTTTTCACCCTACAGCAGTAGTTATCTCCTTTACCCAGCAGTCTGAGGACAGTCCCCCACCTCAAAAAAAAAAGCACAATTTTTTCTCTTGAAAATAGGGTATCTGGGCTGGAGAGATGGCTTAGTGGTTAAGCGCTTGCCTGTGAAGCCTAAGGACCCCAGTTCAAGGCTCGGTTCCCCAGGACCCATGTTAGCCAGATGCACAAGGGGGCGCACGCGTCTGGAGTTCGTCTGCAGTGGCTGGAAGCCCTGGCGCGTCCATTCTCTTTCTCTCTGCCTGTTTCTCTCTGTCTGTTGCTCTCAAATAAATAAGAATAAACAAAAAAATTTAAAAAAAAAGAAAAAAGAAAATAGGGTATCTATAATGATTATTATGGGGAGGTAATATGGAGAATGGAATTTCAAAGGAGAAAGTGTGGGGGGGAGGGAGGGAATTAACACGGGATTTTTTTTATAATCATGGAAAATGCTAATAAAAATTTAAAAAACATAAAAATAAAATAAAATTTTTTTAAAAAAGAAAGAAAATAGGGTATCTGTCACTAGGGCTGTGGCTCAGTGAGCAGAGTGCCTGTCTACTGTGGACGAAGCCATGAATTTGATTCCTAGTACACATAAATGGAAAATGGTGGTGCACACCTGTAACTCCAACATTGGAGAGGTGAAGGCAGGAGAATCAGGAGTTCAAGGGTCATCCTTGGCTACATAGTGAGTTGAAGGCCAGCCTGAGCCAACTGAGCCCTGTCTCCAAAAATAAAAAACAAAACAAAAAGACACTAGACATATAAATAAATGAAGTAAGTATATTCATTGAAGGAGAGGAGGGAGGGAGAGAGACTCACAGTATCAGGGCTTTAAGCAAGACTGAGAGGAACTTGTTAGTCCCCAAATTGTCTACTGAGGGCAGCAAGTGAGGACCTCTGCAGAAGACAAGACAGGATCAGAACTGCAAGTTCTAAAGAGATCTCAACAGGTCTGGAAAGAGGGTAAGAGGCTACTTAAGGAAATGAAAGCTACACATGGTTCAGTGGTTAAAAGCACTTACTTGGTAAGCCTACTAACCAGGGCTCAATTCCCCAGTACCCACATAAAGCCAGATGCACGAAGTGGCATGTATCTGGAGTTCATTTGCAATGGCAGAGGCCAGGCACACCCATTCTATTTCTCCCCCTGACACACACTTGCAAATAAATAAATATATTTTTATAAAAAGAACCAGTTCCATTTGAAGGTCTTTAAGGGAAAAATTTAAGGCTCTCTTCTACTACTGTTATACAAAATGGACTAAATTTTAAAATGCAGAAAGGGGTCTGGAGGGATGGCTTAGCGGTTAAGATGTTTGCTTGCAAAGCCAAAGGACTCAGGTTCAATTCTCCAGGACCCACATAAGCCAGATGCACAAAGTGGGGCATGCATCTGGAGTTTGTTTGCAGGGGCTGAAGGCCCTGGCATGCCCATTCTCTCCCCTCCCCCCTGTCAAATAAATACAAATGTTTTTTTAAAAATGCAGAAAGGGGCTGGGGAGATGGTTCAGTGAGTGGTAAAAGGTGCTTGTTTGCCTGGTAGCCCAGCCAGCTGCAATCTCCCAGCACCCATCTCAGATACAAAAGGTGGCAATTCAGGACAGGCGTGGTGGCATGTGCCCTTAATTCGAGCACTCTGGGAGGCAGAGGTAGGTGGATCACCATGAATTCAAAGCCACCCTATGAGACAACATAGTGAATTCCATGTCAGCTAGGCTAGAGCAAGACCCTACCTCAAAACAAAACAAAACAAAACAAAAAGTGGCATTTATTTTCAGTGGCAAGACACTCTGGCACACCTATATACATATATAGCACACACAAATAAGTATATATTTTAGTTTTCTGTTTTTTTGAGATAGGGTCTCCCTGTAGGCCAGACTGACATGGAATTCACTATGTTGTCTGTCTCAGGCTGGCCTCAAACTCACAGCAACCTTCCTCTGCTGGGATGAAAGGCATGCACCACCACACCTGGCACACGTTATTTTTTAAATGCAGAGAAAGCTAAGAATTAGGTCTCTTGAAAATCATAGGCAATAATTATTAGCTTGAATTGTTGCATAGTTGAAGGAGATTGCCATTTATTTCCTGAAGAAAAGTTATTTCTTTAATTATTTATTTACATGTGTTGGGGGGCATATACTGCTGCACCACTTTTTGCATCTGGCTTTTTATGTGTATGCTGGGGAAGTGAACCCAAGCCAGCAGGCATTGCAAGCAGTGCCTTTAGCATCTGAACCATCTCCCTGAACCCCCCCCCCCCTTTATGAGAATCTGCAAAGCCCAGGCTAGACTTGGGCTTTCTGTGTGTACGTGCATGTCTGTGTAGTGTATGTGCATGCATGTTCCATGTGCTCACCTGTGGTGGCTGGGGCAGCTGTCCTGCTCTGTAGCTTTTACCCATTCTGACTTGGGCCTAGTCTCACTCAGAACTTGCTGTTTCTTCAGTAGCTCTGTTGATTCTTGGGTCTCTGCTCCCTACAGGACTGGGGTTACAGGTGCATGGGATATGGCCAACTGTTTCCGTGGCCCTGGGGAACTACAGAGGTCTCTCAGGCCCTCATGCTTGCACAGAAAGTGCCCTTAACCACTGAGCTACCTCTCCAGCCCCTGACCTTGAACTCTTGGTCTTTGTGTCCCAGCAGACTTTCTAAGTGCTGAGTTCACAGGTGTGCACCACCACAAGTAGCTCACTGTAAGACAAATTCTTTGGGAGGTGGGGTGAGTTAATACCTGACAAAACATTCAGAAAAGAAGACTTAGTAGGAAAAAGACTGGAAAAAACATGGGTATTTATCCTGAGGTTTTTCACTAGATAATAGGACTACAAATTACTGTATTTTCTTTTATTAATGTATATTTGCAAATTTCCATGTTAAGTAAAAACAGCTCAGAAAGATAAAGACAAACTTCTAGTCTTATGCCAACCTCTTCAGTTCCATCTCCATTATTTGACAAAGATGTCTTTGATTACAAGATCTGCCTATTTTACTAAGATATCAAGTTCCTAGACCTTTAACAGGAGGCTGTACCTATAGTTAAACACATGACCTTGTTCCATGCAAAAACTGCAAAACAGATGATATGTGGTCAGAATCCATTTCTGTGACAGATGTGAACGTATGGGAGATGTATCACAGCAACGAACGCTGTGTTCAAAGCCTGCTCTGGAGCCCAAATGCCGGAGCTTAACACTTGGTTGCACTTACTACATGACAGTCAAATCATTTATGTTCTACACACTTCAGTTGTCTTATCTTAAAATGCTGATAGCAAGTGCCAAGAGGCTTGTTGGGGGAATTAAACATCAGTATCTGTAAAACAGAGCCCTCTCTACCAGCTCCAACAACACAGTCCTCAGTACCTCCTAACTGCAGGTGATACTTGAAAGCAGGGAGGGAGTGCTGGCAATACAACTCACTGTAACTCTTGCTTAGCAGACTGGAGGTCCTGGGTTCAAAATTCTAGTACCACAAATAGATATATAAATGAGCACACATTTTCTTTTAAAATTCCCTGCTGAAAATCTCTAAAGTCTAAGAATACAACTATTTGACTTATCAAAAGTTAATTTCTAGAATTATTAGCATATCATAAAATAGAAAAGTAAAGTGATTAGAAGAAAACTTTAAAAAAAAAAATTTTATTTGAGAGAGTCAGAGAGAGAGAGAAAGAAAGAATAGGTGTGGCAGGGCCTCCAGCCACTACAAACCAACTCCGGACACATGCACCACCTTGTGCATCTGGCTTATGTGGGTCCTGGGGAATCAAACCTGGGTCCTTTGGCTTTGCAGGCAAAGGCCTTAACCACTAAGCAATCCCTCCAGCCCAAGAAAACACACACACACACATAGATAGATAGATAGATAGATAGATAGATAGATAGATATTTTTTCTTTTTGGTTTTTCAAGGTAGGGTGTCACTCTTGCCCAGGCTGACTTGGAATTCACTAGGTAATCTCAGGGTGGCCTTGAACTCATGGCGATCCTCCTACCACTGCCTCCTGAGTGCTGGGATTAAAGACATGTGCCACCACGCCCGGCAAGAAAACATATTATTTAAGCAAATGATTTTTAAATCATTTAACCATACCCAAAAATCAAATCAAGTTATATGTAAAATATTTACAGCACAACAGCCTAAAACTGTATTCTTACCATAGCATGGACTCCTTGAAACTAATCGTCTACGCAAATTGTAACTGCTTCTTGCTTATACTGAAATGTATGTGTAAAATGTATTATCTGTTTTAATAGTTCTTCAGTACTGGGCATGGTGGTGCATGCTTTTAATCCCAGCACTTGGGAGGAACAAGTAGGAGGAACACCATGAGTTTGAGGCCACCCTGAGACTTCATAGTGAATTCTAGGTCAGCCTGAACTAGATGTGAAAACCTACCTAAAAAAAAAAGCTGGACATGATGGTACACCTGGTTTCCCACCAGAAATAGATGGTAAGACTAATGCTGAAGGCTCCACATGCTTGAGCTGCAAGATCATTGAGAAATCAAGCTACAGCTGAACTGAAAACCTCCTCCCTATAAACCAGCTGACAGAAAGCTGGAAAGGAGAAAAGTCATCAGTGGAAATAAACAACAGTGGATACTGCAAGCCTTAAGTTTGGCCAATCAGGCCAAATGAGCCAACAAGTACAATAGTGACATGTCTGTTATGGGGGGAAGCAACCACTCACTAACTGGACTGGAGGCCTGCTCCATGGGAGGGAATACATGCCTGATACTGAAAACCTGTGATGGAGGAAGTCATGAGCCCTCACTGTGTAATGCCTGCTGGTGTCTAAATGCATATATTATGCCCACCAAACTTCCCAGTGAGTACTTTTATTAACATCCATACAAATATATTAATGTTCCTCTCACTTTTGGTTAGAGAAACTTCTCTTTTCAGATGGTGTTGACCTCTGGCATGACTCAAAATGTACCACAGTGCTGAGAAGAAGTGAAAGAGGAGTGCTCAGCACTGAAACATCTCTGTCACATCCTCCAAGGCTCAGGGTCCATTGCAGAAGTGGTAAAAAGACTGTAAGAGCCAAAGGGAGAACAGGACTCAACTTAAGACCCTACCTCTAAAAACAAAACAAAAACAAACAAACAACAGATCCTCTGTCATCATTCAAGTACCCAGATGAGTGAATCTTAAAGCCAGTTTGCACTCCTCCCTCCCATCTCTCCCATCTTCACATGCTGTTATTTATGCACAGTTACTGTTCCCCACGTCTTCATCAGCTTCACTTTCCCCAGCTGTAACTCATGTTGCACACTTTAGTACGTCTATTCCTGAAGCACAGCTATTGCTTCTCCAAAATGACCTCATCATTTGGACTCTTGCTCACCTTCATTCTGTCTCACCAGATCAACCCTCAAGTTTGTTCTGAACCATTTACCCTGTTTTGTTTTTGTTTTTGGTGGTGGTGGTGGGGGGGTGCTGGGGATAGTGCATGCTAGGCCACTGGGTTATACACACGTACACACCCTAGTCCAAGCCTTTAGGTCTTGTACTTAACCAGCCTCTAATAGCAGGCTGGAAGGCTCTGTGGTAGAGTCCTTGATTACCAGGCCCCAGTTCCAATCTGCCAGTGGTTTCCAATGCAAAGTCCAAGATGAGATCAGTGGCTTTAGAGATTTAAGACTAAAATTTTGCATCATGAAGCTGAATCTTGGCACTTGCAAGGCAAGTGGAAGCAGTAGGCCTGCTAGCTACAGCCATCCTACCAAAGAAGAAAACAGCTTACTTACATCATGCCCTAGTTAACAGGGGACGCACCTAACACATACAACTCTGAAACAGAAGTTTTATGAACACTTCGTGTAGGAATAACGTAGCCTGCTATTTCTTATTCAAGTTCATTGATTTTGTAAAGCAGTTTGACAAATATAACAGTTAAAAAAAAAAGTTGTTAGTCTTGCTTTCAAAATTCTCCACAGGGCTAAAAAGACAGCTTAGCAGTTAAGGCACTTGCCTGCAAAACCAAAGGATCCAGGTTCAATTCCCCAGGACCCATGTAGGCCAGATGCACAAGGTGGTACATGTGTCTGGAGGCCCTGGTCACTTGTTCTACCTACCTCCTCTCTCTCAAATAAATGAATATTTTAAAGAATTCTCCACAACCCAACTTGTCTTATTTGCTTTGTTACTGTTCTTACATGCAGCGTGTACACAGCGAAGCATCCATCTAGTTGGCTTCTAGATTTCGTCATCATTCCATACTCCAAGAGCAACTCCTTAACGTCTGCCCAGTCAAAAACAATCTTTTCTCCTCTATCCTCTAACTTCATGGGTCTTTAGCTGTGCCACTGTTATACCACTTACTAAATGGGAACCCCCATTTTTTGTTTGTTTGTTTCAAGGCAGGGTCTCACTCTAGCCCAGGGTGACTTGGAATTCACTATGTAGTCTGAGTGGCCTCAAACTCACTGGGATCCTCCTATCTCTGCCTCCCAGGGGCTGGGATTAAAGGTATGCACCACCACACCTGGCTAGAAACCCTCATATTTATTTGTGCACAATTCTTACTCCGCTACCTGCTAGGTAGGCTCATGATGGTCAGGAAGGACTGTATTTCAAACATCACTTACCTTAAAAAAAAATTAAGGACTTTATGAAGACCCCATGAGTATATAGCCATACTGTTTTAGGTTATCAAATTCATGGAGAAATCACTGAGCTATGACTACAAATCTGACTTTATTCTCTTTATGACACTGACATCAGTGGTTGAAAAAAATCTCAATCAAATGATTCTGGACCAAGCAGCTATTTTCTCTCGATCAATCAAGGCACTCCATTGATACTCTGATATGATTATTCTTTGTCCTTTTTTTCATTTCTTGAGGACTGGTGTGGTGGCACATGCCTTTAATCCCAGGCAGGAGGTTAGGTTTAGGTAGGAGGAACAGTGTCAGTGTCAGACCAGCTTCACCTGCTGAGTGAGTTCCATGTCAGTCTGGACTAGGAGTGAGCCCTTGCTTCAAAACACTCACCCCCCTCCACCAAAAAAAAAAACAAACCTCTTCACTCCAGTCCAACCTAGAACTCACTCACTACATATCTTAGACTGGTCTCAAATTCACAGGGAGCCTCCTGCCTCAGCCTCTCAAAGTGCTGAGATTAGAGGCTCATCTATGTACATTGTACAAGCTTTCTGATATCCAAAATGGATTTCATATGCAACTAATAAAATTACTTTAAATTTTGTTATGATATATAATGGATCTTTAGATTGATGTTACAAATAAGTGTTTTTGTTATAAGAATCAATGAAAGAAGCCGGGTGTAGTGGTGCATGCCTTTAATCCCAGCAGTGGGGAGGAAGAGGGAGGATCTCCATGAGTACAGGCCACCCTGACCCTACACAGTGAGTTCCAAGTTATCCTTGACTAGTGTGAAACCCTACCTTAAAAAACCAGGAAAAAAAAGTATCAATGAAAAAATAGAAATGTAGATGTATTACTTTTCTCATCACGATGAAAAAAATACCTAACAAAGTAACTTATGGAAAGAAGGGTATTTGGGCTCACAGGTTGAGGGCACTGACCACTGCAGGAAGGTAGGTAGAGAGGTCAGCAGTAGCAGTGCTTGCTCTGAAAACAAAAGTCATCTGTTCACATCTCAATGGAATAGGAGACACAGAACAGAACAGGCAATACTGATGCTCAGCTGGCTTCTTACTGTTTTTCCGTTTTATTTAATCCAGGACACCAGTCCATGGAACTGGGGTTGTCCACATTCAGGGCTGCTCTTATCCTCTCAGTTAAACCTCTCTAGAAAGTCCCTCAAAACCACACCCACAGGTGTCTCCTGGGTGATCCCAAATCCAGTTGAGTTGACAAGATTAACCATCATGAGTCAACTCTATGTTAGCATGACATTCAAGGCTCATTGCCCATCACATCATGCAAGTGCATTCAGTTCATCTGTAAGTCTTCTAAATCTGCTTGAGTGTTACCCCACAGTCCTTTAATTAATGCCAGCACTCAGAAAGCTGAGGTAGGAGGATCACTTTATGAAATCAGCCTCAACTACCGAATGAGTTCCAGGTAAGCCTGGACTAGAGTGAGCCTGTGCTTCAAAACACTGCCACCAATCCCCTACAAAAAATGTTCTCTAAATCTTAACAGTCCAACAGTGTTCCAAGTCCCAAGTATCTCAGATTGAAGATAAATTCTTAACTCTGAGCCCTTATAATGTAAAAGAAAATAAGAAATCACATAGCATACCTTCAATACATCCCAGGGTCTCCACTGCAACTGCACACATGGCCTCTCAGGATCTCCATGCAGAAAATATGACCCTGTACATCTTGGCTAGCCTCAACAGCATTCTGGAATCTTGGCGCAAGCCTCCATAACCCTGTCTGTTTTACATTAGTGGCCTCACTGCACTTGGGCAGGTAAACCTGGGCAAAACCCTTCCCAAGGTAGTTGTCTGGAGCAGGGAAGCACTTCAGTTGCACTCTCATTTCACTCATAAATGCATCTGCATTTTATAAGCCTTTGATAAATGGAGTCTTTTCTTCCAGAGAGCTTTCCTATTGCTATTGTCCCATTACAATGTACAAGATCTCTCCTTAATTGTGCTAATCTCTTTAACAAGTTAAAGATGCTTTACTACACCCTCTTATATCTGCAATTTTCAATTCACTCATTCTCATTTCCACACTCAACTGTACATTCTTCCTATCTTTCTGCTTCGTTTGCTATAAACCTGGGCCCACAGGTGTGTCTGTCCCCTGAAGGATTCAAAATCCAGTCAAGTTGACAAGGAAGATAACTATGACAATAGACAACTTTTCTTCAAAAATTAGTACTGCCCAGTAAGCACTTTTCTTAACATTCATACCTATATATTAATAATGATAGCATACTGTCACTTTGGGTTAGAGAAGCTTCTCTTTTCAGATGGCAGTAACCTCTGGGATGACTCAAAATGCACTATAGTGCTCAGAAGTGACAGAGGAGTGCTCAGCACTGAAACATCTCTACCACACCCTCCAAGGCTCAGTCCATTGTGGAAGAGGTGGCAGAAACAATGTAAGAGCCAAAGGAAGGATAGGACTCTTACAATACATTCTTCTAGACACAAAATGGCCTGGATACTCATGACCTTGCAGTGCCTGGCATTACCTACACAAGACCCTCATCATAGGAGGAAAAGATGATATCAAAATAAAAGACAAAGGCAGATGTGGTGGTGCACGCCTTTAATCCCAGCACTCGGGAGGCAGAGGTAGGAGGATCTCTGTGAGTTTGAGGCCACCCTGAGACTACATGGTGAATTTCAGGTCAGCCTGGGCTACAGTAAGACCCTACTTCGAAAACCAAAAAATAAAATTAAATTAAATAAAAATTAAAAAGACAGACTGAGAGGAGGAGGGGATATGACGGAGAGTGGAGTTGTGAAGGGAAAGGGGGGAGGAATCATCGTGGTTTATAATTATGGGAGTTGTTAACAAAAAATGTGGACATGTACACTTTACATAAACATATTTTTTACTTTTAAATAAAAGAAAAATGGCTGGGGATATAGCTTAGTGGTAGAGTGCTTTATCTAATGAGGCCCTGTGTTCAATCCCAGTACTAGAAACAAAAACAAATAACAACATAAAAAAAAATAACACTGGCCATAAAGTAGAATGAAAGAAAATGTGTCACAGAAAGCCAGGCATGGTGGCATGCACACCTTTATTCCCAGTACTCAGCAGGATCACTGTGAGTTCAAGGCCACCCTCAAAGTAGATAATGAATTCCAGGTTTGCCTGGTCTAGAGTGAGATCCTACCTCAAAAAAAAAAAAAAAAAAAAAAAAAAAGCCACTGAGCTAGAAAGGAGATATAAAGGGAATAGAAAGGGAGGGAGGGGGGACTTAATAGGATGGTAGTATATCAGGGGAAAAGAATGAGTAAAGGAAAGGTGGAGGGAGGGCTAATCTAAATTTAAGAGGATATAAATAAGTCATATGGAAACCTACTTTTTTGGACAATGGAACACTGAGAATCCATAAATTGCTACTAGGAAATTTTCAGTGCCAGGTATGGGATACCTTCCAGTGAGTTGTTGGCCAGGGAGGTCCCTGATATTCCCAAAACATTACAGACTATTGCTGAGGCCCTTGGTTTCCCACCAGGAATAGATGTTAAGATCCTACTGCTGAAGACTCCACATGCTTGTGCTGCAAGGTCACTGAGAAATCCTGCTGGAGCTGAGCTGAAAACCTCCTCCATGTAGACCAGCTTACAGAAAGCTGGAAAAAGTTACACTGCATGCAGTTTCAATGGGAGAGAGAAATCACCAGTGCAGATACTCAATAGTGGATACTGCAAGCCTTATATTTTGCCAGCCAGGCCAAAAGAGCCACTGGATGCAATAGTGGCATGTCTTTTATGGGGAAATCAACCACACTCTAATTGGACTGGAGGCCCACTCCATGCGAGGGAATACATCTCCTGATACTGAAAACCTACAACAGGGGTAGTCATGAGCCCTAGGGGTGTAACATCTGCTGCTGTCTGGCTAAATGTATATACTATGCTTATCAAACTGCCCAGTAAGCACTTCTTTTAACATACCCATATATTAATGCTACTCTCACTTTGGGTTAGAGAAGCTTCTCTTTTCAGATGGCAGTGACTTTGGGATGATTCAGAAGGCACCATGGTGCTGTGAAGTGACAGAGGAGCGCTCAGCACTAAAATATCTCTATCATACTTCCATGGCTCAGGGTCCATTGTATAAGGGGTGGTGGAAAGAATGTAAGAGCCAAAGGAAGGGTAGGACTCCTTACAATGTGGTCCTCCAGGCACAAAATGGCCTGGATATCCATGACCTGACAGTGCCTGATACTACCTACACAAGACCATCATAATAGGAGGAAAAGATCATGACATCAAAATAAAAGACTGATTGAGAGGGAGAAGGGTAGAGAGGAGTAGACTTTCAAAGGGGAAAGTGGGGGGGGGGAATACCATAGGATATTGTTTACAATTATCAAAGTTGTCATTAAAAAATTACAATTAAAAAAGTACCACAGAAATTACATTTATGTCATTTGGAAAAAAACAAAATCCTGAAAGCAGGCATAGTGGCACACATCTTTGTAATCCCAGCAGTCAGGAAGCTAGAGCAGGACTGAATCTTTGAAGCCAATCTGGGCTGCAAAAGAGACCTTGTAACAAAACCTGCAACTTCCATGTACTCATTATTTTAAGAAACAATTTTTGTAACAACTTATGTTTCTTTTTAATAGTTACAACTTGATCCTCTAATGATTTAATAGTAAGATACTATTTTCCATCATGAAAAAAAATAGGATGAAATGTAATTTCGGCAGGAGGTAGGTTTTGCAAATTATAAACCACTGCCAAGTGTTACAAGTATCTATCTGGTTAAGAATGAAATAGTTTTATCCTTACTTTGTTGTTAATTAGGGTCAAAACCCCATCTACTCCTTATAGGCAGTTTTCAATTTTTCATTTATACACCACAGAATCCTATCCTCTTAAAGAGTTGTTTGTAAATCACCCAGGGCCAAGCATAGTGCTCAGTGTATAAAAAGGGGTTCAATATTTTTGAATGAACAAATTATTGCGCAAAATGAACACAATGGGCTCTCAACCTCTCCCTGCTCCTTCTTAGGGTACCCTATTATGTCTATTGTGTGCTTTGGCACCTCTCCATGTCAATCATGATGTATTTCCTTTGCTTTATCCCAAAAAGGCCCTGTTTATTCTTTTTGCTTTTAGAAATCTAGAATCTATAATTACCCTGATCCTCCTCATTAAGCAATAAAAGAATAATAACCTTTTCCCTGGACCTTCCTTACAACCCAAATTAAGATTTTTTAAAGATCCCACTCCTACCAACTTCTGCCTCCAGTTACTTGAATTCCTTAGGTTCATTCCACTTATTTACAAGTAATTAATTTGGGGGCACTATTATCAGCACCACACCAACACAGATCAGCCTCCTGCAGTGAACTTCTTCACAATGCAGGAAACATTCGAAACACTGAGCAGCCTATCAATAAATCGAGTTCAAATACTTTTTGTTGTAAAACACCCATATCCACTGGTATAATAAATGCATCCTTAAGTTAAAAATTATCTTTTATTTCTATAATAGGTTAAAAACTCCACTAAGACTGAACTAAATTTTTATGATGCCTGAAAATGCTGTGAATACAGCTGTGCTTTATACAATAATATACTTTTTTTTTTTTCAAGATAGGGTCTGGCTCTAGGCCAGGCTAACTTGAAATTCACTATGTAACCTCGGAGGATTACAGTGGGTTTGAGACCACCCTGAGACTCCATTGTAAATTCCAGATCAGGCTGGGCTAGAATGAGACTCTACCTCGAAAAATGAAAAAAAAAAAAAAAAGACAGTGAGGGGCAATTGTTTTTACATTTAAATAGTTAAGATTCTAGCAGGATTAGGTGGTGGGTGTGGTGGCGCATGCCTTTAATCCCAGCACTCAGGAGGCAGAGGTAGGAGGATCACCATGAGTTTGAGGCCACCCTGAGACTACATAGTGAATTCCAGGTCAGCCTGCACTAGAACAAAACCCTACCTCCAAAAACAAACAACAACAAAAATTAGTTAAGATTCTCAACAGATTTCTTTTTTAAGATAGGAATCACACCATGTAGCACATGCTGGCCTTGAATTTATGATTCTCCTGCCTCAATTTTCCCAGTGCTGCCGTTATAAGCAAACACAGACATGCCGATCTACATTCTTTTTAAATACTCCCAAAAGTGCATCATTGTATGTTATGCTAAATGTTGATTCATTTATCTCTAGAAAAAAAAAAAAAAAAAAAGCAAGATTTTGGAAGAAAACCAATTAAAATAGACAAGTCATTCAACTTTTTGTGCTGTACACACTGAGCTATCTGTTTAATATCAGAATGTCTCAATTTCAGTTTGGGTATTCTAGAATAAAAATACCAGATTGAAAAAAAATCTATCACTGTATAATTCTAAAAAGCTACAGAAATCTGAGGTGGGAAGAGAAAACTTGAATATGCCAAAATGTTTAATAATTTCTTTCAAATTCCTCGAAATGTTAAAGACAAAACCAATAAAGGCTCCAAGAATAAAAATGTTTATCTCTTTTAGGACAAATATTGAATCTCATTAAGATTATGAAATCTACAAAGCTGTGCCTAGTTCCTATTTGGATGTGATTACTAGGGAACAGTCTTGCTTGTTTACACCAAATGGTTTTGAATCAAGACAACTCAATTGTCGGCCCAAATTTGCAAACCCTACTGTTGCCCCATAAGTAGCTACTTAACAGATAACAAAAGAATTCAAGTGCAGGGTCCAAAGTTATTTCCATGCTAATTTCACAGACCTGTTATTTGCAAAATGCTATCATTAAAGTTTAAGGGGGAGGGAGAAGGACGGACTGAGGAAAACTGAACCTCCCAAGTTAGTTTTATTTCTCGTATTAAAACTGCAAAAAAAAATTTACCCTGTTACCTGTGGAATCAGCTTCGTATTTCTCCTGAAACAATTACAATTTCTCTCTTTTTTTTCCTATTTATGTATTTATTTATTTATTTATTTAAGAGAGAGCACGAATGGGTGCCCCAGGGTCTCCGGCCACTTGCAAACAAACTCCAGATGCATGCGCCACTTTGTGCATCTGGCTTTAACGTGGGTCCTGAGGAATGAAACATGGGTCCTTAACCGCTAAGCCATCCCTCCAGCCCTGTTTCACACACACACACACACACACACACACACTATACATATACATATACATATACATATACATATACATATACATATACATATACATATACATATGAGATACATATATATGGCGGGGAAGAGTGTCTTACTTCCCTGCCGGGGCAGTTGGGCTGCCCCTCCTCACACTGGAATACTTCTCACTTATTCCCCCTAAGAGTCCGGCTACCAGCACTCCTTCCGGAGGAACACCGGCGGGGCGGGTTTTGGGAAGCTGCTATTCATTCACAAAGTGTCCGTAGGCGGCGGTGGCGGCAGGTGCTGGCAGCGCTGGGACGGGAACGTGGCGGGGAAAGCGAGCTCTGGAAGACGCGCCTTCCTCTAGGAGCAGGGCAGCCGGCTTCCCTCCCCGGCCCCGACGCCGCTTCGGGACGGCCTTTCCCCACCGGCCGCGCCGCCGGCGTCACGCCGCCACCCGGCCCGCACCCCGCCACGCCGCCGCCGCGCTCCGGCCCCGGCGCCCCGCAGCACCCCCGGAGCCCCCTCCCCGGCCGCCCGCAGCGCGGCTGCGCGCAGCATCTCCGGCGAGCCGTGAGGCGGGCCCGGGGAGACGCCGCGACTTCCCACGGCCGCCCATTCGAAATTCGCCGGAGCCGCCGCCTCTCCTCCGCGCGCCCCGGGGCCGGCATCGCTCGCTCCCTGCCTCCCTCCGTCCGTCCACAGCCCCCTCTCCTCCCTCAGGAGCCCCAGCAACCTGCGAGCGGGAAAACCTGTGCCGGTCGGGGTGCCTCCCGCCCCGGGGCTCCGCTCGGACGTCCGCTCCCTCAGGGAGCCGCGCTCCCACAACCGCCGCCGCCGCCGCCGCGCGCGCGCGCGCCCCGCACCACTCACCGGCTCGAGTCCCAGCAGCCATCTTAGCTCTCACGGCGGGCCCCGGGCTCCCCGATTCGGAGGCCGCGGGCAGGAAGGCTCCGGCGATACGTCAGCGCTGACGACGGGCCACGCCCCCTAGCGCCGCGAGGCCACGCCCCCTAGCGCCGCGGGCCACGCCCCCTGGGCGAGCCGGGCGCCGCTACTTCGGCGAGCCAGCGCGGCCTGAGCGGGCGCCGGCCGGGCGGGCCGCTGGGACTCAGCGTGTTGGAGACCGGCCCTTCTCCCTGCCCCGTCCGCCAGGGGAAACTAAACCTGAGGCTACCCTTGTGCGTGGTAGAGGCGGAATATTCCGCCTTTAATCCCAGCCCTCCAGAGGTAAGATGTAGGATGATCGCTGTGAGTTCGGGGCCAGTCTGAGACGACATGGTGAATTCCAGATCAGCCCGGGCTAGGGTGAAATCCTACCTCGAAAAACATATACATATATATATATATTCCAAGGGCGGCCCTACAGTGTCCCAGATTGCCACTCACACAGCTTTGACTTGTGCCACAGCGACACATGCCCATACCTCAGTGTTCAAAACCCTGTGCAAATTCTCTCTGGGATTCTCCCAGAAAACGTGTCCTTCCTGGCAGGTACTTCAGGGTGTCAATTGCAGGGCAAGTGACTTCTGTGAATTAGGCAGAAATTTAGAGAAAGAATATTTAAGGGACATGAAAAGGCACATGTGTTCAAATGACTTGCAATTGTCAGGTTTTTTTTGTTTGTTTGTTTTTCAAATTAGGGTCTCACTCTAGACCAGGGTGATCTGGAATTCACTATGTAGTCTCAGGGTGGCCTACAACTCACAGCAGTCCTCCTACCTCTCTCTACCTCGCAAATTCTGAGATTAAAAACATGAGCCACCACACCATTTTAAGATAAAGAAGCCCAAAGGAGAAGAGACAAGAATAGACAAGGGCGGAAATCTGTGGAAGAAAGTCGGGCCTACAGGTACATCAAAATTAATCCAAGGCCAGGCATGGTGGCGCATGCCTTTAATCCCAGCGCTGGGACGGCAGAGGTAGGAGAATCACCATGAGTTCAAGGCCACCCTGAGACTACATTGTGAATTCCAGGTCAGCCTGGCCTAGAGTTACACCCTACCTTGAAAAACCAGAAAAAGAAAAAAAATCTATTAGCTGGGCCTGGAGGTTCACACCTATAATCCCATCAATGGGGAGGCTGAGGTAGGAGGAGCTCCACTACTTGGAGGCTGCCTGGGCTAAAGAGTGAGTTTCAGGCCAGCCAGAGCTAAAGTGCGATACTGCTTCAAAAGAAAAAGTCAGGGGGCTGGAGTCCGGCTTAGCGGTGGACTAAGCTGGACTCAAAGGACCTCGGTTCGATTCCCCAGGACTACATGTAAGGCAGATGCACAAGGTGGCGCATGAATCTGGAGTTTGTATGCAGTGGCTGAGGTCCTGATGCACCCGTTCTCTCTCTCTCTCTCTCTCTCTCTCTATCCATGTGTCTTTCTCAAATAAATTATATATATATAATTTTAAAGTCAGGCTGGGGAAATGGCTTAGTGGTTAAGGCATTTGTCTGCAAAGCCTAAGGACCTGGGTTCAATTCCCCAGGACCCACATAAACTAGCTACACAAGGGGTCCATGCGTCTGGAGTTCATTTGCAGTGGCTGGAGGCCCTGGTGTACCCATTCCCTCTCTGCCTCTTCCTTTCTCTCTTTCTCAAATAAATAAATAAATAAATTTAAAGTCCTTTGCTCAGTCTGAGTGGTTTCTACTTCAGCTACCCTGTGGGACACTGAAAATTAAGACACTTCTCAGAGAGCTTAAACAGCAAGGGCATGTCACTGGACCGTGAACTCTTTCAGTCTGTGCAGCAAACTATGAAACTGTTCACATTTTTAAATACACTCCTTGAGAGGCTATCTTTCAGTGCTGTGAAGCAGGAAAAAATGAACTCAACACATTTGAACGAATAAAATTAAGAGTAACCAAATGGATGGAATTAGAGATGGCTCAAATGTTAAGGTCTTTGCCTGCAAAGCCTAATGACCCAGGTCCAATTCCCTAGATGCACAAGGTGGTACATGCATCTGGAATTCATTCATATTCATATTTTCTTGTTTTTTTTCTCACTCTAGCCCAGACTAACCTGGAATTCACTATGTAGTCTCTCAGGGTGGCCTCGCGCTCACAGCAGTCCTTCTACCTCTGCCTCCCAAGTGCTAGGATTAAAGGTGTGTACCACAACGGCCCGGCTCATTCATTTTCTCTCTCTCTCTCTCTCTGCAAATAAACAAATAAGAGTAACAAAATGGAAATGACTAATAAAGGTTGTAACCTCTTGGGAATTTTTTTCCCTCTTGGGAATTTTTAAGGGTAGTAAAATAACAGTAGCGTTTCAATGATTCTTACTTGAAAAAATATTAAATACGTGCATGAAACTTGCAACGTTGTGACTCTGCATAATGATACTCCTTTAGTGAATAGTAATTCCAATTCAACTCCTTTTTCTTCCTTTTCTTCCACTTCTTTCCCTCCTCCCATCTCTCCCTACTCCTCCCTCTCTAGCTCCTCCCCTCCCTCCCTCCCTCCTTCCCTCCCTCCCTCCATTTCTGGGAATCAAACCCTGGGCTTCATGCAAGGGCTGCACCACTGACATATCTCCAGGCTGGAAGGCATCGCTCCAGAAATATTTCATAAATTTGAAGAACTTCTGATACGCACTATATTTTTTCCTTTGATTCCTTGGAAATAAGACAAAAGTCGAACTCCTGCTCTTAGGACTTACTTTAGGGGGAGAGAGATTTTTTTTTCCTAGGTAGACTCTCACTGTAGCTCTGACTGACTGGAACTCACTATGTGGTCTCAGGGTGGCCAGGAACTCTCCTACCTCTGCCTCCCTACTGGGATTAAAGGTGTGCGCCAACAATCCCAGCTTGCTCTCAGTTTTATTTTTTTTTATTTTTATTTATTTATTGGAGAGCAACAGACAGAGAAAGAGAGAGAATGGGGGCGCCAGAGCCTCCAGCCACTGCAAACAAACTGCAGAAACATGTGCCCCCTTGTGCATCTGGCTAATATGGGTCCTGGGGAATCGAGCCTCGAACCAGGGTCCTTAGGCTTCACAGGCAAAGCGCTTAACCGCTAAGCCATCTCTCCAGCCCTGCTCTCAGTTTTTAAAGCAACGAAGTTGTTCTACACAGTTGTTCAGAGAGGGCTTGCCTAGCAGTCATAAGGCTCTATTTCCATCCTCAAGGTGTGTGTGTGTGACTGTTGTGTATAGAGTGGGCAGAGTGTCATTTCTAAGTGTACAAGTATAGAGTTTTATCTGAAAGTCAGGCACCCCAGAAGGCTATACCCATTCAATGTTTAGAATAGTGCAGTTCAGAAAACCTAACTTGATTCAGTACTATAGGAACTATCAGTAAATTTGGTATTCATATGACAGATTATATAGTTATCAACATGTATATGGTTTCCTGAGCCCAGATCAACAAATCTTATTTTCAGAAAATATTAAATGAAGGCTATGTAGGTCAGGCCACACAAACTGCTATTCCCATTCTCCCAAGAGATTCCTACTTCATAAATTACCTTACCGGTACCACATATCCCTGCTTCCTTCTGTGTAACAGTTTACTGGAGTGGGCTGAGCAATAGGTCCAAGGGCAGCCAATCTGGGAATCTTGTGAAAGCTCTGCCCAGATACTGAGTAAGGGAAAAGAAGTTCCGATGGATTAAGTAATGAAGGAACAGTCGGGCATGGTGGTGCACACCTTGAATACCAGCACATGGGAGGCTGAGGTAGGAGGATAAGTTAGAGTGAGTTAGAGGCCACCCAGGGACTACATAGTGAGCTCTAGGTCAGCCTGGGATAGACCTCAAAAAACTGATGAGGATAACGAAGGAACATTGAGAAGACAAGATACCAGGCAGCAAGTACCACACAAAGAGCAGCAAGCAGTGTCAGAGGTTTAAACAAGACTGAGTAGAGCACTAGAATTCCAACAGGTATTAGCCATACAAGAGTGGGGTAAGTTCAGTGGTAGAGTAGCTGCCTAGCATGTACAAGGTATTGGGTTCAATCCCTAGCAAAGCAATAAATAAACCACAAAAGTAGAAATGCATCTATTATATTTTAAAATACGTCGTATTCACATTGAACAGCACCTGCAAGAAATATAAAACTTTAATAACAAAGGGTATGAATACAAGTGATTTTTACTTTTCTAAGTTTCTTATAATGATCATACTTTTCCAAGAGCAAAACGCTATATTAGCTAGGCGTGGTGGTGCACGCCTTTAATCCCAGCATTTGGCAGGCGGAGATAGAAGGATCGTGAGTTCGAGGGGACCCTGAGACTACAGAGTAAATTCCAGGTCAGCCTGGACTACAGCCAGACCCTACCTCAAAAAAGAAACAAAAGAAACAAAACTGTATTAAATGACTGGCATGGTGGGGCTCAGAGGTAGAGCACCACATTTCATCCTCAACACTGACTGAAAAACAAATAACAATTGTTTCAGAGACTGAAACAGAATGAACACCATCAGTAGTGGAGAATTCCAGTCAGAAAACAAGTTGCAAATGGTAGAATGGACTAGCGGACAGAAGTTCTGAGGTGAGAGAAAAAGCACTTGGCATGGGTTAGAACTGAAGTCACGTGAATTAGTGGAGGAGTGAAGTGTACAGTAAAAGACAAGCTTTTCACTATGTAATCTCAGGCTGGCCTCAACCTCCCGGCGATCCTCCTACATCTGCCTCCCACGTGCTGGCATATATTTTTTGTTTGTTTGTTTTTTCAAGGTAGGGGTCTCACTCTAGTCCAGGCTGACCTGGAATTCACTCTGTAGTCCCAGGCTGGCCTTGAACTCACAAAGATCTTCCTACCTCTGCCTCCCCGAGTACTGGGATTAAAGGCATGCACCAGCAAGCCTAAAATATTTTTGAGTCCGAGGCTGTAAGTGTGGGAAAGTATCAATAGGAAGGGAGGGAAGCTGATGTTCTTTGTATTTACTGATATTACCATTTAATCAACTTTGAAATTTCCTCAGCTACCGTTCATTCCTGATCTTCCTACCGAGACCTAAATCTTGGCAAGTTCTAGTTGGTTTCCTGAGCCCAGGGCCTCTCCATTGCAACCTTGTGTGATCATAGCTTTCAGAATCCTTCTTGAATTTCCCTGTGTTCCTGACCGACCTTATCAAATCTAAGCTTTTCACTATAACATTTTCAAATGCCTCCTTCTCTTCCCGCCTTCACCTGCTGTCCCCACACTTACCGATTATATCCTCGAAAACCAGTCTTTCCCCAAAGTGGCCTTGAAGACTAAGAGGTGAGGCCTTTTATGATCTCCCACGATCCCACCTTTAAATCCTGGCAGATGTTTACCTCCTAAGTAGAAAGTCCTGTATGTTTCCAACCTATTACAGTTAACACTCTTGAGGGCTGCCCTCCACTTTCACCTCTAGGAAGCTGCTTTTCTAGTTAAAAGTGGCTCCCAGCTGCCCATCCCCCAGAGCAGCAGTACATTATTATGCATCCCCTGTTTTTGTTCTGACTTCTGGTCCTGGTTCTCCCCATTTGCATTATAACCTCCCTGGGGGCAGGACTGTGCCCCGGCCCCATTTTTTAAACCTCTCCAGAGCTCAAAGTATAGTGTCAGTCGAAAAATCCTGTTAAACTGTCTAATGAATTAACAAAGTTAGGAGTTCCCTAACATAACGTGGACTTGTGGAAGTGATGTGTAGGGAGATTTCTTTGTTCCTGCAGCCCCACATTGAAATGACAATTCACCCTTTTCCCAAGATAAACAATTTCTTAAACCGGAAAGAATTTTAAGGCCTCTGGTACCTATTAGTATATTAGTATATAACTAGTTATCTCTGAAGTATAACACCAACTGATTTTGTTTCTTCTACTCGAGAGAAAAGTATGGATAATTAAAAGATAAAACATAAAGAATTTCATAGAAAGGAAGAAAAAAAAACTTCATAAACCTTAGAGCTCCCTTTTATGCATTGTGTCAATTTTTAGAATTTTCTAGTATAGTCTTTCATGAATCTGAGAAATACTTTTGGAATTATAGTTTTCTACTAAGGAAGAATTAATGAGGATATTAAACTTAGGAACTTAAAAGAATTTTCAAGACTGGATATGGTGGCATACACCTCTAATCCCAGAACTAGAGAAGCAGAGATAGGAAGAGCGCCAGAAATTTGAGGCCACCCTGAGACTACATAGTGATTTCCAGGTCAGCCTAGGCTACAGCAAAACCTTACGTAGGGAGGAAAAAAAATAAATCAGTTTTTTTTTTTTTTTTCACACAATGCTCCCATCTAATAATGTTAAGGTTCACTGAACATTATTTGAACACCTGTGTGCCTGGAACCATGGTCGGTATTGAAATGTGCACAGCTTTCATTTCCGTGTTATGAAGAAATAAAGGAGCCACTGGGTGTGGTGGCGCAAACTTTAATCTCAGCACACTTTTAACAGTTCTTCAGGGTAGGGTGGGGGATGGAGATCAAGTGCTTAGCATGTGCAAGACACGAGAGTCAGTCTCCCATACCAAATACTAACAGAAAAAAAAAAAAAAAAAAAAAAAACAGTCCTTTTGAAACTTTGCTGGTCTGTGCACTTACCTCCACCTGCTGCGGCTCTCGTAATTCCTTGGAAAATGTGCCAGATGTGGTGGAGCATACTTTCAATACCTCCGTGAGTTCAAGACCACACTGACACTAAAAAGAAAATGCTAAAGTCCTTCCTTTTTCTTACAAATTTGTCAGAAATCTAAGGTGGTTTTGGTCACTTTAATTAAAGTTTTTTAGGGTTCTTGTTTGTTTTGTTTCATGACGAAGGATTGAAGCAAGGGCAAGCACTGAGTTCCACCCCGAACCCCACTTTAGTGTTTCCCTACCCACTTTCTCTATTCAATCCTTCGTCTCTCTGTTGTTGTTGTTTTCGAGGTAGGGTCTCACTCTAGCTCAGGCTGACCTTGAATTCACTTTATAGTCTCAGAGTGGCCTCGAACCCATGGCGATCCTCCTACCTCTGTCTCCCAATGCTGGGATTAAAGGCACGTGCCACCACGCTCAGCAAAAATATTAACTTTTTAAAGTTTAGTAAAAGTGGGGCGTAGTGGCGCGTGCCTTTAATCCCATGTCTCAAATAAATAAATAAAATATTTTCTTTAAAAAAAAAAGAAGTAACCAGGGCTATTTTTTTTTTCAAACCTGGGTCCTTTTTGCTTTGCAGGCAAGTGCCTTAATCACCAAGACATCTCTGTAGCCCTAAATAAAATATTTTAATTTTTTTTTGTTTATTTTTATTTATTTGAAAGTGATGGACAGAGAGAGAGAAAGAGGCAGATAGAGAGAGACAGAAAGGGCACGACAGGGCCTCTGGCCACTGCAAAGGAACTCCAGACGTGTGCGCCCTCTTGTGCATCTGGCTAACGTGGGTCCTGGGAAATCGAGTCTCCAACTTGGGTCCTTAGGCTTCACAGGCAAGCGCTTAACCGCTAAGCCATCTCTCCAGCCCTAAATAAAATATTTTAATAAAAAATGTTTGTAGCCGGGTGTGGTGGCACACGCCTTTAATCCCAGCACTCAGGAAGCAGGGGTAGGAGGATTGCCGTGAGTTACCCTGAGACTCCATAGTGAATTCAAGGTCAGCCTGGGCTACAGTGAGACCCTACCTCGAAAAACCAAAAAAAAAAAAAAAAAAAAAAAAAAAAGTTTGAAACGGGATATGTAATGAAATCTTTTTTCACTAATATAAAGATTTTCTGGTTTTTTTTTTTTGTTTGTTTGTTTGTTTTGGTTTTCAGAGTGTTACTCTATATTGGCTGTGACCCCAGAACTAGCTAGCATGGTAAGTCAACATTCTTCGATAACTTCTGAAATAATTTTAAACTGTGTAATCCAGATTCTCACTCTCCATTAAAATAAAATATTAAAAAAAGTGAGATGATCAGCAGAACAAGTCACCAGTCTGTATCTTCAAAGTATAGAAACATCTCCACTGAGGATGAGTTTTTGTCTTTTTTTTTCCTTCTTCTTTTTTGGTTTTTGAGTTAGGGTTTCACTCTGTGCCAGGTTGACCTGGAATTCACTCTGTAGTCTTAGACTGGCCTCAAACTCAGAGATCTTCCTACCTCTGCCTCCCAAGTGCTGGAATTAAAGGTATGTGCCACCATGCCAAGCCTCTCTTGTTTTTTCTTGAGACAACGTCTCACTATGTAGCTCAAACTGCTCTTGACCTAGAGATTCTCCTGCCTCAGCCTCCTGAACACTGAATTACAAGTATGTACCAGCTTTACGTACGTGTGTGTGTGTGTGTGTGTGTGTGTGTATTTTGAGGTAGGATCTCATTCTAGCTTAGGCTGACCTGGAATTCATTCTGTAGTCTTAGGGTGGCCTTGAACTCATGGTAATCCTCCTACCTCTGCCTCCCAGGTGCTTGGATAAAAAGTGTGTGCCACATCTGTCATGGTGGAAACCAACTGCCCTCCAGTTGGACTGGAGGCCTGCTCCATGGGGGGAAACACATCCCTGATACTGAAAACATAAAACAGGGGCAGTCATGAGACCTAGGGGTGTAACATCTGTTGATGTCTGGAGAAATGTATATACTTTGCTTATCAAAGTGCTCAGTAAGCACTTCTCTTAATATTTATATCCTTATATTAATGCTACTCTCACTTTGGGTAGAGAATGTTCTCTTTTCAGATGGCAGTGACTTTGGGATGACTCAGAAGGTATCATAGTGCTGGAAAGAAGTGACTGGGGTATTGAGTAACATCTCGATCACACCTTCCAAGGCTCAGGGTCTAATGCAGAAGAGGTGGTGAAGAGAATGTAAGAGCCAAATGAAGGGAAGGACTCAGTACAACGTGCTCCCTCCACACATAAAATGGTCTGGATATCCATGACCTCATAGTGCCTGACACTACCTACACAAGACCATCATAAGAGGAGGAAAAGACCATGACATCAAAATAAAAGAAAGACTGATTGAGATGGGGAGGGGATATGATGGAGAATAGAATTTCAAAGGGGAAAGGGGGGATATTACCATGGGATGCTTTTTATAATAATGGAAAATGTTAATAAAAATTGAGAAAAAAAAGTGTGTGCCACCACACCCAGCTTTACTCATCTTTTTATCTGCAACATGTCTGTGTGTGGTGGCGGGGGTGGGGGGGGGGTGGGGGTGGGGGGGGGGCTGGGGATTGAACCTAGGGCCTTATCCATGCCAGGCAAATGCTCGGCCCCACAGCTTTATCTCCATCCTTCCTTTGTCTGAAAACTCAAAAATGGCGCTGGAGGGATGGCTTAGTGGTTAAGAGCTTGCCAGTGAAGCCTAAGGACCCTAATTTGATAGTCAATTCCCCAGGATCCACGTAAGCCAAATGCACAAGGTGGCGCATGCATCTGGAGTTTGTCTGCAGTGGCTGGAGGCCTGGTGCGCCCATTCTTTCTACCTCTTTCTTTCTCTGTCTGTCTGTCACTCTCAAATAAATAAACAAACAAACAAAAAAAAAAAACTCAAAAATACCTCAGGAATGAATACAGAAGGAAATTTATATTAATTCACCATTATTGTATTTTTGTTTTTCAGCCATGCTAGGGATCAAACCCAGGAAGGACCTCACACATATTAGACAAACACATTATAATTGAGCTACATCCTTTGAATTCACCATTACAATGTTTGCTATGTAACCTCCTCTTGAAAAATCAATGAAGCCGGGCGTGGTGGCACACGCCTTTAATCCCAGCACTCAGGAGGCAGACGTAGGAGGATTGCCATGAGTTCGAGGCCACCCTTAAAATACAGAGTGATTTCCAGGTCAGCCTGAGCTAGAGTGAGGCCCTACCTCGAAAAGGCAAAAAAAAAAAAAAAAAAAAAAAAAAAAAACCAAGAAAAGAAAAACAGAAAATCAATGATAATATTGAAAATGACTTAAATATTTAATTTGTTTATGTCCATACCATTTTATTGAACAAGATATGTGGTCTTATCATGATAGGAAGTCATACAATAACTATGCGAAAGAATTTTATATATATATATATATATATATATATATATATATATATATATACATAATATATATATAGGTGTTTTTTGGTTTTGGCTTTTTGAAGTAGGGTTTCCCTCTACTCCAGGCTGACCTGAAATTTACTATATAATCTCAGGGTGGTCTCGAACTCATGCAGTCCTCCTACCTCTGCCTCCCAAGTGCTGGGATTAAAGGCATGTGCCACCACGCCTGGCAAGAATTATAATTTGAAAGGAGCAAAAAGAGAGAGAGAGAAAGAGAGAGAAGAATTATAATTTGAACTAACTTCATAGTGAGTTGATTCTGTTAAGCTTCCTGGTCTGTGATGCTTTGTTATGTTAGCTCTACCAAAATCACAAATACACAGCAAATAGCTATTGGTTTTCCCACCCAAACTCGCTCTTCCCACAGCCCTCATCATCTCAGTAAATGGTGTCCCCCTATCCCTGACTCTTGCTATTGGCTCATATTTCTTATTCAGTTGGTCAGCAAATCCTCCAGTTTCCACCTTGAAAATGTAGCCTCAATCCAGTTACTTCTCAGCGCTTCTACCACTTTCACGTGGGTCCAAGCCATGGTGCTTCTGACTTGGATGGCTCTGCTAACATCTTTCCTCTCTTGGCCTTAGACATCATCCACTGACACTTTGTTTTCAACATAACAGGCATTTTCAGGGCTGGGGAAGTGGCTCAGCAGTTAAAAATGCTTTCTTGCAGCCGGGCGTGGTGGCGCATGCCTTTAATCCCAGCACTCGGGAGGCAGAGGTAGGAGGATCACCGAGAGTTCGAGGCCAACCTAAGACTACATAGTGAATTCCAGGTCAGCCTGAGCCAGAGTGAGACCCTACCTCAAAAAACCAAAAAAAAAAAAAAAAAAAAAAATAGAAAGAAAAGAAATGCTTTCTTGCAAAGGCTGCCAGCCTGGTTTTGATACTCACATCAAACCAAAGACACAAAGTGGTGTATGCATCTGGAGTCTGTTTGCAGTGCTAAGAGCCCCTGGCATGCCCAATCTCTCTGTCTCTGCTTACAAATAATTAATTAACTAAAAACAATAGGCATGTTAATATCATTCCTCTCCCTAAAGCTCTCTAAAGACTCTATCTCAAGGTCCTTACTGTTACCTGGAAGGAGTCTCATGCTCTGGTTGCTATTCTCTCTACTTCATTCCTTTGTTGTTCCTGGAACACAGCAGTCATTACTCACAAATGGATGTCCCTCAATAGATTCTTATTTTTGGTTTTTTGAGGAAGGGTCTCACTTAATTTCAGGCTGACCTGGAATTCACTATGTAGTCTCAGGGTGGCCTTGAACTCATGGCAGTCCTCCTATCTCTGCCTCCCAAGTGCTGGAATTAACGGCGTGTGCCATCAATCCCAGCAGATTCTTTTGATTATTACTATTTTATTTTTAGACAGAGAGAGACAGAGGGAGAGAGAGTCAAGTCTATAAGTTGTTGCCAAGTTTTACAGTCCTGATGGGATCATAGCCTTGGATCTATCTCCTCTTTTCAATCTCAAATTTTGCAAGAAATGTAATGGAACTCAAAACAAACTCATCGCTCAGCAGGGCTGGACAACAAAGCACTGCTCTTTCTGGGCTCTGTGGCAACCACAGTCGTCCTCACACAGTGAGTTGAAACGTGGGACAAAAGGGCTCTGTGGGGCATGTTGAGGTAGTCTCTGTTTTGGTCTAAGCAAGAGCAAGTTTCATTTACTAGAAAAAAAGTTTTTGGGACCAGAGTGATAGCCCACACCTTTAATCCCAGCACTAGAAGGGGTAGAGGTAGGAGGATTGCTATGAGTTTGAGGCCAGCATCCATAGTGAATCCCAGGTCAGCTTGGGCTAGAGGAAGACCCTGCCTTGAAAAACCAAAACCAACCCAAACAAGCAAACAAACAAACAAAAAAGCAGTTTTGGGGGCTGGAGAGATAGGTTAGAGGTTAAGGCACTTGCCTGCAAAGCCTAAGGACCCACACTGGATTCCCCAGTACCCAAGTAAGCCAGATGCACAAGGTGGCACACACATCTGGAGTTCGTTTGCAGTGGCTAGAGGCCCTGGTGCACCCATTTTCTCTCTCTCTCTCTGCCTCTTTCTATCTCTCAAATAAATAAATATATATAAATATATATATAAATATTTGAGAGATAGAAAAAGGCAAAGTGTTTTTAACAAGTTTGTGCCTCTGATGTCCCAGTTGTGGCTCCAGTTCTGTACCTGTTTAGCCAGAGGTGTAGATGGTATAAACACTTAGTGACTTAAAGCCACTGTTGATAAAGGAAAAGGAATTTGCTCATGAATCTGACTCTGCTAGTTTGTCTTCCACGACAGACAACTACCAAATCAGAGATTTCCTAAATTAAATTAGAATCACAATATTGTGCATTGTACTTATTTGAAAATTTTTCATCTTTATTTTTTTGGTAGATTTTGTTTGAGACAGGATCTAGCTATGGTAGTCCTGGCCTGGTACTCACTTCTGGCCTGTGTGGACTCAAACTCGTGGCAATCCTCCTGCTTCAGCCACTCAAGTGCTGGTATTGTAGGTGTGCATTGTTACGCCCAGTTCATATGAAAAATAATTTATTTAATGGTATGAAGCTCATGTTTAAATTTAAATGTGACCTAGTTTCTGGTTTTTAAAATTAATTAATTAATTTATTTATTTATTTGAGAGTGACAGGCAGTGAGAGAGAGAGAGAGAGAGAGAGAGAGAGAGAGAGGGAGAATGGGTGCACCAGGGCCTCCCGCCACTGCCAACAAACTCCAGCTGCATGCCTTACTTTGTGCATCTGGCTTTAAGTGGGCCCTGGGGAGTCACACTTGGCCTCTTAGGCTCTACAGGCAAGCACCTTAACTTCCAGGCCATCTCTCCAGCCCTTTTAATTTTTTTAAGTTAAAAAAATTAATATATTCATTTGGGGGGTTGAGGTAAGGTCTCACTCTGGCCCAGGCTGACCTGGAACTAAGCCATCTCTCCAGCCCCACCTTCAAGTTACTTTAAGAGTTCAACGGAGGGCTGGAGAGATGGCTTAGCAGTTAAGCGCTTGCCTGTGAAGCCTAAAGATCCCGGTTTGAGGCTCGATTCCCCAGGACCCACGTTAGCCAGATGCACAAGGGGGTGCACGTGTCTGGAGTTCGTTTGCAGTTGTTGGAGGCCCTGGCGCACCCATTCTCTCTCTCTCTCTATCTGCCTCTTTCCCTCTCTCTGTCACTCTCAAATAAATAAATAAAAATGAACAAAAAATATTTTTAAAAAAAAAGAGTTTAAGGGACTCAGGAGGCAAAGGGAAGAGGATCACCATGAGTTCAAAGCCACCCTGAGACTACAGAGTGAATTCCAGCCTGGGTTAGAGCAAGACCCAACTTCAAGAAACAAGCAACAACAACAAAAGTTCAAGGAAAGCTTGGCATGTTGGTAATACCAGAATAGGGACTTAGTAAGGGATTCACTATAGCTGATTCTGGTGGCCACTTCCACTTTGCTAAATATGTGAATATGCTACCATCTAAGATGATTTAGCTCTCATGTCAGTGATTCTTTGAGCAATCAAGATTCTCAATATATTTTCTCTTATTTATTTATTTGCATATATGTGTGAGTGCGTATGGGTATACCAGGGTATTTTGCTGCTATAATTAAATGCCTGTCTTGGTTTTATGTAGATGGCTGGGGAATTGATCCTGGGCTAGCAGACTTTATAAGCAAGTGTCCTGTGAGTAACAGTATAGGCACAACAAGGTCTTTTGTCTTTGTAAATGAACTCTAGGCACATATATTATTCTGTGTATCTGGCTTTGCATGGGTACTGGGGAATTAAGCCTGGGCCAGTAGGCTTTGCCAACAAGTTCCTTTAACCAGTGAGTCATCTCCCCAACCCCTCGTCTTTTATTATTGTTATTATTATTTGTTTGAGAGAGAGAGAGAGACAGAGAGAGAGAGAGAGAGACAGAGAGAGAGAGAGAGAGAGAGAGAGAGAGAGAGAGAGAGAGAGAGAGACTGAGAGTGTGAGTACACCAGGGCCTCTAGATGCTGCAAACAAACTCCATGCACATGTGCTTCTGTGCATCTGGCTTTACGTGGGCACTGAGGAATTGAACCCAGGCTGTCGGATTTTACAAACAAGTGCCTTTAACAACTGAGCCATCTCCCTGGCCCCTCAGTACTTTTTTTTTTTTTTCTTCAAGGCAGGGTCTCACTCTGGCCCAGGCTGACCTGGAACTCACTATATAGTCTCAGGCTGCCCTCAAACTCACAGCAATCCTCCTGTCTTGGGTGCCTGAGTACTGGGATTAAAAGCCTGCACCACCAGTTCAGGAAAGTTCCCAATTCTTAATCTTCCTGCTTCAGCCTCCCTAGTGCTGTGATTGTAGGTGTGTACCTCCACATCTACTGTGAAAGATCTTGCAAGCTATCACATATTTCAGGTAAAAAAATTTTTTTGGTGGGATAGTTTGAGGTAGGGTGTCTCTAACTCAGGCTGACCTGGAATTCACTATGTAGTCTCAGGGTGGCTTCGAACTCATGGCTATCCAACTACCTCTGCCTCCCGAGTGCTGGGATTAAAAGTGTGCGCCACCATGCCCAGTTTATTTCAGGTAAAAGTTAATCCTAATACATAGATTACTTAGTTGTTAAGATATTATCATTTCTCTTGTATATTTTCATGTTCATGTCTGCTTTCAAGTGTACACAGTTATTCATATCTTGAAAAGAAATTGCTTGGTCAATTGTTTCCTATCTCAACCACTTTTTTTTTTCACATGATCAATGATAAGACTGTATTTACAGATTTCTAATAGTCTAGTAATGTTCTAGTGAGCATCCAAATATCATCACAGTCACTAAAATGCATATCTTTTCTTTTCTTTTTTTATTTTTATTTTTTGAGGTAGGGTCTCACTCTAGCCCAGGCTGACTTGGAATTCACTAGGGAGTCTCAGGGTAGCCTCAAACTCATGGCAATCCTCCTACCTCAGCCTCCAAGTACTGGGATTATAGGTGTGTGCCACCATGCCCAGCTCCAATGCATACCTTTTCAAGCTCCTTGTCTGCTTAGAGATAAAGACTATCTCACTATTTACTGTACTCTGGGGAGAAGGGAAGCCAGGGCTGGAACCCAGGACATCTGGCAGGCTAAGCAAGTCGTCTGCCACTAAGCTTATACCCTTAGCCCTACTTGTCAATTTTTAAATATTATTTATTTATTTGGCAGAGAGAGGGAGAGATTAAGAGAGAGAATGGGTGTGCCAGGGCCTCCAGCCACTGTAATGAACTCCAGGCACATGCACCCCCTGTGCACCTGACTAATGTGGGTCCTGGGAAATCGCACCTGGGACCTTTGGCTTTGCAGGCAAATGCCTTAATGGCTAAGCCATCCCTCCAGCCCTACTTGCCAATTTTTCTCCTTTTCAAATTTTTTTTTTTTATTAACAACTTCCATGATTCTAAACAATATCTCATGGTAATGCCTTCCCTTCCCCCACTTTCCCCTTTGAAACTCCACTCTCCATCATATCCCCTCCCCATCTCAATCAGTCTCTTTTATTTTGTTGTCTTGATCTTTTCCTCCTATTATGATGGTCTTGTGTAGGTAGTGTCAGGCACTGTGAGGGCATGGATATCCAGGCCATTTTGTGTCTGGAAGGAGCATGTTGTAAGGAGTCCTGCCCTTCCTTTGGCTCTTACATTCTTTCCGCCACCTCCTCCGCAAAAGAACCTGAGCCTTGGAAGGTGGGACAGAGATGTTTCAGTGCTGAGCAGTCCTGTCATGTCCAGCACCATGATGCCTTCTGAGTCATCTCAAGGTCACTGCCATCTTGAAACTTGCTAATTTTTAATCCGTTACCCATATACTTTATAGAAATCTTAACAGTAAATTATATCAGTAGTGGTATTGTTTTCTTTTTCCTTTCAACTTTTTTCCTATAATTTTTTTCCTATAGCAATTTAAGATAGGTCACAGATTTTTTTTTTTTTTTTTTTTTTTTACCTTTTCAAGCTAACTGGCTCCTGTTGGAATGGAAATACAACCTTGGATTTATTTGCACAATGTCCTAACCACATATAAGAAACTGAAAAGGGTAGTTAGCAGAATTCCACGGATAACGACGGGGGTTTGAAGTGAAGCTGTGTAGTTTGTTTAACTTCTGGCTCAGGTAAGGGGGCTATTGAAGCTGCTGTGGTGATTCACAGGACTCAGTTACATACAGTTTTCATTTGCTCAAGTAAACGCGTAACAATATAGTCTCGCTGTAGAAGATTTCCTTAAGGTTTTTGTTGGCATGGCAGTGTGAACAATTGGGAATTGGGCTCTTTAGGTTTCAGCTGAAATAAGTGGTGTAAACACAACAATACAGAGTCTTACTGGTTGTCAGCTTAGATTAATGCAATAAACGCCCTCCTGGGTATAGAATACCACAAATTTGTTTCTTAACTGACAGACTCAAAAAACACTAAAGACGTTGTGTCAGTCTTACATTAGATACTTAGTCTTTGATTTGATCACTTAATGTACCCTTAAGGATTTCCAGAAACATTTGGCTTTATTCCTTTTGTAGCATCCCTCCCCTCCCCAAATCTCTTGCCTATCCGCCAAAATCCCTTTCATTATTTCATTAAGCAATCTGATGGAAAGAAGCGAGGGTTATGAGTTATCAGAGACACGTTAAGGTTACCATCTCAATGCACATGCAATGTGGAGAAATGCCTTTCACCACAAAACAATTTAGGCCTTTCAAAGGTTTTCATATATATCCCCTTTCCAGGAAATGAAGGTATTAAGTGACATGGCAATCATCGGCCCTAGAATTAGAAAGCAAACCTATTAACTGGACGTTTTTCTTTACAGTGCACTTTATAGATACCTTGGAAGTGGTATTTTTAAAAAAAATTATATTTAATTGCATGTGTTTGTATTGGAGGGAGTTCAGGGTCTCTTGACTCTGCAAACAAATGCCTGACCATTGGGCTTTATATGGTTGGCTGGGGAATTGAACCCTAGCCAACAGTTTTTGTATGCAAGGGCCTTTAACTGATGACCCACCTTCCCAGCCCCTGGGTGTGATTTCTGTTGAACAATAATTATTTTAAAAACCTTTCTTCAGAGGCTCAATGGTAGAGTGCTTCCCTTGCAAATCTATGTGATGTGGTTCAATCTCCATCACTACAAAATCAACAACACAACATCTTCAATCTTCCTACTTGTGAAAAAGTATATTTAAGTATGACTATCATAACCAGACAAAATAATATGCTAAACAGAATTTGTAAGGGTAAAATTAGAAAAACTGATTTAGAGAATTTTACCGACAGCTTCTATGAGATAGCTCTCTTATCCAAATAGATTTTGAGAACTTTTTTTTTTTTTAATTTTGTTTTCTGAGATAAGGTCTCACTCCAGTCCTGGCCTGGAATTCACTATGTCATCTCAGGGGGGCCTCGAACTCACAGCAATTCTTCTCTTCTACCTTTGCCACGTCCAGCAACCTTTTTTTTTTTTTTAAATTATAAGTTAAAGAAGCTCATTTACCATAAATATGCACATGTTGGTAAGTTTACAACACTGGAGAATGAGCAAAATAACAAATAAGAGAGTGCAGGGCCAAGATGTAGCTCAGGGGAGCCCTTGCCTAGTATGTGAGGGGCCGTTTTCACTCTCCAGAAATGCAAATTAAGAGAGAGAGAGAGAGAAAGAGAGAGAGAGAGAGAGAGAGAGCACTTAGAGGAAAGCCAAATGTATTTGCTCTGTGCTACTTCTTAAAAAGATGTAGGTGGAAATCAGCTAGTTTATAAACAAGGTTTTACTTCCTCTTTCTGATCTGAGCTGCATTCTCATTTATTCCACTGTGTGGACAGAGAAATACACTGGCAGACATGTCTTCACTTCTACACTCAGGGATGCCAGGATGTTCTAATAAGCCTAAGGATCCAACAATAAATAAAAAATAAATTCATCTGAATTTTGCAGCTGGGACAATTGAAATTTGGGGGCAAAGAAAGTCGCACAGTAAGGCATTACATTTCCGGGGGCCCAAAGCAAAACTGTTTCCTCCAGAACCTTCTTAGATTACTAGAAAGTTCTCCTGTAGGGCAACCCCAAAATTTCCTTTCCCTTGTTCCCAGAGGAATGAATTTAGTCACTTCTCATATGCTGAAGGCTAGATCTTTAGCTAATGGCCTTACTGAGAGGTGGCTGGACCATAAAGACTTGGCCTTCATCAATGCCTTGATGGATCCATTATTTGATGGCATTATTGGGAAGAGTTCATAAGTTGGAGGTGGAGCCTCTTTGGAGGAAGGAGGCCTTGGAGAGGGAGCAGGGTGTTTTGAGGGTTATATCTTGTGCCTAGTCCTTTCCTCTGTCTCTTTGCTTCCTGGTGGCTATGAGGAAAGTTGTCTCTGCCACATATTTGCTCAGGGACACTAAACTATTTCACAGCTATTGTTAGACTGCTAATTTGCTTTCATAGCAATTGCTGTTTTTCTTTCCCCTTTGCCTTTTTTTAAAAAAACTTTTAAAAAAAGATTTATTTTCATTGATTTACTTATTAGAGACAGAGAGAGGGAGAGAGAGAGAGTGAAAATAGGCACACCAGGGCCTCTAGCCACTGCAAACGAACTCCAGACACATGCGCCCATGTGCATCTGCTTATGTGGGACCTGGAGAATTGAACCTAGGTCCTTAGGCTTCATAGGCATGTGCCTTAACTGCTAAGCCATCTCTCTAGCCCCCCTTTGCCTTTCTTAAAGGTATCTTATTATGTTGACTACATGTTTCTTCTTTTTTTTTTTTCTGGGGTAAGGTCTCACTCTAGCCCAGGCTGACCTGGAATTCACTATGTAATCTCAGGGTGGCCTCCAACTCATGGTGATCCTCCTACCTGTCTCCTGAGTGCGGGGATTAAAGGTATGCACCACCATACAGGGCAAACAACACAATTTTATATATATATATATAAATAATATATTATAATATAATATATATATATTATATATTAATATATAATATATATATTATATATGTATATATACATATATATATACACACACATATATATACATATATATATATGCATATACATATGTTTTATTAGAGAGAGAGAGTTCACACTAAGACCTCTTGCCACTTGCAAACAAACTCCAGACACGTGAACCACTTTGTGCATCTGGCTTTATGTAGTTAGTGGGTAGACAAATCCCAAGTCAGCAGGCTTTGAAAACAAACACCTTTAACATCTAAGCCATTTCCAACCCCTAACTACACAGTTTTTGAGTGCTGATTTGTCTTGTTCCATATTTTCTTTGCTCCCACCATTTGCTGAGCCCTTTGGCTTGAAGCTGAGCTATGTTACCTCCAGCTAGATGAAAGTGGGCAAGGAAAAATACTTCTGTTTGGTACACCAAGCTTGGTCTTTTCTCTAATTGGTAGGATGAGATCCTAAATGTTTGCTTTAAAATCTCTCTAAGGGCTGGAGAGACTGCTCAGTGGTTAAGGCACTTGCCCGTAAAGGCTAACAACCCAAGTTTGATTCCCCGGGACCCATGTAAAAGCCAGATGCACAACGTAGTGCATACATCTCAAGTTCAATTGCAGCAACTGGAAGCCCTGGCATGTCGCCCCCCCCCCCCCCACCATGTATGGCGGCACATGACTTTAACCCCAGCACTTGGGAGGCTGAGGTAGGAGGATCTCTGTGAGTTCTAGGCCAGCCTGAGGCTACATAGTGAATTACAGGCCCGCCTGGGCTAGAGCAAGATCCTAACTTGAAAAACCAAAAGAAAAAGCTAGGCATGGTGGTGTACGCCTTTAATCCTAGCACTTGGGAGGCAGAGGTAGAAGGATCGCCGTGAGTTCAAGACTACCCTGAGACTTCTGAGGTAAGGTCTCACTCTAGCCCAGGCTGACCTGGAATTCACTATGTAGTCTCAGGGTAGCCTCGAACTCATGGTGATCCTCCTGCCTCTGCCTCCCGAGTGCTGGGATTAAAGGTGTGTGCCACCATGCCCAGCTTGCAAATGCCATCTTTATGATAAGAAATTCTATTCAAGTATTTTAGAAGGGCATCATTGGAAATCCATCACCCATACATGTGGAGTCACATTTGAATGGGAGCTATATTTTCCTAAGTAGATACCATATATGCCAAAGACAGCGCTAGGTAGCTTTATAGGAATCTAAGTCACTTAACACTCAAAACAAGCCCATAGCGTTTATGCTAGAGATGAAACAGGTACAGAGAGGACCACTCACTTGCTTCTGGCCGTAGAGCCAGGTGGCAATGCCCAGGGCCTGAGTTTAGCATGTAGGACTCTAGCTGTCCCCATGCACCTTGTCACTGTGTCCTGTTTGGATACACACGTTGAAACAAGGGAGGCATTCTGCCTGGCATCTGCTTTGGCTATGCCACACA
The DNA here is from genome assembly GCF_020740685.1 of Jaculus jaculus. NCBI lineage: Eukaryota > Metazoa > Chordata > Mammalia > Rodentia > Dipodidae > Jaculus > Jaculus jaculus. The sequence continues at coordinate 138,844,287 of NC_059107.1, forward strand.
CAAAATCTGTATGGTGGCACCTAGTGATTTTAACTATTAAAAACATAAAATATAAGCCTTCATATGATCTTATATATATTTTTCCCTTTCCTTAAAATTCTAACAGAGCAAGCCAGGTGTGGTGGCGCACACGTTTAATCCCAGGACTCAGGAGGCAGAGGTAGGTGGATCACTGGGAGTTTGAGGTCAGCCTGAGACTACTTAGTGAATTCCAGGTCAGCCTGAGTTAGAGAGTGAGACCCTAGTTTGAAAAAAACAAAAAATTCTTACAGAGGGCTGGAGAGATAACTCAGTGGTTAAGGCACTTGCCTGCAAAGCCCAAGGATCTGGGTTCTATTCCTTATGTAAAGCCAGATGCACAAGGTGGCACATGCATCTGGAATTCATTTACAGTGGCTAGAGGCCCTGCCATGCCTATTCTTTATCTGCACCCCCCCAATAAATAAATAAATATTTTTAAAAATTTTGTAAAAAAATCTTGTAGAAAAAAACAGGCAATGATTTCATTCAGAAGACAAACTGGAGAATTGTACTCAAATATATACATTAAGGTTTATTTATAGCCAAACAAATCATAAAATACTACAAAATCTCTACTTTACATTAATGTCACTGTTGCTCGACCCTAGGACTTAGTATTCTTAGGAATAATTGTAAGTAAGCAAGAACTCTACTTTTCCTCTTTATTTACTATAGCTACTGTGGAAACATTCGGAAGGTGAGCAAAAATGTAGATAGTTGAAAGGGCAGTGTTTTTTTGTGTTTTACCTTTTTTTTTAAAACCAAGTATTTTTTGTTTATTTTATTTATTTATTTGAAAGCAATGGGGAGAGAGAGAGAGAGAGAGGGAGAGAGAGAGAAAGAGAATGGGCAGGCCAGGGCCTCCAGCCACTGCAAATGAACTCCAGACGTGTGCACCCCCTTGTGCATCTGGCTAACGTGGATCCTGGGGAATTGAGCCTCGAACCAGGGTTCTTTGGCTTCACAGGCAAGCGCTTAACTGCTAAGCCATCTCTCCAGCAACCCCCACACACTTTTTTAAGATTTTACTTATTTATTTATGAGAGACGGGGGTGGGGGAAGAGAGAGAGAGAGAGAATCCGTGCACCAGAGCCTTCAGCCTCTGCAAATGAACTCCAGACACAGGTGCCCCTTTGTATATCTGGTTTACGTGGGTCTTAGGGATTTGAACCTGGGTTCTTTGGCTTTGTAGGCAAGCGCCTTAACTGCTAAGCTATCTCTCCAGCTCTTGTTTTACTTTTATTTATTTATTTATTTTTATTTATTTTTTATTTTTATTTTTTTAATTTTTATTAACATTTTCCATGACTATAAAATATATTCCATGGTAATTCCCTCCCTCCCCACCCCCACACTTTCCCATTTGAAATTCCATTCTCCATCATATTACCTCCCCATTACAATCATTGTAATTACATATATACAATATCAACCTATTAAGTATCCTCCCCCTTTACTTTTATTTTTTGGTTTTGCCAAGGTAGGGTCTCACTGTAGCCCATGCTGACCTGGAATTCACTATGTAGCCTCAGGCTGGCCTCAAATTCATGGTGCTCCTCCTACCTCTGCCTCTCAAGTGTTAGGATTAAAGGTGTGCATCACCATACCCAGCTATATTTTATTTTATTTCTTTTCAGTACTAGGAATTGAACCTAGGGCCTTGTACTTACTAGGCAAGTGCTTTACCACTATGCTAAATCCCCAGCCTGAGTGTAAATTTGAATTTGAATTTCCTTCTCTTGAAGAATTTTGTGGTTTAGAAGAAGAGACTTTTGTGGTCAGTAGTTGATCTGGACATTTTAAGCCCCCTCCCAATGTCCTTTCCCTGTCAGCTTGTCTTACCTGGAGTAACAGCCCCGTTTTCTGAAGCTGTCCTGTTTTAGAATCACTGTGGGTAATTTTTCCTGATGTTGAATTGAAATTAGTCTTCAGGTAGCTTCTTATTGGTCCTATAAGTGATTAAAAAGAGCTATGTTAGTAAATCTGTAACAGTCTTAGTTTATTTTTGTTGTATGTTATAGCTGATAGACTCAGGAATTCATTAATTACTATTTCTTATATATAAATACTTCCATTTTTAAATTTTTTTGTTGTTTTTTGAGGTAGGGTCTCACTCTAGCTCAGGCTGACCTGGTATTCACTATGTAGTCTCAAGGTGGCCTCGAACTTACAGCGATCCTCCTACCTCTGCCTCCCGAGTGCTGGGATTAAAGACATGCCCACCAAGCCCGGCTTAACAATATTTTTAACTTATTTACTTGACAGAGAAAGAGGGAGAGAAAAAAAATGGTGTGTCAGAGCCTCCAGCAACTGCAAAGGAACTCTAGACACGTGCATCCCCTGTGCATCTGCTAACGTGGGTCCTGGAGAACTGAACTTGGGTCCTTTGACTTTGCAGGCAAGTGCCTTAACCACTAAGCCATCCCTCCAGCCCCATTTTTTTTTATTTTTTTTAAATTTTTTTAAAATTTTTTTATTTATTTATTTGAGAGTGACAGACACAGAGAGAAAGACAGATAGAGGGAGAGAGAGAGAGTGGGCGCGCCAGGGCTTCCAGCCTCTGCAAACGAACTCCAGACGCGTGCGCCCCCTTGTGCATCTGGCTAACATGGGACCTGGGGAACCGAGCCTCGAACCGGGGTCCTTAGGCTTCACAGGCAAGCGCTTAACCGCTAAGCCATCTCTCCAGCCCCAGCCCCATTTTTTAAAAAAATATTTTTATTTATTTGTTTGAGAGAGAAAGAAAGAGGCAGTTGGATAGATAGATAGATAGGGAGAGAGAATGGGCACTCCAGGGCCTCTAGCTGCTGCAAACAAACTCCAGACACATGCGCTACCTTGTGCATTTTTGTTTATGTGGGTTCTGGAAAATTGAACCTGGGTCTTTTGGCTTTGCAAGCAAAGTCTTAACTGGTAAGCCATCTCTCCAGCCCAAGTACTTCCATTTTTCAAAGTATGTCCTGTGTGATAAACTGTATTTTGGCATACTTTCTAGTCCCAGAGGCTAGGATAATTTTACACAAATACAGACACATACATATCTATTATATTCCTAACCTTCAAAGGCATATCTTATTATTTTCATTTTATAGAAGGGTTACTGAGGTTAAACAACTCTTTCAACTGACAACCTAGAAAGTGACTACATTGGCATCAGATACAACCAAGTTTCTAAAGGGTAGATGCCTGATTTTATGTTTTTTGTTTTTTTGGTTTTTCAAGGTAGGGTCTTACTCTAGTCCAGGCTGACCTGGAATTCACTCTGTAGTCTCAAGAGGGGTCTCGAACTCACAGTGATTCTCCTAAAGGTGCATTCCTTTAATCCCAGTACTTGGGAGGCAGAGGTAGGAGGATCATGGTGAGTTTGAGACCATCCTGAGACTACAGAGTGAATTCCAGGTAAATCTGGGCTAGAATGAGGCCCTACATCAAAAAATCAAAATAAATAGATAAAATAAATGCCAGTTGTTTTTTCCTTGCTTGTCAAATCCTGATGGTGGGGCCCTGGTAAGATGAGAGGCCACTTACTATGTGCAAGGTTACCGGGCACCATATTAAAATGGATCTTGTAAACCAGGCGTGGTGGCACACGCCTTTAGTCGTACCACTGTTTTTTTTCCCCTAATCTTTTCTATATCATTCCAATTTTAGCATATTACCGCTTTTTTTTTTTTTTTTTTTTTTTTTTTTTGTATTTCAAGGTAAGGTCTTGCTCTAGCCCAGGCTGACCGGGAATTCACTATGTAGTTTCAAAGTGGCCTCGAATTTACAGCAATCATCCTACCTCTGCTTCCCAAATGCTGGGATGAAAGGCATATGCCACTATACCCAGCTTGTGCCACTATATACATCCAGCTTTCGGGGTGCTTGCGAATTGAACCTTGGCCAGCAAACTTTGCAAGCAAGCGCCTTTAACTGCTGAGCTACCTTCCCAGCCCCGCCCCCCCCCCCCCCCCCCCCCGCAGTGAAGCAGTGTTCATTGATAAATGGGAAGGGTCAGGAATAATTTTCGGTCAGAAACAAAGGTGTTTGTTTGGTAAAACATTTTAAGCTCTGAACTTCTGCCAAATGAGTGCATGTTAAAGCCCAAACCTTCAATTCCGAGTGATCTTTCCTTCCAGCTTTACCTGTTCTCATGCCAGCCTTCCTGAACTCTCAGCCGTCTCCCCAGGAGCAGCGGCTCTCTTTATCCAAAGCTTTCCATTTTGGCCTATTTAAGGCCCTGTGAAACCACTGCCACCAGAGATAAGCATTGTGAGCTCACACAGAGCTGTGGGGGCAGGGGAGGCTGGCCGCGAGGGGCTGGCACTCCCATCTCCAGAAGCCAGTCACCCAGCTTCAGACACATCTGCATCACACTGGGGTGGGGGTGGAGGGAGTTCCATCCCCATTCCATGTCAGCACCCCATTTGTCCCCAGTGCCTGGGGTTGCTGGTCTTGGGGAGCCAACGTCATTTGTCTTCCTTTTGTCTCCAGCCTGCCTTCTACCTTAGCTCAGACCATTGTTCCCTTGGGCCGCTGCAGGGCCTTTGCGGGCCATTCAGTTCCGCCATTCAGCTTTTTCTAAAAGCACCAGTCCCTTGATTGGCCTCCAGCTGACCAAGATGCGCCTTAAACTGGAGGGGGGTTGCAGAATCCAGATTTCTTCTTGAATTTTCTTTGCTGCCAAGAGTTAAAAAAAAAAAAACAAAAAACTGGGAGCCTGGTGTGGTGGGGCGCACCTTTAATCCCAGCACTCAGGAGGCAGAGGTAGGAGGGTCGCTGTGAGTTCGAGGCCACCCTGAGACTACATAGTGAATTCCAGGTCAGCACGAGCTAGAGTGAAACCCTACCTCTAACAACAACAACAACAAAACCAAAGAAAGAAAGAAACCTAGGAGGGAATCCATGCCTGAGACTAATACTGAAAACTTAGTAAAAAGCCTAGAGCTGGGGAGGTCATAAGCCCTATGGGGAGACCTACTACCGTTACTTTGGCTACATGGGTATATTACGCCCAGCAAATTGCCTTTTAATTACTTATGTTTATGCCCAGATATTAGTGCTGCTCTCGCTTTTGGTTAGAGAAGTCTCTCTCTTCAGATGGAAGTGACTGCTGGAGAGACTCAGAACTTGCCAAAGTGGTGACAGTTGAGCGGTCAGCACCAAATGAGACATTTTCTCACACCCTTCAGTGGCTCGGGGTCCACGATGGAAGAGCTGGTGGAAAGAATGTAAGAGGCAAAGTGGGGGGGGGGGCTGCTTCCAGGCACAAAAAGGCCAGTGTGGTCACGACCTCACAGCAGCTGTCATTACCTGCACAAGACCCGCATGTTCCTGGGCCCATCAACAGGTTATTGTGTATGATAGAAGAGGGGAACGTAGAAGAAATATTAGGAAAGAAGAGGTTCCACTGCAGGAGATGGAGGGAGATGGACAAAGGAGGGAATTATGTAATTATTTATTTATTTATTTTGGTTTCTCGAGGTAGGGTCTCTCTCAAGTCCAAGCTGACCTGGAATTCACTATGTAGTCTCAGGGCGGCCTTGAACTCATGGCTATCCTCCTACATCTGCCTCTCAAGAGCTGAGTTTAAAGGTGTGCACCACCACATCTTTTATTAATTTTTTTATTGTTATACTTTATTTTTATTTATTTATTTGAGAGAGAGAGAGAGAGAGAGAGAGAGAGAGCGAGCATGCCAGGGCATCCAGCCACTGCAACGAAACTCCAGATGCATGAGCCACTTTGTGCATCCGTCTTACTGAGGAATTGAACCTGGATCCTTTGGCTTTCCAGGCAGGCACCTTTATCACTCTTCACCTTTACCATCTCTTCAGCCTTTTAATTAATTTATTTATAGTTTTTTTAAAAAATATTTAATTTACTTGTTTGACAGAGAAAGAGGGAGAGGGAGAGAGAGAGAGAAGGAATGGGTGAGCCAGGGCCTCCAGCCACTGCAAATGAACTCCAAATGTGTGCACCTCCTTGTGCATCTGACTAATGTGGGTTCTGGGGAATTGAAGCTGGGTCCTTTGGCTTTGCAGGCAAACACCTTAACCGCTAAGCCATCCCTCCAACTTTGTTTTTAGTTAGTTTTTTTTTTTTTTTTTTTTGAGGTAGGGTCTCAGTCTAGCTCAGGCTGACCTGGAATTCACTATGTAGTCTCAGGGTGGCCTTGAATTCATGATTATTCTCCTACCTCTGCCTCCCAAGTGCTGGGATTAAAGGCATGTGCCACCAGATCCAGCTTGTGAAAATGGTTTTTGAGAAGCAATAAACTGATTACCGGTTTTCCAAACTTTCCATAAATGCTTTCTGCCTTATAGTTTTGAAATTCTGGGAGCCCTGTGTGCTATTGTATGAGGAAGATGTAATTGTTCTCCAACTTGCTAGTTTCTTAGAATGTCATCATTTTCAAAGCTTTTCTAGAGATTGTGGAGCTGGAATTCCAACCATTGCTTGTGACAGTTTAGTGACCTCTACTGGGCTTTGCTGATAGTGTCCAGGAAATTCTGGAATAAGAAGTCATTGCTGGTAGAAGGAAAGGCTACTGAAATTAGCTCATAAATTAGATCTTAGCATGTGAAGCCCAAGGTTTGGTTTTCAGGGCCGGAAAAAGAATGAAAAGAGGGCTGGAGAGATTGCTCAATGGTTAAAGGCACGTGCTTGCAAAGCCTGATGGCTTGGATTCAATTCCCCAGGACTCACTTAAAGCCAGACGCACAGACGGGCACATGCATCCGTGGTTTGTTTGCAGTGACGGGAGGCCCTCGTGTGCCCATTCTTGCCTCTTGCCTGCATCTTTCTCTATGTCTCTAGATACATACATACATAATACATAAGTAAATAAATAAATCAAATGAAATGAAAAGAAATGAAAGGAGGAAGGGAGGGAGGGAGGAAGGAAGGAAATAAAAATAAATTAAGAGGTCAATAGTTCAGTTACCCAGGCCATGAAGTTCATTTGGATGCAAGGTCATCTTCAAAGCTACAGTAGGAGCAGGTGAGGGAGGTGCATTCGCAGGAAGCGATGTTGATCACTGCTAGCTAACATTTCTCTAAAGGACCAAAGATTAGGTTGTGGACAGACCAACCCCCAAAGTGACCAATTCACATTTTATGTTCTGTTTTGAGTGCAATTCTGCATATTCTGTTTTGGTAGGCAGAACAGGAGGAAATTAGTATTTTTCAAGATGCAACTCGTGGGTAAAGGTTTCTTTTAACCTCTACAAGAAGTCTGAGAAGGGCTGGAGAGATGGCTTAGCGGTTAAGCCCTTGCCTGTGAAGCCTAAGACCCCGGTTCGAGGCTCGATTCCCCAGAACCCACGTTAGCCCGATGCATAAGGGGGCGCACGCGTCTGGAGTTTGCAGTGGCTGGAGGCCCTGGCGCGCCCATTCTCTCTCACTCTCTCTCTCTCTGCCTCTTTCCCTGTCTGTCACTTTCAAATAAATAAATAAACATAAAACAAAACAAAACAAAAAAGAAGTCTGAGAAGCCGTTTTGTTTTTCGTGTCCTTCCAGCAGCACACGATTGCCTCACAACTTGATGAACTCTGGCAGGTTCCTTAATGACAAGCTGTGGCCGCCTGAGGACGGGCTGTGTGACCAGCAGAGAGAAGGTAAAGCAGCAGCCATGGAGGGAATCGGCATTCGGCTCGTCTGTTGAGCTGTCTGGCCATACGCGCAGCTGCCCAAAGTTTAAATAAAAACAAATAAACAAACAAGCAAACAAACAAGGGCTGGAGAGATGGCTTAGCGGTTAAGTCGCTTGCCTGTGAAGCCCAAGGACCCCGGTTCGAGGGTCGATTCCCCAGCACCCACTTAAGCCAGATGCACAAGGTGGCACATGCATCTGGAGTTCGTTTGCAGTGGCTGGAGGCCCTGGCGCGCCCACTCTCTCTCTCTATCTGCCTCTTTCTCTCTCTGTCTGTCGCTCTCAAATAAATAAATAAAAATAAACAAAATAAATAAAAAACAAAACAAAACAAAAAAACCAGTTTGTCAGTTGCACCAGTCCTAGCCACCTTTGAACCGCTCAGCATCCAGGCGCGCAGCTAGCGGCTACTTTAGTGGACAAGAGCATGTGTTGGACATGGCAGAAACTTCTCTAGAAATTCGCTGAAGGCGAAAGCTTGTAGCTCATGTTTATTAGAGAGGGAATGACCTGTCCAAAACACAGGTTATGGAATAGCAGAGGAAGCACTGTCTGTTCTGCATGGCTGGAATAAAAATGATGTGAGCATGACGGAGCGAAAATTCTTTTCGTTTTGACCTGTATTCACTTCTCAGTCTCTCTTGAGGGCTCCTCTTCTGCGCTTATTTTTTTGAAGTAGAATCTCACCCTAGCCCAGGCTGATCTGGAATTCACTATGTAATCTCAGGGTGGCCTTGAACTCACTGTAATCCTCCTATGTCTCCTGAGTGCTGGGTTTAAAGGCATGGGCCACTACACCTGACCTTTTCTGCCTTCTGAAGTCTTTTGGTATCTCACAGTTCTTTTCTCTTATTTTTCTGTGCAACGTCCCTGAAAGATCTCATTTTTTACTTGCCTGCTCCCATTAGCACCTGTATGCTGATTTCTAAATCCATTCCTCCAGCTAAATCAATTCTTCCTTTGTTTTTCCCTTCCTTCCTTCCTTCCTTCCTTTTTTATTTTTTGGTATTTTTCAAGGTAGGGTTTGGCTCTGGCTCAGGCTGACCTGGAATTAATTATGTAGTCTCAGGGTGGCCTCAAATTCACGGCGATCCTCCTTCCTCTGCCTCCTGAGTGTTGGGATTAAAGGCGTGTGCCACCATGCCCGGTTCTTTCTTTCTTTTTAAATGAGAGAGAGTATGAGAGAGAATTGGTGCACCAGGGCCTCCTGCCACTGCAATCAAAGTCCAGCATCTTGTGTACCTGTGTCACCTTGTGCATCTGGCTTACATGGGATCTGGGTCATCAAGTATGGGTCCTTAGGCTTCTTTGTTTAGCTTCAGTCTCATGTAAATCACTACCTTTTTCTTATTCTCCATATCTTCTTTTGGCTTTAAATTTTTTTATTTTTGTTTTTTTTTTTGTTTTTAGTTATTTATTTGAGAGTGACAGAGAAAGAGAGAGAGAGAAAGAATGGACACATTAGGACCTCCAGCCACTGCAGATGAACTCCAGATGCATACGCCCCCTTGTGCATCTGGCTTATGTGGGTACTGGGGAATCGAGCCTCGAACCGGGGCCCTTACGCTTCACAGGCAAGCACTTAACCATTAAGCCAACTCTCCAGCCCCCATTAAAATTTTTTTTAAATTTTTATTTATTTATTTGAGAGTGACAGACAAAGAAAGAGGCAGAGAGAGAGAGAGAGAGAGAGAGAGAGAGAGAGAGAGAGAGAATTCTTTTGGCTTTTTTGTTTGTTTGTTTGTTTGTTTGTTTTCGAGGTAGGTTCTCATCCCAGCCCATGCTGACCTGGAGTTCACACTGTAGTTTCAGGGTGGTCTCGAACTCACAGTGATCCTCCTACTTGTGCCTCCTGAATGCTGGGACTAAAGGCATGTGCCACCTCGCCCGGCTTTGTTTGTTTTGTTTTTGAGGCAGGGTTTTACTCTAGCCTAGGCTGAACTCACTATGCAGCCCAGGCTGTCCTCAAAGTCAAGGTAGTTCTCCTATCTTAGTCTCCACAGTGTGACCCACCCCACAAGGCTCTCTTTTTTCTCTACCATCTCATCATCTGTCCATCTCCCTCACATGCCGTCTTTCTCCACCCTTCTTATCTTAGTGAGTACCATATCTTGAGTTGTTCAAGCTGAAAACTTGGAAGCCATAAAAATACCTGTTTTTCTTCCTTCACTCCTCCTGTTTCTACCCAATCATCATATTATTGGTTCTATTCCCAAAACAATTGACTGGCACCCACAAGTTACTTTTTTTTTTAAATATGTTTTGTTCATTTTTTATTTATTTATTTGAGAGTGACAGACAGAGAGAAAGACAGATAGAGGGAGAGAGAGAGAATGGGCGAGCCAGGGTTTCCAGCCACTGCAAGCGAACTCCAGATGCGTGCGCCCCCTTGTGCATCTGGCTAACGTGGGACCTGGGGAACCGAGCCTCGAACCAGGGTCCTTAGGCTTCACAGGCAAGCGCTTAACTGCTAAGCCATCTCTCCAGCCCCACAAGTTACTCTTTATATGACAGCTAGAAATACAAATCTGTTTAAGTCACTGCCTTCCTTGAGTCTGTTTAATGACCCTTAGGACCAAGTTCAAACACCTTAAGGGATTTCCTCCTTGAATGATTTCCTCCTTGCCTACACCTCCGCTCTTATTTCTTTTCCTTTTCCTCATACCAAGATCACGTCTTTCCTGAAACCTTCATATATACTGTTCCCTCTGCCTGGAATCTCCTTCTTCATTGGGCTAATTTATTTTTCTTTTTAATTTTCAAGGTTTATTTATTTATTTATTTATTTTGCAAGAAGAGATAGGAGAGAGAGAGAGAGAATGGGTATGCCAGGGCCTCCAGTCACTGCAAACTCCAGATGCATGTGCCACTTTGTCCAACTGGCTTTACGTGGGTACTAGGGAATTAAACCTGGGTCATTAGACTTTGTAGGCAAATGCCTTAACCACTGAGCGATCTCTCGAGCCCTATTTGGCTAATTTCTATCCATTCTTAGGGTCTGAGATGAAGTGAAAAGCCACCCTAGGGCAACTTCCATACTTTCCCAGGACTGAATGAGTTCCCCTTTGTAGCAGTGGTTACTGCTGGTGGTCTCTCCCAGGGGGTAGTTTGAGCACTCTGAGGGCACAGGCTAAGGGGGCTTAATAACCAACATTGTATCCCAACTGATCAAAGTAAATGCTTTTGGAGAGCAAAAGCTGCAGTATAATGCGTATTTGTTGCAATATAATGCTTATTTGTTGGATAAGTAGACAAAAGAGCAGGTTAGTATTTATGCCATGTTACAGCATCTAAGTTCCTCTCCTTCCTTCTCCTCCCCTCTTCTCTCCTCTCCTTCCTATGTCTTCTTTTTTTACAGGTGCAGTATTGGGTATTGAACCTAGAGCCTTGTACATACCAGACAACTGTAAAACTATACATTCAGGGGTCATTTCTACAGTTCCTTCTAGACAACTGGTATCCAAATGAACTACACCCCCCAGCTCTTCTTTACTTTATTTGACAAAGGGGTCTCACTAAATTGCCCAGGCTGGCCTCCAACTTGTAATCCTTCTGCCTCAGCCTCTCAGCTGGAATTTTGTTTTTTGGTTGTTTGTTTTTCTTATAATTGATGAAGGGGGAGGTAGTGAAGGATTTTCATTAGGAAAATAGCACCAACACTTGCATTTTGGAAAAAGAAAGAGTTTAAGATGACCTCTAGATTTCTAACTGGGGCAACTGGATAGATGGAGGGATTCACAAATTCTGAAGAAGCCAGACTGCAATTTGGAGGATAGAGTTAAGTTAAAAAATTCTATTTGGGACACAGTACATCTGCGGTTCTCTGGATTATTTTAAAAATTATTTTTATTTATTTATTTGGCAGAGAAAGAGGGAGAGAGAGAGAGAATGGGTACACCAGGGCCTCCAGCCACAGCAAATGAACTCCAGATGCGTGCACCCCCTTGTGCATCTGGCTAATGTGGGTCCTGGGGAATCAAACCTGGGTCCTTTGGCTTTGCAGGCAAATGCCTTAACTGCTAAGCCATCCCTCTAGCCCGCTCTGAATTTTTTTTTAATTAAATTTTTTTTGTTTATTCTTATTTATTTATTTGCAAGTGATAGAGAGAGGGAGGGAGAGAATGGGCATGCTAGGGCCTCCAGCCATTGCAAACAAACTCCAGATGCATACACCACCTTGTGCATCTGGCTAACGTAGGTGCTGGGGAATCGAGCCTCAAACCGGTGGTCTTAGGCTTCACAGGCAAGCGCTTAACCGCTAAACCATCTCTCCAGCCCCCTCTCTGGATTATTTTTGTGAAACTGTCTGAAAGGCAAGAGGTTAGGGCCCAGTGGAGATTCTGATGTGATATCATTAGTGTAAAAGAGGTCCTTGGAAAATACAGGGGAAGATGAGAGAACTCTCAGCATGGGCGTGTAAACAGGTAAGAGAAGAAGGTAAAAGATGGCCCTGTAGGTATAGCAGTTGCTTTCTTGTTGCAGGGGACAAAATGCCCAACCAGAAGAAGCTTATGGAAGGAAAGGGTTTCTTTCAGTTTACAGTTTCAAGAGTAAGTTTTTGACACAGCAGGGAAAGCATGGCAGGAGCAGACAATAGGAAGCATCACATCTTCTTATCAGCATGGAGGAAGCAGCAAGAGTGGCTATCAACATCCTGGTGGAGCTAGACTAATAAACCTCAATGACAGGTTCTACCAGTTGCAGACTAAGTAGGAGACCTAATCATAAGCTCTTGAGGCTGTGGGGGAAATTTTACATTCAAAACACTACATTACAGAATAATGACATTTATTTTAACTTATTTAGTGCCTACTGTATGTAAATCACTGTGATTATTAGCAGCATATCTCCACAAGTGTATACGTTGATGGGGAAAAGAGATTAGGAGATAGAAATTTCTCAATTTGTCTCACTCTCATCCTGCACCTTTATCTAGCTCAAATCATCATCAATAGCAGAAGCAAGAACCTTACAGAATCATTTTCCAGGGTGCACCCTGGTCCTTCTTCTGGATCTAGGTTGTTTCCTGACCTCTAGCTCTGTATTGGTTTTAACTACCGGGTTCAATTCTAATGAACTTGTTCTTGGGCTGGAGGGATGAATTAGCAGTTAAGGCCCTTCCTGCAAAGCCAAAGAACCCAGGTTCAATTCCCCAGGATCCATATAAGCCAGATGTACCAGGTGGCACATGAATCTGGGGTTTGTCTTCAGTGGCTGGAGGCCCTGGCACACTCATTATCTCTCTATATATATCTCTGACTCTATCTCAAATAAATAAGTAAATATAAAAATTTAAAAAAAGAAACTTGTTCTTGGACCTGCCTCTCGAAATAGTCTCATTGTGGAGCAGGAAGGAAAAGCCTACCCAACTCTGTGAGATCTTAACCTGACAGCTGCTAGTCTGCTCTAATGTTTGAGGTAGCTGACTTGAATATTTATTTATTTTTGAGGGGTGATGTCACTCCAGGTAAGGTTGACCTGGAACTCACTCTGTAGTTCCAGGATGGCCTCAAGCTCATGGTAATCCTCCTACCTCCGTCTCCCAAGTGCTGGGAATAAAGGCTTACACCACCACACCTGACCATTTATTTATCTAAAAAAAAAATTTTGGCATGTGGGTGTGGGGGCATTGGAGGGATGGCTTAGTGGTTAAGGTGCTTGCCTGCAAAGCCAAAGGACCCAGGTTTGATTTCCCCAGGACCCATGTAAGCCAGATGCACAAGGGGGCACATGTGTCTAGAGTGTGTTTGCAGTGGCTGGAGGCCCTGATGTGTCTATTCTCTCTCTCCATCTCTCAAGTAAATAAATAAAAAATAAAATATTAAAAAATATTTTTTTGAGGTGGGGTTTTGCTCTAGCTCAGGCTGACCTGTCATATACTCTGTAGTCTCAGGATGGCCTCAAACTCATGGTGATCCTCCCACCTTGGCTGCCCAAGTGCTGGGATTAAGGGTATGCATTACCATGCCTGGCCTAAAATTTTTTTGGATTTTTAAGTTGTTTTTTTTTTTCAAATTTGAGAAAGAGGGTGGGGGGAAGAGAGAGAATGGGTGTGCCTGGGTCTCCAGCCACTGCAAACGAACTCCAGATGCACGTGCCACCTTGTGCAGCTGGCTTACGTGGTACCTGAAGAATTGACCTGGGTCCTTAGGCTTCACAGACAAGTATCTTAACTGCTAAGCCACTTCTCCAGCCCTCAATTTTTGCTTTTTAATGAGAGATAGAGTACGAGAGAGAGAGAGAGAGAGAGAGAGAGAGAGAGGGAGGGAGAGAGAGGGAGGGAGGGAGAGTTGGTGTGCTTAGGCCTCCAGCAACTGCAATCAAATTCCAGACATGTGTGCCACCTTGTGTGCATGTGTGACTTTGTGCATATGTTACCTTGTGCATCTGACTTATGTGGAATCTGGGGAGTGGAACATAGGTCCTTAGGCTTTGTAGGCATGCGCCTTAACCACTAAGCCATCTCTCCAACCCTAAAACTTTTTTTGTTGGGTTTTGTTTTTCAAGGTGGATCTCACTGTAGCTCTGGCTGACCTGGAATCCACTATGTAGTCTCAGGGTGGCCTTGAACTCATGGTGATCCTCCTACTTCTGCCTTCTGAGTACTGGGATTAAAGGTGTGTGCCATCACACCAAGCTCCTAAAACTTAAAAAAAATTTTTTTAAAACATTATTTGCAAGCAGACAGAGAAATAGAAAGGAGAAAGATAGAAAGAGAATGGGAGGGCCAGGGCCGTCAGCCACTGCAAGTGAGCTCCATGCATCTGGCTTTACATGGGGACTAAAACTCAGATTGTTAGGTTATGCAGCAAGCACCTTAACCACTGAGCCTTGTCTCCTGTCCCCTATTTAATTTTTTTTTTATTTTTTATTTTTTTGGTTTTTCGAGGTAGGGTCTCACTCTAGCCCAGGTTGACCTGGATTTCTCTATGGAGTCTCAAGGTGGCCTCAAACTCATGGTGATCCTCCTACCTCTGCCTCCCGAGTGCTGGGATTAAAGGCGTGCACCACCACGCCCGGCTCTAAAAATTTTTTTATTGACAACTTTCATACGTATACAAAGTACATAATCCTCTCCCACCTTTCTCCCTCCTCCTCTACCAGCCCTCCACTGAATCCCTTCTTCTTTCCAGCTAGTCCCTGGTCTACTTTGATGTCATTGTCATCATTCTTTCCCTCCTGTTATGCAGATCTTGCATAGTTAGCATCAGCCACTGTGAGATCATGAATGCCATGACAACTTTGTGTCTGGGAGGTTCCTTCTCTTTCTTTGGCACTTACATTCTTTCTGCTACCTCTTCCTCCATGCTCCTTGAGCCTTGGACGGTATGATAGAGACGTGCTGAACACTCCACTGCCCTTTCTTCTGAGCACTTGGTTGAGTTTTGAGTCTCCCCAGTGGTCACCACCATCTGATGAGAGAAGCTTCTCTAACCAAAAGTGAGAGTAGCATTAACATGTAGCATAAACATAAGCATTTAGAAGGCACTTTGTTGGGCATCATATGTCACTTTAGTGAGATAACAGTAGTAGTTGCCCCCTTAGGGTGTGACTTGGACATTTAATTCAGGTCTTTTGCCTAGTGATAATCGTGAGTGCACTTTTTGATAGTTTTATACTCCTGAGCTTATTTCACAAGTTACTATTTTCTGGCTTTTTTGGTCCCACGTTTAACACCTAGATCCCCCTCCCTCAGGCTTCTGGGGTTGGACGTGGTATTTTAGGAACCTTGGGATGCTGGAATTTATACTGTGCCTCCCGTATAAAGTATATATAGGTTAATAATGTGAAAGTTCCTGCCGAAGTAATTGAGGAACTCGATGTGTAATACTATTTTCTTGAGCATTTGAAGATGCTGTCAAACCAATCTCTGTTATACAGATTTATTCTCAAGCAATATAGAACATTTGAGAATCTAAATCATAGCATAAAAGAGAACAGGAAATAGCCAGGCATGGTTATGCCTATTATCCTAGGTACTTGGAAGGCGGAGGCAGGAACATCATTTGAGCCCAGAAGTTTCAAGTTAGCTTGGACAAAATAAGGAAACTCACTCTCTTTCTCTCTCAAAATTATTTATTTTTGTCTCCGACCACTTGGAACCTTCTAGCTGTGGATAAGTTTTCCTTCTGCTGGGCCTGGGCTGGCTTGACCCAGGCCCAGCAGGGCTGAGCTGAAGGCCCCCCAACCCCAGCCAGTGCTTACTCTCCACATGGGTTCTTTACCCCCTCCAGTTCCCCACATGGCAGGAGATCCTTGGACTTTCTTTTCTCTCTTTACTTTCCATGGTTTTTCCAGGCCCTCCAAGTGGGATCTTTACCCATGTGGGTGCTTTATCTTGGCTCTGTACTTCCCTCAATAAATATAATAATTTAATAATTTAAAAAGAGAGAGAATGGGTGTGCCACAGCCTCTAACCACTGTAAATGAACTCCAGACGTATGTGCCACCTTGTGCATCCGGCTTTATGTGGGTCCTGGGGACTAGAACCCCGGTCCTTAGACTTTGTAGGCAAGTGCCTTATTAGTTGAGCTATTGCTCCAGCCCGTGTGTGGCTTTTTAATGTGGGTACTGGTGTTTATGCTTGAGTACCAAGTGCTTTTTACCCACTGAATTATCTCCCCAGCTCCTCAGAGAAATCTTATTTCTTAAGTGAAAGATAACAACCATGCATGTTGGCACACGCCTGTAATCTCAGCACTGAGAACACCAAGGCAGGAAGAGTGTAAGTTTGAGGCCATCCAGAGCTATGCAGCAGAATCCTGTCTCAAGAAAACTAACAAAACAAAACTGTACCTTAAACAACACCAAAAGACTGAAGCTTGAGCTTGCTGGCAGAGAATTTGCCTAATTATATGTCCTGGGTTCAATTCTCATTACTTCCAAAACCAAACCAAACCAGATCAATGCAAAAACCAGAAAAAAGGAGCTAGGTGTGGATTTCCTGGCATTCATAGACATTTGCCTTCTTGGGTGAGAATTATTATATCATTTCTTATCTTTCCAGCTGTACCAAAAATCCTCCAGAGAACCATGTTTGCAGCTGTGGCCATTCCCTGTCTTCAGGGATGCTGTTTTGTGAATAAGAGTTTACTGTTGCTAGCGAGGAACAGCTCATATGGTGCTCATAACAGAACTGGCTATGAAACTGGCATCCAAGAGCAGTTCAGGGGTTAGTGGGTGTGAATGGCTTAATGAAAGATGACACTTCACAAAATACTCCCAGCCCAGCTGCTTGGTAGAAGAAATTCATCTGGGAATGAGCTCATGAGGAGTATAAAAACAGGGTTAGGTTAGATTGCCATAACTGAGTGAATTTAAAGTGTAGGGTTCCCTGTTCTTGCAGAAGTTATTTACTCTTTTTAAAAAATATTTTATTTGGGCTGGAGAAACAGTTAAGGCACTTGTCTGCAAAGCCAAAGCACCCAGGTTCGATTCCCCAGGACCCACGTAAACCAGATGCACAAGGTGGCACATGCGTCTGGAGTTCATTTGCAGTGGCTGGAGGCTCTGCCGTGCCCATCTCTCACTCTCTCAAATAAATAAATTAATTAAAATATTAAAAAATATTTTAGACAGGTGTGGTGGTGCACACCTTTAATCCCAGCACTCGGGAGGCACAGGTAGGAGGATTGCCATGAGTTTGAGGCACCCTGAGACTCCATAGTGAACCCCAGTCAGCCTGAGCTAGAGTGAGACTCTACCTCAAAAAACAGAAACAAAAAACAAACAAACAAACTATATATATATATATATATATATATATATATATATATATATATATATATGTATGTATGTATGTATGTATGTATATATGTATTTAGGGGTGGAGAGATGGCTTGGTGGTTAAGGTACTTGCCTGTGAGGCCAAAGGACCCAGCTTTGATTCTTCAGTACCCAGGTAAGCCAGATACCATGGTGGCACATGAATCTGGAGTTCGTTAGCACCTGGCCCACCCATTCTATTTCTCTCTCTGAAATAAATAAAAACAGGGCTGGAGGATGGCTTAGCAGTTAAGGCGTTTTCCTGCAAAGCCAAAGGACCTTGGTTTGATTCCCCAGGACCCACGTTAGCCAGATGCACAATGGGGCGCATGTGTCTGGAGTTTGTCTGCAGTGGCTGGAGGCCCAGGCGGGCACATTCTCTCTCTCTGTTAAATAAATAAATAAAAACAATATATTGAAAAAATTAAAAATACTTATTTGCAAGCAGAGAGATAGAGATAGATAGAGAATGAGAGAGAGAAAGTATGGATGCACCAGGCCCTCTAACCATTGCAAATAAACTCCAGATGCACGTGCCACTTTGTGCATCCAGCTTTAGGTTGTTTCTGGGGAATCCAACCAGGGTCATTAGGCTGTGCAGGAACATGCTTTAACTGCTCAGTCATCTCTCCAGCCCTCACTTTTTCTTATTTCTATTTTTGGTTTTTCAAGGTAGGGTCTCACTCTGTTCCAGAATGACCTGGAATGAACTATATAGTCTCAGGGTGGCCTCGAACTCACAGTAATCCTCCTACCTCTGCCTCCTGAATGCTGGGATTAAAGACGCTCATCACCACGCCCTTACTTTTTATTTATGAATAAGGCTACTTATAAGGTGAACTGACATTATGGTTTTGAATGTCAAGCTGATTTCTAATTTTTCATTAAACATGGAGAGAATGACGGGAGCAGAAAGCACAATCTCTCGCACACACTGAAAGTTTTCCTGTGGAAGCTCTTTCTCAGTGTGCTTTGCCATAAGGGGGCGCTGCGGGATCATTCTTTTCAGCCCAGCAGCCGTCCTTCTGCCCACGGAAAAGGAGTAAGCATTCACATTCATTAACTCTGCTTCCCAAGCCAACTACTTAAAATGTTCGTAACTAGTTTCTGACTCCTAATAGAAGACACACATTGGGAAAGATTTGATGGGGCTCGTGTTTCCTCTTTTAAAAGATTACAGTCACGATGGACTGTAGCCACACTGGAATTCTGCTAGGTCAAGAACAGAAACCTGCATTAGCTGGTTTTGTAGCATTATTTTCCTGGTGCTTTGGTGAATGCTGTAGGAAAACTCTTTTTTTTTTTTTTTTCCCAGTAAGATCTTGCTGTTGCCCAGGTTGACCTGGAATTCACATGTGTCTCAGTGTGGCTTCGAACTATGACGATCCTCCTACCTCAGCCTCCCGAGTGCTGGGATTAAAGGTGTGTGCCACCATGCCCTGCGGAAGACATTGTTTTTGAAATTTCTTACAAAGTTCTGTCAGTATTTCTGTAATTATTTTTGGAATAAAGGGATATGAATCAACAATTTCATAGTAGTTTTACTGTGACCTCTGCACTCTGCCATTTTTCTTTTAAATTATATATATATATAATTATATATATAATATACATAAAATTATATATATATATAAAATTTATGAGAGAGGGAGAGAAAGAAAGAGAGGGAGAAGGGGTGTGCCAGGGTTTCTGGCCACTATAAACAAACTCCAGATGCATGCGCCACCTTTGTGCATCTGGCTTACGTGGGTCCTGGGGAACTGGACCTGGGTCCTTTGGCTTTGCAGGCAAGCACCTTAACCACTAAGCTATCTCTCCAGCCATCAATTCTGTTTTGATGGACTGGAAGGAGGAATCAGAAAGTCACAATATGGCTGGAGAGATGGCTTAGCAGTTAAGGTGTTTGCCTGCAAAGCCAAAGGACCCAGGTTTGATTTCCCAGTACCAACGTTAGCCAGATGCACAAGGTGGCACATGTGTTTGGAGTTCACTTGCAGTGGCTAGAGGACCTGGTGCATCCATTCTCTCTCTCTCTCAAAATAAATAACTAACTAAAAGTATTAAAAAAGAAAAGAAAAGAAAGTTACAGTAGCAGTCCCAAGCACACAGTGCTATGAAGGACAACTAAACAGTCTTGGTCACCCGCAGGACATTTGGAGAGATGACTATAATGTGAGGGCCAGGGTCCTCATTTTTTCCTCTCTCTCTCTCTCTCTGTCTCTGTCTCTCTGTGTGTGTATGTGCATGCGTGTGTGTACGCGCGTCTGTGGTGTATGCATGAGTACCCCATCAGACTGCCTGTGATGGGGGTCACTTGCCTGTAGTGGCTAGAGTGGAACATCATGTGTTCTGCTCCACTGTTCTCCTGCTGGATTTATTTTGAGCCTGAGTCTCTCTTTTTAATAATTCTGTAGTTTGGGGGACTTGGGTGATTCTCTGGTCTTTGTTCCCTTCTGGGACTGGGGTAACAGGTGTGTGTGCCCATGCCTAGCGTTTGGTAGTTTCAGGCCCCCTCAGGCCCCTGTGCTTGAGCAGGAAGCACCGCTAAACACTGAGTGATCTCTCCAGGCCCTCCTCAGTGGGTTCTACCACAGCATGTTGGAAAGTGTTGCTCCTTCTAGCCTGGCTGACAAATGGAACTGGAAGATAGCAAAGAGATAAAGATATGTTATACCTTTACTCTTTCCTTCTTTCTTTCTTTGTTCCTTTCTTCTCTCCCTCCCTCCCTTCTTTCTTTTCTTTCGTTCTTTCTTCTTCTTTCTTTCTCCCTTCTCTTCTCCTTCCTTCCTTGGTCCCTCCCCAATCTTCCCCTCCCCTTCCTTCACTCTTTTCTTTTCTTTCTTTTGTTTTGTTTTTGTTTTGTGAGCTCTGGCTGACCTGGAATTCACTATGTAATCTCTGGGAGGTCTTGAACTCATGGTGATCCTCCTACCTCTGCCTCCCAAGTGCTGGGATTAAAGGGGTGCATCACCACACCCGACTAAATAAAACATTTAAAAAAAAGAGTATATTTTCTTGGGCTGGGGAGATGTCTTAGCAGCTAAGGCCCATGCCTGCAGAGCCTAAAGACCCAGGTTCAACTCTTCAAGTTGCACGTAAGCCAGACGCACATGGTGGCACATGTATCTGGAGTTCGTTTGCAGTGGCTAGAAGCGTTGGTCTGCCCAGTCTCCCTCTCCCTCTCTCTTCTTCTCTCTGTCTCTAATAAATAAATAAATAAATGGAAATAAAATCTTAAAAAAATGATATATTTTCTTGCTTGAGACCCTAGGTTCAATCATGAGTACCAAAATACCCCTCCCACACTTTTCCCGTAAATCTATATGGGTTGTCTTTTACTTTGCAGAACTGGTTATTGGTTTTATTTATTTATGTATGTACTTTGTATGCTGGATATGAACTCCTAGCTTCACACATGTTGAACAACCACTCTACTATTGGGTTACAACTCTCAGTACCCCATTATTTGTTTTCAAGGTAGGGTCTTGCTGTAACCCAGGCTGACCTGTAATTCACTGGGTGGTCTCAGGCTGGCCATAAACTCATGGTGATCCTCCTACCTCTGCCTCCTGAGTTCTGGGGTTAAAGACATGTTCCATCACACAGTCCAGAGTTGGGATTAAGGAGATGCTCCACCACACCCGTAGTGCTGGGATTAAAAGCGTGCACCACCACACCCTGCTTCCCAGTACCCTTTGATGCTGAGAAGGACAAGAGAGATCCAGGTAACGAGAAATGTGAGTCAGCTTCCCTCCACTCCCCTTGGCTTTAGGGTTAAAACCATATTTCATACTCTTTACTCCTGGCAAAAAAGCTCAGTATTTCTTTTTCTTTTTTCTTTTTTTGTTTATTTTTATTTATTTATTTGATAGCGACAGACAGAGAGAGGAAGAGGGAGAGAGAGAGAGAGAGAGAATGGGCGCGCCCCGGGGCCTCCAGCCACTGCAAATGAACTCCAGACACATGCGCCCCCTTGTGCACATCTGGCTAACGTGGGTCCTGGAGAATCGAACCTCGAACCGGGGTCTTTAGGCTTCACAGGCAAGCCCTTAACCGCTAAGCCATCTCTCCAGCCCAGTATTTCTTTTTCTAAAATGTATTCAAATAGAATATAATGAAGAATTTTTAGAGAGTGTACTATTGCAGAAAGAAAGAAAGCATTTTAAAAGGTTTGCATTTTCTCCCTCTGACTTCCCAAATATTCAAATTTAAAGTAAGCGACTTTGGCTGATAGTTGTCTCATGCATTTTGCGGGTTGACCAAGCGTCAGAAGGATTGCAGTGGCTAGACTGACTTGTGACCTGAACACACATTTTTTTTTTTCCCCTCATTAATCCTTTGCACAGAACAGATGCTCTGGGTGCAGTTTTAGGCTAGAAGAATGTCCAAAATATGTGGGTGTGAATTTGGCCAAAGGGTTAGTTGAATGTGGAGCCCAGATGCCAGCCTGGAAACAGGTCACATTTTAATGAAAAATGCACATTCAGCATGGCATTGTGTTTTTCAAAGAGGTGATTTCCAGCCGCGGAGAACACAGGGGAGAAGCAGGCATTCATGTGGAACTGCGCTAAACCAGGGTTCTTGTGTACCCTGGCTGCTGACGGGGCAGCGCTCACAAGTACCCCTGGGGAAGTGGAATAAGGGGGTTTCGATAGCTGTAATGGAGCTTTGAGGATCGTCAGCTATTATTCTTCCAAAAGAAAAACAATCTATGAATTCAATTTAAAAAGAACTTCAGTTATAACTGTGTTGATACTTGA
The DNA here is from genome assembly GCF_020740685.1 of Jaculus jaculus. Lineage (NCBI taxonomy): Eukaryota > Metazoa > Chordata > Mammalia > Rodentia > Dipodidae > Jaculus > Jaculus jaculus. The sequence goes on from NC_059107.1 coordinate 138,866,470, forward strand.
AAAAAAAAGACTAGGAGAGAAGGTACTGTTCCCATATACATGCAGAGAAGTAAGGAAATGGAAAATTTTTTGTCCCACTTAGATAATGAAGAAAACAAAGGGGCCCAAATGTTTCTACCTCTGCATGCTAATGAGCAAAATGTAAAACTCTTTAGTAATATTTTTGTAGAAGTGCTACTATTTCTTTTAAGAAATGTGCATGAGAGTGTGTGTGTGTTTAAAATATTTGGAGCCAGGTGTGGTGGCACACACCTTTAATCCCAGCACTCAGGAAGCAGAGGAAGGAGGATCGTCATGAGTTCAAGGCCACCAAGAGACTGCACAGTGAATTCCAGGTCATCCTGGGTTAGAGTGGAATGCTGCCTCAAAAAAATAATAATTAATATTTGGGATCATCTGTAAGTAACAAGCAACATAATTGAAGTCATGCATTATTTATTTTATTTGAGAGAGAGAGAGACACAGAGAGAGCAAGAGAATGGGCAGGGCCTTCAGCTGCTGCAAAAATACTCCAGAGGCATGTGCCATCTTGTGCATCTGGCTTACATGGGTCCTAGGGAATCAAACCTGGGTCCTTTGGCTTTGCAAGCAAACACCTTAACCACTAAACCATCTCTGCAGTCCTGACATTTCTTTTTAAAATTTTTATTTATTTATTTATTTGAGAGCGACAGACACAGAGAGAAAGACAGATAGAGGGAGAGAGAGAAAATGGGCGCGCCAGGGCTTCCAGCCTCTGCAAATGAACTCCAGACGTGTGCGCCCCCTTGTGCATCTGGCTAACGTGGGACCTGGGGAACTGAACCTCGAACTGGGGTCCTTAGGCTTCATAGGCAAGCGCTTAACCACCAAGCCATCTCTCCAGCCCCCTGACATTTTTTGAGAGTGAGAGAAACAGATATTTAACTACTTTTTTCCCTTTTATTTTTGTTTTTTCGAGGCAGGGTCTCACTCTAGCTCAGGCTTGTGGTATGAGGTTGAATTCAATTAACTTTTTTTTTCATATAGTTACCCAGTCATTCTAGTACAATTTATTGAGAAGAGCATGAAACGATTTTCCAGTTATTCTTTTTCTTTTCTTTAAGACAGGTGTAAGAAACCTCTGGCTTTTGATTCAATTATTTCCAGTTCCTGAGGTGGGGGGGGGGGAGAAGGATAACATTTATTCTAATGGTTGTTACTATTGTCATATATTTACAAAAAGGAAAATCATATAGGAATGAAAATGATCAAAGCATAGTTATCTGCAACAATGTAGAAGAGGAGAGGTAAGAGCACACACATGGTCCCAGTCCCCTTATAAAACGTTCAAAAGTGGGCAAAACTAAATTATGTTATTTAAGAGTACATATGAGGCTTAGCGGTTAAGGTGTTTGCCTGTAAAGCCAAAGGATTCCGGATCGATTCTCCAGGACCCACGTAAGCCGGATGCACAAGGGCTCACACATCTGCAGTTTGTTTGCAGCGGCTGGAGGCCCTGGCAAGTCCATTCTCTCCCTCTCTCTCTGCCTCTTTCTCTCTCATAAATAAAGAAACTATAGAATCTTAAAAAGAGCATATATGATGAGGAATAAAACTTAAAAATAAAACCAAGGATATAATAGTGGTGGAGGTTAAGATAATGAGAGAAGGACAAAATGGTCTGTTTTCCAGGGTTAGCAGACAGAAGATGCGAAGTATGGAAAGTGTACGAGAGGGGGTAGAGAGATGGCTGAGCAGTTAAAGGTGCTTGCTGGCGCAGCTTGCTGTCCTGGGTTCAATTTTCCAGCTATCCACATAAAGCCAGATGAACAAAGTGGTATATGTGTTTGGAGTTTGTTTGTAGAGGCCGGAGGCACTGGTGCTTTTTTTTTTTTTTTTTTGGGGGGGGGTTTCTGAGGTAGGGTCGCACTCCAGCCCAGGCTGACCTGAAATTCACTATGTAGTCTCAGGGTGGCCTTGAACTCACGGCAATCCTCCTACCTCTGCCTCCTGAGTACTGGGATTAAAGGTGTGTACCACCACGCCTGGCCTTTTTTAAAAACGAGAGAGAGAGAGAGAGAGAGAATATAGGTGCACCAGGGCCTCCAGCCTCTGCAACTGAACTCTAGATGCATGTTTCACCTTGTGAATCCTGCTTATGTGGGTCTTGGGGAATTGAACCTGGGTCTTTGGTTTTGCAGGAAAGTGCCTTAACTGCTAAGCCATCTTTCCAGCCCCCCTGCCTTTTTTTAAAAAAAAATTTATTGTATTTTATTTACTTATTAGAGAGAGAGAGAATGGTTGTTGCAGAGCCTCTAGCTGCTGCAAACAAACTCCAGATGCATGCACTACCTTGTGTATCTGGCTTACATGAGTACTGGGGAATTGAACCTGGGTCCTTAGGCTTTGCAGACAAGTGCCTTAACTGCTAAACCATCTCTCCAGCCCCTCCCCCCTTTTCACTCTTTCTGATCTCAAGTAAATAAATAAAAATATTTTTAAAAGTTTAAGAGAAGCCGGGTGTGGTGGTGCACACCTTTAATCCCAGCACTTGGGAGGCAGAGGTAGGAGGATTGACGTGAGTTCGAGGCCACTCTGAGACTCCATAGTGAATTCCACATCAACCTGGGCTAGAGTGAGATCCTACCTCTAAAAACAAAACACAAAACAAAAAAAAGTTTAAGAGAAGAGATATCTACAAAAAGGCATTATTTCATTTATTATCCCAATGTAAGTTAATATGAGTTTTTATTCCTAGTCACTTAATACATAAAATATCACAAGGGCAGATTGCATAGTACTGCAAAATAGGCCCCATTTTTTTTTTTTTTTTTCCTGAGGTAGGACCTCACTCTAACCTAGGATGACCTGGAAACTCACTCTGTAGTCTCAGGCTGGCCTTGAACTCTCAATGATTCACCTACCTCTGTCTTCTGAGTGCTGGGATTAAAGGCGTAAACTACCACTCTTGTTCCCCAATTTTTTAAAATAAATTTTCTTTATTTATTTGCAAGCAAAGAGAGATAGAAGAGAGACAGACAGAGTAAGAATGGGCTCACCAGGGCCTCTAGCCACTGCAAACGAACTCCAGGTGCATGTGCCCCTTGTGCATCTGGCTTACATGGGTCCTGGGGAATTGAAACTGGGTCCTTTAGCTTCATAGGCAGATGACTTAACCACTAAACCATCTCTCCAGCCCCCCACTTTTTTTTGAGGTAGAGTCTTTCTGTATCCCAGGCGGACCTGGAATTCACTCTGTTGTCTCAGGCTGGCCTTGAACTCACAGTGATCCTCCTACCTCTGCCTACTGAGTGGTGGGATTAAAGGTGTGCACCACTATGCCCAGCTCAAAATTTTTGATTCTATAGCAACCTTTCCTTTTTTTTTTTTTTTTTAAATCTCATCTCATTGGCTGAGAACTGCTTGTTATTAATAACTTATTTAATGAATATGATAGCTGCTTTCATGGCTTAAGTGGTTAATTCTTCTAGAAATGTGTATTTTAAGATTTTTTTTTTTATAGATTTAAGGGCTTTAAAGACCTCAAATAAAATCTCATTTAAACCTTTTTTTTTTGTTTTGTTTTTTCAAGGTAGGGTCTCACTCTAGCTCAGGCTGACCTGAAATTCACTATGTAATCTCAGGGTGGCCTCAAACTCATGATGATCCTCCTACCTCTGCCTCCCAAGTGCTGGGATTAATGGTGTGCGCTACCACACCCAGCATGAATTGAAACTATTTTTTTTTTTAATGTAGGGCAATATTTCATAAAGTAGTTCTTGTGAGGTTTTGTAAGTAATAAGCAGTGCTTACGTCTATAGTAACCACCAGAAAAGAGGTCTCCTCTGGTTGTGGTTGGTTGACTCTGAAACCGACAGAGATTTAGAGAGCACTTTGCCTGAAGTTTTTACTGTGTGAGTGAGATATGACATCTATGCTCACTTAATGGATCGTAAAAAGTGACATGCACATTAGCTGCCTGTGTATGAAGAGGCTATTTTCAGCTTAGTGAAGTGAAATATAAACAGTTACTAAACTAAGAAATCCTTCTGAAAGAAAACTGGAAAACTTGATACTATTATCTGGAATAGGATAGGTTTCTTTGATTTACAAAGTATAAGTTTTAAGATCATTCATTTCATCAAGTTAGAAGCCATATATTACGCAGGAGTACAAGAACAGTACTTCTGTTGAATTTGAAGTCCTTTTTATTTTTTATATTTTATTTTATTTTTTATTAGAGAGAGAGAAAGACAGACAGAAAGGCAGATTAGAGAGAGAGAAAGGGTGTGCCAGGGCCTCTAGCCACTGCAAAAGAACTCCAGATACATGCGGCACTTTGTACATCTGACTTTATGTAGGTACTGGGGAATCGAACATGGGTCCTTGGGCTTTGCAGGCGAGCACCTTAACCACTAAGCCATTCTCCTGCCCAAAGTACACTTTTTTTTTCTTTATTTTTTTTGGCTTTTCAAGGTAGGGTCTCACTCTGGTCCAGGCTGACCTGGAATTAACCATGCAGTCTCAGGGTGACATTGAACTCACAGCGATCCTCCTACCTCTGCCTCCTGAGTGCTGGGATTAAAGGCGTGTGCCACCACGCCCGGCTCCAAAGTACACTTTTTTATGTGTGTATATGTGCATGTGTATGTGCATGTTCATGTGTGTGAGTGTGGGAACACATATGCCTTGGGGGTTTTGTAAATGTCAACTTCAGGCGCCAGTCCTCACCTTTCACCTTGTTTGGGGCAGAGGTCTCTTGTTCTTTTGGTTTACTGCTTCAGGGGTCAGGCTAGCTGCCCGGGATCATCCAGAACATTCTTCTGTCTGCACCACTTCTTGCAGGGGCCTCACCAGGGTTACAGATCTGAACTCAGGTGCTTATGCTTGTGTGGCAAGCACTTTATTCACTGAGCTCTCTCTCTAGCCCAGTCTTCCTTTACTTCCTCTGTCTTCTCTCCTTATCTTCCTCTTCCCCTTACTCTTCTTTTTGGACAAGACCTCACTATGAGGCCAGGCTCATAATCTTCTCATCTCAGGCTCTTCAGCGCTAGGATTACATATACATATGCAGCATAACACCTGGCCTTTGAACTGCTTCCTTTGAACATTTTCCCCAAGATAATTCCAGTAATAGAAACAGCAATAAACAACTGCTAAATAGTTGACTGTTTACTAGACAATTTGTGGAGCTATACTGGAAGTTGACAAATGGGCTATCTTCCAACAGCTGAACACCCCAAATTCACTTGGTGATTGCACACACATACACACACACACACATGTATGTGTGTGTATGTGTATATATATATATATAAAAATTTTTTTTGAGGTAGGGTTCCACTCTAGCCCAGGCTGACCTGGAATTCACTGTGTAGGTTCAGGGTGGCCTCAAACTCATGGTGATCCTCCTACCTCTGCCTCCTGAGTGCTGGGACTAAAGATGTGCATCACCACTCCCGGCTCTGATCCTACCTTTTTTTTTTATTTTTTTATTTTTTTATTTTTTTATTTTTTTATTTGAGAGAGACAGACACAGAGAGAAAGACAGAGGGAGAGAGAGAGAATGGGCACCCCAGGGCCTCCAGCCTCTGCAAACGAACTCCAGACGCGTGCGCCCCCTTGTGCATCTGGCTAACGTGGGACCTGGGGAACTGAGCCTCGAACCGGGGTCCTTAGGCTTCACAGGCAAGCGCTTAACCGCTAAGCCATCTCTCCAGCCCCCTTTTTATTTTGACTTTATTTTGGTCGCCACTGTTAGTCTAACTCTCACTGATTTTGTTTGTTACTGTTCACCTATCGTCGTTTCCTGGAACTAGTTCTGCGTGTGAACATCGGAAACATAGTTAATAGCAGGTGTGCTGGCAACATCTGCAATCTGAATGATCTGGAAACAGGCTTGAGGATCGGGGTCTCAATGATACCAAATGAGAACTTTCTAAAAAATGAAGAAGAGGGTTTGGAGAGATGGCTTGGTGGTTAAGGCACTCGCCTGGAAAGCCTAAGGACCCATGTTCAATTCCCCAGTACCCACGTAAGCCAGATGCACAAGGTGGCGAATATGTCTGGAGTTCGTTTGCAGTGGCTCAAAGCCCTGGCCTGCCCATTCTCAGTCTGTCTGTCTGTCTGTCTGTCTATCTATCTATCTATCTATCTATCTATCTATCTATCTATCTACTCTCTTAAATAAATAAATAAGTAAAAATATTTTTAAAAAGAAGAAGAAATGTATTTATTCCATGGTATTCTTCCCTTTAAACTGCAGGCAGGCAGGTATGCAGAGGCAGCCTAAGAACAGTATAGCTGGGCTGGAGAGATGGCTTAGTGGTTAAGCGCTTGCCTGTGAAGCCTAAGGACCCCGGTTCGAGGCTCTATTCCCCAGGTCCCACGTTAGCCAGATGCACAAGGGGGCGCACGTGCCTGGAGTTTGTTTGCAGTGGTTGCAGGCCCTGGCGCACCCATTCTTTCTCTCTCTCTCTCTTTCTCTCTCTGTCTGTTGCTCTCAAATAAATAAAAATAAAGTGTTTTTTTTTTTTTTAAAGAACTGTATAACTTGTTTGAGATTCAGTATTTTATAATAATTAAGTTTGGTAATGAGTCATGAGTGGTGGAATACATATTTTTCAACCTCTTAATTTAGAAGGAGGGAGAGAATATGAATGTACATGCTAAGGCCTCTTGCCACTGCAAAGGACCTGGAGTTGCATGAGCCTTGCGCATATGGCTTTATGTGGGTACTGGGGAATTGAGCCTCAGCTGGCAGGTTCTGCAGGCAAATTTTAACTGCTGAGCATGGTATGTGTTGTGTGCAAAGAGAAGGATTATAAGAGCTGTGGCGGCCCAGCATTTAAGCAGCTGAACTGCGAGGACCAGGAGTTCATGGGCTGCAGCGAGGTCCTCAGACAGCAAATCAAAGCTGCAAAGAGGGTGTGTAACGTCCTTGCACGGCTGCAACTTGGCTTCCAGAGGCACCAGACTGCAGGGCAGAGGTCAGCATGCAGGATGTTTACTAATGAACACCCCTGGGATCAAAGCTTGTGGAAAGACGGGGAAGGAAGCTGAGGGATAAATCCAATTGTAAATGCGCACCCCACTAGCCAGGGTCTTGGTCAATCCCGCAAGGAGCTCTGAAACTACAATGGCCCATCATGTTGTCCTTAATTGGCCCTAGATGGCTCAGCATTGAAATTCCCATAATACATTTACCCAGTCATTGGATATGCGCAAACATCGAAGGTTCTTGGTGGCTTCTGAAGCAATCCTGAAAGGAGCTGTGTGGCAGCGGATGGCTGACTGAGTTTAATGTAGGCCAGAGCTATCTCTTTTTTTTTTTTTTTAAATGTTTTTGTTATTTTTGTTTATTTATTTGAGAGAGACAGAGAGAGACAGAAAGACACAGATAGAGAGAGGGGGAGAGAATGGGCGCACCAGGGCCTCCAGCCACTGCAAACGAACTCCAGACACTTGCGCCCCCTTGTGCATCTGGCTAACGTGGGTCCTGGGGAGTCGAGCCTCGAACCGGGGTCCTTAGGCTTCACAGGCAAGTGCTTAACCGCTAAGCCATCTAGTAGCTGGGAAAGTAGGTCCTTTATTGAAGAGGAATCTGGGTGGTACCTCACCATGTCTACCTCATTCATCCTTTTGATTCTTGGCATCAGTTGCTCAGGGTTTAAAACTATTATGTGGGACTGGAGAGATGGCTTAGTAGTTAAGACACTAGCCAGCAAAGCCTAAGAACCCAGGTTCAGTTCCCCAGTGGCTGAAGGCCCTGGTGCACCTATTCTCTCTTTTTATATTTGCCTCTTTCTCTCTCTTTCTTAATTAAGTAAAAAAAACCAAACCAACAACAATAACAACAAAAAACCCCCAAACTATAAACTAGGTATGGTGGTACAGGCCTTTAATCCCAGCACTTGGGAGGCTGAGGTAGGAGGATCACTGTGAGTTCAAGGTCAGCCTGAGACTACATAGTGAATTTCAGGTCAGCCTGAACTAGAGTGAAACTCTATCTCGAAAAAAACAAAACAAAACAAAACAAAACAAGCCCACCAAAATAAGAACTATTATGTGTTCTTCCCCCAACAACATTTATATGATATCTGAAAACATGAGTGTTCAATAGGTAATGCCATGTAAACTACGGCACTTATAAAATGCTAGCTATCATTTTATCAATTATTATTATTATTCTTACCTAGTTAGTACTTGTAATGAAAACACATGGCATTCTTGTTTTTTAAAAAAATTTTATTTATTGCCGGGTGTGGTGGCACATGCCTTTAATCCCAGCACTCGGGAGGCAGAGGTAGGAGGATCGCCCTGAGTTCAAGGCCACCTTGAGACTACATAGTGAATTCCAGGAAAGCCTGAGCTAGAGTGAAACCCTACCTCAAAAAACAAAAAAACAAAAACAAAATTATTTATTTATTTGAGGGAGAGAGAGAAAGAGGTAGACACAAAGAGAGAGTGGGCTGGGTGCCTCAGGGCCTCCAACCTCTGCAAATAAACTCCAAATGCATGTGTCACTTTGTGCATCTAGTTGACGTGGGTACTGGGGAATTGAACCTGGGTCCTTAGGTTCCTCAGGCACTAAGCCATCTCTCTAGTCCAACACACTGTATTCTTTTTCAAGCTTTGTTTCTATTAAACATAGTCAATGTCTGGTATAAATGAAAGGAATATTATAACACTTCTGTTGAACTGAAGACAAATTCAAATTTTAGGGTGTTTTTCTACAATGTAAATACAGAAGGAATTTTTTCTTCCCTTTTACATAGGGTTGAGGCCTTCACTTCACCCAGCTACAAAGCGCTGTGTCGGACAGTCCTCACCATGGCCCCCGACTCCACATGCCGTGCGTGCGTGTACATTCATGCAAATGCGCACGCACACACCCATACACACACAGATTTGAAAAAGAAATACTATTCACTTGCCTCAGACCTTCTTGAGAGGCAATTATATATATTTGGTTTGTTGAGGTAGGCTCTCACTCTAGCCCAGGTGGACCTGGAATTAACTCTGTAGTCTCAGGGTGGCCTTGAACTCCCAGCGATCCTCCTACCTTGGCTTCCCAAGTCCTGGGATTGAAGGTGTGCCCCACCACATGCAGCAGTTTCTTAGTTTGGTTAGAACTGACTCACATATTAGTTATGATTTATTTTTGCTATTGTGTTACATTCTAGATAGTTTCATAGTTTTTCCATTTTCATATTTTAGTCATTATTTGAGACAGAGTCTTGTTCTGTTGTTCAAGCTCACTTTTTAATTTGGCAATCCTCCTGCCTCAACTTCCTGCATATAGGGATTGCAGGCATGATCTATAACACTTAGATATTATAGTCTTTTAGAAAAAAATATTTTTATTTATTTGTTAGAGACAGAGAGAGAGAGAGAGAGAAAGAGAGAGAGAGAGAATGAGTGGGTGCACCAGGGCCTCTAGCCACTGCAAACGAACTCCAGACACACACACCACCATATGCACCTGGCTTACATGGGACCTGGAGAATTGAACCTGGGTCCTTAGGCTTTGCAGGCAAGTGCCTTAACTGCTAAGCCATCAATCCAGTCCTATTTTAGTCTTTTAAAAAATCATAGTTGAGGGGCTTGGAGAGATGACTCAGAAATTAAAGGCACTTGCTTATGAAGCCTGATAGCCTGGATTCAATTCCCCAGCACCCACATAAATACACAAAGTGGTACATATGTCTGAAGTTCCTTTGCAGTGGCAGGAGGCCATGGCATGCCCATTAATATTCGTTTTTCTTTTTTTTTTCTCTCTCTCTCCTTGTAAATAAATAATAAAATTATTAAAAAAAATCATAATAGAGAGTTGGGCATGGTGGCACATGCCTTTAATTCCAGTACTTGTGAGGCAGAGGTAGGAGGGTTGCCATAAGTTCGAGGTCACCCTGACACTACATAGTGAATTCCAGGTTAGCTTGAGCTAGAACAAGACTCTACCTTGAAAAACAACAACAACAAAAATCATAGTTGATAAAAATTGGTCAGTAGTGGTGAACTAATTCCTAGAATGGTAAAATGGCAAAATATTTCAAGCTACAGAAATAAAAGATCATTAAAATCCAATAATTTTTCTTTTTAAATATTTTTATTTATTTATTTATTTGAAAGAGAGAGAGAGAAAGGGAGAGAATGAGTGTGCCAGGGCCTCCAGCCACTGCAAATGAACTCCAGAAGTGTGCACCCCCTTGTGCATCTGGCTAACATGGGTCCTGGGGAATTGAACCTGGGTCCTTTGGCCTTGCAGGCAAATGCCTTAACCGGTAAGCCATCCCTTCAGCCCAAAACCCAGTAATTTATCTTAGATTTTATAAATCTAATTTATGGCAATCTCAAAATAAAATAAGGTTTATTTTAGCCTATTAAAAATGAAAAAGGGTGATGGAGAGATGGCTTAGTGGTTAAGGCGCTTGCCTGAAATGCCTAAGGACCCTTGTTTGATCTCTCGCCTGACCCCATGTAAGCCAGACACACAAAGGTGATACAAGTGCAAGGTCATACATGCCCAGTAGGTGGCACAAGTGTCTGGTGTTCAATTACAGTGGCTGAGGCCCTGGAGTGCCAATTTTTTCACTCTCCTGTGCTCTCCTAAAAGAAAAAATGAAAAGGGGAGAGATGGCTTAGCAGTTAAAGCCCTTGCCTGCAAAGCCAAAGGACCTATGATCAATTCCCCAGGTCCCACGTAAGCATGATACACATGCATCTGGAGTTTGTTTGAAGCAGCTAGAGGCCCTGGCATGCCACCCATATTTTCTCTCTCATTCTCTTTCACTTAATCTTTCTCTCTCTATCTGCCTCTGTCTTTCAAATAAATAAATTAGATTAAAAAAGAATGAAATGGGCTCTGGGCTTGGTGGCTCATGTTTTTAATCCCAGTGCTCAGGAGGCAGAGGTAGGAGGATTGCTGTGAGTTTGAGGCCACTCTGAGTAAATTCCAGGTCCCTACCTCAAAACAAAGTAAAAGTAAAAAATAAAAAATGGTCTGGGGAAGTACTCAGCGGTTAAAGGCATTTGCTTGCAAAGCCTGTTGCACAATGTGGTGCATACACCTAAAGTCTGTTTACAGCAGCAAGAGGCCCAGGTGTGCCCATTTCTCACTCGCAGATAAAATATTTAAAAAACTGAAAAGGGCCTAGGATGTACTGGTAGAGGGAATGCTCTACATACGTTTGCTCTGCAGCAATGCAAAATAATAATGAAGAAATTCTCTTTGTTTGTTTGTTTTTGAGGTAGGGTCTCACTTTAGCTCAGGCTGACCTGGAATTCTCTATGTAATCTCAGGGTGACCTTGAACTCATGGGTGATCTTCCTACCTCTGCCTCCCAAGTGCTGGGATTAAAGGCATGCACCACCATGCCTGGCTTCTCTTTGTGACTTTTGATGACTACTAATATAAAACAAAAGTCAGTCTTGAGCCAGGCATGGTGGCACACACCTTTAATCCCAGCACTCGGGAGGCAGATATAGGAGGATCGCTGTGAGTTCGAAGCCACCCTGAAATTACATAGTCTGAAGCCATGTATGAAAAAATAATTTTTACAAGGGTTATGGTAGAGTGTGCTTATTTAGTGTGAATGAGGCCCTGGGTTTAATCCCCAGAACAAGGCATGGTGGCCCACACCTGTGATTCTAGCACTCTGGGGGTGTAGACAAGAGGATCAGAAGTTCAAGTTCATCCTCAGCTACATAATAAGTTTAAGGCCACCCTGGGATACATGAGACCCTTATAAACAGAAAGTGCATAAAAGAAATTAAAAAACCAACATGAGCCCAATGAACACTGGCATATAAAGTGTTACAATTTTTGAAATTGTAGTTTTTATTTTATTTGCTTTTTTTTGGGTTAGGAGAAGAACTCTCATGTAGCCCAAATTGGCCTTGAACTTTCTATATAGCTGTGGTGGTTTGAGTGTATGAATCCCAATAGACTTAAGTTTTTTTTTGGGGGGGGGGGGGCAAAGGGTTGGTTTTTCAAGGTAGGGTTTTACTTTAGTCCAGGCTGACCTGGAATTCACTATATGGTCTCAGGGTGGTCTCAAACTCATGATGAACCTCCTACCTCTGCCTTCCCAGTGCTGGGATTAAAGGCATGTGCCACCACGCCTTGCTTAACTCCAGCTGCCGGCCTGGAGGAGGTGTCACCGGAGTACAGCCCTAAAGTGTCACTGGGGATGGTTCTGATTTCTAGCCCGAAGGTATGCAGAGAGTCTGATCTCTGCCTTGGTGCCTGCTACTTGCTTGTGGTGCTGGCTGTTAGGTGGTATCTCTGCTTGGCCTTATGAATGGGAACCAGCTTCTTATGCTATTGATGGAGCCTCCCCTTGGATCTGTAAGCTGAAATAAATCCTTCATCCTATAAACCAGCAACGTGCAGCTGACTACAGCTACAGCTGAGGATAACTTTGAATTTCTAATTCTCTTGCCTCTACCTACTAAATCCTGGGATTGTAGGTATGCACCACCATGCCTGACTTTTTCCTAGAATGAAAACAGGCTCTTTTTTTTTAATTTTAATTTTTGTTTTTTGAGGCAGGGTCTCACTCTAGCCCAGGCTGATCTGGAATTCACTATGTAGTCTCAGGCTCATAGTGATCCTTCTACCTCTGCCTCCTGAGTGCTGGGATTAAAGGGGTGTGCCACCATGCCCCGCTAAAAGAGGTTTTTGAGTACATTGTAAAGGGCAGCAAACAGGATGGGTAGTAACAAAAGTTCTGTCTGCGGGGCTTGGAAGATGGCTCAGTGGTTAAGGTGCTTGCCTGTATAGCCAAGGGACCCAGGTTCAATTCTCCAGGGCCCATATAAGGCCAGATGCACAAGGTGGTGCATGCATGTGGAGTTCATCTGCAGTGGCTGGATGCCCTGGTGTGTCCATTCTCTATCTGTCTCCCCCCTCTCTTTTTTTATTTTAATTTTTGTTTATTTATTTAATTTTTTTGGTTTATTTTACTTATTTGAAAGTGACAGAGAAAGAAAGAGGCAGAGAGAGAGAGAGAGAGAGAGAGAGAGAGAGAGAGAGAATGGGTGTGCCAGGGCCTCCAGCCACTGCAAACGAACTCCAGATATGTGTGCCCCCTTGTGCATCTGGCTAACATGGGTCCTGGGGAATGGAGCCTTGAACCAGGGTCCTTAGGCTTCACAGGCCAGTGCTTAACTGCTAAGCCATCTCTCCAGCTCCATTTTTATTTATTTATTTGAGAGTAACAGACAGAGAGAGAAAGAGGCCAACAGAGAGAGAGAATTGGCACGTCAGGGCCTCCAGCCACTGCAAATGAACTCCAGACACATGCGCCCCCTTGTGCATCTGGATCATGTGGGTCTTGGGGAATTGAGCCTCGAACCAGGGTCCTTAGGTTTCACAGGCAAGTGCTTAACTGCTAAGCCATCTCTCCAGCCCTCCCCCTCTCTTTTTTTTTCTTTTTAAAATTTTTATTTTATTTATATTATTTTCTTTAAATTAAATTAAATTATGTATTTTATTTACCAGAGAAAGAGCCCCTCTCTTTTATAAATAAAAAAAAATTAAAGAAAAGAGTTCTGTCTGTAGCCAATTGGTGCTATTTTAAGGCTCATTTTACATATCAAAGACCCCAATATTCAGAATTGCTAAAATCTTGCAGCTAGTCCAAACCCAAAGTCTATATTCATAATCACTACCCTGCCTCCCTAGTTCCTCTGTTTTAATCATCCTGTAGTTTATGTCAATATTAGTTACTGTCTCTGTATATCTGGTTTTCTCATTGCACTGTAAGGATAGGACAGAAATTATGTTCCTTTGATCACGGCATCTTATTGCATAAGCATAGTGCCTAGCACCGAGTCAATGCATAGTAAGAGCCAACTCAATGAAGTCAGTCCTTTAATTACTGTCTCAGCATTTAATCAGCAAGGGCAAAAGTATTTAGGTGTTTTCTTTGTTCCATACATACGGTCAAGAGCAAATTGTAGTCTTGGGGACAAGCTGATGAAGACATGATCTTGCTTTCAAGGACCCCCCAGTCTAGGTGGGGTGCAGGCAATGACCAGGAGAGGAGCAGGAATGGGGGTACTGATAACCTGCATCTTATAGCACATCACCATTCCCTAGAGCACTGTAGCTTCCCAGAGGAGAGTCACCTCAGAGGACACCTTTTCTCCAGGGGCAGGTATTTGACTGTAGCCTCTCCTAAGAATTTTTAGGAAAGCACTTTTATTTTTTTCCTTTGAAATGTTTTATTTATTTATTTTGTTTCAGAGAGAGAGAGAGAGACAGAGAGAGAGAGGGGGGGAAAGAGAGAGAGAATGGGCACAGTAGGGCCTCCAGCTACCTCAAACAAACTCCAGAAGCATGTGCCATCTTGTGCGTCTTGTTTATGTGGGTACTGGAAAATCTAACCTGGGTCCTTAAGCTACACAGGCAAGCACCTTAACCACTAAGCCATTTCTCCAGCTCTATTTATTTATTTGAGAGAGAGAGAGAGAGAGAGAGAGAGAGAGAGGGGGGGGAGATGGAGGGAGGGAGGGAGGAAGGAAGGAAGGAAGGGAGGAAGGCAGGGAGGGAGGGAGGGAGAGAATGGCAGATATAGAGACAATGGGCAACCCAGGGCTTCTATGCTCTGCAAAAGAACTCCAGACACATGCACCACCTTGTGTATCTGACTTACGTGGGTCCTTAGGCTTCACACCCAAGTGCCTTAACCATTAAGCCATTTCTCCAGCCCCTATTTTTCCTCTTCCTATTTTAAACATATATATATACATTTTACTTTTATTTATTTAAAAGAGAAGGAGTGATAGAGAGAGGCAGATGAGAGAATGGACACACCAGGGCCTCTAGCCATTGCAAATGAACTCTAGATGCATGTGCCACACTATGCCTTTGACTTACATGGGTCCTGGGGAATTGAACCTGGGTCTTTGGCTTTGCAGGCCTCTAGCTTTTCTTTTTCTAATGTATCCTGTATTCCAGATAGTTCTTTCATCCCACACCTTATATGAACACTTTCAATAGATATCCCTCTTTCTGTTCATCTTAGAGAAATGTGATTTGTCCTGCAAGTTCATATGTAGCATCTTTTTTTTGATTTTTTTGTTTGCTTTTTTTTTCAAGGTAGGGTCTCACTCCAGTTCAGACTGACCTGGAATTCACTATGTAATCTCAGGGTGGCCTCAAACTCATGGCGTTACTCCTACCTCTGCCTCCCAAATGGTTGGGATTAAAGGTTCCTGACCTGCAGAGGTTTTGATGATCACTATTAATCAATTGCTAGTCTTCTCCAAGCTACCTAATTTTATTTAAAAAGAAGTCCTAGTGGTTTTATTTTCCTTTCTTCTAGTTGTAATTATAGCTTTCCTCTGCCTAATCGCTGTAGCTTCCAGTACCTTTATAATTTGTGAAGCTGAGATTCGACCACGATCTTTGCCATAGACTCACTATTTTACCACGTCTGCCTATTTCTCTCTTCCCCTATGTTCTATTGTAAGGACGGAGTAGGATGAAAATTTCCCTGTCATGGGCAGTACCATGGAAATCAACGTTGTACGTGAACACCTCTGGTAAACTGAACATCCTTTTTGATACTCACAGCCTTGTGCCCTACACTGGTGCCCCTGGGGCCTACTTTACCGAACAGGGCGCAGAGGGCACACAGCCCTGCACTTCTTCTAGGCTTAAGCTTTCGGCAGACCCGGCAGCTTCCTGGGGGAAACCAGCTGCTATGTCATGTGCCCGCCCAAGACTGCCATGCGGTGAGCAGTTGTCCTCCCCATGGCCTCTCCACAGCCCAGCCTAGCCACATGTAGAGGCCATGTGGCCAAGAACAAAATCTTTGGCCAATGGCCCCAGCTGATCTTCCAGCTGACAGCGAGTCCCCACTTGGCCTGGCTACGAGCAAGGCCATTTTGGAAGGAAATGCTGCCCTCAGGTCTCACTGCCCCAGCTGCTGCGTGGAGCGGTGACAAGCTCTTCTCACCAAGCCCTGCCCGAATCACAGAACCATGAGCACATCGCTTATATAAGCCAATAATTTTTGGAGTAATTTGTTAGCTAGCAAGAGATAGAGTTGAAACAGCCTCCTTGGGCAAAGCTTTCATTCCCCCCACCCCACTTTCTGTTGTTCAGAGTGTGGTCTACTTGTTTCCCGGTTGCCCAGCATGCCCCCCTCCAGCCCTGTTATGTTGGTTGAATAGATTCATAGTTGATTTGTGACTTGTTTTGATGAAATTTCTATTTTGTTTTCTTTCTTTTCTTTTTCTTGTTTTTTTTGAGGTAGGGTTCTCATTCTAGCCTGGGCTGACCTGGAATTCACTATGTAGTCCAGGGTGGCCTTGAACTCATGACGATCCTCCTACCACTGCTTCCCCAGCACTGGGATTAAAGTTGTGTGCCACCATGCCTGGCTTTAAACGTCTTCTATTTTGTTTTTATTCCCTGCTCCTTCCCTCAGACTCAATCCTGCAAGTTACTAAAGCCATAATGCAGAATCCCGTTTTTTAACTTAATTTAAGTTTATTTTTTGGTGATGTGGCCACTTGTGAGCTTGCCTTCTTCATTGCTTCCTTCCGCACCTTCACAGCTGCCTTCTTGCAGCTGGTCTGGCTGAATTACTGTTCTTTTTGGCCCTTGTAACTGTCTACTGGCACCATTTCTAGGACCAAGAATCCTGAAGCGTGTCTTTCCCACCATTTTCTGTTTCTGATTCAAGCATGCTCTTAACTGGGTCATTTTTCTAAGATATACCCTGCCCATTCCTGGCACTTTCTTATGTATAATATGTCAAATTAGGAAGTTCATGTGGGCTGGAGAGATTGTTCAGTGGTTAAGGTACTTGCCTGCAAAGCCTAATAACCCAGGTTTAATTCCCTACTACCCACATAAAGCCAGATGCACAAAGAGGCACATGCATCTGGAGTTTGTCTGCAGCGGCTGGAGGCCCTTGTGCACTCATTCTCTCTGTCCCCCTTCTCTCTATCCCTTTCTGCTTGCAAATAAATATTTTTTTTTGGTTTTTTAAATTAAAATTTTTATTATTATTTATTTATTTGACAGAGAAAGAGGGAGAGAGAGGGAATGGGCAAGCCAGAGCCTCCAGCCACTGCAATGAACTCCAGACACATGCGCCCCCTTGTGCATCTGGCTAACATGGATCCTAGGGAATTGAACCTGGGTCCTTTGGCTTTACAGGCAAATGCCTTAACTGCTAAGCCATCCCTCCAGCCCTTTTTTTTTTTGTTGTTGTTTTGAGGTAGGGTTTCACTCTAGCTCAAGCTGACCTGGCATGTAGTCTCAGGATGGCCTGGAACTCACAGCAATCTTCCTACCTCTGCCTCCTGAGTGCTGATATTGAAGGCATGTGCCACCATGCCTGGAAAAAAAAAATTTAAAAAGGAAGTTAATGAGAAAAATACTTTTTGTTGGTGGAGTGTCTTGGCTCAGAATATTTCTGAGGTCATCATCATTTTTTTATGCCTCAAGACTTCTATGATAGTATGAAACCAGTAATTCTGTTTTTTCACATCACTGGATTCATATCTCAGAATATGAGAGCACATCTGTTCTCCCTGAGCTGAATTCATCCCAGAAGGAACATGTTTCCTAATAAATATCATCGGAGGGTATTAAAATAATAGATTCTCAGCATTTTTCAAACTACTTTCAATTTTAGCCACTGCTGGCCATCTGTTTCTTCACTTCAGAGAGAGTTCCAAACATAGCCTAGAGTCATCATGAGTAATCCTAACAGGCTCACTGGAGCATGTGCTATATAACCTTGGTCTTCCCAGGATTTCAAAGTGCTTTGGAGAAAGCTTCATGCCATATTAGGGACTAACTAGTCTGTCTTTCAAAAGATGTAGTCAGAATGTCTAGGAGCTAAGCATGTTATCTGAGGTAACAGCAAAAATAGCAAAGCTGCTATGGGACAAGCAAACCGTTAAGATTCACAAAGCACAGCTTCCCATGATGCATGGTTCCTGGTTCCAGGCAGAGTGCCACTGTTTCCCTTCCCCTGTCAACCCTCTCAAATTAGAAAAATACTAATTGTCACAGGGTCTTTCTGGGGTAATATGACTGACCTGACTACATGCTTTTACCTTCTTGTCCACTTTCCTTCTTTTCAAGAAGTGCCTCTCTTCTACTTCCTGTAACTCTGATTGGCTCTACTTCCCAGGCCTCATTTCTATGGCAATAGGAATAGAATATGAACCAAGCTTGGCCAATCAGGTAATCTCTTAGTCTAGATACAGGGTAGGTCCAGGTGTGGGTGCGTACAAACAAGACGGAAGACTAAATTGAACTGCGGATGATGGTTCAGGATTTCTTCTGCAGAAGTTGCTATATTTCAATGCATCATGGAGCCACACACCGTAACCTCCCCACCATAGGGTCCATCTTACATTAAGAAAAAACTAGCACAGATGGGCAGAGTGGAGGCAGAGAGAAAATGGGGAGTGTCAGTAGTGGTCTGGTCTTTAAAACGGAACTTCTCAGAAGCCCTTAGTGTTCTTTCCTCTTAAGCTCACTTTACATTGTACTTGTGTAGTTTATGATCCCAGTCTCAACGAAGTAGCAATTTTCCTTTCGAAAAATTTTATGCAATCTTAAAAACAGTTTTCTTTGGGGCTGGAGAGATGGCTTAGCGGTTAAGCGCTTGCCTGTGAAGCCTAAGGACCCCGGTTCGAGGCTCGATTCCCCAGGACCCACGTTAGCCAGATGCACAAGGGGGCGCACGCGTCTGGAGTTCGTTCGCAGTGGCTGGAGGCCCTGGCGCGCCCATTCTCTCTCTCTCTCTATCTGCCCCTTTCTGTCTGTCGCTCTCAAATAAATAAATAAAAGTAAAAAAAAAAATAGTTTTCTTCCTGGAAATGTGATAGTCGTTGAACTTTAAAACAGAATTTTCACAAATTTTAAATTTTTTTTCCAGAAGGTATGAGTGCTGGAGCTGGAAGGAGTTAATTTGTTAGTTAATTAATTAATTTATTATTATTATTTATTTAATTTATTAGTTAATTTATTTACATAGGACGTTGTCTGACAAGATTCACCATCCATATCTTCTCACCACAAGAAAAGCATTGATACCCTGGAGGCCTTAGTTTAGAAGATATTACCATTGTTGCCTCAGTCTATCTTAAAATACTAGGAAAATAAGAACCAGGAAATAACTGGAATTAAGGAAATCTGGCCAGGGTGCGTCCTTAGGAATGCCAGTTGGGGTGAGGCAGTATTGATTTTAAGACATACCGATGCTAATGATAATGCCATGGAATTATTCAGTGAGCATAAGCTATTTTCTTACAGGTGGTGTGTCTGTCAGACTCTGAGGAAAGGATGTGTATATGCACAGATGATCAGTAATGTTTCCAGTATGTCTCTAGCTCTCAGCTTTGTGATTAAGTATTTTAATCTTCACAAAGAAGTCTGGCATACCCTTTAAGATACTCTACACTTCAGAATGTCTCCTCCTATTTGTTTTCTTTCCACCTTTTCTCCCCCCCAGGCATGCACCACCATGTCTGGTGCACACCTTCATTTATTTATTTACTTAGGAGAGAGAAAGAGGCAGATAATGTGCACTCAGAGGCTCCAGCCACTGCAAACGAACCTGATGCATGCGCTGCCTTGTACATCTGGCTTTCGTGAGTCCTGGGAGTTGAATGCAGGTCCTCAGGCTTTGCAGGCAAATGCCTTAACTGCTAAGCCATCACTCCAGCCCATTCCCACCTTCTAACTCAAGCTCTGTGGTTTTTTTTTTTTTTTTGGATAGTACTTTTCAGTTTAAATTGTGTCTATATATTATACATTAAACTCTCTCAGACCCAGTTTGAAAGTATGACAAATACACACACGTACTCAATACTAGTTAGGACTGGAGACTTCTGGCAAATAGGATGAGATGTTAATGGAGTTGCATATTACATTTGGACTTGGCTTTTGCCTCTGAAAAATCATGAAGTAGGTGCCAAGACATGTAGCTCAGTGATAGAGTGTTTGCCTAGCAAGTGTGAGGCCTTGTTATTTTTTTCTTTTAATTTTTTTATTATTATTATTATTATTATTATTTTTTTTTTTTTTGGTTTTTTGAGGTAGGGTCTCACTCTGGTCCAGGCTGACCTGGAATTAACTCTGTAGTCTCAGGGTGGCCTTGAACTCACGGTGATCCTCCTACCTCTGCCTCCCGAGTGCTGGGATTAAAGGCGTGCGCCACCACGCCTGGCTTTTTTTTTTTTTATTATTGACAACTTCCATTATAATTCCCTCCCCTCCCCCACTTTCCCTGTCACAGCTCCACTCTCCATCATATCCCCGCCCCCTCTCCATCAGTCTTTCTTTTATTTTGATGTCATCATCTTTTCCTCCTAATGTACTGGTCATGTGTAGGTAGTGTCAGGCACTGTGAGGTCATAGATATCCAGGCAATTTTGTGTCTGGAAGAGTGCATTGTAAGGAATCCTATCCTTCCTTTGGCTCTTATATTCTTCCAGCCACCTCTTTTGCAATGGACCCTGAGCCTTGGAAGGTGTGATAGAGATGTTTCAGTGCTGAGCACTCCTTTGTCACTTCTTTTCAGCACTATGATGCCTTTTGAGTCAGCCCAGAGGTCACTGCCATCTGAAAAGTGATAGTAGTGTTAATATATGGGTATGAATGTTAAGAAAAGTGCTTACTGGGCAGTTTGGTGAGCATAATGTATGCATTTAGCCAGACAACAGCAGGCGTTACCCCACTAGGGCTCATGACCTCCCCCATCATAGGCTTTTGACTAGGGTTTCATTACCAGGCATGTATTCACTCCTGGGGAGTGGGCCTCCAGTCCAGTTAGTGAGCAGTTGGTCTCCGCCATAAAAGACATGATGCTATTGCACCTGTTGGCTCATTTGACCTGGCTGGCCAAACTTAAGGCTTGCAGTATCCACTGTTGTTTATCTCCACTGATGACTTCTCTCTCCCATAGGGCTGCATGCACCGTAGCTTTTTCCAGCTTTCTGTCAGCTGGTCTACCGGGAGGAGGTTTTCAGCTCAGCTCCAGCTTGATTTTTCATTGACCTTGCAGCCCAAGTATGTGGAGTCTTCAGCAATAAAGTCTTACCATTTATTACTGGTGGGAAACCAAGAGCCTTGACAATGGCCTGTAATGTTTTAGGGCATCAGGGACCTCCCTGGTCAACAAGTCACTGGGAGGTATCTGATCCCTGCACTGAAATTTTTCTAGTAACAATTCAGGGCTTCTGGGTGTGCCATTGTCCAAAAAAGTAAATTTCCACTTGGCTTATTCATATCCTCTTAGATTTTGATTAATGCTTCCCCACTCTTTCTTTATTCAATCTCTTCCCCTGATCTCACTTAGACCTTTCCACCCCCAGTAATCTGTTCTCCTGCTTACATATATACAATACCATCCCCTTAAGTCCTTCCCTCTCCTCCCTCTCTTATAGCTCCTTTTTAGTTTCCTGGCTTCTGCTACTGATTTTTATACCAACTCACATACAAGTCTAAATATTTGTAGCTAAGATCCACATATGAGAGAGAACATGTGACATTTGAGTTTCTGGGCCAGGGTTACCTCAATAAGTATAAACCTTTCCAGATTCATCCATTTCCCTACAAATTACATAATTTCATTTTACTTTACTGTTGAAAAGAACTCCATTGTATAAATGTACCTCATCTTCATTATCTATTCATCAGTTGAGGGACATCTAGGCTGGTTCAATTTCCTAGCTATTGTGAATAAAATGGCAATAAACATGGATGTGCATGGATGTGTATCTCTAAGGTGGTCAGATGAGTCCTTAGGATATATGTCTAGGAGTGGTACAGCTGGGTCATATGGTAGATCTATTTTTAGTTGTCTCAGGAGCCTCCACACTGATTTCCACAATGGCTGTACCAGTTTACATTCTCGCTAATAGTGTAGAAAGGTTCCGCTTTTTCTACATCCTCACCAGCATTTATTGTCACTTTCTTTCTTTCTTTTTTTTTTTTTTTTTTGATTTTTTGAGGCAGGGTCTTGCTCTAGTTCAGGCTGACCTGGAATTAACTATGTAGTCTCAGGGTGGCCTTGAACTCACAGTGATCCTCCTACTTTTGCCTCCCAAGTGTTGGGATTAAAGGTGTGCGCCACCACACCTGGTTCCCATAGCTCATTTTTTAATTGGGTTGTTTGATTTCTTAGTTTTTTTTTTTTTTTTGTGGTCATTGTATATCCTGGATATATATATATATATATATTTATTATTATTATTTTTTTTGGTTTTTCAAGGTAGGGTCTCACTCGGGTCCAGGCTGACCTGGAATTAACTCTGTAGTCTCAGGGTGGCCTTGAACTCATGGTGGTCCTCCTACCTCTGCCTCCCGAGTGCTGGGATTAAAGGCGTGCGTCACCACGCCCGGCCACTATCCTGGATATTAATCCTCTGTCAGATGTATAGCTAGAAAAGATTTTCTTCCATTCTATAGGTTGCCTCTTTGGTCTATTCACTGTGTCTTTTGCTGTACAAAAGCTTTTTAATTTTATGAAGTTCCCGTGGCTGATTAGTGGTTTTATCTCCTGAGCAGTTGGAGTAATATCCAGAAAATCATTGCCTACGCCAATATGTTGAAGAGTTTCCCCTACTTTTTCCTCTAGCAGTTTCAGTCTCAGATCTGATATTAAGGTCTTTGATTCAGATGGACTTGAATCTTGTGCATGGAGAGAGACAAGGATCTACTTTTTTTAAAAATTTTTTGGTTATATTTATTTATTTATTTATTTGAGAATGACAGACAAAGAGGCAGATAGATAGATAGATAGAAAAAGAGAATGGGTGTGCCAAGGCTTCCAGCCATTGCAAATGAACTCCAGATGCATGCGCCCCCTTGTGCATCTGGCTAACATGGGTCCTGAGGAATTGAGCCTTGAACCGGGGTCCTTAGGCTTCACAGGCAAGCGCTTAACCGCTAAGCCATCTCTCCAGCCCACAAGGATCTATTTTTATCCTTCTACATATAGATATCTACTTTTCTCAGCACCATTTGTTGAAGAGGCTGTCTTTCTCCAGTAGTTTTGACATTTTTGTCAAAGATCAGGTGGCTTTACCTGCTCGGATTTACATCTGGGTCCTCTATTCTGTTCCATTGATCTATGTGTCTATTTTTTGTGCCAGTACCATACTGTTTTGGTTACTATGGCTCTGTAATATATGAAACAATGTTTTTTGATAATTTTAATGTTTATTATTATTATTATTATTAACAAGATGTTTTTTATGGATACATCATGTGTTGGTACCCTCTTTTCCCTCATCCCTGCCCCCATTCCATTGGGGATGTTTCCCAGTGGGGTTGCAGGTATTCCCCATAAAAATGGGGTTGTAGTTTATGCATTGTGGGAGCAGTAGTCAGTTAGTTTATTTTGTGTGTGGGGGGGAATGCCTCTGGGCATGATGTCTCAACCTGTGGCTCTTAAAATCTTTCTGCCCCCTCTTCTGCAAAATTCCTTGAGCCATGGTGGGTGAGTTTTAAGTCTACTTCAGTGATGAGCTCTTAGAAGCCTCTGGATCTCTGCTTTGGTAAGTGTTGAGTATCCTCAGGGTCTGTCTCCTTCATCCTGGTGCTGATTATCAGGAACAGCATGGAAGCAGCACTCTTGCTGGATTCAGCTGTGACTTGACAGAAGTGTGAGGGGTGGTTTATCTCCTTGGGTCTTGCAACCTTCTGAAAAAGAAGAACAGATTCTCCAACAGAGAGTGAAGTCAGTATAATTTCAATGGGATAAGCATTATTAATTTAGGAAGAATTTGATGTATGTAACCCCTCTTTTAACCAAAGACTAGTGAGAACTTGACACTGGAGAACATAATCTTTGTCTCCATAGCATTAAAACCAATATCTTTGTTTTATTTTTTGAAGTAGGGTTTTATTCTAGCCCAGGACCTGGAATTCACTCTGTACTTTCAGGGTGGCCTTGAACTCATGGTGATCCTCCTCCTCTCCCTCCCAAATGCTGGGATTAAAGGTGTACACCACCACACCCAGCTAAAAACAAGTTACTTATTTGAGAGGGGGGAGAGAGAGAGAGAGAGAGAGAGAGAGAGAGAGAGAGAGAGAGGGAGTGAGAGAGAGAGAGAGGGAGAGAATGGGCGCACCAGGGCCACTAGCCACTGCAAATGAACTCCAGATGCATGCACCACCTTGTGCATCTGGCTTTATGTAGGTACTGGGGAATTGAACCTTGGTCCTTTGGCATTGCTGGCAAGCACCTTAACTGCTAAGCAATCTCTCCAGCTTTAAAACCCATATCTTAATGCAAGTGTCTCTTCCTGTGGTAAAAACTTAAATATTTATGATCACGACCCACTGGACATAATGTTGCTTTATTTTATTTACCAGTCTGTTTCTAGAAAAGTAGTGATGATTACAACTTTCCCCCAAACATCATAACAGCCAGGTTTCTTGGCGCTTGTCTCTCATTCCAGTACTTAGAATGTTGAGGTAAGAGAATTGCAATGATTTTGAGACCAGCCTGAGCTACAGAATGAGTTCCAGGTCAGCCTGGGATAGAGTGAGATGCTGTTGCAATCAGGTTTACATTGCTGGTAGAAGTCACCCAACCAAGAGCAGTTTGTTGGAAAAATAGGTCTATTTTGGCATACAGGCTCAAGGGGAAGCTCCACAATGGCAGGAGAAGATAATGGCATGGGCAGAAGGTGAACATCACCCTCTGGCCAACATAAGGTGGACAATGGCAACAGGAGAGTGTGCCAAACACACTGGTAAGGGGAAACTGGCAATAAGACCCATAAACCCACCCCCAACAACCTCCTGGAGGTGTTAATCCCCAAATCTCCTTCAGCTGTGAACGTAGCATTCAGAACACCTAAGTTTATGGGGGACACCAGAATCAAACCACCACAGACACTTTCTCAAGACAAACAAAACCAAGGGGTTGGAGAGATGGTTCAGTGGTGGAAGGCTTGCAGTCCTGCTAAATCGACCTTGATCTCCCTCTGTGCACGCATAAAGCCATGGTGCACGTATCGGTGCTCCCCGTGTACCTATAGCAATGGGTGGCCAAGTCAGGAGAATCCAGAATCTGGCAAGCAACAGGGGCAAGAAAGACCAGACTCTTGTGTCACATGGGTGAAGAAAAGATTCAAAACACCCCAAGGTTGTCCTCTGATCACTACATAAGTGCATGTCCATTCACACACACATATACATACACACAAAGGAATAACAAAATTAATAACCCCCCTTCAAAAAAATCCCATGGCAAATCTGTCATAGAATGGATATGATACCATTCCCCTATTCTGAAAGGCTATTTGGAACTAGGAACTAAAGAGAATTTTTTTTTTCTTTTGTTTTTTAGCCTGGAGTTATTGGGAAAGTAGTCATTATGAAATGACCTCTGAGCCACTTATTTGCTAGTAAGGATATAATGAATAACATTTCTCTAAATGCAAATTACTTGCAGGTTCCTACCTGCAGTCCTGGTTAGACATAAATGCCCTAAAGGCAGCCTACTTGTAAAGGAAATTCCAATATGTTGCATAATATATTCATATTTTTTATTTTTTATATTCATCTTTTGCTCATAATTCAAGGCTTTAAATGTTGTATTATCAAGATTTCTTTCTTCTTTGTTCTTTTAAAAATTTTATTTATTTATGAGAGAGAGAGAGAGAATATGGGCATGCCAGGGCCTCTAGCCCCTGCAAATGAACGCTAGATGCATGATTATAACACCTTGTACATCTGGCTTTATGTGGGTTTTGGGGAATTGAACCTGGGTCCTTAGGTTCCACAGGCAAAAGCCTTAACCATTAAACCATCTCTCCAACCCAAGTTAAAAAACTCTTTACTTGGCTGGGCGTGGTGGCTCATGTCTTTAATCCCAGCACTCAGGAGGCAGAGGTAGGAGGATTGCTGTGAGTTTGAGGCCACCCTGAGACACCATAGTGAATTCCAGGTCAGCCTGGGCTAGAGTGAGACCTTACCTCGGAAAAAAAAAAAATTATTTGTGTGTATGTGGATGTATTTGTGTGTGTGTATGAGCACACATGTGCACCATGCATGCATCACTTTGCACCTGGCTTTACATGGGTACTGGGGAATTGAACCCAGGCTGACAGGCTTTATAAAAAAAACATCTTTAAGGGGCTGGAGAGATGGCTTAGCAGTTAAGTGCTTGCCTGCGAAGCCTAAGGACCCCGGTTCGAGGCTCTATTCCCCAGGACCCACGTTAGCCAGATGCACAAGGGGGGCGCACCTGTCTGGAGTGCATTTGCAGTGGCTGGAAGCTCTGGCACACCCATTCTCTCTCTCTCTCTCTCTCTCTGCCTCCTGCCTCCTTTTCTCTGTTGCTCTCAAATAAAAAATAAACAAAAAATTTTAAAAAATACCTTTAAGTCTTGAGCCATCTCTCCATGTCTATTATCAACTTTTCCCATTGTCCTTTTAATTTGTAATCGGTGCGAAGTTGAGAAGAATAATGGAACACTGTACTTTGTGTGGAGATATATATGTATTTTTTTTTTTTTTTTAAGGTAGGGTCCTGCTCTAGTCCAGGCTGATCTGGAATTCACCATGTAGTCTCAGGCTGGCCTTGAACTCATAGAGATTCTCCTACCTCAGCTTCCCAAATTCTGGGATTAAAGTAATGTGCCATCATACCCAGCTCATTTGTTTTATCATTTAAAAAGTTAATTTATTTGTTTAAGACAAAGAGAATGAGGCAGATATGGGGGGGATGGGCATGCCAGGGCCTTCAGCCACTGCAAATGTGCCAAATGCATGTGCCATCTTCCTTCCTTCCTTTCTTCTTTCCTTCCTTCCTTCTTTCTGTCCGTCTTTCTTTCCTCCCTCCCTTCCTCCCTCTCTCTTTCTCTCTCTCTTTCTTTCTCTTTTCTTTTTTCAAGGTAGGGCCCCACTCTAGCCCAGGCTGACTCACTCT
The DNA here is from genome assembly GCF_020740685.1 of Jaculus jaculus. Lineage (NCBI taxonomy): Eukaryota > Metazoa > Chordata > Mammalia > Rodentia > Dipodidae > Jaculus > Jaculus jaculus. The sequence continues at coordinate 138,893,364 of NC_059107.1, forward strand.
AGCCCAGGCTGACTCACTCTAGTTCCAGGATGGCCTCAAACTCATCGAGACACTGCTGCCTCTGCCTCCCAGTGCTGGGATTAAAGGCGTGCGCTACCATGCCCGGCTGTCTTCTCTTCCCTTCCCTTTTTAATGAAAGCATCTGCGTGAACTCTGTTTTATCTCTGCTATGTACATGTGGAAGGCTCAGGGTGTTCATCTATTTATTCACCGACATTTCATCTTTTGGTTCCACAGTTCTAAAAGTGCAAAATGACGCTTCTACTACCAGCAGGGCACTTTGCGGCTGGCACAGTAGGAGTCGGTATTGCCTAATAACGTTCATGTTCCTTACCCGCGGCAGTGTGCCCCCCAGACAGCTGTGACAATAACGCCCACCGTGACAACACAGGAACAGTGCCAACGTTCAGCAAAGCGAAATTTACTTGGCAGGGAAGAGAGAACAGAGGCTTTCCACCACTCTTTGGAAATGCTAATGAGGTCTCAACCTGGAACTATGTTTGCTTTTTATCTGGGCAACCTTCCCACCGAGGAGTCTATCTGTCACACGTGAAGGAAGAGATTGATTCTGTCAGGAGTCTGCATTGTAGCAGGCTTCTGGGAAAGGCAAGTGTAAACTCGAGGTGCTTTTTCTTTATCTAGGAGGACAGCGGGGACAATTTAAAGCCCATAATCACTTTCTTTGCATCCATAAATTATTGTAGGAGACACGATGGTCTCAAGGTAGGAGATGTTGACGGCATGCACAACACTATGTTAATGTGGATGAGGTACATCTGTAGGTGACCCAGGGCTCTATCTAACATGTTCTTATGAACAGCTCTTTTAAGATACCTTGAGTTTTTTTTTTTTTTTTTTGGTCTCATATTGAATAATTGAGTGGAGAAAAATAAAATCATTATTTGATGGCTCAGTTTAAACATCCACACTAAAACCAACTAGACTCAGACTTCACACTTGCACCTGCCTGCCCGTAGCTGGCATTAATCTTTTAAGCAGTTTAGTCAGAGGAATCCTGGTTTGTGGGTGTATTGAAAGTAGTCATGCAGTTATGTCCCCAACAACAGTGGGATGTCTTTGTTTGCTTGTTGTGTTTTTCATGGTAGGGTCTCATTCTAGCCCAGGCTGACCTGGAATTCACTACGTAATCTCAGGGTGGCCTCGAACTCATGGCGGTCCTCCTACCTCTGCCTCCCGAGTGCTGGGATCAAAGGCGTGCGCCACCACGCCTGCCAACGGTAGGGTTCTTTTCAAGCATAAAACTCATGAAGATTTACAGCTTCGTTACCCTAAGGAAGAGCTCCATGTATTTCTTCACCTCCATCTGCTGTCTTCCTTCCCACTGGAATCATTAGATGGCTGATGCTTTTCTCCTGTGATTTGTCTGTGTTCAGTCCCACAGATAGATGGACGATTAGGATTTTCCACAGTTGGGCTGGAGAGATGGCTCAGTAGTTAAAGGCCCTTGCTTGCAAAGCCTGCTCGCCTGGGTTCAGTTCCCTGGTACCTATATAAAGCCAGATCCACAAAGTGGGGCAGGCATCTAGAATTGGTTTGCAGTGGCAAGAGGCCCTGTCATATCCATTCTTTCTCTCTAAAATAAATAGAATAAAATAAAATATTAAAAAAGATTTCCCATAGTTGATACTCAAACTCTAAACATTTGTTTCTTTTTTTTTTTTACTGTTTCTAAAAGATAAGTAACCGCCAGGCATGGTGGCGCATGCCTTTAATCCCAGCACTCGGGAGGCAGATTTAGGAGAATCACTGTGAGTTCGAGGCCACCCTGAGAATACATAGTGAATTCCAGGTCAGCCTGAGCTAGACTGAGACCCTACCTTGAAAAGAGAGTCTAATAACCTTGAATTGTGTATAAAAACATGCTAACTCCTCTTTGATCATTTAAGCTGCCATGGTGGTGCATGCTTTTTTTTTTTTAAATATATTTTATTTTATTTATTTATTTATTTGAGAGCGACAGACAGAGAGAGGAAGAGGCAGAGAAACAGAGAGAATGGGCGCGCCAGGGCCTCCAGCCACTGCAAACGAACTCCAGACGCGTGCGCCCCTTGTGCATCTGGCTAACGTGGGACCTGGGGAACCGAGCCTCGAACCGGGGTCCTTAGGCTTCACAGGCAAGCGTTTAACTGCTAAGCCATCTCTCCAGCCCTGGTGCATGCTTTTAATCTCAGCATTTGGGAGGCAGAGGTAAGAGGATCATCATGAGTTAGAGGCCAGGCTGAGACTACATAGCGAATTCCAGGTCAGCCTGAGCTAGAGTGAGACCCTACCTCTGAAAACAAACAAACAAAAATTTTCCCCATAAAAGGAATAATATTATTAGCATGCCCCTTAGAAAGTTTGTTATTGTTACTTAGTACTGCATGTCAGCTGGTATTTTCTTTTTCTTTTTCTTATTATCCTAAAATAATAGAAAAAGCAGATGTGATAGAGAAAAACAGGGATATTATATATGCATTTTATATTGAACATGTATTAAATATTTTGTGACAATTTAGTAACATGAGCAGCAATATTGTGTAGTCTCAATAATAAAACATTGAAAGAAAATTACTGTAGCACCTATTGTCTTTTTTTTTTTTTTTTTTGGTTTTTCAAGGTAGGGTCTCACTCTAGCTCAGGCTGACCTGGAATTCACTATGTAGTCTCAGGGCGGCCTCGAACTCATGGCGGTCCTCCTACCTCTGCCTCCTGAGTGCTGGGATTAAAGGTGTGCGCCACCACGCCCAGCACACCTACTGTCTTGTTGCTGGGGCAAAACAGCCTACCAGAAGCAGTTTATGGAAGGATGGGGGTTATTTTGGCTTAGTTCTGGGGGGAGGTTTCACTGTGGCAGGGAAAGTGTGGTACAAGCAAACAGAAGGGTGTCACATCTTGTCACATTTGCTGGGATGGAGCAGCAAGCGTGCTCTGAGCAAGAATCCCATCTCGGTGGCAGCTGGCTCTGAACCCCCAGTGGGCAGGACTGATGAGCCTCAAGGCCCGCCGCACTGCCGTACTTCCGCAGCAAGCCTCCACCTCCAAAGGCCCCACCACTTCCTCAAGTCGCCACCAGCTGGGGACCGACTATTCAGAAAACACATGAGTCTGTAGGGGAACATTTCATTCAAATCACCACAGTTATGTTTATATTGATTTTCAATAAAGTGATTTAAGGAACAAAACATATTTTCATAATTAAATTATTTTTTTCAGGATTTTAACATCTAAACCTATCCTTTTTCAAAGAAAAAAATTTTATGTATCTATTTTATTTATTTATTTGATACAGAGAGAGGGGGAGAGAGAGAGAGAGAAAGAGTGAAAGTGGGCATGCCAGGGCCTCCAGCCACTGCAAACAAACTCCAGATGCATGAGCCACCATTAAACCTACTCTTTTTTTTTTTTAAATTTTTATTGACATTTTCCATGATTATAAAATATATCCCATGGTAATTCCCTCCCTCCCCACCCCCACACTTTCCCATTTGAAATTCCATTCTCCATCATATTACCTTGCCATTACAGTCATTGTAATTATATATATACAATATAAACCTACTCTTTTAAAAAACTTTTTTTCTTTTTGAAGCACAGTTTCACTGTAGCCCAGGCTGACCTGGACCTCACTCTGTAGCCCAGGTTGGCCTTGCACTCATGGAGATCCTCCTATCTCTGTATCCTGAGTGCTGGGATTAAAGGAGTATACAACCATGTCTGGCTAAGAAACCTTTTTCTTTTTTTGTAATTAAAAAATGTATTTAGTTTATTTATTAGAGACAGGGAGGGGGAGAGAGAGTAAGAATAGGTGCATTAGGGCTTCTAGCATGTGCCACCACGTGCATCCGATTTATGTGGGCACTGGGGAATCAATCCTGGGTCCGTAGGCTTCACAGGCATGCACCTTAACCACTAAGCCATCTCTGCCCCTTTTTATAATAATAATAATAATAATAATTTTTTTTTTTTTTGAGGTAGGGTCTCACTCTAGCTCAGGCTGACCTGGAATTCACTTTGTAGTCTCAGGGTGGCCTTGAATTTACAGCGATCCTCTTGCCTCTGCCTCCCAAGTGCTGGATTAAAGGCATGCACCACCACGCCCAGCCATATATATTTTTTAATGTATGTGTGTGTGTGTGTGTGTGTGTGTGTGTGTGTGTGTGTGTGAGAGAGAGAGAGAGAGAGAGAGAGAGAGAGAGAGAGAGAGAGAGGAGGGGGGGAATTGGCACACCAGGGCCTCTAGACACTGCAAACAAAGTCCAGATGTGTGTGCTGCCTTGTGTGCATGTGCGACCTTGCATGCTTGCATCATACTTATGTGGGACCTGGAGAATCAAACGCAGGTCCTTAGGCTCTGCAGGCAAGCACCCTAACCACTAAGCCATCTCTCCAGCCCAGAAACATTTTTTATTGGCAATATTCACATATATAAATATAAAATGTATTTTGTTTTCGAGGTAGGGTCTCACTCTCGCCCAGGCTGACCTGGAACTCACTATGTAGTCACAGGGTGGCCTCGAACTCATGGAGATCCTCCTACCTCTGCCTCCTGAGTGCTGGGATTAAAGGCATGCACCGCCACTCCCGGCTCTATAAAATGTATTTGATCACAACTCCTGTCTGTTATACCTTTTTTTAAAAATTGCCCTGCCCTTCCAATGAACCCATTTCCAACTTATCTCTCTTTTACTGTGATGTCTTATTGCCCTTTCCTCCCACGTATTTGAAGAACAAAGTGGATAGGAGTCCTCTTTCTGCCATGACTCCCCATCACTCCATTCAAAGCAATCCATACACAGATATAGGCTTGATATTAACACTCTGCCATTTAGGCAGTTATCCAGAGGAGGAGGTAGAGACAAATACATGAGAAAAGTGGTCGATGGCAAGAGATAGGTTGGGAATTAATGATAAATTTGGTAAGAAATAATTAAGCCAATGGTAGAAATTTGGATGGTCATAGTGGATTTGATGTATTGTTGGGGGTGGACTTATGGGTGTTATAGCCAAATGCATACTTTTTTAACTTTTTATTGGTTGTTTTATGAGAAAGAGAGAGAGAAAGAAAGGATAAATGAGCAGCAGGGTCTCTTGCCAATGCAAACAGAACAGCAGGTATTTGTCCCACTCTGTGCATCTGGTGTTATGTGGTGTGGTGGTTTGATTCAGGTGTCCCCCATAGATTTATGTGTTCTGAATGCTAGCTTTCCAGCTGGTGGCAGTTTGGGAATGGGAGCCTCCTGGAGGTGATGTATTGTTGGGGGTGGGCTTATGGGTGTTATAGTCAGCTTCCCATTGCCTGTGTTTGGCACCCTCTCCTGCTGATGTTGGCCAGGAGGTGACGTGACGTCCACCCTCTGCTCATGCCAGGTTTCCCCTGCCATCATAGAGCTTCCCCTGGAGTCTATAAGCCAAAATCAACCATCTCCTCTGATAAGCTGCTCTTGTTCGTTTTTTTTTTTTTCCTGCCAGCAATAAGAAGCTTACTGCAACATGTAAGTGGTGGGCAATTGAGCCTAGGCCAGCAGGTTTTGTAAGCAAACACCTTTAACTGCTGAGCCATCTCCCCAGCCCCTAGATACTTTATTTTATTGAATGTGAATTGGCTGGTTTAATGAAAATCTCCTCTTGATCTATGAAAATAAATGGATCATGCAAACATTTGATGAACTGTGCCTGGGTTTGGATACAGCTTGGTTAATAAGACCCTATCCTGGGAACACATTGCATGGTTATATTCCTCCTTGGACACTTCCAATATACATGCACACCTGTATCTGTGGCTTTATGAATGCAATTAATCATTAACATATTTATTTTATTTTAGGTACTAGAAATTGAACTCAGGATGTCATTCATGCTGGGCAAAGACTACACCACTAAACCATTCCCCTACCCCCCAACACCTTTATTTTATTATTTTAATTATTTGAGAGAGAAAGAGGGAAGGGGGGGGGAGGAAAGAAAGAAAATGGGTACATCAGGGCCTCCAGCCACTGCAAACAAACTCCAGATGCATACACCACCTTGCACATGTGGCTTACCTGAGCCCCGGGGAATTGAACCTGGGTCCTTTAGCTTTGCAGGTAAGCACTTTAACCACTAAGCCATCTTTCCAACCCACTCCTTTTTAATTTTTTTTTTATACTGTGCACTGGATCTAGCCCAGGACCTCATTCCTGCTAGGCAGATCCACTACCACTGAATTATCTCTCCATCTTGTGAGTGTTTCACAAAGCAATAATCTCAATGGAATTTCAAAGGGGAAAGTGTCAGGGGGACGGGAGGGAATTACCATGGGATTTTTTTTTATAACCATGGAAAATGTTAATAAAAATTAAAAAAAAAAATCTCCACAGGGTGGCTGATGTTGGAAGAAAATACCAGAAAGATTTACAAATTAAAAAATTTTATCTTTTAAAGTGTTCTGCTTTTTCATATCTTATAATGGTACACATTATATGATACAACATAAACAGTATACATAGAGTGAGATTTGGGGTCAAAATGTTTTATTGAAATAATTTTAAAACTTGATATTTAAAAAAAATTTTTAATTTATTTTTATTTATTTATTTGAGAGCAACAGACAGAGAGAGAAAGAGGCAGAGAGAGAGAGAGAGAGAGAGGAAGAGAGAGAGAGAGAGTGTAGAGTGGACGTGCCAGGGCCTCCAGCCACTGCAACGAACTCCAGACTCATGAGCCCCCTTGCGCATCTGGCTAACGTGGGAATTGAGCCTCAAACCGGGGTCCTTAGGCTTCACAGGCAAGCGCTTAACCGCTAAGCCATCTCTCCAGCCCCAAACTTGATATTTTTGTTTTTCTATTTTGATATCATTTTCCCCCTCCTATAGGGACTTGATGTCTTGGGGCTGCAGAGATGGTTTGGAGGTTAAATGTACTTACTTTTCAAACCTGCTGGCCTGGGTTTAGTTCCCCAGTACACATACAAGCCATATGTACAATAATTCCCCAGTACACATAAAAGCCATATGTACAAAATGGTGCATGCACCTGGAGCTCGTTTACAGTGGCAGGTGGCCCATGGCACACCCATATATACCATATACACACAAACTCTCGCTCTCTCAAATAATTTTTTTTTTAACATTTTCCATGATTATAAAATATATCCCATGGTAATTCCCTCCCTCCCCACCCCCACATTTTCCCATTTGAAATTCCATTCTCCATCATATTACCTCCCCATTACAATCATTGTAATTACATATATACAATATCAACCTATTAAGTACCTTCCTCCCTTCCTTTCTCTTCCCTTTATGTCTCCTTTTTAACTTACTGGCCTCTGCTACCAAGTATTTTCCTTCTCATGCAGTAGCCCAATCATCTGTAGCTAGGATCCACATATGAGAGAGAACATGTGGTGCTTGGCTTTCTGGGCCTGGGTTACCTCACTTAGTATAATCCTTTCCAGATCCATCCATTTTTCTGCAAATTTCATAACTTCATTTTTCTTTACCGCTGAGTAGAACTCCATTGAATAAATATGCCACATCTTCATTATCCACTCATCAGTTGAGGGACATCTAGGCTGGTTCCATTTCCCAGCTATTATAAACTGAGCAGCAATAAACATGGTTGAGCACGTATTTCTAAGGAAATGAGATGAGTCCTTTGGATATATGCCTAGGAGTGCTATAGCTGGGTCATATGGTAGATCAATCTTTAGCTGTTTTAGGAACCTCCACACTGTTTTCCACAATGGCTGGACCAGATTCCATTCCCACCAGCAGTATAGAAGGGTTCCTCTTTATCCACATCCCCGCCAACATTTATGATCATTTGTTTTCATGATGGTAGCCAATCTGTCAGGAGTGAGATGGAATCTCAATGTAGTTTTAATCTGCATTTCCCTGATGATTAGTGACGTAGAACATTTCTTTAGATGCTTATATGCCATTCGTATTTCTTCCTTTGAGAATGCTCTATTTAGCTCCATAGCCCATTTTTTGATTGGCTTGTTTGATTCCTTATTATGTAACTTTTTGAGTTCTTTGTATATCCTAGATATTAATCCTCTATCAGATATATAGCTGGCCAAGAATTTTTCCCATTCTGTAGGTTGCCTCTTTGCTTTTTTCACTGTCTCCTTTGCAGTGCAAAATCTTTGTAATTTCATGAGGTCCCAGTGATTAATCTGTGGTTTTATTGCCTGAGCAATGGGGGTTGTATTCAGAAAGTCTTTGCCAAGACCAATATGTTGAAGGGTTTCCCCTACTTTTTCCTCTAGCAGATTCAGAGTTTCAGGTCTGATGGTAAGGTCTTTAATCCATTTGGACTTAATTCTTGTGCATGGTGAGAGAGAAGAATCTATTTTCATCCTTCTGCAGATATATATCCAGTTTTCAAAACACCATTTGCTGAAGAGGCTGTCTCTTCTCCAATGAGTATTTTTGGCATTTTTATCGAATATCAGGTGGCTATAGCTACTTGGGCTTACATCTGGGTCCTCTATTCTGTTCCACTGATCTACATGTCTGTTTTTGTGCCAGTACCATGCTGTTTTTGTTACTATGGCTCTGTAGTATAGGTTAAAATCAGGTATGGTGATACCACCAGCCTCATTTTTGTTGCTCAGTATTATTTTAGATATTCGAGGTTTTTTGTGATTCCAAATGAATTTTTGGATTGTTTTTTCGATTTCCATTAAGAAAGGCTTTGGAATTTTGATAGGGATTGCATTAAATGTGTAGATTGCTTTAGGTAAGATTGCCATTTTCACAATATTGATTCTTCCAATCCAGGAACAAGGGATGTTTCTCCACTTTCTATTGTCTTCTGCAATTTCTCGCATGAGTGTTTTAAAAATTTAAATTTAAATTTAAAAATTAAAAAAAATTGAATTAATTAATTTATTTGACAGAGAAAGAAGGAGAGAGAGAATGGCACACCAGGGCCTCCAGCCACTGCAAACAAACTCCAGACGTTTGTACCCCCTTGTGCATCTGGCTAACGTGGGTCCTGGGGAATCGAACCTGGGTCCTTTGGCTTTGCAGGCAAACGCCCTAACTGTTAAGCCATCCCGCCAGCCCAAATAAAAAAGCTAAAAAACCTAGATATTTGAAGTTAAGGGAGAAGTGTGATGTCCAGTACTGCAAAGTAAACCAAACCTAACACAGTTTAAAAATTATTCTTAGGCCTCAGTACTCAAAAGACTACTTGGCCACAGAAGAGGATAGAGTTGACAGTATACTCGAAGAGTCACTTGTATCTTAGAAAATGTCTACTCCAGGTAATATCAGGTCAAATTCCTGTACAGGAACTGTGGCTGTAACCAGTGATCATGAGAGAGGCATCTTAAGAAGAGAAGAGATGATAGCCCTTCCCACACTGACAGACTGCTGATCTCACCACTCATAATCCACAGCCCCATGGGGGATAGCAGCAATCGTACTAAGGAAGGACCCTCAATGGAGTGGGGAGCAGGGAGGAGGGATATGATGGTTCCAACGTATGATGTGTTTGTACAAAGGTTCCATTAAATAAAAAAGGAATAAATATGGGGGAGGGGAACACCCACCCACCCAACCAACCAGAGGAAAAAGGAGAACAGGTCTAAGAGTTGGCAGAACTAGCCTAAACTTTGAACTCTGTCACTTCCTAGTGGCATTACTCATCTGTGAAGCAGGAATAGAAATCCTTGCAGGGATGCTGTGAAGGTTAAAAGAGATAGTGTATGTGATAAGCGGGGTTCAGCACACGGCACACAGCAGCTGCGCTCTGACGTGGAACCCCGTTAACAGTTCCATTGACAGAGCACTGGGAGGTAGTGATTGATGGCATGGAGTCTGAAGTAGGTTTGTCTGAGCTGGCATCCTAGCATTAACGAGGTTAAACTCAACCCGGTGATAGTAATCAACACTTTGATTCACTTTGTCATGTGACATATGCAAAAGAAAAAAAAAAAAAAGACGTGTCATGGGCCTGGCTACGCAATGAACAGCAAGGAAGTGACCAGATATAGGGAGGATGGATGTGGCTAGTTTATCTGTCACGTACACTTCAGTCACTCAGGCTTCTAGCTACTGCTCACATCTTGGGACATCATCTTTTGTTTTCTCCTCGTCGACTACTTCTTTCTCAGCAGAGTATGGATTTAGTTTTTCAGTCACGTAAAGTACAGAGACAGTTTCAGGATGATTTCTATTCTCCCAAATAAACTCATATTCCGTTTCAATTCATAGTGACGGGGGTACAGATGCAGACTCTTCCTGCATAGCATGGTCAGCCAGCTGCAGACCTTGAACTTAAATCAGCCTCAGTCCAGAGGACCGGTGGGCAGGAGGGTTTGGTGGCAGGATGGACATCTATGTTGATATAAATTGTCTAGCAATGAAGTAAACGTAGTTTAAAAACTTAAAAAAACACCTCACAGTGATGGGACCGAGGATGAAACTCTATTGGTGGAGTTCTTGCGGAGCACGTGCAAAGCCTTGGGTTTGATCCACACGCTGCATAAACTCTCTGGGGTGGCCCCCACCTGTGAAGATGGCAACTCCAGCATTGGGAAGGTGAAAGCAGGACGGTCAGAAGTTCAAGGTCATCTTCAGCTACACAGAGAGTTTGAGGCCAGCCTGGACTACATGAGACCCTGTCTCCTAGGTGTAAATAAATATTTACTCACAGTGACTTCCTTCTCTCCCACAGCCACTGTGGATGTCATCTGATCTTTAGCCCCATAGGACATGAGAATTAAGAGAAGAGCGAGTTGGTCCCTTTTGAACTTTTATGGAAGATTTGTGATAAGTAGTGGTCTGCCATGACTGAATACTGGAAGGGTCTGTTGTGTCCTTAAAATGGTGTAAGGAAGCAAAGGCCAGAGCTCTGGGAGCCATGGTGGCCACTCTGCCTAGTAGAGTGGCTATCTCGTTTGGACTTCCTCAATTGCAGCACCTTAGTTAGATTTTTTTTTTCTTTCTTTCTTTCTTTTTTTTTTTTTTCTGAGGTAAGGTCTCACTCTGACCCAGGAATTCACTATGGAGTCTCAGGGTGGCCTTGAACTCACAGCGATCCTCCTACCTCTGCCTCCCGAGTGCTGGGATTAAAGGCATGCGCCACCACGCCCGGCTCACCTGAGACAGAGAGAGAGCGCTAGCGAGCGAGACAGGGAGAGAGAGAATGGGCACTCCAGGACCCCCAGCCACTGCAAATGAACTCCAGACGCATATGCCACCGTGTGCATCTGGCTTATGTGGGTCCTGGGGAATCGAACCTGCATCCTTAGGCTTCACAGTCAAGCACCTTCGCAGGCAAGCACCTCAACAGCTGAGTCATCTCTTTCAGCCCCTAGAAAACTTTCATGGGAAGTAATAAATAAACTTTGAGTTAAAAGATTCAGTCAAATTAGGAAAAAGGGTTCAAGAGTGCTACACAGCGGTTCTCAAAAGCGGGAGATTTTCTCAGTCTCGAGTATTTGTCTTGACTCCCACAACTTTCCACTACCTTCAAGCAGCTCAGGGCCTGGAAACTTCAGGTTTGCCTCTAGAGGGCGCTCGAGTCTCTGTGAACCCTCCCCCAGTGGCTTAACTGGTTGGAATTCCATTACCAACAAGTTCCTGAAGGTTATGTGGAAAGGCAGAATGCCAGAGTCCTGTTGGGTGTCCTGGGCTCTGTTAGCCTCAGGGCCAGGGTCTTTCTCTTTCTCCTTTGGCTCAGGAAATTCTCTGAATTCTCTCCACTGTACCCTTGCCAGCGCCTTTCCCACTCTGCATTATTTTTCAAGTTACTGTGAAAAAAATACCTGACCAAAGCAACAGAAGGAAAAAGGGCTGATTTTGGTTGTCAGTTTGAGGGCAAGTTCATCATGGTGGAGAAGTAATGGCAGCAGGAATTGGCGGCAGCTGGTCACATTATATCCACAGTCAGGATGGAGAGAGAGAGAAAGAGGGAGAGAATGCTACTCAGCTCACTTTCTTGTATTTAGTCTGGAACCCCAACTCATGGAATGGTGTCACCCACATTTAGGATGAGTCTTTCTGCCACAATCAACCAAACCTAGAACTTCCCTCACAGACATGCCCAAAGGTTTGCTTAGTAAGTGATTCTAGATCTTGTCTAACCATACCAAACCCACCTCCTGTCAACTTGACGCTCAAACATACCACTTTCAAGTTATAATCTTTCACCTCTTGTCCCCATAGATTCATGGCCATTTCGTAATGCAAAATACATCCAGTCCAACTTCAAAAGTCTCCATAGTCTTTAACAATTCCAACACTGTTTACAAGTCCAAAGTCTAAGTCTTTCCTGAGACACAAGGCAATCTCTTAATTGTGAGCTCCTATAAAATAACAAGTTACATAATCCCAACATCAAATGGCACAGAATAAACATTCCTATACCAACAGAGAAGAATGGGGGAGACGTAGCAAGGAGATATCAGACCAGAGCAAGACTGAAGCCCATAGGGAAAGTGCCAAATTCTGCAGCCCCATGTCTACCATTTTGGGGTTCATGATGGGATTATTGGAACACCACAGGGCTTATGTAGCCTCTTTCGTGGCCTGGCTCCCCTCCATGCCTGCAGCTTTCCACAGTGGACATGTCTTTGTCGTGGGGGGTTGACACCCAGTAAGTACATAATGTAGGCTTTGCCTCCACAGTTTCTTTTTTTTATTTAATTTTTTTGTTTATTTATTTGAGAGCAACAGATAGAGAGAGAAAGAGGCAGGAAGAGAGAGAGAGAGAGAGAGAGAGGAGAGTGGGCATGTCAGGGCTTCCAGCCACTGTAAACGAACCCCAGACGCGTGCGCCCCCCTGTGCATCTGGCTAACGTGGGTCCTGGGGAATTGAGCCTTGAACTAGGGTCCTTAGGCTTCACAGGCAAGTGCTTAACCGCTAAGCCACCTCTCCAGCCCTCCACAGTTTCTTGATGTGGTCTCTCGGTGCCTCCTTGCATGTACCCTGCCACACACTTCCTAGCTGGCTTGGCTTATCAAACCTTGATGTGCTATTCTATGACCTCTCATTCTCGCATCTTCATATTTACAAAAGAGGTCTTATCACATGAACAATACCAACAAGTTCTGCCGCCAACTCAAGATACAGCCTGGCCCCTTTGGATCACAGTTGCGTGGGCCTCTGTGTTCCTTCAAGGCTGACCTTGCTGGGACACTTCTCTGGGTGGTTGTTTTTGAGCATCATTCCTTCAGCAGCATTCTCAGTTAAGGTTCTCTCCTTTCAAATGAATTTACATTTCTCACAAGTTGGAAATACCCTTCCAAGGGTGGGGTCTTGCCCTCAGGGCATGGAGTAGTTTGAATCCATGGCCCCATAGACTCAGGTTTTTATGAAAATCAAGTTTACAACTTCAGCCCCTAGCGGGCAGATTCCCGCTACAGGGTGGTGGTGGTGGAGGGATCTGAATACTGGCCCAAGGGAGTGCAGGGAGGTCTGAGCTCTGGTGGGGTCCCTGTTAGCTGCTTTTTGGTGCTGGTTGGCTGCTGGTGATTTCTCTGTGTTTGAATTTGTGAATGGGAGCCAGCTTCTTCCACCATTGATGGAACTTCCCTTGGCTCTGTAAGCTTGAAAGAAATCCCTTCTTCCCATAAAACTGCATCTGGTTTGGCTGTTCATCCCAGCAATGTGAAACTGTCGACTAAATGGCACCTTGCCCTATTGTTCTAGTGCCCTTGGGAGAGCCTCTTTTATTATACTAATCTCTAGCAGCTATGCATGCTTTCTCTATAACCTCCTTGTTGGCAACTTGAAACTTTCTCACATCTCTTTCCTTGTCAGGCTTTGTATTTTTCATATCTGTCTGCTCTCTATTTTTTAATTTAATTTTTTTATTATCATTGCCATTATTTATTTGGTCAGGAGGCAGGACTCAGATGTTTTGTGTGTGTTTTTTTTTTGTCTTGTTTCAGTGCTGAGGATTGAACCCAGGACCTTGGCATGGTAGGCAAGAGTGCTAACATTGGGCTATAACCTGAGCTATGTTCTCATCCACTATATATCTGAACAACAGCAGTGAGCAGCAGTAGTGAATCACAATCTAAATGCTATCCTGTGCTGAAATTTCTTCCATCCAACAAACTACTTTATTACTTTTGAATTCAGTCTCAATCAAGTTCTCAGGACACAGGCAGAATGAATCTCAATTCTTTGCAAGAATATAATTTGAACTGGAGCGCCCTTAAATTTTTTAAAAAAGTTTTATTTTATTTATTTATTTGAGGGTAACAGACATACGGAGAAAGAAAGAGGGAGAGGGAGAGGGAGGGAGAGAGAGAGAGCGAGAGGGAGGGAGGGAGGGAGGGAGGGAGGGAGGGAGGGAGGGAGGGAGAGAGAATGGGTGCACCAGGGTCTCAAGCCACTGCACATGAACTCCAGATGTATGCACCACCTTGTGTATCTGGCTTATGTGGGTACTGGGGAATTAGCCTCAACCAGGGTCCTTAGGCTTGATAGGCAAGTGCTTAACCAGTAAGCCATCTCTCCAGACCCCTGAAGCTCCCTTTTTGACAGAGACCTTGTCCCTGTGAAGCCTCTTTTTTTTTTTTTCTTTTTTTTTGTTTTCCGAGATAGGGTCTCACTCTTGCCCAGGCTGACCTGGAATTCACTATGTAGTCTCAGGGTGGCCTCGAACTCACAGTGATTCTCCTACCTCTGCCTCCCTAGTGCTGGGATTAAAGGTATGCGCCACCACGCCCGGCTTTCTGTGAAGTCTCTTGAGCCAGGTCTCCACTGCTTGCATTTCTGTTGGCGTTCTGGTCTTCCAAATCCCCAGCAGATGTACCACGGATCTTTGCTTCCAGCATTCCATGGTGTCTTTAGCTTATAGCTACAAACTCTTCCACGTTCTTCCTGCAAACCATTTCCAAAAGCCTGAGAACCATACAGTCAGGTTTATCACAGCAATGGCCCCATTTCTCATTATCATTTTTTTTTTATAAATTACTTTTTTGGTTGCTCTTGAAAACTACCTGACAAAAGCAACATATAGAGGAAAGGATTTATCTTGATTCAGTTTGAGAGTGCAGTCGATCACAGCAGGGAGATCACGGTGGCAGGAGCATGAGGCAGCTGGTCACATTGCATGCATACTTAGGAAAGAGAGAGAGAGAGAGAGAGAGAGAGAGGGAGGGAGGAATGCTGGTGTTCTTTTTATTCAGTCTAGGACCCCAGCCCATGGAAAGGTACCACCTACAAGTAAGATGGATCTCTCACAAACATGCCCCGAGGTTTGTCTTCTAGGTCATTCTAGATCCTGTCTGTCTGACAATATTAATCATCACACAAGCTCACCTGAAGGATGTCGGCGGGGGAGCTGTCACTTTCCCAGCAGTGTCCATTCTCAGGGTTCTACTGGTCTTGGTGATAGTTCCAAATCCCTTTACTTTGCCTCAACAAGGGCACGGGACCCTTGAGGTTGCCTGGCCTCAGGGTTTGTCACTGGGAGGATCTCAGAGCAACTGCAGGTAGACTTGCCAACTAAATCAAGCCTTGTAAACTATCCTCAAGGAAGCACCATGATTTCAGTTTTTAGGCAAAAGAGTAAGTGAAAAGAATTTCTTTTATGTCAACCCGAAGAGAGGCAGTTTTGACCTCTCTGTCCTCAACTGACTATTTGCTTGAACTAAGAAACATTCACATGGAAAAGCTGTCATTAATACGGGTGACCTGAAGGTTAATATAGCCCAGGGAATGTGTTTCATTGTTCTGTATTATTTGTTCCCCTTTTGTGACATTCTGGGGCCAAGGGAACTGCATAGTTCCAGTCTTCTGTCCAGTAGCACATTACTAATTGCATACTTTAAAACACAGACTTATGTTGGTTTGTTTGGCTATATTGGAGGCAAATCCTTGTAGGGGTTATAAAGCGTCAAGGTTATAAACTTCATGAGGCTTTCAGGCAAATGAGGAATTTTTATTAATTCTTTAAATGCAAAGGGCCAGTAATGTCTCCACCTGTCACACCCCCTGCAGAGCTCTAGGTAGGAAAGGATTGTAGCCTGCTCAGCTGGGGGCCCAGCGGGAGGAAAATCTGATAATTCAGAAGTTCTCTACTATCAAATAGGATGGCTGAATAGAAAAGGCCCCCTTTCTTCCTGACTCCTAAAAGAAAACGTATCAAGTAAGATGCAAAACAGAGAATCCCTCTCACTTGTCCCCCTTGGTAGGACATATTTTATAATGACATCCGCATAAACTTGGCAGCCACTCAGTGATTCAGGTAAATTGTTAACTATTGTATTTTTTTTTACAACACCACAATTCAATGTGATCCTAAAACAAGACTTCTTTTATTTTAAGCATGTGGTTCACAGCTCTATTTTAGATGTCCTTGAATATTCCTTCTGAGGAACTTTTAAGAGTGTATGTATCTTTTTTTTTTTTTTTTTTTTTTTTAATATATATGAGGAGCAAAACCCTATCACCTTTGGTGACTTGGGACCAAGGGTATATTGGGTTCCCTTGAAACAGATCCTAAGTCTGTCTTCTGTGACCAAGTCAGCTCTGGACAAATTTTCACCTTTTATCACACTCCTGAAACCAGGCATTGTTCCCTAGCTGTGCGCCTGTTTAAAATCCATACAGTAGAAGGAGATTGCTTGGATCTAGTGGGCCGAGGAGTCTCCAACCTGCCTGTGAGCCTAGCACATCAACAATAAAAGACAAGCTTCAGGTAACTAAATGCTCTGCTCTGTGAGGTCAGGCACCAAGGTCTCACTACGTAGCTCTCGCTGGCTTGGACCTCACTACATAGACCAGGCTCCTGCCTCAGTCTCCTGAGAGCAGGGGCCATAGGCATGTACTACCACAACCAGCTCTGCTCTGGTCTTCACTCCCCTTTCTATCCTCAGCGCCTTAGTGCCTGGTACAGTATGAACAAGCATTCCACAAGCAAACAAACGGGTGAAGCATTGGATAGAATTTTCCTTTTTTTTCCCCTACTGTGGAGGATATTTAAAACTTTTTAAGGGCTGGAGAGATGGCTTAGCGGTTAACGCACTTGCTTGTCAAGCTTAAGGACCCAAGTTCAATTCTCTAGTACCCACCTAACTCAGATGCCCAAGGTGGCGCATGTGTCTGGAGTTCGTTTGCAGTGGCTGGAGGCCTTGGCATGCCCATTCTCTCTCTCTTTCTCTGTCTCTCTCAAATAAATAAATAAAGAAAACATTTTTAAAAACTTTAAAAAATATTTTATTTTTATTTATTTATTTGACATAGAAAGAGGGAGAGAGAGAGAGAGACAGAGAAAGAGAGAGAGAATGGGCACGCCAGGGCTTCCAGTACTGCAAATGAATTCCAGACACTTGTGCCCCCTTGTGTATCTGGCTAATGTGGGTCCTGGGAAATCAAACCTAGGTTCTTTGGCTTTGTAGGCAAATGCCTTAACTGCTAAGCCATCTCTCCAGCCCCTTAAAAAAAAAAACTTTAAAAAATATCTTTATGGGGTTTAACGTGACAAATTTAGCACATGTATAGAATGTATAATGAT
Organism: Jaculus jaculus; assembly: GCF_020740685.1. NCBI lineage: Eukaryota > Metazoa > Chordata > Mammalia > Rodentia > Dipodidae > Jaculus > Jaculus jaculus. The sequence continues at coordinate 138,910,834 of NC_059107.1, forward strand.
CAAGAAAGTACAATTAGAACTTCCATCTTCAGAAAAAAAAATATATATATTTTTTTGTGTTAGGGACCTCTGGAATTTTTTTTTTCTAGTTCTATATAAAATATAAATTGGCTGGGCGTGGTGGCACACACCTTTAACCCCAGCACTCAGGAGGCAGAGGTAGGAGGATCACTGTGAGTTCGAGGCCACCCTCGAATTTAACATAGTAAATTCCAAGTCAGCATGGGCTAGAATGAGACCCTACCTCAAAAAACCAATACGTATATAAATTGGAGGCTGGCTATGGCAGTACATTTCTGTAATGCCAGCTACTCAGGAGGCTGAGACAGGAGGATCATAGGCTTGAAGCCAGTGACTTAGGGAGACTTTGTGTCAATAATAGTAATAAAAAAAGGGGTAGACTGTAGATCAGGGCTAGAGTACTTGCCTATTAGTTGAGAGGCCCTGGGTTCAATCCCAGGTACAGGAGGAGGGAAAGATAAATGGTTATAAACTGTGGTCATACTGCTGTGCTACAGAACACTTGGATTGCATCCTCTTATCTAACTAAATTTAAAATTCTCAAATATAAGTAAGTGCCATGGCAAAAATAAAATATGATTTTATTTAGAAAGTATTTCTAAAGTCATATTTTGTCATAATGGTTTTCTAAATGTAGTAAAATAAAGATAACATAAGATTTTCCATTCAAATCATTAAAAATTGTTTGTTTTATTTCTGTGTATGTATATGTGTGTTTATGTGTGTAAATATGGGTTCTTGTGTCCCAGGCTGGCCTTGAACTCATGGTGATCCTACTACTTTTGCCTCCTAAATGTTTGGATTAAATGTGTGTGCCACCATGCCTGGCTCAGAATTGTGGTTTCTTTATGTCTTCATGATGCCATAGGTCCTTCCTTTTCCAGGGTGCTCTCTGATAAGATTTTGGTGGTTGGGCAGACTGGAAAAGCCGTCCCCACATCCCAAGTCCAGGCTCCAGGGGAAGAGCACAAATCTTTGCTTTAATAGGAGAGTCCTTGTTCAAGGGAGAGCGTCAGTGGTCACTCAGTCAATATTGCTAATGCACATACTGGGCTATTCTTGACCTGTCTGCTCTTCTCCATGATCAGTCCAGTGTGGGGGAAACTTGAGGTTGTACTTCACAACCCTATATGAGTTTTAGTCAACTCTAAAGCACACGCTTTGGACCTAAGACTATAACTACAATTTTTTAAATTTTAATTTAATTAAATTAATTAATTAATTAATTTATTTTATTTTATTTTTTGTTTTTCAAGGTAGGGTCTCACTCTGGCTCAGGCTGACCTGGAATTCACTATGTAGTCTCAGGGTGGCCTTGAACTCTCGGCGATCCTCCTACCTCTGCCTCCCAAGTGCTGGGATTAAAGGTGTGCGCCACCACGCCCGGCTTATTTTATTTATTTTTGATATAGGTTCTTGTTCTAGCCCAGGCTGACCTGGAATTCACTATGTAATCTGAACTCACAGTGATCCTCTGCTCCCCTAATGCTGGGATTAAAGGAGTGCACCACCACGCCCGACCCCTTTCTGTCTTTTATTTTGCCTTGTGTCTGATAGACTGATTTCCTTCTGTGATTTGCCAGAGTTATCTATCTGAATTAAAGGTGTTAGTGCTAAACCACACTCCTGGCTTCACATTTGATGAATAATAATTATATTCAGATTGTAGTGAGCTATAGTGAGAGTTCACACGCATAAGGAATGCCAACGGAAGGTCAACTACAGAGGGAAAGACAAAAAAAAAAAAAAAAAATAGCCCAAGCTGGTTGGAGCTGCTGGTCCTGGCCATAGTTGGCTGCCTCTTGGGTTGTCCTGATCACCAGAGCCAGAATTAGCTGTGAGTGGGAGACTGTGCTTTCTGCTTCCAGCTCCCACCCCATGTTGATTCACATGGGCATTTCAAAAGGACCCACAAGTCCCAAATTATTTGCAATGAATACAAATTCTTCATTTCTAATTTTGGTCTTTTATTAAAGCCTACAAAGGAATTTGTGTACTTGATAGTTAAATAAGGGATTATGGGAACCAATATCTAAATTTGACTTTTTGACTGGCTTCCAGAAGTCACTTCTTGGACACGATATTGAAAGTTTATTTCCTTGGAAGTTATTTTCAAAAAGTTATCCTGTGGCAAAACCTACTCAGGCCATGGTATGGAATAAGAAAAGAGCTATTTTTACCTCCCTTCCTTTGTTCTCTTCTCACAAAAACTGCTTCTGCTCATTCAAAATTTATTTACCTTCTCAGCTGAAAGAATACATGAAGACGGCAGCTCTAACAAGGGCTCCAGAGCTCAATTTGGCTAAATCAGCCAAAATCGGGCCATCAGTGTGCAGGGAGGACACAATACCCAAGACTGACCTATTTCCTTTCACTGTCCTTTCCACTAGCATAGGAAATAGCCCTGTTTTTTTTTTTTTAATAGTAGGTAATTTTGATTCCTCTTTAACAGAAAGCAGGAAACTCCATCAGACATTATTTCACGAAGGTCATCTTAATTCATGCCTCATAACAGGTTGCAGAGAATTCTGAAATGACAGAAACGTCTCAAGTCACCACAGTCCATTTCCATAAGGACCCTTTATGCCCATGTTAAAGAAGTTAAGTCTGCACCGGGATATGTCCTTGCTATGTTAAGTGACATTTTCTCCAGTGTAGTTGATACTGTTAATCTCCCCTCTTGGAAGGAAAAAACAAAGCAAAACACATTTCTCTCAATTCTCTCTGAAAGCACTTGGAGAGTGTCTGTAGCCCAGTGTGTAAACTTGATGTCCTAGACATATAGATGGGACATTACTGACCTGCCATTAATACAGGATAACCCGAAGGGGAGAGGGTGAAGAAAACTTTCAGATAAAGGGGACAGTATGGGGAAAATATTTATTTTGGTTCATAGCTTTTTTCCCATGCTTGGTTGGCACCATTGCTTTGGGGCTTGTGGTTAAGGTGGGATGGTAGGATCTTGTAGTGAAGCAAACTGCTCACTTCACACCAGAGACAAAGGGAGGACGGGCTGGGGCCCCAGTGTGCCTTCCAAAGTCACACCTCTAGCAACCTCTCTAGGCCCCACCTCCTAAAGCTTCTAGCACTTCCTGGAAACACCACAGGCCACCCTTCAAACCACCACATCAGCTAATTGCAATGGACCAGCCTATTTGGGATCATGATTTGAGCAAAACAATTGTCCAAAGGACCTTTGAAGCAAATGGGAAATTTAAACATGAATTAGGTACTGGATACTATTAAAATATGATTGTTAGCTTTTTCTGGAGGGTTTTCAAGGTGGGGGTCTCACTCTATCCTAGGCTGACCTGGAATTCATTATGGAGTCATGGTGATCCACCTACCTCTGCTTTCTGAGTGCTGGGATTAAAGGCGTGCCCCACAGTGCCCTGCTCCATTGTTAGCTTTTTAAGATATAATTATTATGTTGTGAGTTATGTTAGATACAAGTATTTCTCTGTAGTTGAAATGACAGTAAGTTTGGCATTCGCTTTAAAATATTCCATGAAAGATAAAATAAACTTAGCTGAGTGCTGATTGTTAAAGCTGTGAACAATGAGATACAGTACAGTATTTGCTTTAAATTGTAAATTTCACAAAATACAAAGTTTGTTTTAAAAAGCATATTTATTATTTTTTTCATTGTTAACTTGTTACTGTCATTTTTCTAGTAGCAAAGGAGCAATATTTTACAACCAAGGCCTATCTTCTGTTACTTTTAATAATGATGAAGTAATTCAGTAGTCAATTATTAAACTGAATAATTACAATGATGCCTAACTTTGTTATTTAGTAGTAGCTACTATATCCCAGATACTTTAGAAATAATAATTATTGTTCAGGTAGGTTTTATTTTTCCACTTTTTAATTATTTTTTTAAAGTTACTTTTTATTATTTTTATTTATTTATTTGAGAGTGACAGAGAGAGAGAGAGAGAGACAGAGAGAGAGAGAGAGAAAGAGAGAGAGAGAATGGGCACGCCAGGGTCTCCAGCCATTGCAAAGGAACTCCAGATGCATGCTCCCCCTTGTGCATCTGGCTAATGTGGGTCCTGGGGAATCGAGCCTCGAACCAGGGTCCTTAGGTTTCACAGGCAAGCACTTAACTGCTAAGCTGTCTCTCTAGCCCTAATTATTATTTATTTATTTATTTATTTACTGATTTATGAGGGAGAGAGAATGGCAGATAGAGAGAGAAAGAGAATGGGCATGCCAGGGCCTCTAAGCCACTGCAAACGAATTCCAGATGCATACACCACCTTGTGCATCTGGCTTACGTATGTACTGGAGAACTGAATCTTAGTTCTGAGGATTCATAGGCAAGTGCCTTAACTGCTAAGCCATCTCTTCAGCCCTATTACACTTTTGAAGTTGAGGAAACTGAAGCTGAAAACCAGATCAAAATCTGGCTGGAGAGATGGCTTAGCAGTTAAGGCACTTGCCTATGAAGCCCAAGGACCCGGGTTCAATTTCCCAGGCCCACGTAAGCCAGGTGGCGCATGTGTGGCGGTGCCTAGAGGCCCTGGTGCACCCATTCTCTCTCTCTCTCCCTTTCCCTCTGTCTCAAAAAAAACAATTAATTTAAAAAAAAATAAAAAAAGATCAAAATCACTAGCATAAAGTGAGTAGGGCTAGCAATGGCGGAACCAGAGTTTTAGGCGTACATCTATGTAATTCCAGCGACCTGTGCTTGTTTCACGACTATTCTGCCTCTCATTCTTCTCTTGGCATTCAGGGTCCCGCTAACTAGTACTAGCCAAGTCAATGCCTAAATAGGATGATTCTCTTAAACTGTAAATCAGAGCGTGCCCCCCCTTCTGCTGAAAACCTTCCAGACTTCTTGTCGCACAAGGAGTACAATCCCCGATGTTTGCAGAGTCTGCAGGGCCCTTTGTGGTCACCTACCTCTCTGTCACCCCATTCTGCCTCCTGTCAGCTTCTCTTTGCTTATTCCGCCCCGGCCCTGCTTGCATCTCAAGCTCTTGCCCTCAGATGTCTGGGGCATTCTTCGTATGCCCATCACCTGCTATTCCCTCTGCTCACTTGTTTTCCTTCCCGTCATTTCCTTCACTCTTTGTTCCTCGACAGAAAAAGACTCCCCCGACCATCTGTATGAAACAGCACTCCCACCAGTTTCCTCTTTTCCTCCCTGCCCATCTTTCTTTTTCTTCATAGCATCTATCACTGTCTGACATTTTAGGCGCTTATTTGTTTATCTACCCCTCCCCCACCCATTAGAATGTGGACACAGTGAATGGGGCCTAACCAAGGCTTTGTCTCTTTCTTCACAGCTGTATGTCTAGCTCCTAGAATAGCAAATGGCCAATAATGTGAATAATTGCATCTTTGAATAACTCAACCTCATCATCATCATCATCATCGCTCGTGCCCAGATCAGACACTCTGTGAGACTGACAGGGTCCGGCAGCGCCGGCTGTTCCCTGTTCTCTGATCCAGGCATCGTGGGAAGATTTGTATTCTACATCCATCATTATCTACTCGCCGAACTGTGAGCAAGGCCCTTAATTCTCTTTGCTCTTAGATTCATCACATATAAAATAGAGATAATAAGTACTAGGTAATTATGTAGAATATCTTTTTATGGTAAATCAGAAGCTCTCTCTTCAGCTCCATAAATGTTCTTTGCTTGCATAATTCAAGACAGCTTATCATGCAGCCAAGAGCTCTGAAAAGCCTTTGGCTGGCAACTAAGGAAAGCCAGCATTGGTTGATTCATTCTCTCTCTCTCTCTCTCTTGTTTGAGCTTGTAGATGGCAGGGAATAACCCCTCTGATTTATTAAATTAGCTTCTCCAGTGTGCTTTCTGCTGCCAGATGATCACTCCTAATTTGATAACAATCACTTTCCTCTTAAAAAATATTTTATTTTTATTTATTAGTTGGAAAGAGAAAGAGACAGAGAGAGAGAATGAATGAGAATGGGCATGTCATGGTCTTCAGCCACTGCAAATGTACTCCAGATGCATGCCCCACCTTGTGTGTCTGCCTTACATGGGTCCTAGGAAATTGAACCTGGGTCCTTTGGCTTTGCAACCAAGTGCCTTAAGTGCTAAGCCATCTCTCCAGCCCCAGGTTTTTCTTTTTCTCTTTTTGGTTTTCCAAGGTAGGTTCTTGCTCTAAACCTGGCTGACTTGGAATTCACTATGTAGTCTCAGGCTGGCCTTGAACTCACAGCGATCCTACCTCTGCCTCCCAAGTGCTGGGATTAAAGGCGGGCACCACTATGCCCAGCCAGCCAATCACTTTCTATTGGGGATTAGGTGCTACATAAATGGCAGTGGCCTCCACTGGATCTCTCTTACATTCTTCTTTTTTTAAGCTGAAATCTCCATTTTGCCAAAAGTTTATACAAAGACTTTGTGTAGTTACAATTTTTTAGGACTTAAGAAATCAGCTGTTTTTATGAGATAACCTCAAAATATGAAGAGATCTTGGCTAGGATGTAAAGTTTTTTTTTTTCTTTTTTTAATGGAGCCAAAATATGATGCAGTGGTAAAAATGATTTTAATCCCAAGTAGCTTTCTTGGGGGGTTGAGTGGAAAGTAGTGTAACCACAGGAATGTACATTAACAAAAGTAATAAGGTAATTAAATAACACACAAATGTTGTATTGTCTGAGTATTAATGCTTGAAGATCATTTCTCAGTTTATAATGGCAAAGGGAATTTATGTGAAGATTATTTGACGGGGATCATTTTGTGCCACAAGATATATGCAGGTTAAGATAGTCAACAATGCTTTTTCTTCTTTTTTTTCCCCCGTGAGTTAGTTGAGTCATAAAGAAATTTCTGTAACATATATATATATATATAATACATAAATATATATAATATATACATACATATATATGTATATATATATACATACATACATACATACATATGTATGCATTTGATTTTTCGAGGTAGGGTCTCACTGTAGCTCAGGCCGACCTGAATTCACTCTGTTGTCTCAGGGTGGCCTTGAACTCATGGTGACCCTCCTACCTTGGCCTTGTGAGTGCTGGAATTAAAGGTGTGTGCCACCACACCCGGCTACACTTCTTTTTAAAAAAAATTATTTGTTTGACAGAGAGAAAAAGAGGGAAAGAGAGAGAGAGAGAGAGAGATTGAGGATGAGTATGCCAGGGCCTCCAGCTGCTGCAAATGAACTCCAGACACATGTGCCACCTTTTGCATCTGGCTTTCATGGGGCCTGGGGAATAACTAAGTCCTTTGACTTTGCAGGCTAGCACCTTAACTGCTAAGCCATCTCTCCAACCCTTTAATATATTCTTCTTAAATACTATATTATGGTGCCTTCACAGCATCTTAGGACCAGAAAAGAAGGAAAAAGGAGAGGAGAGGAGGCATATACTCACTGGGCATGAAGCCGGAGGTTGATGGCCAGTGGGCTGTAATAAAGGAGACAGGTCACTCCTGGTTTCTGGGATTTAATATCTAACAGAGTCGGAAATGAATGAGCACTGAGCCACATGGTAGCTCTTCCTTATCATCTTTTTTTTTTAAACTTTACTTTTATTTATTTAATTGAGAGAGAGTGAGAAAGAGACAGAGAGAGGGAGAGAGAGAATGGGCGCTCCAGGGCCTCCAGCAAACGAACTCCAGAAGCATGTGCACCCTTGTGCATCTGGCTAACGTGGGTCCTGGAGAATTGAACTGGTTTCCTTTGGCTTTGCAGGCAAAGGCCTTAACCATTAAGCCATCTCTCCAGCCCGTTCCTTGCCATCTTTAAACAAACACAGCAACAATCCAAAAGCCCAAAGGTGGGCCTGGCACAAGAAGTTGGCTCTCCTGGTGACTGTACTCTGTATCTTGGCATTCAGTGTGTGTTTACCGTCAGGGCAGCAGACGTGAGGTAATGAAGCAAAGAAGAGATGCACAAAATAATGACCACACCATAAACGCACTGTTTACTCTGTGAGTTTGGAGGCCAGAGGAGGACGAAGGCATCAGCTGTACTGCGTCTGCTCTGGCTGTTTCTGGGGCCCAGGCTTGCTTCGTCCATCCATTCATGATTGCCCAATATTGCGCCATAGCTACGGGAGGGCAGCGAGTGCGGTACAAAGCAGGGGCTGTAATCACCCTGTTGGGGAGACTTGTCAGTACTGGTGATGATAATTGAACTGCCAGAACTCTGGTCCTGGGCCTAAAGAAGGTACTCGGTAAATTCTGAAAGGGATTTGATAGGTCTTGAGTTTCCTTCCTTCATCCACAAACCGTGGTGTGTTGCAGGTCTGTGCTGGGGTCACCGAGAGATATTTGGCTAGTTGTGCTCAGGCATCCTCATCTCATGTGGAAGTGAGAACAGGGATAGGAATTAAGGAGGAAAAGTCATAACACACTCAAGGACACTAGGTTGAGAGATAGTCAGTGGGTCCGTTTCTTGCCATGACAGCTTTAAGTGTTCCTTTGTCAAGTTTCTTTACTATAATTTTTATAGGGCCTTATGTAAGTTAAATTAAAAAAGGATTCTTTGAAGCTGGATGGGGTGGCACACGTCTGTAATCCTAGCACTTGCAAGGCAGAGGCAGGAGGATTGGGAGTTCATAGCCATCCTCTGCTCACGAGTTTGAGGCCAACTGGAACTACGTGAGAGCCTGTGTTAAAAAGGAAAAAAAAAATACATCCTCTGGAAAAGCAGCATGAGCAATCAGAGACATTCAGATGAGCCACATTTTGCAGAAACCCTAAGACATGATTATAGGAAGTTAAATAATTCATTGTGAAGGCAACAAAGACATCAGTGTGTGAAAGAGCTTTGCCACTCAGCAGAACCACGGCTTGAAGGCAGCAGTGTGATGCATCAGACTAGGCGCTGGTCCCTCCGGACAACCGCAACAAGCTCCATCTAGCAAATCTAAAGATAAAATGGTCTGACTTAAACAGATTTAAAGCTGTTTCTGAAGATGCCTAATGTCCCACGAGAATAAGGCGGCTTGGAAGGGCTGTTAATCAGGTGGAGCATACTTACTTTTGAGGGAAGATCATGCAAAGATCTTGTGGCAAGAGATGCAGCAAGAAGAACTGGCAGTTTCCCATGTTGCCAAACCCAATCCTTTGTGACTAGTAAAGCCAAGGTTAAAGCAGAATTATTTGATTCCCTCCCCCCACCTCTCTCTCTCTTTCTCTCTCTCTCTCTCTCTCTCTCTCTCTCTCTCTCTCTATATATATATATATATATATATATATATAATCTTTCTCACTTTGTGTGTGTGAGTGATTTTGATTTTCTCCATTTCCCATCAGGACCCATCAGCTAAAGAACATTTACTTGCCTGGCATACACCAGGACAAGATCACGTATAGCAACTGCAGATGTGTGTACTGTGGGAAAATAGCATAGTCCTGTGAAATCAATAAGGAAAATCCTAGCACAGAGCCAATAATGACTTCTCAATTTTAAATGCCCTTCACTTCAACTAATCCTTGTGATCCAGAAACACTACCTGTTCATCTTTTTGCAGATGTCAAAAGCCCAGGCGTGAGAATGTAGGGGAAAATTTTCCCAACGTAATCACTATGTAATGCAACTAGTAACATTTCATTACATGAGACATCTTTTGCTGTATTTTCTTTTAGCCCTCTTGGAAAACAGTGCACACTGAGCCACATGGTGCATACAGTGACTGCTTCTCTGAGTCATTGCCTGCTCATAATCCCTCTTCACCTCGAGCCCCTGCCAAGAAGGGTGACATTCAGCAGGACCAGCATGTATGCAAGGGGAGAGATCTCTCAGATGCCCTGATAGAGGAGGATGAAGCAGCTCATGCTGGAACGTCAGGGAACTCCATAAATGTACACTGTGCCGTGAATAGTCTGGAAGAAAGCTTAAAAATGGGGTTTGGAGCTGGGCTTGGTGGAACATACCTTTAATCCCAGCACTCGGGAGGCAGAGGTAGGAAGATTACCGTGAGTTTGAGGCCACCCTGAGACTACATAGGGAATTCCAGGTCAGCCTGAGCTAGAGTGAGACCCCTACCTAGAAAAGGGTTTGGAGAGGAGAGCAGCATGGGTTTAGGGGGCAAGGTGGAAAAGCAGTCAGAAATTGTAAAGTTGCTCTGACAAGCCAGGCTTGATTTCCATATCTGTTCCCACTAGTGGAGATGTTCTATGTGGCAATGGAGAGGACGATGATACTTCTGTTGTCTCTAAATGAGTAAGTGCTGAGAAGGAAGGTGAGACAGATTCTAATTAGAAAGTTACCATCCATCCTCCAAGGCCAGCCACACAGAGAGGAAGCAGGAAGAAACAGTACAAGCACAAGGGAACTGAAGACCCTTGACAGATTGACCCTTGACTGATTAAGAGGTCTGACTAACAGAACCAAGATAACTGCCCCCCATTTTTTTTTTTTGCCACAAGTCTATTTTCTCTCAAATCCGTCTTGTCCTCCCGTTATGGTCTGGGGATGAAATATCCCTCACAGGGTCATGTGTTGACAGCTTGGTCCCCAGCTAGTGGCATTACTGATGAGTGATTAGATCACGAGGTGGCTAGGTGTTGGGGCCTCTCCGGAAGAAGTAACTCACTGGGGGGGGGGGCATGGCTCTATAGGGTATCTCTTTTTCCAGGATCTCTTTCCTTCTTTCTTCTGCTATGAGGTGAATAGCTTTCCTCTACTATGCCTTTCTGTCGTGATAGTTCTGTCTAGCCACAGGCCTAAAAGTAATAGAGTCAGCCCACCTGGGACTCACACCTTTGAAACTGTGAGTCAAAATAAATAACTTTTTAAAATTTTTTTCCAGATATTTTGTCATAGTGACAGAAATGATAACTATTATAACTGCAGTTGGAGTTATCTTACTTTTAAAAAATATTTTTATTTATTTATGAGAGAGGAGGAGAGTGTTCATCTATTATCTATCTACCCATCCATCCACCCATCTATCTACTATCTACTATCTACTATCTTCTATCTTCTATCTATCTATCTATCTATCTATTATCTATCTATCTATCTATCTATCTATCTATCTATCTATCTATCTGTCATCTATCTAAGCACAGGCCAGTTCATTCTCAAATAAATTTGGATGAATGTTTGTTGCTTAAAAGACCAAGTTCCAAATTCCTTAGCAAGATATTAAAGAGCTTCAAACATTTGGTCTTAAAAAAAAAAAAAAAACAAACTTTGTCAAAAAGAAAATAACAACAACAACAAAAAAACAACCTGGGCCTTGGACAGAAGCCTACATTTTTATCCAGGGTGATCTCTTGTGGTGGATTACCTTATTGATACCAATTCCACCCTTTCTCGTACTTCCTGCATATATAGGTATCATCACAGGCAAAGACCACATCTGCTGCCCTGGACTTGGGACTGGACATGAACTGTGCTTGAGGTAATGATAGATCAGCAGAGTTCAGATGTGTCCTGCGGTAAGGTTTTTCTTAGGGCCTCCCCTGCTTCCTCTTGCCTTCTTGTGCCAGCACCCTTGGCCATTGCCACCCTTGGCTGTTGCCTGGCTGGTCTGTGGGTCCAGGGAGGATGAGAGAGATGGTAGAGCTGCTCACGTGACCCACAGATTTGCAGACAGAAACAGATTTGTCTGGCTAGGATTCCAATTAAGCTCAGATGTGAGCAAAAAGAGGCTGCTGCCTTATGCCACTGAGTGTTGGGATGGTTGTGTGCCAATAGCAAACCAACGAATCATCTGTTTACTTGCGGCTTCCAAACATAGATCCTCAGCATTTGACCTTGCTTTGTTTGTGCTCCAGACGGACTCCTTGGCATCTGCGCTCAATGTCTGAGACATTTCAAACCAAAATAAATAAAATGAAATAAATATACAATAACAAATCAAGATATAATTATATTTTATTCCTAAATATGCTTTCTTCCATCTAAGTAAATTATACCATCATCCTTCAAGTGAAAAAAAAAAGTAGGAGTCATTTCTGATTCTCTTTTTCCTTTACCTTTCATATTTTATCTCCTGGCAAGGCCTGTGTGTTTTTTTTTTTCCTCTATGAAACACTATAGATAAACAAAACCCCTTCTTCACCTACGTACCAAGTCTTATCCGGGACATTTCGATGTCCTCTTCATTGTTTTTTTTCTGCGTTCATTTTCACCCTTTCTTCAGCTTGTTCTCCACGTATCAGCTAGAGGACTCCTTTGTGACAGTAAATCAGGTCACAGCTCTTCCGTCTAGTTGCTATGCTACTCATCATTACCTAGAATAAATTCCAGGCGCCCTCATGCTCTGCCCTGCTTGGCCTCGCTGCTCTTCTTGCTCTAAGCACTTCAGACACTCCTGACTTGTTCTGATTTGGGGGACATTCAACTTGCCATCCCTTTAACGAGGGTGCTTTCTCGGGGCTCAACGGGTAAGAGTGGTTGCAACTATGTAACCATGAGGACCGGGGTTCAATCCCCAGCACCCACGTAGAAAGCTGGCCATGGCCCCCACATGCCTGTAAACCCAGTCCCGGGGTTTGGGGGGTGAACGGAGGGTAAGGATGTTCAGCCAGTTCCTCTTGAGAAGCAGCAAGTCCAGGGATCAGTGAGAGACTCTGTCTCGAAGGAACAAACCAGAAGAGTGACCGAGCAGGACACAGGTGTTTCCCTCTGGCCTGTGCATGAGTGCACATGGAGATGGCACGTCTGCACACCCATGTGCACACACTCTGCACACACCCAAGGATGTTTTCTCCCATCTACTTACATGGCCACTGCTTTCTCACTGCGTAGCTGTCGCTTAAACATGACCTCTTCAGAGACGCACTGGTATTGCTGCTGCAGGGCCCAGCACCCGCCCTGTGGAGGCCCCGTTGCACCAGCTGCTTTGGCTGTCTTCGGCTGTTAACCCCTTTAGGAGATGCTTTGGTCACAGAGCCAACTTACGCAAGGGCCTGTCCCTTCCCAGGTGAGCCACATCTGGAGGTTATCCATAGATGGCGGCCTGTCCCCCTCAGAACGGTGGGACAACTCTGAACAGGGAAGGCACTTCTGGATTGCCTGTGGCCTTAGCTGGGGCTATTGTTGGGTGTGATTTCCGGTTTGACTTCCCTCTCTGCTCTTCCATTTACTTCTCCCTTCCACAGATAACTGATCCAAAAACCACTCCTTACGCGGGAGTGGTGGTGCATGCCTTTAAGCCCAGCACTCGGGAGGCAGAGGTAGGAGGATCAAGTGAATTCTAGGCCAGCCTGGGCTAGAGCAAGACCCTACTGTGGAAAAGAAAAAGAAAAACAAACAAACAATCAAACAAACAAAAAATATATATGCAAACAAACAAACAAACAAACAAACAAAACCCCATTCCTTTATTCTTTTTTTTTTTTTTTTTCAAGGTATGGTCTCACTCTGGTCCAGGCTGACCTGGAATTAACTCTGTAGTCTCAGGGTGGCCTTGAACTCATGGTGATCCTCCTACCTCTGCCTCCCGAGTGATGGGATTAAAGGCATGTGCCACCACGCCTGGTTCTACATGCCAAATTCTGTGTCAGTGTTGGTTGCTTCTTTCCAAGTACGAACCAGGCCCAACCCTGCTTTGCTTAGGAGGTGTGCTGAGATGGGATGTGTTCAAGCATATACCTTCATGTCCAGTTGATAAACATTTTTGAGCATCCACAGGATGACGAAATGCACTGGGGATACAATGTGAACAGAGCTAATTGGATCCCCACCCTCAAACGGCTCATTAGATCTAATAGAAGGGAATAGATTATGAAGACACGAGTGGTCTTAAAATTATTGGTACTATCATTGCTATCTGAAATGTTTGGCTTCCTGTTCAAGTATCAGAGTCCACCCCTATCTGTTCCATAGGGTCCTTATTAGGTAACAGGGACATGATGACAAGTGTTGCTTGCACTCAGTGACTTTTTTTTTCTTTTGGTTTTTCGAGGTAGGTTCTCACTTTAACTCAGGCTGACCTGGAATTCGTCTCAGGCTGGCCTTGAACTCATGTTGATCCTCCTTACCTCGCCCTCCCGAGTGCTGGCAGTGTTTTTTTTTTTTTTTTTTTTTGCTTGGTTTTTCGAGGTAGGGTCTCACTCTAGCCCAGGCTGACCTGGAATTCACTATGGAGTCTCAGGGTGGCCTCGAACTCACGGTGATTCTTCTACCTCTGCCTCCAGAGTGCTGGGATTAAAGGTGTGCATCACCACACTTGGCTACTTCTTTTGCTTTTTGAAAGACTGAAGGGCACTCATTACTTCTGAACCTTTTAGCGGCAGAGGACCAATTTGATGAAGCTTCGGCTGGTACTGGTGACTTTACTGCAGGAACTGTTACCAGCTTCACCATCTGGGGCCGCAGTTCCTCGGCCATTCCAGGAAACGATCCAGAGGACTGGGAGGCATAGAGAGGACGGCAGGGAATTCCTGTGGCTGGCCGTCCTTGCAGTCTGAGAAGGCACATGTGAAGGGAGAGGAAAGACTGGAGTTCAGGCTCTGTGTCATGCAGTAGCCCATGCACTTATGTCAGCTTCCTTCATGCGTCAAGTGAGAATGGCGGGGCATCTTTCAGCCAGGTTTGCAATGAAGACCACGCATATAAAGCAGGTTTTTTTCTTTTTCTTTTTAATTATTTTTGTTTATTTTTACGTATTTATTTGATAGTGACAGACAGAAAGAGGCAGAGAAAGAGAGAGAGAGAGAATGGGCACACCGGGGCCTCCAGCCACTGCAAACGAACTCCAGACGCGTGCGCCCCCTTGTGCATCTGGCTAACGTGGGTCCTGGGGAACCGAGCCTCAAACCGGGGTCCTTAGGCTTCACAGGCAAGTGCTTAACCGCTAAGCCATCTCTCCAGCCCAGGTTTTTTCTTTTAAAAATATTAATGCGATCATTTGTTGGGGCGCGTGCATGTGTGTGTGATCAGGTGCGTGCGCGCTGTGGAGCCCACGTGGAGGTCGGAGGAAAGGTATTGGCTTAGTCCTTGCCTGTCTGAATCATTTGAGGCAGTGTTTCTTGCTGTGGATCCTCACTCTTTTGCTGCCCTCGTGGTGAGTTTCAGGGAAATTGTAGCTTCCAGGCAGTTCTCCTGTCTCTCCCTTCCATCCTGCTGTCAGTGTGCTGGGATTACAGAAGCCTACCACCACTCATGGGCTGGGGATTGGACTTGGGTACTGCAGTTTGGGCAGTGGATGCTTGAGCCACTGAGCCATCTGGCAGCTCTGCAAAGCAGTTTTCCAGGAACGCAGTCTTTGGATTTCAGGGGAGTCCGGGTACCTGAGTTTTCATGGATGTTATACATCACAATAAAGAGTTCAATCTCCTCTACCTTGTGAATTCGAGAGGTGAGAAGGAAGTCAGTGGAAGACAGGTCAGATCGGCTTCTTGCCCAGGGCTTCCTCTGTATGGCTAGTCTGCTTGACGCCTCTCTCCTGGGGTGCCTGACAGTGTTGTCCCCGGTTCAGATCATCTCCAGTGTTTGACCTGTGTTCATCTTCCTTCCTCTTCCATCCATTTCATTTCAGATTTTTATTTACTTATTTATTTGAGAGAAAATAGGCAAGCCAGGGCCTTTTAGCCACTGCAAACAAACTCCACAGGCATGCACCACCTTGTGCATCTGGCTTCCATGGGCACTGGGGAATGGAACCTGGGTCCTTAGAGTTTGCAGGCAGGAGCTCTAACAGCTAAGCCATCACTGCAGATTTTTGAAATGTAGAAGATGTGGCACAGAGAGGAAATGATGTCTCTTCTTATAGTGTAGTAATTACCCCTGCTGTATTAATAAGGCCAGCGCCTTTGACTATTATCAACAGATACACAGGGTGGCACATATATCTTGTGTTTGTTTGCAGTGGCTAGAGGCCCTGGCAAGCTCATTCTCTCTCTCTCAAATAAACAAATTAAAAAATATTTTATTAAGAATAAAGCATTCTGCCAAAACCCTCCAGGTCACAAGGATTGGCTCAGGGCTTTGTAATAGAGATGACAGAATCCTCAAACCTCTATCATCAGTCATTGCTTAAAGCCTGAGGATAATTCACTTAATCCCAGATTGACCTCACTAAGAATCAGTTTGCAAACCACAATAACTAGGGCAGGGAGGGAACTGATAGAGTTAATTACAAGGCTGTGGTCTATTAAATGTACCAAGCATACATGGACAGGGCTGGAGTTTTGATGTGAGTGGAGGGACTTGAATTCTTTTGTAGCTGGAATGTGCTGGAACTTCCCAACGGCTTGAAGGAATGCCTAGAATTTCTTTTCTGTTATGGTTACTGTTATTTCTCACAGAAGCAAGTGAATCTTCCTGACTGATCAGGATAGGAATAGAAGAGCTTCTGGCTGGCTTTGGGGAGTGAATCTAGTCTTCCATAGCCTGGGCTGGTGGGGATCCCTGGCTCTCTTACACAGGGTTCCAGACAGAGCTGTTCTAATTTTTATTTATTTACTTATTGGTGTTTCGAGGTAGGGTCTCACTTAGTCCAGGCTGACCTGGAATTCACTCTGTAGTCTCAGGGTGGCCTCAAACTCACAGTGATTCTACTATCTCTGACTCCCAAGTGCTGGGATTAAAGGCGTGCACCACCATGCCCAGCTTGTAAATTTTTTTTTTTTTTTTTTGAGGTAGGGTCTCACTCTAGCCCTGGCTGACCTGGAATTCACTAGGGAGTCTCAGGGTGGCCTTGAACACACAGTGATCCTCCTACCTCTGCCTCCCGAGTGCTGGGATTAAAGGCGTGCGCCACCACACCAGGCCCTGGCTTGTAAAATTTTAAAGTCAATAGAAAAATTCATGAGTACTGCCCAGAGTAGACCTTGTCAGCAGTTGGAGGGAGAACTCTACTGCTTCCTTCCAAGCATTAAGTGTAACTTAACATTTTTCTTTGTGGCCATTTTCCAACTATAATAGTTTCCCACTCTGCAGGAATTAGTCATTTCTTGCTTTCAAGTCATCTGGAGGGCCTGGGACTGTGTTTAGTACAGTTAACGATGATGACGTCTATTGCATTGCACTTGCCCTTTGGTGATGAAAATTTCTCTTAAATTATCACAAGCATCAAGTCTTGATAGCTATGCCTACAATGTGGAGAAGTAATGGTTTGCCATAGCTATTTTCTGAAGCTCCCTTCCCCCATCTAGAACCTTGGCTTGGAGAGAGCAGGGATTTTGGTGTGGTTCGTGGTTATATGCTCAGAGCTGGAACTGTGCCTACTACACAGGCAAGGTCTAGGAAATACAGATAAAATGGATGAAGATCTACAACCCAGCGGAAGGTGCTGAGAAGGGAGTGCTGAGAGTTTTAAAGCAGCATTCTATGTAGTTAAAGAGCCTCGAATTTAATGATCTCCAGTTTGACTTTGTTAGCCATAGATGTGTGAGCTGGGACAAATTCTTCCTCTTCTCTCCATCCCATGTTCTTCACCTGTGGCATGAGGCAATAATGCCTGCTTCAGAGGGTGTCCCGAGACTTAACGGAATCATGAAGGTGATGGTGCTTGGAACTCAAAATGCTGGTCCTTCCCCTACTCTCCTCTTCTTTTCCTTTCTCTTTTCTTTTCTTTTCTTTTCTTCTCTTTTTCTTTCTTCCTTCCTTTTTCTCTCCCCTCCTTCCCCAACAATGCTGAAGACTGAACACAGGGCCTTGTACTTGCTAGGCAAGTGCTCATCCTCTGAGCTAAATCCCCAAGTTCCCGCTCTCATTTTCAATATTAAACTCATTGCTATGGGATTCATAGAATAGACTCCTTAGTTAGTGGGAGAGGTAGAAAAAACTCCAATAAAGGGAAGGAGAAGGTCATATGTGTGGGAAGAGGTGAATATGACTAAAGTACAATGATGCATATATGTGAAAATGTCATAATGAAACCCATTATTATGTATGCTAACTAAAACAATACAAAAGGGAAGTATCTACTTGTTGGCACAAAATAGATTCTAAATCACCCCTAATGTTGGAGGGTGTTCATTATTTTGTTTATATAGGTAATAATTTATTTTCCATTTGAAAAAGGAAAACACATTTCATAATGATACTGAACCCTGAAAAATTGGCAACAGCCAACACAAGGTTTTGAGTACTACTTCTCAATAGGCCCATCTCTCTCTTTCTCTTTCTATCTTCCTCTTTCTCTTCCCCTCTCTCTCAAATAAATAAATAAATACATAAAATTAAAAGAAAACTCAGTAGCAAAGGCCACTAAACCAGAAAAGAAATATAAA
This sequence comes from Jaculus jaculus, assembly GCF_020740685.1. NCBI lineage: Eukaryota > Metazoa > Chordata > Mammalia > Rodentia > Dipodidae > Jaculus > Jaculus jaculus. Next base: position 138,929,006 of record NC_059107.1, read on the forward strand.
GGGAAGAGAAAGGAAGAGAGAGTGTGTGTGTGTGTGTGGGGGGGTACTTAATAGGATTGCATTGTATATATGTAAGTAGAAGAATAGAAAATGGGGGTGAAAAGGCCCAAGTGAGGTCAGGGGAAGAGACTGAGTAAAGAAAAGGTGGAGGGAGGGCGAATCAAAATCTAAGAGGATATAAATAAATCATATGGAATCCTTCTTTTTTGGACAATGAAACACTCAGGAGCCATAGACTGTTGCTAGAAAATTTTCAATGCCAGGGATGGAATAACTTCCAGTGAGTTGTTGGCCAGGGAAGTCCCTGATATCCCCAAAACATTATAGGTCATTGCTGAGGCCCTTGGTTTCCCAGCAGGAATAGATGGTAAGATCCTGTTGCTGAAGACTCTACATACTTGGGCTGCAAGGCCACTGAGAAATCCTGCTAGAACTGAGCTGATAATCTCCCCCATGTAGACCAGCTGACAGAAAGCTGGAAGAAGCCAGTTTGCATGCATGGGAGAGAGAGAAAACACCAGTGAAGATACTCAACAGTGGATACTGCAAGCCTTAAATTTGGCCAGCCAGGCCAAATGAGCCAATGGGTGCAATAGTGGCACATCTGTCATGGTGGAAACCAACTCCCCTCTAATTTGACTGGAGGCCCATTCCATGGGAGGGAATGTATCCTGATACTGAAAACCTACAACAGGGATAGTCATGAGCCCTAGGGGTGTAACGTCTGCTGCTGTCTGGCTAAATGTATATACTATGCTTATCAAACTGCCCAGTAAGCACTTCTCTTAACGTTAATACTCTTATATTAATGCTACTCTCGCTTTTGATAGAGAACCTTCTCTTTTCAGATGGCAGTGACCTTGGGATGACTCAGAAGGCATCATGGTGCTGGAAAGAAGTGACCAGAGTGCTCAGTACTGCAATATCTCTATCATACCTTCCAAGGCTCAGGGTCTATTGTGGAAGAGGTGGCGGAAAACATGTAAGAGCCAAAGGAAGAGTAGGACTCCTTAAAAAGTGCACCTCCAGACACCAAATGGCCTGGAAATCCATGACCTCACAGTGCCTGACACTACCTACATAAGACCATCATAGTAGGAGGAAAAGATGATGACATCAAAATAAAAGAGAGGCTGATTGGGAGGGGAAGGGGATATGATGGAGATTGGAGTTTCAAAGTGGAAAGTGGGGGGAGGGAGGGAAGGTATTTCCATGGGATACTTTTTTTTTTTATCATCATGGAAGTTGTTAATAAAAATTTAAAAAAAAGTAAAGAAAAGAAAGAGTAGCAACCTGGGCCAGGGAGAAGGCTCAGTGGATCAAGTTCCCAGCATGCAAGTGTGAGTACATGAGCCCACTTTTAATCGGACAATACCTGGGGTCAAGTGAAAAGTTGGGGAGGGCAGGACTTTCTTAAAATTAGTTTTTTTTTTTCCTGAGGCTGTGGGAGAAACTTGTAAAGTTTGGAGGGATTCAAAGCAAATGTATTTGTAAATGTCGCTTAAAAATATATTCACCATATTTTTGCTTTAGATGGTTTAGCACAACATTTATCAAAGGCAGAGACTATGCTGATAAAAAATAAATGTCCATTTTTGTGTTCTCAGATGTGATCAAAAGCTCTCTAGGTTGTTAAAGGTCACTGCCAGGCATGTGTCCCTGTGTAAGAGGTTGATGGGCTGTCACGTGACAGGAGCGTTTCTGTTATAAAAGGATTTGTCTACTTTGATGCAAGGTCTGAACAGTTCCTTGATTTGTTTTTCTTCTTATATCTAGCATAGAAAAGGTTGTCCTGGATTGCATTTCTCAGTCACAAGAACGAAAAAGGAAGGGGTAGAGTCTGTGTGTACTGATTACTTATCTGTGTCTTGAAATCACATTTGTGAGAGAGTAAGTGAGGCAGCCCCTATACTGGCTTTTCCTGATGTCTTTTCTTGTTCACCTTTCTCCTTATTTACTGAGCCCATGAGGGGCTGCGCTTGCGTGCGCAAGCAGGACTGGCAGTATCTGAAGGGAAATTAGGAAGCTGCCCAGGAAGCCTGATTTATGAGGCATTGAAAGGCACATCTGACTAAAAATATCTCCTCCACTGGCCTGCCCTTGGTGCCCAAGATCCTCATGATTACAACTGCCCATTAAAAGCTTTCTCTAAATGTGAATGGTTTCTCTGGGTCCATAATGTGTGGTCTTGAGGGAATTCTCTCTCTCAAATATTTTTTTTTTAAAAATCTTATCCTTCTGTCAATCCTTTGGTTAAGAGAAGCACCCTGGGCGCTGGAGAGATGACTTGGAGGTTAAGGCTCTTGCCTGCGAAGCCTAAGGACTCTGGTTCGAATCTCTGGTACCCACGTAAGCACAAGGTGGCACATGAATCTGGAGTTTGTTTGTAGTGGCTAGAGGCCCTGACGTGCCCATTCTCTCTTGCTCTGTCTGCCTCTTTCTCTTCCCCTCTCTCTAAAATAAATAAATTTTAAAAATTAATTAATTTATTTATTTTTCTTCATCTCATGACCTTAGAGATACTTGCTCAACCATATTTATTGCCACTCAATTCACAATAGCTGGGAAATGGAACCAGCCTAGATGTCCCTTAACTGATGAGTAGATAATGAAGATATGGTACATTTATACAATGGAGTTCTAGTCAGCAGTAAAGAAAAATGAAGTTATGAAATTTGCAGGAAAATGGATGGACCTGGAAAGGATTATACTAAGTGAGGTAACCCAGGCCCACAAAGCCAAGCATCTCATGTTCTCTCTCATATGTGGATCCTAGCTACAGATGATTGGACTTCTGTGTGAATAGGAAGAAAACTCAGTAGCAAAGGCCAGTAAGCTAGAAAAGAGATATAAAGGGAAGAGAAAGGAAGGGAGGGGGGTACTTAATAGGATGGTATTGTATATATGTAAGTAGAAGAATAGATCAATGGGGGTGAAAAGGCCCAAGTGAGGTCAGGGGAAGAGATTGAGTAAAGGAAAGGTAGAGGGAGGGCTAATCAAGATCTAAGAGGATAAAAATAAATCATATGGAAACCTACTCTTTTGGACAATGGAACACTCAGGAGCCATAGATTATTGCTAGAAAATTTTCAGTGCCAGGGATGGGATAACTTCCAGTGAGTTGTTGGCCAGGGAAGTCCCTGATGCCCCCAAAACATTATAGGCCATTGCCAAGGTCCTTGGTTTCCCAGCAGGAATAGATGGTAAGATCCTATTGCTGAAGACTCTGCATACTTGGGCTGCAAGGCCACTGAGAAATCCTGCTAGAACTGAGCTGATAATCTCCCCCATGTAGACCAGCTGACAGAAAGCTGGAAGAAGCCAGTTTGCATGCATGGGAGAGAGAGAAAACACCAGTGAAGATACTCAACAGTGGACACTGCAAGCCTTAAATTTGGCCAGCCAGGCCAAATGAGCCAATGGGTGCAATAGTGGCACATCTGTCATGGTGGAAACCAATTCCCCTCTAATTTGACTGGAGGCCCATTCCATGGGAGGGAATATATCGTGATACTGAAAACCTACAACGGGGATAGTCATGAGCCCTAGGGGTGTAACGTCTGCTGCTGTCTGGCTAAATGTATATACTATGCTTTTCAAACTGCCCAGTAAGCACTTCTCTTAATGTTCATACTCTTATATTAATGCTACTCTCGCTTTTGATAGAGAACCTTCTCTTTTCAGATGGCAGTGACCTTGGGATGACTCAGAAGGCATCATGGTGCTGGAAAGAAGTGACCAGAGTGCTCAGTACTGCAATATCTCTATCACACCTTCCAAGGCTCAGGGTCTATTGTGGAAGAGGTGGCGGAAAAAATGTAAGAGCCAAAGAAAGAGTAAGACTCCTTAAAAAGTGCTCCCCCCAGACACAACTGGTCTGGATATCCATGACCTCACAGTGCCTGACACTACCTACACAAGACCATCATAATAGGAGGAAAAGATGATGACATCAAAATAAAAGAGACTGATTGAGAGGGGTAGGGAATAGGATGGAGAATGGAATTTCAAAGGGGAAAGTGGTGGGAGGGAGGGTATTACCATGGGATAGTTTTTATAATCATGGAAGTTGTTAATAATAAAAAAATTGAAGATAAAAAAAATTAATTCATTAAAAAAAGGAAAAGAGTAGCATCCTGGGGTGGGAGATGGCTCGGTGGGCAGAGTAGCTGGCATGCATGCGTGAGTCCGTGACTTCAGATCCTCAGCACCTACGTAAGCCTGGACATGGTAGCCCAGGTGTCTGTAACGCTAGCACATCCATGTCGAAGTGTGAGGTGGAGGCAGCTGAACCCCTGGCAGCTCGTGGACCAGCTAGAGTGGCAGAGAGCAACAAAGAGACTTTGCCTCAAACAAGCTGGAAGGTGAGGACTGGTGGCCGATATTTGCCTCTGACCTCCATATGCATGCTCACAACATGTGCACACCTGTACTCAGACCATACACACACACACACACACACACACACACACACAGACATGGCAACATCCTGATAGGTTAGTGTCGTGTTCAAGCCCAGAAGGATAGCTGGCAGCTTCGAGTTTTGTCCGGCATCTCAGTGGGATTCTGAGCAGCATGAAGGAGTGAGGTAGAGAAGGCAACATGGCCAAAGTAACTGGAGGAGTGAAGGTGTCCAAGAGAAATGCAAGTACTTCACAGCTGTGTTTACTCTCAGGTTAGGAGGTAAGGCTACATAATTGTTGGAGCGATATCCTTCGAATTTCCCCTTTTAACTATTTTAGTTCTTAATAACCCAGATCCTATTTCCATAACAGGGCTAATGATTCTCTGACTCATGAAATTATGTTTGTGACAAAGGCCAAGAAAATTTATGACCAAAGGGAGATACATTCACTAAGATAAACTCAGGTAATTTTATGGCTTTCCGGACACTGTTCAAGCAAAGCATCCCAGAACAGTATTTTCCAGTTTTGTCTAGTTACCAACTGTGTCTGAGTTGCCACTGGCGCTCATTAAAATACTCTGTCCTCGCTGGTCATGGTGCACCAGCCTGCAATCCCAGGACTCAGGAGGCTGAACTGGTTGGATCAGGAGTTCAAGGATAGACTTGCCTACATAGTAGGTTTGAGGACAAGTTTAAGCTACCTGAGACCCTGCCTCAAAAACGAAACCCTACCAAAATAAATACATAAATAATAAAATGTTCCTTTGGAGTTCCCACCAAGGGAGGATTCTGTGTCAAAAGCACACATCTGCCAACTTTTACATATTCTACTTGAGAATTGTTGAGTAAAAGGTGGTCATAGATCACAGATGTAACTACTAGAGAGATGGAGAGAAGAGAGACAGAAAGAGAGAGAGAGAGGGAGAGAGAGAGAGAGAGAGAGAGAGAGAGAGAGAGAGAGAGAGAGAGAGAGAATGGGCATGCCAAGGCCTTTAGACAATGCAAATGAACTCCAGACGCATGTGCTCCTTGTGCATCTGGCTAAGGTGGGTCCTGGGGAATCAAACCTGGGCCCTTTGGCTTCACAGGCAAATGCCTTGACCGCTAAGCCATCTCTCCAGCCCCAATAACTACACATTTTAAAGGAAGACAAACCAGTCTTCAAGCCTAGCTTTGCTACTTACTTATTCTGTGACCCTAGACAAATTATTGGGTTCCCCCTCCCCCGCATCCAGTAATATCAGTGACTTTACAAGGTTATTGTTTGAGAGCAGAGGAACTAACCCCATGTAAAGTTTAGTGTATTTCCAGGCACACAGTGAGTGCAAAAGAGACAAACCATTATAATGATTAACATGTGAAAAGACTTTTAGGTATGTTTACTGGTGCTCAATACTTTGTTAACTAGCCACCCTGTAAATGGTAAGTTAAAAATTCCATTTTAGTGTATACTAAGCAAATGCCTTAACCATTGGGCCATCTCCGAGCCCCTAGTATATACTTAGAACAAATTGATTTTCTAGTTAGATAATTCTTCTTCTTTTTGGTTTTTCAAGGTAGTTTCACTCTAGCCCAGGCTGACCTGGAATTCACTATGGAGTCTCAGGGTGGCCTCAAACTCACAGAAACCCTCCTACTTCTGCTTCCTGAGTGCTGGGATTAAAGGCGTGCACCCCCATGCCCGGCTCCTTAGCTCTTCTTTTTTTTTTTAAATGCATGCGTGAAGTTTTTCTTTCTTTCTTTTTAAAATATTTATTTGAGGGCGACTGACAGAGAGAAAGAGACAGAGAAGGTAGGGAGAGAGAGCGAGAGAGCGAGAGAGAGAATGGGTGCATCAGGGACTCCAGCCATTGCAAATAAACTCCAGATGTATGCGCCATCCTATGCCTCTGGCTTAAGTGGGTACTGGGGAATTGAGCCACTTCACAGGCAAGTGCTTAACTGCTAAGCCATCTCTCCAGATCCTTTGGTTCTTCTTTTTAATGGGGGGGGGGAGGGAGGGAGGGAGGGAAAGAGAGAGAATTGTTGCACCAGGGCCTCCAGCCATGATAATTCAACTTCAGACAGGTATGCCACCTTGTGTGCATGTGTGGCATTGCATGCTTGTGTCACCTTGTGTGTCTGGCTTATGTGGGACCTGAAGAGTCGACCATGGTTCCTTAGGCTTTGCAGGCCAGTGCTTTAACCGTTAAGCAATACCTCTAGCCCTCCTTAGCTTTTCTAACACAGCTAGAAGAAAGAGAATCAGATGGAAAAAATTTGTGATATTCAGAAATGTCATAGAATGTATGATGTCTAACAATGAAAGACTCAGTTGGCTGAATACATTCTACTTTGAAATATTTTGCACATATTCTTAGAACAAACCAGCTGGTTATGTTCCCAGCTGTTGCCTTCCTTTATTCTCTTACGTCTTCATCCTTTGTTTCCAACCTCTTTCTACCCATCTGCACTTGATGATGTGTTTACATTCTCTATTTTTTTTTTCATGTTTCCTTGTCTTTCTCTGGTGTAATTCCTTCTCATTCATCTTGCAAGCAGAACTTCTCTACATAGCACAAGTCAGAGCTGAGAGAATTGATTTGAAATGCTGTTGCATTTCACAGTGGCTCGTTCAGGGTCATTATGGATGAATGCAAAAGCAGCTTTTCTGCCCAAATGGACCATACAAAGGCAGACCAAGAGGAGAAGAGCAAAGGTGAAAAGGGGACTCTTACCATCTCATCTTAATATCCATTGTAACAAGCAGCATCCCTCCAAGGGCAACGCAATGGGGAGACAGGAGCAAGTTTTGCAGCGGCAGAATGGAATAAAGGAACACATTGTAAATTGGAGTTTGCAGAAGGAAAACGTGAGAAATGCTTCAGTCCTCTTCCTTCAACTATGATCTAAAAGAAACTGCCAATAAGAAAATGACATGGTTGGCACTCCTTCTCATGAACTCCTTTCTGAATGCCAGAATCCTTTCAGAAGTTGAAATAGGAGCTTTGGGAGTTAGAAAGTCTGGGTTCCAATCCAGGCTTCAAAATGGTGAGCAGAGGGCTGGAGAGATGGATGAGTGGTTAAGCGCTTGCCTGTGAAGCCTAAGGACCCCGGTTCGAGGCTCAATTCCCCAGGACCCACATTAGCCAGATGCACAAGGGGTGCACGCATCTGGAGTTCATTTGCAGTGGCTGGAAGCCCTGGCGCGCCCATTCTCTCTCTCTCTGCCTCTTTCTGTCTCTGTCTGTTGCTCTCAAATAAATAAATAAAAATAAATAAACAACAAAAAAAATTTTTAAAAATGGTGAGCAGAGTGCCCTTGAACAAGTGAGTCAGACTTTCCGTGTTTCAGTTTCCTCATCTGGAAATAACAGCAGCACACAAATCAGGAAAGGTTAGGACAGAAGAAGAGTGACATATGCGAAGCACTTGGGAGCGTGCCTCACTTGTAAGACAAGACTCCTCATTGCTTACTATTCTTCTCTTCTTACTCTCTCTTTTTTACTAAGTTTTTTTTTTAAAATTATTTATTTATTAATTTGAGAGCGACAGACACAGAGAGAAAGACAGATAGAGGGAGAGAGAGAGAATGGGTGCGCCAGGGCTTCCAGCCTCTGCAAACGAACTCCAGACGCGTGCGCCCCCTTGTGCATCTGGCTAACGTGGGACCTGGGGAACCGAGCCTCGAACCGGGGTCCTTAGGCTTCACAGGCAAGCGCTTAACCGCTAAGCCATCTCTCCAGCCCTTTACTAAGTTTTATTCCCCACTTATGGAGTTCTGAGCAGACCACGGTACTGAAAGCAGTGGTTCGTCTATTTGGCAATCAAGATTCCTTGTCTGGCCTTTGTCCTCTCCTGCAGGCGATCACACCATGACTTATCAAATCCAGGGCCCCACGCATCCCACCTCTGCCAGAGCTACGTCACCCGCCCTAGAACTTGCACTTGCTCACATATTTTAGACATAACTATTTGAAAAAAAAAAAAAAGAAAAGAAAGAAAGAATATCTACTTGGCCTAATGTATCTTTCTTTCTTTTTTGGTTTTTGAGGTAGGGTTTCACTCTAGCCCAGGCTGACCTGGAATTCACTATGTAGCCTCAGGGTGGCCTTGAACTCATGGCAATCCTCCTAGCTCTGCTTCCTGAGTTCTGGGATTAAAGGCATGTGCCAACATGCCTGGCTCTCTTTCCTAATATTTTATTTATTTGGAAGCAGAGAAATACAGAGAGAGAGAGAAAGAGAGAGAGAGAGAGAGATTGGGAGGGGGGGATGTGCAATCCAGGGCTTCTAGCCACTTCAAACTCCAGATGCATGTGCCACCTTATCTGGCTTACATGGGTACTAGGGAATTGAACCTGGGTCCTTAGGCTTTGCAGGCAGGTTCCTTAACTGCTAAGCCATCTATCCAGCCCTCTTTCTTTTCTTAATGCATGTGTGTTCCTGTGTGTGGGGGCATGTGTGTGTGTGTGTGGGTGCTTGTACATGTGGGCATGCATACATGCATGTGGAGGTTGGAGGAGGACCTTGGGTATCTTTTCAGAAGCACCATCTCTCATTAGCTTTGAATTTACCTATTAGGCTAGATTGGCTAGCCAGTAAATCCCAGATAGCCTCTTGTCTCCACCTCCCCATTGCTGGGATTACAGGTCTGCCCCACTATAACTGACATTTTTACGTGGGCTCTGGGGTTCTAGTTCTGGTCCTCATGCTTGTAAGGCAAGCGTTTTACCAGCTGATTTATCTTCCCAGCCTGCATATTTCTTTTTTCCTGGAATTTTTAGTTACTTAGCATATGTAAATATTAGAAATCGGAGAATTTGTCATTTAAAAAATTTTAAGTTTCACACAGCCACTAACGACTTGAGAAATAGAGAAACATTTAAATTTCTCTGGTGGAAGTGCAGGAACATTATGCTTGAGAAAAAATTTTCAGACACATCATTTGAGAGAATGATTAAAAAACAAACAATCAGTCACGCAAGGCACACCCCTTTGCTTCTGTCCCATTTTTATCACTCCAGCCTCCCTTGCAAAATTCAAGTTGTTCATAAATATTTTCCTTCCAAAACTGTGGGAAATAAGTTGTGAGTCGCTTTGGCTCTTTGATAAGGTTACTTTAGGGGACTGCTTATCATCCAAACAATGAACACAAAAGCAATTCAGTCCTGGGGCCTTTGACAAGAGGCCAAGCGGTACTCACCCTTATTCTCAGGCATTCCAGGGGAGTGGCAAAGGGACAGACAGAAGACATTTTCAAGGCCCCTTTTCCTACCCTTCAAAGTTGCTAAGTCTGATCATTTAGGAAAGGATTTCTGTGGCAAGAGCCTAACGTGTCCAAAAGAACGACGTTTACCCATAGTTGGCTTGGCTATCTACTAGAGCCAGATGGACATTGCTTTTTTGACTTGTGGTCACATCCCTACAGAGTTGACCTCAGTAAGTGGACACTATTAAAAGATTATCCTATTATCAAGAATTTCCATTGCATCAAATACTAAATATTAGCAACATTCCTCTACAGGGAAAATGATGTAAGAGGAGGGCACAGTCTTTGTTGACCTCAGGCACATCATGAGGATAGGTATGTGGAAATTACATAACAATCCGATGACTAATTAAGCCCAGAGGTACAGGGAACAACACTCTAGGGGCACAGCCTTTCCCAGCAGCTCTTGAAGGAAGTGTTTGGGTTTGTAGGTTGCCATAGATGGGAGTCTGTTGCCTTGGTACTGAGGTAGTTATTTTGTAAGATGCTAGGAGCGGAGCGTCCACTCAGAAGTGTGGCAGCGTGACGGGGTGATGGAAGGGTAGCGGGTCATGAGAAGGCTGGCTTGCATGGTATTCGTTGCTTACCTTATACATAAGGAACATAAGGTTTCTTTTTTTTTTTTCTTTTCTTTTCTTCTTTCCATCTTCTTGTCTCTCAGTCACTGCCAAAGGATGCTTACAGGACATTTAAAGCTACCATGGAACGACTGCAACTGATTTTTACAATCAAGGCATTAAGAAATTAGCCAGGCATGCTGGGCGTGGTGGCGCATGCCTTTCGTCCCAGCACTCAGGAGGTAGAGGTAAAAGGATCACCATGAGTTCGAGGCCACCCTGAGACTACATAGTGAATTCCAGGTCAGCCTGGACTAGAGTGAGACCCTACCTTGAAAACTATCCCCTCCCCCCGCAAAAAAGAAACTAGCTAGGCATGGTGGCACATGCCTTTAATCGCAGCACTCAAAAGGCAGAGGTAGAAGGTGTGAGTTTGAGGCTACCCTAAAACTACATGACTACATAATGAATTCCAAGTCAACCCAGGCTAGAGATACCCCCCCCCAAAAAAACAAAACAAAACAAACATGCAAACAACAACAATAAAAAAACAGAAGACAAGAGAAATTATAGCTGGGTATGGTTGCCCAGGCTCTTAGTCCCAGCACTTGACAGGATCACTGTAACTTTGAGGCTAGCCTGGGCTACAGTGAGACCCAAGTTTGAAAAAGTCAAAAAAGACAAAAAAAGAAATTATTATAATAAGGATCTGTTTCATTTTAAACCTTTTAAAAAAGATACATTTATTTATTTGAGAGAGAGAGAGAGAGAACACAGAGAGAGAGAGAGAGAGACAGAGAGGGAGAATGGGTGCACCAGGGCCTATAGCCACTGCAAATAAACTCCAGATGCATGCGCCACTTTATGCAGCTGGCTTATGTGGGTCCTGGGGAATTGAACCAAGGTCCTTTGGCTTTGCAGGCAAGTGCCTTAACTGCTAAGCCATCTCTCCAGCTCCTATTTTAAACTTTTTATTGACCATTTTCATACATATAGATAGTGTAACATGATCATAACCCCGTCCCACCACTGTCCCTTCTCCCCTCCTGATTCCCTCCTTCACTGAATCCCTTCTTTTTCCAAGTAGTGCCTCTTCTATTTTGATGTCATTATTTTTTTTTCCCTCCTACTATGCAGGCCTTGTATAGGAAGCATCAGCCACTGTGAGGCCATGAATACTGTGGCCACTGTGTCTGGAAGGCAGTATTGTAAAGTACTTCTCCCCTTCCTTGTGGACTTTATTATTATTATTATTTTGAGAGAGAGAGAGAGAGAGAGAGACAGAGACAGAGACAGAGAGAGAGACAGAGACAGAGAGAGAGTGAATGGGTACATCAGGGCTTTTAGCCACTGTGAATGAACTCCAGCTGCGTGGGCCTCCTTGTGCGCATGTGCGACATTGCGCATTTGCATCACTGTGTGTCTGGCTATGTGGGGCCTGGAAATCTGAACGTGAGTTCTTAGGCTTTGCAGGCAAGCGCCTTAACCACTAACCCATCTGTTCAGCCCCTCCCCTTCCTTTGTCTCTTACATTCTTTCCACCATTTCTAGGACCTTGTTTATTTTATTTTATTTTAATTTTTTTGAGGTAAAGTCTTGCTCTAATTCCGGCTGATCTGGAATTCACTATGTCGTCTCAGACTGGCCTTGAACTCCTGGCAATCCTCCTACCTCTACCTCCCTGAGTGCTGGAATTAAAGGTGTGCACCACCACGTCTGGATTTTGTTTTTTTTTTTTTTTTTTGGTTTTTCGAGGTAGGGTCTTACTCAAGTTCAGGCTGACCTGGAATTCACTATGTAGTCTTAGGCTGGCCTTGAGCTCCTGGCAATCATCCTACCTCTGCCTCCCTGAGTGCTGGGATTAAAGGTGTGCACTATCACACCTGGATTTTTTTTTAATATTGTGAAAAAAAGGTGCTTGAAAGAGCCACACAGGGAGGAAGATGATGGACTAACTGTGGTCAGCTTTTTCTGTTGGGACAACCATAAGAGACAAACTATTCTTTTCTTTTCTTTTTTTGAGGTAGGGTCTTGCTCTAGCCCATGCTGACCTGGAATTCACTCCAGGTAGGCCTCAAACTCACTTCTGCCTCCTAAGTCCTGGGAGTGTCCCACCATGCCCGGCAAGAGATAAACATTTTAAAGGAGGAAGGATTTATTTTGGTTCACTGTATTAGGGGTACCACGGTCACTTGGCCATGTTGCCTTTGGGCCTGTGCTGAGGCAGAACGCCATGGCAGGAGAGCATGGTACAGCAAAGCCGCTTACCTCATGCGGCCAGAAAGCAAAGACATTGAGAAAGGAAAGGATCAGGGTCCCAATGTCCACGACAAGGGCATATGCACCCAGCGATCTGACTTCCTTTCACTGAGCCTCTCCTTCTCAAGGTTCCACCACTTCCTAGTAGCATCACAGGTTGGTGACTAAGCTTGTGGGCCTTTGGGGAACATTTTAAAATTTTTTTTTTCTTTTTTGTTCGTAGGGGAACATTTAAGATCCAAACTTTAAGAAGACTTAAGGAATTAGATTTAACTTCTCTCATTAAGAGAAATTAATATTTAGCATTATTGGAAAGATTCAAGTAGACAAAGGTCAGAAGGTCATATTCCTTTATTACATATATGAAATATAAAAACAAATTAACAAAGCAATATATATATATTTTGTGTGAGTCCACAGGACCTCAGGAAAAAATATATGCTCTGTATGTGAATTTAAATGTATGGCACTGTGGTTCCTGTTTTGTGTATTCAAGTACAGAAGAAACTGTATGCATAGTGGTTATGACAGATACAGATGATGAAAAAATATGAAAAACCATAATTTGTTGGACTATCACAAACAATGTGTTATAACATGGGTAAATGTAATGACCAGATATGGCTAACTGAAAGAAGGAAAATGTTCAATGTTCAGGTTTAAATACTAAACACAAAAATAGAACAAATTCTGTGTCTACAATAATTTTTGAAGTGTATACAAGTGCATCTCAATAAAATGAGGTTTTTAAATTTTACAGTCCACGTCTCCTGTACATAAACATATTTCTACATTAACGATTTCATTCTCTTATGTCGACGTCTCTTTTTATTGAGTTTTTTTTTTTTTCTTGTAAGTTTCATATGCCAGCATCTTGCAAGCTAACCCCTCGCCTAAAACTGAGACTTCATGCAAACATAAGGTTCCTTTTAGGGTGCATCTTTACCTCATTTCTCCAAGTGTTCGGAGTTAAATAGCTTTGCTTCCTCTCCGTACGGTCACTGTCCACATCCCGCGGTAGTGCTCTGTCTCAGCAGGTTTTCACACTCGCCCTTCTCCCCTGTCCACAGCAGTCTCCAAACTTCCACAACCCGAGTGGTGGCTAGTAAAGTGCTTTACACAAGGAAATACTATACACACACGGAGAGATTCCATTCAACGTCCCACACACTGAAGTCCATACATAACACACAAGACAAGGCTCTTTTTAAGAAATGCCTTTCCTGACAGGGCTGGAGATTCTGTGAAATCTCCTTAATTGCCTTAAGTAGCATCAAATGTGAGCAATCTATCTGGACCTGGGTAGAGTCCTTTTTCGAGGTGCTGCCCTCAGTGGATTTCTGCTGTTCAAATGCTCTCAATCCCTGTGACTTTCAGAATCAATTCCACGGAAAACAGGTATCAGTGCAGGGTTTTTCATTTTTCTTTCTGAAACAAAACTGCATTTCAACACGGGTCCAGAACACATGGGTCTGAAAAGGCCCATGCATTGAAACAGATCTCTATATTTTGGCACTTAAGAAGATTCCAGTTTCACTTCTGAGGTCTCTTTTTCATTAATTTTCTGTTTTCTACACAGAGAAGTGCCATTATGTGCTATACACCTTTATTGGTATTTGCACTCTCTTTTTAAAATATCCATGACTTTTCTTCCGAGAGACGGTTTCCAGCGCTGAACAAAACTTTTCATATTCACGACTAATTTGCCTGTTCTTACATCCTCATGTCCCGCCACAAGGTACTCCAAGCCTAAATGAGAACAGAATTAAAAGCTACATAGGATATTATCTGATTGGAGAGGAGATGTGACTTATGTACTTTCATATATATCCATGGTCCGTGGTTTTACACAGGCATGGATGAGGCAGGGAGCAACAGGAAATAATAGCTTAACACTTGGGATTTACTGTGTTCTAAAGGCATTCTCTGTATTGCCTCATTAATCTTGAAGATGACCTTTGCAATAGGTATCATTTTTCTTCTTTTTATGAACCATAAATGAAGCTTAGCAAAGTTAGGAAACTTCTCAGTGTCATCTTCCACAAAGCAGCAGCACCCTGACTCGGATCAGGGCAGATTCTCGACCTATCTATGGTGTTCGGCACTTTATGAGACAGAAGCAAGGGTTCAATGAGCACTTACTGTTAGTTAAGCCAGTGTTCCTTGAAGATCACCATGCATGGGAGTATGTATTAAGTGCTCTGTACAAGTGAAGCAACTATTTGGGAAAACATAGTGCAAGAGAATTACAATGATATAAGGGAACACATATTGTTTATGTAAAGTTGATGTGTTTGGGAAATGAATATAGGATTCTTGTTTGTGAACAAAACAAAACAAAAATCACAAGACTTAACCAGGGCTAGTTTTGCCCTTATAATTCAGAATTCTTTTCAATCTTCAAATAAAAAAGTTCGAGTCACAAATGCACAAAGAGATAATCTCGTTATATATTGATTAAAGAAATTATCATATTCCCCAGTATATGTTTGTTATGGTATCAATTTTGGCATTTAGAAATAATTAAAGATACTATGGGATTGGAAAAATAATTGCATTTATGTGATAACTTTCCAATGTAAGACAAAGGGCTCTATACTTTAAACTTTTTTGTTGTTGTTTTTTTGTTTTGTTTTTCAAGGTAGGGTTTCACTCTAGCTCAGGCGAATCTGGAATTAACTATGTAGTCTCAAGGTAGTCTCAAACTCAGTGATTCTCCTACCTCTGCCTCCCGAGTGCTGGGTTTAAAGGTGTGCACCACCACACCTTTTTAATTACCTAAAATTCAATGGAAAATATACATCTAGCCAGGTGTGGTGGCACATGCAGAGGTAGATGGATCCCTGTGAGTTTGAGGTCAACCTGAGACTACATAGTGAAAATCAGGTCATCCTGGGCTAAAGAGCAAGACCTTACCTTGAAGAAAATGAAAAAAAAAAAAAAAAAAGAGAGAGAAAGAATGCATTTAAATTTATGAGCCACGTGTGGCTCTTCATGCCTGTAATCCCAGCTAATCCAGCTACTTAGAGGCAGGATGGAAGATTGAAAATTTGAGGCCAGCCTAGAAACATAGCAAACTCTTCTCTGAAAATGAAGTAAAAAAGGGCTGGGAAGATAGTCAGTGGTAGAATGCATGCCCAGCAGGTACAACGCCATGACTTCAATCCTTTGTATGTCTGTCTATATATAATTTATACATATGCATATGTAGAAAGTCTTGATATTGTCTGTCTAGCATGTGAATTAATAAACGTATTTTTCAAAATACAATAAGCAGTTATTTTGAAACTTAAAGATTGGCCAGTATTTTAAGTGTGTTGCTTTGAAACTATAACTAAATAAATACTATGGGAATTTACCATTCAAAGTAGCAATACAAAACTAATATAAATGAAATTAGATAAAATCAGTTTATAGCATACTATCATATCAAAAATCAACACACAAAACAATCGTTCACATCCCTTATTAGTATTTCCGTTTAATTCTTCTGTCTCTGTGCTTTGGCATCTGCTCTGTTACATGTTTGAGAGCACAACGTTTTATTTTATATCCAAACAGAAAAGAAAGAATACTTTAATGCTAGTGTTGGTATTCAAAATATATGATGAATGACTGTGTGAATGTATGGACAGATCAAAATTGGCAGGGGTACCCAGGTAGATTGCTCCTTTCCAAAGTAGCACAGGAAGCAAGCTGAGGTGTAAGGTTTCAGTTTTCTTATCAGCTTTTTTTTTTTTTTTTTGGTCTCAGCCATTGACACTTGTAAAATTGAAAAAAATAAATAAATAAAAAGAGTAAAATGAAAGAGTGTGTGGTTTTGCCTTGGAAGCTTCTAGTCCGTGCTTCAAAGCAAGTAAACATGTTTTCAAGACTTCGCTGCATAATTGCGCTTATGTTTTCAATTGTGAGGACCTCAGCTGATTCTTGGACTCTGGCGGAGACCTGATTAGGAAGCAGAGCTCACTTCCTGGAGGGTGGCTCAGATGGTCAAAGCTTTTGTTTTTAATGTCATACTGCAAAACTGGGCAGACTTTTTTTTTTTCTTTTTCTTTTGCCAAGATAATAGAAATGTGCTTCTAAAAAGCCCTTAAGCCCAGATCATTGGGAAATAGAACTTAAATAAATGGCACCTGTTTTCCTCTATTCCAACTCTAGATTCTTATTACTTCAGTTTATTCTTTAGAACTGTGTATTTTTATGATTTAAAAATGTCTTTTTTTCACTTTTTCTTATCCTAATTTAAATAAACTTAAACATTGAAGTGGCAGAAAAGGGTGTAAGAAATGGACAGTTGCAAAAACATTTAAATGTGTGTATCATTTATTAGATTGCTAAGATTAAGGGGATATTTTATTGCTAGTTTCTTTCTGTTGTTTTTTTTCTCAAATTTGTTAGAGACCACAAAAGACTTCTTAGTAACATAATTGTGGTTTCCTGACTCATATGGAGAATAAAATAGATTCAGAATATAAATGATGCACCTGTTTCAACAGTGCCCCTAAGACATATATGATGACTGCATGGAATGCATGAACAGGGAAATAGAAGACTGTATAGATTATTATTAGTTTTACTAGAACTTTCTGTCTGAGTATTATGTTAGTATTGCCTGGCTGCTAATAGTAGATGCCAAAGATACTATGATTAGAAACCTAAATCCTGTGTTCAAATTGAATGGGGGAGATCAAGAAATAAGTAGCTTAGACATTGCACATTGAGTGTATACTTACTCGTATTGAATCAAGAAACTCTATTCTGGCTTGCCATCATCTTTGCTATATATTTTCAGGTTCATATTAATTTCACTCCAAAATTGTTTTTCCTGCTGTTTCTCATTTGAAACCCAAATCATCGTTAAATGAAAAGCAAAACAACACGATGAGAACTGGGGAGTTGTTTTCTATCCAGGAGAAACAGATGCTTCTCATGCAATAGTCAAAATGATTTCAGTGTTATTTGCACAGATGGAATTTTGTGCTGGAGCTTCCTTTGGGAACAGGTTCTAATGTAACAGGACCAGCTTTCCGATAACGTGCAAGTGGCCGATAAATTCATGAAAGCGCTTTCTTATACAACTGGCACCTGGAACCAATCTGAGACTTCTCTTTTAGGACAGAAAGTATTATATGGCTGGGTTTTAAAATATTTTACTTTTATAGAGCACATGGAAGAGAAATAAGTTTTTGATGTCAGTTCAAAGAATTTATTTTGGAATTTCTCCAGTATTCAGGGAGTGAAGGGGAGAGATGCCCTTGCTGAATTTACCTACATGGTACTTCAGAGAGTGTATGACAAGGAGCCAATCAGAGACAAGGAACATGCTAAGACAGGAACGCCTAGTGCTCACCAGGATTGAGGACGGGGCAAGTGCAGCCTCTATTCGTCCAGGATTCTGGATACAATGTTCGCTTTCCTCGTAAGATCTTCAGTTTGGTAGATTTTAAGACTTTTTTAATCTTCACATTGACCTCCGCGTGAGAACCTTTATCATGAGCTGATAAAATCTTTATTTTTAACACTGTAATGATATAATTGCACAAGTTAAAAAAAATCCATGAATTTCACATTCTTTTGAAATTAGAATTACTTAAATATGCATTTCAGAGCATAATGGAAAAGTGAATTAATGACAGTGAGAATGTAGAAATTTGTTTTAAAAAATCGTCAAGCTCATGCATATTTGCTCTAGTTTCATATCATTTTATATTTAATTCTTTATTGGGCAATTCCAGCTCATATTCTCCCTTGTACTAGCACACTAGCAGCCATTGCTGACTGCAAATATAATCTTAAATATATTTAGTGAGCCAATCTATAGAGAAAGAATAACTAGCAAGTAGAATTGCTATCTTAGTTTTTATTTAGATTCTGATTATACTTTTGTGGTTGATTGTGTTTAATGTTATGTCAAAGAGCAAAATGCCTCGTCACAATATATTTTACATAATTATACAGGATTATATGATGTGATCAATGATCTACTATTCTATGCCTGAGGTAAAAAAAAAACAAGCTGACTGGGATGAGGGAAACTGTTCCTCTACATGTTGGTAGAACTCTAGTATTCTCTTTATTTTTTAGCAATTAAAACAATTTTTAAACTGACACATGGCAATTGTATATATTTATGGAGTACTATGTGACATATCAATATTTATACAGTATGAAATGCAGAATCAGATCAAGCAGATCTATTCAAACATTGATCATTTCTGTGTATTGAAAACATCCCAGATTCTTTTTGCTAGCTATTTTGAAATCTACATTACAATAACAGTCCTCCAGTATTCTGATTGACTTATGATTCTATTATGCCCTTCCATCTATGCAATGTATATGGCAGAAAGTTAAGTAATGAAGTAAATTGTAGTGGGGAAGAAATCTAAGGAGTTAAGCGAACTTCTCAAGTTCATGTATGCCCAGTTGTTTACAGTTTGGATTCAAACCCCAGTGAAATGAACACATGAGTGCATAGTAATCCTCGATGAATGTTCACTATAATAATTTCACCAGTTTTTAAGATCAAAGACAGTAGAGACCTTGTTTATTTACTACTGTCACTTTTTTTTTCAAGGTAGGGTCTCACTCTAACTTAGGCTGACCTGGATTCACCTACGTAGACTCAGGCTGACCTCAAATGCACAGCCATCCTCCAACTTCAGCCTCCCAAGTGCTAGGATTAAAGGTATGCACCACCACGCCCAGCATTCCATAAATCTTTGATAAAGGAATAAACAAATAAATCCAGTTTTTTTTTTCCCACTATGCCAGAGAATGGAGAGGGAGAAACCAGCTTTTTAAAATGCCTATATGTAAAATGCACTAAAAGTAAGACAAAGGTGTTTCATTACACCTTTAAGAACGTTTAAGTTCTCTTGAATAGAATATTAATGCAGCTGATTAAAGATCATGTATCAGAGAGCTGCCAAGTCTATGTGACAATAAGAACCAGATGACATTTTCCCGGAGCTGATTTAGGACCAAACTGTCACACTTCATGCTTTCAGCAGCACATGCCATTTCCTCTGACCTGCCTTTCCTTCACTGGACACTACACATTTCTTCTACTTCTTAGCCAAGTTGGTAGATGAAGAGGATACATGGACATAAATTTAGACAAGATTTACTTATTGTCTAGTGAGATTAAAGCCAATGTTATTGAGGGCTGGAGAAATGGCTTGGTGGTTAAGGCACTTGCCTGCAAAGTCTAAGGACCCAGCTTCGATTCCCCAGTACCCACATAAGCCAGATGTGCAGGGTGACACATGTGTCTGGATTTTGTTTTCAGTGGCTGGAGGACCTGGTTTGCCCATTCTCTCTCTATCTGCCTCTTTCTCTATCTTCAATAAAAATAAATAAATAAAATACTAAAAATAAACCAATGCTATTGAGAATCTAAATGTTGTACTTAGTTTCAGATATCTTACTTAGAAAAAATTCCTCTTTTTTTTTTTTTTGAGGTAAGGTCTCACTCTAGCTCAGGCTGACCTGAAATTCACTGTGTAGTCTCAGGGTGGCCTCAAACTCACTGTGATCCTCCTACATCTGCCTCCCAAGTACTGGGATTAAAGGCATGTGCCACCACACCTGGCTCTAAAATTTCCTCTTCTAATGCCTATTCAGGCCATATAAACCATGGAGCAATCAAAAGTCCCATGTGTTGGTAAGATAAAACATCTTAACATATTTAATAGTAAGTACACAACCACTTGGAATTGGAAGATAGTAACAATTTTGACTTAGGGCAGCATCGTGTTCTGTTTTCCAGATGATGTCTTTTTCTGTTATTTGAAAGGCGAGGACTGTGTGGAGATCTGGGGGAAGAGACTTGGGTGGATGGTGAGTCTTAGCACTCCTCTAATGTGTCCTCTTTTTCATCCGTACCATTTCCGAGTATCTAGCCTGTGCCAGGTACCACGTCACTGTGATCTGTAAGGCCTCTTGTTTCCTAAGAACCTTTTGTACTTGGTGTGTGTGGAGGCCCAAGGAGCACCTGAGGGCTTCATACTCACCATAGGAATACCTCATTCCACAGAATGCCTTGGGGTTTCCTAACACTTGTTCCTTACATTCGCATTTACCTATGCAGAGTAAATGAAAAACAATGTTGTTTAGAAAGAAAGATAGATACCTAACTCACCAATTACACTTTGAGTGGTTCATATGACAGCCATCAATACTAAGCAATCACAAGATCATTCGAAAGCAGTCTCTTTGAATTACCTATCATCCAACAATGTTTTGACCAAAAAAAAAAAAAATACATTAAGTAACATATCACATTCCAATATATAACTTTTTTTTTTTTTCGAGGTAGGGTCTCACTCTAGTCCACGCTGACCAGAATTCACTCTGTAGTCTAAGGCTGGCCTTGAACTCATAGCAATCCTATCTCTGCCTCCTGAGTGCTAGGATTAAAGGCGTGTGCCACCATGCCCGGATCTATAACCAATGTTTTGATAAATGCATTCCAGTACCAATATTTTATGTTAATGAAAGGGAGTAACTGCATGTACATGTATTTACTCAGCACCTAAGATGGGCAAGGCATAGTGTTATGTTCTTCAGATTAGATAGAGATGGGCAAGATGCAATCCTTGCCTAAGGCTTACAATTCAGTCATGTGAAGAAAGTGAGTATATAAAAAGTGTTAAGCAGAGAGAGAGAGAAAGAGAGAGAGAGAGAGAGAGAGAGGGAGGGAGAGAAAGGGGTACAATATGCTTGGGTAAGAGGGTAGTTCTCACATTGGGAAGATGGGAAAAGACTTCATGCTGAAGAAAATCTGAAATGAGGGCTGGAGAAATGGCTTAGTGGTTAAGGTGCTTGTCTGAAAAGCCAAAGGACCCAGGTTTAATTCCCTAGGACCTACGTAAACCAAATGCACAGGGTGGTACACGTGTCTGGAGTTCATTTGCAGTGGCTGGAGGCCCTGGCACACTGATTCTCACTCTCTCTCCCTCTCTTCCTCTTTCTCTCACTCAAATAAAAAAAACCTGAAAAATTTTTTGAAAAATGTGTTTTGAAAAAAGGTAGGAAAGTTTCTTGTTCATTTTTTTTTTTAAATTTTTATTTATTTATTTGAGAGCGACAGACACAGAGAGAAGGACAGAGAGAGGGAGAGAGAGAGAATGGGCGCACCAGGGCTTCCAGCCTCTGCAAACGAACTCCAGACGCGTGCGCCCCCTTGTGCATCTGGCTAACGTGGGACCTGGGGAACCGAGCCTCGAACCGGGGTCCTTAGGCTTCATAGGTGAGGGCTTAACCGCTAAGCCATCTCTCCAGCCCATAAAAGGTAGGAAAGTTTCTTAAACAGTTGAAATTATGTATCACAGTTGTTATACATGAGATAATTGCAAGGCCTTATAGAAGACTTTCAAAATGCTGTGTACATCAATTTTATATAGCGTTCTCATATCTACTTATGTATCTGTTTCTTCTCTAGAATGTTCCTTGAGGGCACAGACTATGCCTCACTCATCTTTATGTTCTTAGAACTTAGAACAGATACACATCATTCTTCATTTTAACAATTGTATATTATTCTCTCCTTTTCTCTCCCCTCCCCTCTTGTCCTCATGATCTGTATTTCCAAACACTGAATGGTAACAATAGCATTTACTAAAACTTATTTTTTCAAGTTAGGGTCTTGATCTAGCTCAGGCTGACCTAGAATTCACTATGTAGTCTCAGGGTGGCCTCAAACTTACAGTGATCCTTCTACCTCTATCTTCCGAGTGCTGGGACTGAAGGCATGTGCCACCACTCCTAGCTACTAAAACTTTTTTTTTTTTTCCATAAGTACCAGAATGTGGTGGTTTGAATGTATGGCCTCATGGACTCAGCATTTTTTTAAAATTAAGATTGAGGGCTGGAGGGATGGTTTAGTAGTTAAGGTGTTTGCCTGCAAAGCCAAAGGACCCAGGTTTGATTCCCTAGGGACCCACATTAGCCAGATGCACAAGGGGGCGCCTGCGTCTGGAGTTCGTTTGCAGGGGCTGGAGGCCCTGGCGTGCCCATTCTCTCTCTCTCTCTCTCAAAAAAAAAAAAGATTGAGCCTGCTGGGCTGGAGAGATGGCTCAGCGGATAAAGTGCTTGCCTGCAATGCCTAGCAATCTGGGTTTAATTCTCCAGGATCCATGTAAAGCTAGATGTACAAAGTGGTGTATGCATGTGGAGTTGTTTGCTGTGGCTAGAGGCACTGGTGCACCTACTAATTCTCTTCTTGCAAATATATACACACACAAAATACATATATATATGCAAAATACATATATATGTATATATATATATATATATATGCAAAATACATATACATGTATATATATGTATGATTGAGTTTGTAACATGAGTCTCCAGTGGGCAAAGTCCTACTGGGGAAGAGGTATGTCACTGGGAGCAGAACTTGCAGGTTAACCGTAACACAAACAGCAATTTGAGCTCCGTCTCTGTGTTTGTTGGCTGCTGCCAGAGTCGTTTCTCCCTGCTGTGCATGCATGGAAGTGAGCCGGCTTCTGCTATCACGGACGGCGCTTCACCTGGATTCTGTCAGCCTGAAATAAACTCCTTCCTCCCATCAGCTGCTTCTGGTCGAGTGTTTGTCAGGCAAAGAGAAAGTAACTGCAACGTAGGCATACAGTTTTCTTTGGGTTAGTTATGATGCTTCATGTGATGCTTCATGTCTATAACCCTAGTTCTTGGGGGACTGAGACGAGGACCACCATGAGTTCAAGGCCAGCTTGGTCTACATAGTGAGAACTAGGGCAGCCAGCGTTACAGAGCAAGACTCTGCCTCAAGAGAAAAATAAACAAAAAGTTTTCCTTCTGCACCACTGTGGTGGTTTGAACGTAAATGGCTCCATAGCCTCAGGATTTTTTTTTTTTTTTGAGTCTTTAAAAAAGGAGCTATTTATTAATAGTTGATCCATACCTGGGCAAAACTGGCTATTTGGTCACAGCAATTCAAACACCATCTGACTATATTTTGAACTTCAGCTCTTAAGCACTCACATATCACAATATTGTTGCGCGATTTATCTTTTTTACCCTCTAGATACTATTGATATGACCACCGGTTGCATTAGTCAGGGTTCTCCAGAGGAACAGAGCTCACAGGATGAATGGACGTTATCAACAGGGTGGGGTTTGCTAGGTTGGTCCACACGCTTGAGCTGTGTCATCCACCAACGGCTGTCTACACAGTTTGGGGGGCTGAGAATCTGCTCAGGCCATGAGGCTGGATGTCCTGCAAATCCCAACGTTGTGCTGAAGGCCTGGAGGATTCCTGATCTTTGATTCATGTTAGAAGGTCAAAGTCAGCAAAGAATGGCCAAAACAGAGCAGATACGCGAGCCATCGAGGAGCAGGGTGGGCAGAAGCCAGAGAGCATTTTCCTTGGACTCCTTTATACTTGTGTTACCACCAGAAGGTGCTAACAGTTCTAGAAGAGGGTCTTTCCCCTACCCCCCTGCACTCCTGCCCAGGAAACACTTTGCACACTTGTCCATAGTCCTTTCTTAGCCAAATCCATATCCAATCAAGTTAACAACCAAGATTAAAAATCACACCAATGCGCTCCATATCTCGGTCACAGACATTTTCAGTCGTTTCACTTGGCTCCTCCTCACTGATTATGACAAACAGATATCCTTCTGTCCAGTGTTCCCCGTCTCCTTGTCTTCTGAGGCACACCGGCCCACTACTTAGACTTCAGCATGCCTACTTGTTCCACATGAGATTGTCTACCCAATTTAAAATGTCAGAGGCCACTGACACCTGGTTGGGAGGTCTTCTTCCTTTTCTTCCTCCCATCCTTCTCCTCCCTCTTGTTTCTTCTTAAAAGTTAATGTCTTGGGGCTAGACAGATAGCTCAGCAGGTAAGGGCACTTGTTAGCAAAGCCTGATGACCTGGGTTCAATCCTTTAGTCCCACATTAAGCCAGATGCACAAGTGGTCCATATGTCTGGAGTTCATTTATAGTGGCAAGAGACCCTGGCCTGCCCATTTCCTCTGGCTCTCATTCATATTCTCTCTCTCTTCCTTTCTCTCTCTCCTTGAAAATAAATAAAAATAAATAAATTTACTGCTACATGCCCACCCTTGGGAAACCTATCTATCTTTTTTATAATAAACTTTAAAAATTATTTATTTATTTATTTAAGAGAAAGAGAGAGAGAGAGGGAGGGAGGGAGAGAACAGGCATGCCAGGGCCTCCAGCCACTGCAAATAAACGCCAGACACATGCGCCACCTTGTGCATCTGGCTAACGAGGGTCCTGTGGAATCAAACCTGGGTCCTTTGGCTTTGCAGACAAACGCCTTAACTGCTAAGCCATCCCTCTAGCCCAACATATTTTTTAATGAGTTATGGACATACTCCGAATGTAAACAGCACAAGTTGGTACCTCATTACTCTTATCACCTGCCCCCTACCCCAAGGGACCCTCCTTGTTGAGGATGCCGGTTATCCCCATGGGGATTATGGGTCATGCATTGCAGGGGCAGCCATCAGTTATGGGGAAGAGGCAATGTCTCTGTGCATAATGTCCCAACTTATGGTTCTAACAATCTTTCTCCCCCTCTTCTGCAAAATTCCAGGAGCCACGTTGGGTGCATTTTAAGTTTACTGCAGTGAGGGGCACTTAGGAGCCTCTGGATCTCTGCTTTGGTAGGTGTTGAGAGTCCTCAGTGTCTGTCTCCTTCACCCTTGTGCTGATATCAGGTTTACTGAGCAAGCAGCACTCTTGACCATTTTCCTGATTCCTCTTTGGTTTCAGCTGGGGTGAGGATGAAGTGTGATGGGCCAATTCTCTCCTCAGGTCCTGTTTCCATGTGTTATTTCCCAGGGAGGTGAAGCATGGTTAGGCAAACAACATCTTGATAGAAGTTCTCAGATTAAAAAAAAATTTATTTATTTATTTATTTATTTATTTATTTATTTATTTATTTTCAAGCAGAGTGAGATGGAGAGGCAGAGAGAAAGAATGGGTGTGCCAGGGCCTCTAGCCACTGCAAATGAACTCCAGACACATAGACCACTTTGTGCATCTGGCTTTATGTGGGTACTGGGTAATCAAACTTGGGTTGTTAGGCTTTTCAGGCAAGTACTGTAATCACTAAGCAATCTCTCCAGGCACTCAGGTATTTGTGATTAAGTTTCCTACTTTAATTTCCAGCTGGCAGAGCCCTGCTGGAGGAGGTGTGTCACTGGAGGCAGATCATGAGTCCAGCCCTAAGGTGTGTTCAGAGTTAGTTCATGCTTGTTTGTTGATGCTGGCTGATGTCTCTCTGCTGTGGATGTATGATGAAGTGAGTCAGCGTCTTCCACCATGATAAAGCCTGGAAACTATAAGCCTGAAATAAACCCTTTCCTCCCATAAGCTGCTTTTAGTAGGGTGTTTGTTCTAGCAACAAATGGGTAAATACAATAACCATTGAGATACATCTATACTTTCTTTCTTTTTATTTATTTATTTATTTATTTATTTATTTATTTATTTATTTATTCAAGATAGGGTCTCACTTTAGCCCAGGTTGTCCTGGAATTCACTTGTTAGTCTCAGGCTGGCCTTGAACTCATGGAGATCCTCCTACTTCTGCCTCTCAAGACCTGGAATTAAAGGAGTATGCAACCATACCTAGCTTTTATTCTTATTTTTTAATTTATTTTATTTTTTTTAAAGGTATATGCTTTTTTTAAAATTTTTATTTATTTATTTATTTGAGAGCGACAGACACAGAGAGAAAGACAGATAGAGGGAGAGGGAGAATGGGCACGCCAGGGCTTCCAGCCTCTGCAAACTAACTCCAGATGTGTGCGCCCCCTTGTGCATCTGGCTAACGTGGGACCTGGGGAACCAAGCCTTGAACCGGGGTCCTTAGGCTTCACAGGCAAGTGCTTAACTGCTAAGCCATCTCTCCAGCCCTATTTTTTTAATTTTTTTTTGAGGTAGGGTCTTGCTCTAGCCAAGGCTGACCTGAAATTCATTATGTAGTCTCAGGCTGGCTTTGAACTCACAACGATCCTTCTAGCTCAGCATCCTGAGTGCTGGGATTAAAGGTGTATACTTCCATGCCTGTCTACATCCCCACTTCTACCAGCTACTGTTTTATTTTATGTTTACTCATTTAAGAGCCTAACAAGTAGGAGTCTGACAGGAGTATGGAGGTAAGAGAGTGACCAAGGAAATATAAAAGCAAACGGAAAAGCCAGTGGTCTTCTCTGTACTGGCTGAGTTGAGCAAGGTAGTAGAAGGCAGACTGGAGCTGATATGCCATTAGGGCCTAGCTTTAGTTTGTTAGCTAAAGGTAAATTTCCAAACATACCAGTTTACAGAAGTTACATGAATTAAAAAATATATATATGGGGCTAGAGATGGCTTAGTGGTAAGGCACTTGCCTGGAAAGCCTAAAGACCCAGGTTTGATTCCTCAGAACCCATGTAAACCAGATGCACAAGGTGGTACATGCATCTGGAATTCATTTGCCGTGGCTGGAGGCCCTGGCATGCCCATTCTTGCTCTCTTGAACAAATAAATAAAATAAAATATTTTTAAAATTATATGTATGAAGACTTGTCTGGCTTTACTGCATCAAATGTATTGGAAAGGGGAGAAAATATAGGCAGGGATCAATTAAAACTTAGCAAAATTGATTATAACAGCAGCAATAACTAATTTTTTTAAAATTTTTATTTATTTATTTATTTGAGAGTGACAGACATAGAGAGAAAGACAGATAGAGGGAGAGAGAGAGAATAGGCGCGCCAGGGCTTCCAGCCTCTGCAAACGAACTCCAGACACGTGCGCCCCCTTGTGCATCTGGCTAACGTGGGACCTGGGGAACCGAGCCTCAAACCGGGGTCCTTAGGCTTCACAGGCAAGCGCTTAACCGCTAAGCCATCTCTCCAGCCCAGCAATAACTAATTTGATTGACAACTATAGACCATAAATATATAAGGAAAAATACATATCAGGGACTTTATCCATATGATCTTAGTTAACACTTGTGATGATCTTATGAAGTAGATATTATTAGCAAATTAAAAATGGAGTGGGAGACATGGCTCAATAGTTAAAGGCACTTGCTTGCAAAACATGACAGCCTGGGTTTGGTTCCCAAGTACCTACGTAAAGCCAGAGGCAGAAAGTGGTACATGAATCCAGAGTTCGTTTGCAGCAGCAGGAGGCTCTGCTCTCTCTCTGTTTTTTAAAATATTTTATTTTTACTTATATTTTAGAGATAAAGAGGGAGGGAGAGAGAGAGAGAGAGAGAGGGAATGGGCACTCCAGGGCCTTCAGCTACTACAAATGAACTCTAGAAGCATGTACCACCTTGTGCATCTGGGGAATTGAACCTGGGTCCTTTAGCTTTGCAGGCTAGTGCCTTAACCACTAAGCCATCCATCCATCCCTCCTCTCTTTCTCTCAAATTCATAAGTAAATATTTAAACAATAGATAAGGGCTCAGAGAAATTAATTAGCTTTTCCAAGGCAGCACAGCTAAAATGTAGGAAATCCAGATTTTGAGCCTCATTCTGGAAGAATGACTCTTTTTAGTATTCTGTCTGTCTAAAATGCAACGTGGCGTGGGTCTAGCTAGAAAGGTGCGTATGAGTCAGAGAGGAGAAGTGTCAAGCCGGGTTTGATGGTGTCCACCTGTAATCCTAACAGTGGAGTGGCGAGGCAGGAGGAGCTCGAGTTCAAGGCCATTTGGAGCTACAGAAAAAAAAAAAATCAAGAGATGTTGCAAAGTTCAGGTTTAGAAATTTTGACATGGATCGGATGAGAGCAAGGGCCAAGGAAGAGTGAGAATGAACTTCCCAGCCTAGGACCATGGCTCAGTGGAGAAAGCACCACAAAAGAGGGAAGAAGTCCTCCACACGCATGTAAATGCTGGGTACGGGTGCATTAGCTTATCTAAGCTCAGTGCTCCAGAGGCACCAACAGGGGCTCCCAGGAGCAAGCTAGCCACGCTGGCTGAATCAGTGAGCTCAGGTCATTAAGTCAGATGGATTGCAATGAGGAAGATAATGTTGACCTCTGGCTTCCACATGTGCTCTAGAGAGTAAAAAAGATCAATAGTACAACAATATTATGATATGTGAGTGCTTAAGAACTAAAAAGTTCAAAATGTAGTCAACTGTTTTATTTTGCTGTTGTTGTTTGCTTGTTTGTTTTGGTTTTTGGCTTTTCGAGGTAGGGTCTCACTCTAGCCCACGCTGACCTGGAATTCACTACGTAGTCTCAGGGTAGCCTCGAACTCATGGCGATCCTCCTACCTCTGCCTTCTGAGTGCTGGGATTAAAGGCATGCGCCACCACACTTGGCTTTCCCCCTTTTCTTTTAACTATGTTTTTAGTATTATTTTGGCTTTATTTATTTTACTTATTTATTTTGGTTTTCCGAGGTAGGGTCTCACACTAGCTCCGGCTGACCTGAAACTCACTATGGAGTCTCAAGCTGGCCTTGAACTCTCAGCAATCCTCCTACCTCTGCCTCCTGAGTGCTGGGATTAAGGGTGTGCACCACCACACCCCACTAGGTTTTCACTTTTAAGCAAGCTACAAACCTAGGTAAATGGGGTGGCAGTGGCATGAACTTTTCAACTTGTGTTGGGATGTTTTGTATTTCCAAATTTTCTTTACCAACTACACATATCATCCCCAAATTAAGAAATAAACAAAAGTTTGTTAAAATACTTCTCATCTATATCACAGTTTCGTATTTCCACACTTACAGTTTCATAGAGAGCTACCATTCTGTTAAGCCTCAGAACTAAAAGATGCCCCTCCCATGATCCAAGCGCTGTCCCCCGATGGGACACACTCCCTGTTGCCATGGCCTGGCAATGTGACATGGTTCACAGGTGTCTCACCTGAGTGTCTCAGTGCAGAAAACCCTTGCTCATCCTCCCATTCCCAGGCTGCGTCCGTGTTGTTGTGCGTAGCGTGGAAGTCAGGAAGTTCTTGATACCAGTCGATGTCTGTACTACTAAGGAGACAGAAAATGACAGAGAATTTACTAAGCATTTTTTTTTTTTGTTGTTGTTGTTTTCTGAGGTAGGGTTTCACTCTAGCTCAGGCTGACCTGGAATTCACTAGGGAGTCTCAGGGTGGCCTCAAACTCACCGTGATCCTCCTACCTCTGCCTCCCGAGTGCTGGGATTAAAGGCGTGCACCACCACGCCCGGCTTTTACTAAGCATTTTTAAAGAAACTGAGTAGATGTGAACCTGCTTTTGGAGATTCAAACCTTACTTCTAACTCCCCTTCTTTCACTTTCCAGAAGTTACTGTGAGAAATTACTTGTCTTGCAAAACAAAATAGACTCTTAAACTTTTTAAAATCTTTATTTATTTATTTGAGAGAGAGAGAGAGAAAGAGAGAGAGAGAGAGAGGGAGAAAAAATGGACATGCCAGGACCTCCAGCCACTGCAAACAAACTCCAGATGCATGCGCCCCCTTGTTCATCTGGCTTATGTGGGTCCTGGAGAATCAATCAAACCAGTGTCTTTTGGCTTTGCAGGCAAATGCCTTAATTGCTAAGTCATCTTTCCAGCCCAATTTTTAAAATTATATATACATACATACATACATACATATATATATATATATATATATATATATATATATACATACATATACATACACACACACACATAATTAAAAAATATATATGTATGTTTGAGAGGGAGCGAGAAGGAGACAGAGAGAGGGAGAGAGAGAACGTCGACTCTCGCAAGAACAAATTGGTTGACTCTGCAGACTGATAGAATTTTTTTTAAAAAAGAAATGGGGGGGCTGGAGAGATGGCTTAGCTGTTAAGCGCTTGCCTGTGAAGCCTAAGGACCCCGGTTCAAGGCTCGATTCCCCAGGTCCCACGTTAGCCAGATGCACAAGGGGGCGCACGCGTCTGGAGTTCGTTTGCAGAGGCTGGAGGCCCTGGCGTGCCCATTCTCTTTCTGCCTCTTTCTCTGTATGTTACTCTCAAATAAATTAAAAAATATAATTTAAAAAAAAAAAAAGAAATGGGCACCTAATTGATAAAAAATTAAAATAATAACAAAAAGAAATGTGCAAGTAACTTTTGGCTACACTAGTGGCAGGCAGGATTTTCCAGATCCCCAGCAGACTTTGAGAGCGCGCTGAGGCGCACGTGGCGGAGGCCAGGGGCACACGCACTGCACTCACCTGCTAATGCAGTCTCCCGTGAGAGGGTCGCAGCTCCCCGCACAGTCACACGGCCTGCAACCGTAGTCGCCGAAACCCCAGTACCCGACCATACACCTGTCACAGTGGGGCCCTGCTACTCCAGGCTTGCAAGGGCAGTCACCGTTGCTGGGGTCACAGAAGGTCACTGAGCTGAAAGGAAGGACAGCGGATCCCACTGGATGGCAGGAGCATGCTGCAACAGAAGGGAGGCAAAAGACTGGTGAGTGACTCTAGGTCATCTGGGTAGAGATTAGGCCTGGCCATCCCCAAATGCTGTTCCTTCACCGCCCGTCACATGCTCGAAACTCCGTGTGCTTAGAGAATGAAAGTTCATTGTGGACAAACAAGATTTGATAGAAAGCATGACTGCTTTCTATTCAAAAGCAAAAAGAACCATATAATTTATGCTAAAGTCCAAGGCATCACATATAAATTTTTTTTTTGGTTGAGGCAATGATAACCCAGCAAAGAAGACAGAAAAGGATCAATCACTGGGAAAAATTGGAAGTGGATGATGTTTTAGAAGCCAAGCAAAAAACGTTTTTATTAAGTTTTTAAAAGAATTTATTTATTTGCAACGAGAGGGAGAGAGAGAATAGGCACATCAGGGTCTCCAGATACTGCAAATGAACTCCAGATGCATGCGTCCCTTGTGTATCTAATGTGGGTCCTGGGGAATAGAACCTGGGTCCTTTGACTTCACAGGAAAATGCCTTAGCTGTTAAGCCATTTCTTCAGCCTCCCAAAAACTTTTAAGAGTGAGAGGAGCATCAGTGGCTTCGAGTGCTGATGGGTCAAAGAAGATGGATTATTGCATTTAACAACGTGAAGGCCATTGGCTTCCTCGACAGGAGCAGTTTTAGTTTAATAGTGCAAGTGGGGAATGTCAGTGAAGAAAACCCCACGGCAAATGGGGGCAGAAGAATTTGACCATGAGAACAGATATGTCTTTTGGTAGCAAAAAGTGAGTGGCAGCCAGGCCAGGTAGAGAGTGTGCCTTTAGTCCCAGAACTTGGGAGATAGAAGCAGGAGGATTACTGCAAGTTTGAGGCCACCCTGACACTACATAGTGAATTCCAGGTCAGCTTGGGCTATAGTGAGCTTCTACCTCAAAAATCAACAACAACAACAACAAAAAAGGATGGTAATGTAAACTTAAAGGAGGATTTGGGTTTTTATTTGTTTTGTTTCAAGGTGAGAGAAAGTAAGCACATTCAATATTTGATGTTGATGGAAAGATCCAATAGAAAGAAAAAAGTCAATGACAAAATAAAGAGATGGGAGAAGTTCTAGAGGGATACCTAAGTATGTATGAGAAGGATGGAGGGACAGGGTCTGATGTACAAAGAGGCATTGGTGTAGGTAGGCACGTGGTCAGTTCCTAGTGACAAGAAGGAAGACATACACGTGGCCACCCATGCAAGTAAATAAATCTTCACAGGGGAGGCAGGTGGTTGGACTTTTCTCATGGGTGGGTTTATGTGAATGAAATAGGAAGCAAGGCCATCAGATGGGAGAGACACGGGAAGCCTGAGACGTGGGAGAAAGTGAAGAAGAATCAATGAATGGCTGCTCAGCATTAAGAACGTGGTTGAGGGCTGGAGAGATGGCTTAGCGGTTAAACGCTTGCCTGTGAAGCCTAAGGACCCCGGTTCAAGGCTCGGTTCCCCAGGTCCCACGTTAGCCAGATGCACAAGGGGGCGCATGCGTCTGGAGTTCGTTTGCAGAGGCTGGAAGCCCTGGCGCGCCCATTCTCTCTCTCCCCCTCTATCTGTCTTTCTCTCTGTGTCTGTCGCTCTCAAAAAAAAAAAATAAATAAATAAAAATAAAAATAAAAAAAAAAAAGAACGTGGTTGAGGCTAGTAATCATGAATATATAGTTTCACCAGATCAATTAACTGGGTTTCTCAGGTCACACGTAACAGAATAGGTTCAGGTGTGGAATAGGAGGCAAAGATTTAACGTGGATGGAGTTAAACTTGGTTCTTCAGACTAGAAGCTATGATAAACCATCTTGCAGGTCTATCTTCTCAGCGCTCTCAGAACTGCCTACTGCTTTACGCTTTCTTTGCTTCTAAGGTAGTAGAAATCGATGACCTATGTATGTATATATATATAATGTAAGTATTAGTTTATCACAAATTCATGTGCCTTAACCACACTTGGGTCCCATAAGTGATACTCATCAATTCTATTTTTTCAATTTTACCTCTAAAAACAATTCCTCACAGTAGTTATGCCAGAGTTCCCCAGGGTTCTCAATTCATCGTACTGCCTTATTCTGATAATTCTCATATATTGACAAGCTCTTCTGGATAATCTTTTTTTTAACCTCAGAAATCTCTTTCGCACAGGATGGTCTTGGTGTTTTTTTTTTTAAAATCA